>NW_026533254.1:5422154-6131464 GCF_026225885.1 Hylaeus anthracinus
TACCGACCGAGCAATCTGCATTACCGACGGAGTATTCTGCATTACCGGCAGAGTATTCGACATTACCGACAGAGTAATCTGCATTACCGACGGAGTATTCTGCATTACCGGCAGAGTATTCTACATTACCGACAGAGTATTCTGCATTACCGACAGAGTATTCTGCACTACCGACAGAGTATTCTACATTATCGACTTTTGTTGTTGTATTTGACTTTTGTTGGAGGTCCTTGAAAAGGCTTGTTACGCGGGGGAGGGGGCGTTGAAACAATCTTTCCTTAGCGAAAATGTTGCTCGAGGCTTCGTTAAGAAGATATTCCAGAAACAGAAACTCCCGACCAATCAAAGCGCGAGTATGACGGTGGACCGCCTGCGGGGCAACAACCGATTCAAGGACATCCAACATTTTTTGGACCCCTTGTATAATTGCAAATGGGATTATCAGGAATACATGTGCAAATACATGTGAAAGGATTGATTGCGTTTGGTAAATTCTTTGTCGAGCTACACCAGAGCATAGCAATTTTGCACCAACAATGATTTTAAACAACGAAAGTGTCCATAAATATTTGAGAATGGGAACATCATGAATTCATCTATTATGAAATGCGGAAGGTTCCATCGCGCTCGGTAATTTCCTCACCGAGTTACATCATATAATAGAAATTTTGCGACATGAAGAGTCATAAACAATACAGAAATTCATAAATTTTTGCATCTGTGATCATTGCGAAGACCTCTCCGGCTGCAAAATGTAAGGGGTTTCATCGATTTCATCGATTTCAGTTCATACATACGTGGAATAGTACACTTTTTGCGATCAAAAGTGACATAAAGTGGTAAAAAAATAAGACGAGGACAAATGTTTTGTTATGGGACTAAATGGAAAATGCTCTTCCAGATGCAAGAAGTTTCAATCTGATTAGTCCATCCGTCTCGAAATAAGAAGCAAGACAAAATGTTTCTGTTTAAAAAAAAAAACCGGAAGAAATGACAAATCACATAATGTTTCTTTTACTCGACCAACTGGAAGAAATATTCGACAAGATGCAAGAGGTTTCACTCCGATTCATCAAGCCATCTCGACGTAATCGGCTAGCATACCTAAAAATCACGGTTCTTTGGTAAAAAGACGGATAAAAAATGACATATCGCAAAAAATCTTGACAGCAGGATTACTGGGGGAACATGCTCTACAAGATGCAACAGGATTCATTTCGATTGGTCAAGCCATCTTGGCGTAATCGGTGAACAGACATTAAAAAAAAAAAGAAAAATATATATATATATATACACATGTCGAATTGAGTAACCTCCTCCTTTTCGAAGTCGGTTAAAATGGGGAAAAAAGGAGCACGCCAGCATCATCCACAGACTTTTGCGAAAATTACGCCGACTCTGTTGCTTTTCTTACGTTTTGTTTCATTCCGACACGCAATCCTTCCTGAGAAAGTCCCGCTAAAACTCTTCTCTCTTGTCGATAAATTTAATTTCACTGGCCAGTCCTCCTCCGCTCCCCCCTCCTTGCCGTATCAATTATCTCCGCGAGATAGAAAAAGCTTATGAATAAATTTGAATAAGTATAATTTTTATTGCGTAGAAATATTAGGGCGAGCGGGACTCTTCCTTTGCATAATCCTTTTTAACTCGGATAATCGTATGGAATGGAATGCTGTATTCAATTGCCAGCAGATAGCAACAAAGTTTCGCCTACCTACGGCCTTCAGTTACGCGATACATCCAGCTTTGGAAAATAATTTCACCGCCGTGATAAAAGGAGTAATTATGTTGAAGAGTTTTAGGGGAAGTTTCTTCGTTTCATTCTGAAATAATATTGACTTATGTAATTTAATTGTATTTATTGGTGCAATGTGAAGAGATGCGATGAAATTGTTTACAGAAAAGGTATGTCACAGTTTAAATTAGTGGTAGATGTCTTATTGTGAAATACATATGAGGCATTCTGGAGAATTCAATGTTGTATAAGAAAGATGTGATTGATACTTGCAAGGGCAAAAGTTTAATGAAAATTAAAAGGTTCAATGAAATTCTTTTAAATTAATAATTACGGTATCTAAGAATTATATTATCGTCTTCAGTATAGTATCCTATATTACCTTTGATAAAAGTATGATACGCTACGATAAAATGTGAATTTTACGTTGATCTTGAAAATCGTTTCGACGATTTACTTGGATTTACATTTGCAAAGTTGTTTCGCAGTATTATGAGATAGTTTTCGAAATGTAAAGTATAGTAGAACCTCGATTATCCGGAACAATCCTCTTCATGCTCGTACGTATTTGACCTGCTGGTTCGCATCTTTTCTATAGCTGTTTCAGTAGAACTGCTTTCTTTCTGTGCTTTATCTTATCTGAGATTTGTTGCAAATGCAACGAATACCGCGATGTGAATACAAACTCGGTGTGTATGTGGATGTTAGTATCAGAAGCACATTCTTTCTTATCCGTTTCTTCATTTCCATTGTAGAATTCCTTTATTCTTTATTTTCCAACAATTCCTCCTACCAATCATTATTCAGTCTCGTTTTCACAAGAATTTCCTCAAATTGCTTGGATTCGTGTACAATCAAATTAAGCAGAAAATAGTAACAGGTTAAACTACAAAAAATCTACAAAATGTGTGAGATCAGTTAAGATCTCAGGAGTCCTCAGCCAACGATTAGATAATAGATGTTCTACTGCACAAGCGTCCAGAGGCGAACATCAATAAGAGCTATCGCTTATACATATCAATAGAATTGTCACGGTCTGAAAAGATCACGAACAAGAGTAATGCCGTACATCGGCGCGGTTGGCTACGACACAGGCCAAGAATTCCACGGGATCCTATAAAACGATCGCCGTTCGCGTTCATGAAATACCCGTTACGATAAGTAAATAACCCGATAAGATACCATTACGTCCAGCCACTCAAACAACTTCGTAAATCCTCCCTCTCCCCTCGGTCCGCGGGACGGATTTCTGCATATTTTCCAGCTGACGTACGCGTATCGTTTCCATTTCTAGAATAATCAATTCTATAAATCCGTGTTTAATGATCCGGAGTGAGGACACCGCGCCCGTAGGTAACGTGTAAACGTGATTCGCATCGCTTTCACGACGATCGACCCGTTAGCAGACAGAAGGCAGGAACCCGTGAGTTCCTGCAACCTGAGCCCTTGTTGGCCGTGATTCCCGCCTTCCTGGCCATTCAACTGTCATTAGAGTTATTTATCGGCGCAGAAATGAATTACAGCCGGTGTAGATTCCAGACTGGCCTACCCGACCAATGGTATTACCGGATGAGGCGCCATGAAATCTTAATAATGACGACAGCAAGTCTACCCCATCCTCGCCATGTTCGATTTCCTGGATCAACTCGCGATGCCAATTCCGCGGAAACGTTATTACGAGTTTCGAGTATTCCACTCGTAGAAACGTGACGATTGGTCGAGAAGACGGCTGGGTATCATTATTGAACAAAAAGGAAACGATCGGGGACGGTTAACCAGGATCGTCCATTTCCTGGAAGCGTGATTTACGAAGTGATAATGTACTGTTGAGTTTAGTTTTGTACTATCCTGTTTGAATTCTCGTCGATTACATATCTGCAAAGTTAATATTGATATACTTTGGAGAAAACTGAGCTCAACCTGTTTCTTTTGAAAAGGGAAAATTTAACTTTACAAGAGCGAATTGTTTCTACTTCCCAACCAGGTGGTCTCTACTCGCTGACTCAACCAGTCTGCAAAGGACTTTGTCAGCGGATATGCAAAAGTTACCGTCCACCATTTGTTACTGTTAATAAATGCACCCTGTTTCCAACTAATATTTTATTCGTCGAGTAATCGGCTCTGCGAACTTAGGCTACTTAACTCGGACGTTAAGGATCGTTATAATTTAACTACCGAGAGAACGTTCGTGGAAGTACTACCCCGGCGTCGAAATCTTAGAAAAGCGTCGCGCGCTGGTCGGGTTGGGTCAGGGAACGTCGGATGAGTTCAGGTTTATTCTAATCCGACAACGATCGGGTCAACCCTCGTTAAGTACAGGCGAATGTAGTTTGAGCCGCACTGGTCGGAGCCGGTTGTACACGCGTGCAAGAGTGCACAATATAACGCGGTCGCGTGATGATACCACGATTAATTGGTGCCTCCAGGAAGGCGAGTTGGCATCTGTTGCAGGGGGTGCGGCGCGCATGAGCGCGTTACGGGTACGATGCCTCGTTAGTCCTATTCCGGTTGCCACGTGGTACGGAAAACGCGCGGCCAATTGTGGACGGAATAAAAGAAAATCGTCCGTCGATGTGCGCCAATCATATCGGTTCTAGCGACAGCATTGACGAACGACGAATCGACACTGGTCGAAAGCATAGCTGGATTTATGCTATAGTTTTATTGATGAATATATATTTTACACAGTTGTTAACCTCTTAAGTACGATGCGTTACTATAGTGGCTTTCGCGGATGTCGTCTTCCTGAACACGATGTCTCTAATACAATACAGTCAAACCTATAAATCCTTTATATCTATTGAAGAAATGTGTTTAAATTAAATAGTAGATTTGATTTTTCCAAGTGTATATTTGTATAAATATGTTGATGTATATATAAATATATACATATTTATAATGAAAAATTCATTTGGTAATATCAAAACTATTATTTAACTTAGTCAAACTTCTTCAATAGAGATGGAGGGTACAAATATTTACGGGGTGGACTATATGTGTGTCACATCTTTGAGAAAAACTATAATTTAATCATCGAGAACTTCATTCCAAAGTACTCGCGTAAAAAGCAGCATTCGGTTATGCATTGCAGTGCTGTATCGTTTACGCATAATTCGCGTTTAACTCTGCTGTGCAAAGAGACAGCCGTGCTTAAGAGGATAATAATGACACGTAGTACAATCTATTAGAAATTCCAGTTTAAACTTGTGGAAATTTGATTACAAATGAAGTAGCTATCAGAGTAAATTGGTGATTTAATAGAGAATCTTTATTCCGTCGGGTACATTTCCTCTTTCCGCAACAAAAATTGACTTCCACATTTTCTGTTGCAACGGAGAAGCATCCGTCATGTTTCCGGTTCGACGCTTGACGATGCTTAAGGGAGTCTAAGTTGAGACTCCGTTTCCCCGCAATTCGATAAACTTTCACGAGAGAAGAAGAGAACATCTCGATCGTATTCCACGGACACCGAGAAGAAACCTTCTACCTTGTTCGTCGAACTCGCAGTCAGAGCGTCGAGATTGGCCGATTTCATTTCTCAGACACCGAGTACCATCGATATTTTGTAATTTCTTTGTTATAAACTTCTGTCTGTACCGAGACAGTTTTCTACGACGAGAAGATGAATTAACCATTCGGATACACCGATCTTTCATAATTGATTTCCAATAATTCAATATTTTTATCGCGTAGATTGATTGTCAAAAGAATTTAATGAAAATTTTCTATCAAGGACACTCTAGATATTTCCAGCATCGAATACTACTGTATTCAAACATTTGTTTACTTTAAGGGATCAAATGTACGAAAAATTGAAATTGAAGTTCCATTGGCGCATGAATACCTGAGCTTCCTATATATTTTTCAATACGTTTCATTCGTGAAGTCGCTAAAATCTGTTTGGCAGTGATTGTTTTTTGGAGCTTGTAAACACATGTGAAAATATACACGACGCGGCTTAAAAAGAACAATAGAGCGTCAAACGGGGCAATCCACGCGTTGAATGCTCAAATATTCCCGTTTTACATTCTGCAAAAAAATAGTCGAAATAAATTGAAGCTGCAAATATAAAAATAAAAAATAAAAAAAAAACGATTTTCGCTTTGCTATCCAACAAAATATAAACTATTAAGGAGGAAGTCTGGTCTAGCAGATCTAAAAAAATCATATTTTTTTGCTTAAAAATCTTCCTAACCATGTGCAGAATGCTTTCGCAAAGTTATAGCATCAAATTCGACCCTGAAATATAGTTAGGAGCGGTGCGCACCAAGTAGGTAAAACTGAACACGGACCAGCTCGCTTAGCGCCGAAGCATCTTAGGCGGGCAGAGCTCTCGTATTGTATTTGTTAAAAGATTCTAATGGAATCCGTACCACACTGGCTGTATGATGCGGACGTGACTTTACGTTATTTTTGAAGCTGACGAGTACTTAGTCACTTGGGGTAGTAAACGTAGTCTCTCGTAAAAAGACATTTGAATTCTGGCTCGACATCAATCAAAACTGCCTCATATATAACTGTCGTATTATTTAATGAAGGATACTCAGCTATTCTGAAGATTATGGAACTGCTGAACTTGAAAATCGGTGTATCACAAACATTTTTGTAAAGGAAATTGTTGTTCAGAATCGTCTCAGCTACCCCCCATTTTCGGTTCTTACAGGAGTTCTGGGACACTGTATAGATACGTCCAAATTAAATGTTTGATGTTAAATTTTCTTCTTTGAACGTACCTTTATATGTTCAAAAAGTTTTAAGAACAAAAATACATTATAAGTTAAAATGGTGTGCATTGGAAAAAAGACTTTAGCTGGACGAGACGCCCCCCTTAAAGTACCAAACCTATGTAAGACACACTTAGTCAGTAAAATGTCCAAACGTGGAGAAAAAAAACTTCGATTACATCGTAATTTGCGATGATCGGATAAGAAGTATACAGGGGCCACGGTCTGATAACGGAGCAATATCTTTCTCTTCTCGGAGTCCCGCGAACTCGATCATATTAATTAATCGCGGAGACTGGGCGCAAAGCTCTGCAAGAAATCCGGCTTTGGAAGGAGTTTTAACGAACCTTAGGGCAAGGGAAGCCACGGAAGTCGATGGGGGTTGCGATAAGGCCATAGGATAGAGCCAGGGTTAGGCAGAGACGCTGCGAAAGAGGGTTGAGAAGTAGACGGTGGAGATGGATCGTGGAAGTCGGTCCGCGG
The DNA here is from genome assembly GCF_026225885.1 of Hylaeus anthracinus. Classification (NCBI taxonomy): domain Eukaryota; kingdom Metazoa; phylum Arthropoda; class Insecta; order Hymenoptera; family Colletidae; genus Hylaeus; species Hylaeus anthracinus. Next base: position 5,429,097 of record NW_026533254.1, read on the forward strand.
CTTTATTACATCGTAAATTCCCGCTTAGTGATGGATAACATTAACCCATCGGCAACGACAAATTACTTAAACCCCGAGATCAGGCCCAGCCTCTGCTCACCCGGAACAGGGCTGGTTCCACTGCCGCGGACCAGTAACCAGGATCGATTCTCGCTCGGAGACATTCGATGCAACTTCTCTGGTCTACCGTGAAGACCATCTCCCTACGATATTAAGAAGATTCGAGGGGAAATAAGTTGTTCCCTGTGAAGTATCGAAAACCAGACGTAGAAAGTTGCATATTGGATTCAAGGTAGGTTTGTAACGTCTGGAATATCCTGTTAGATAGGAAAGTCCATGTCTCCAACCATGCACTTCAAATAAGTCTAGATAACTGAAATGCAATTCTGTTCGTTATCGTATCACGAGAAATCAATCGAAAGATTGTTAGAACATGATTCATCGCCAAAGCTTAAAGCATATCTATACGATATCTGGCTTAAAGTCTTACAATTAGCTACACGATATCAGAATTATTCCTAAGAAAGAAGTGAGCTGGCTTTATCCACATCGGACTTAGGATTTTGCAACAAAGAGATAATATATAACAAGGGTTGTTAAACAATTTAGTTTGGACATTTTGTACGAATTTTTTTTCACGAAAAAAAGGGTGTTGTTTATACGTCTCTTCTACAACACCGTGAGAAGTCGAACGAATCAGAGGTTCTCCTCTCTAAATCTGTCAGAAACTGTTAATGAATCGGAGACGAGCACGCGATTAACGCAGATCGGGGAATGAACCATAATACCGTCGCGTTAATGTTCCTGGATTCCGTGGTAATTATACCGAGCCGTTTTGATGCAATTTACGGGACGCTGAACACGAGATATAGTCGTTTCGCGTGGAAACACGGAAGACGAAATAACACACTGAACCATCCTCCGTCTTTGCGTCGCGTCGGTGACATTGCATAAATACAATTAACCCTGAAAGGATGAACGTTCCAGTACGATAGTGGACTATGCAGGGCGTTTATCTATTGCTGATAATATTAGCGGACGACTTTACAGGCCAAAATTTGCTAGACTTACGATGTCCCCTCAAAGGGGACATCCGAGTGCAAGGATTACAGATGTGAAATCTAGGATATTATTTTGGTAATAAAAAGTGATATTAAATTTGTTGCTTTAAAAGGAAAATTTACGATCTTCTTTTGCAATAATTCGTGGCTCAACAGGCTATGAACTTATCCCTTGTTCACAGTGAATGGGTTAAGAGTATCGTAGCCAAGAAAAATTCCAGCAAAATTTTATTTAAGAATTCAGCGACACTACACAATTCGATAATCCTTTTGATCGCGCTGCTTAAATGAGAAAATTGCCTAAGTGTTCCCGCAACGCGGTACGTAAATCGCGATCGCCGTTCGATTCCGTTTCCGCGATTGAACGAAAGTTATTAGACCCTGGTGCCGCTGCGCTGAGATGCGATACGTTTCGACGAAACCGTGAAGGTTCGCGTATTTACGCGCAGAATTCACATAAAAGAGAGAAAGACTATCGAGCTGGTTCGTGCCGTGACGATTTCCTCGGAGACTCGCAACTTACTGCAATCGGATAATTCGTTAGCGATATAACTTTTGGGACGCGTCTGTTTTATGTCGATCGTTAAACAGCTGGCATTTATATGTTACCGGATCAGTGACGTTTTTTCCGTCAGATTTTACCGTTCTCATCCATCGTCATCGATTGAAGTCAATACTTTATTCCACGATAAAACACGACCTCAAGAAGAATAAACAAAATAGAATCCGCAATTTGTGGAGGAAATCTCCCAGCACACGGTTAGTAAACGAGTAAGCAAACGTTACCCGGTTAGGTAGATAAAGGGGCAATTAACAGGCGAGATGAGGGGACATGGAATTTCGATAATGGCGTAAATATCTTAATTAGTGGCGCCGCCGTCGGAGATTACGTACTCTTAATTTGTACCTATCGAAGATTGCCGGAAGAAAAAGAGGAACTGATATCTTGACAGGTAATCACGATGATTTATCATTGCTGAATCTTTAAAGGGCTACTTTAACGACGCCGGATGGCTCATTAGACCGTGCTTTTTTCCGATTCGAATGGCAGATAATGCACGTCGGCGCGCGCATAACGCGGCGTCCAGCCGAAACTGAAACACGTGTCACCGGGCCCTCGTTAAATCCCGTGACGCATGAAGACTTTCGAATTAATCTTTGAGAAAAATTCATTACCGCTAAGAGGAGGCATTTTAAACGCGCGGTTATGACGACAGGAGATGATCTTTACAAGCTACCGCATTACCCCAAAACGAAAGATGTCAGAGCCTCGGATTGGTATCTTCGTATTCCTCGCGTACTCGCCAGCCGATTCGATTTCTTTTAAAACACATTTGAACGCGCAGTGCCGACAATCGCTCTCGACTTTTTGCAACATTGTACTCTCTCCTTTCGTTCATCCGAGACAACTTTATATATTAACCTTTTCAAATTTCAACAAAAAAAGGTTTTATCGGTCTTACACGGAGCGTTACTTCTGCTCAACTTATGTTCACCGAATTGTCCCGACTCGTTTACCGTGAATCTGTAACAAAAAATTACCGAGAAGGTAAAAGCCGAAAAACCCCTCGGTATGCAATTGATGCATACTTGATGTGTTTTTTACCCAAGGACTCGCTCTCGAGCAAGAAGCCTTTGACTTCGTCTATCTTACCTGCAGACGAAGTTTCATTAAAGTGGGTGCTTTACCGACGTCGCTTGTCGAAAGTAAACCCCCCAACATCCCCCTCCATTTACGTATTTACCTGTCGCCGTTGCAAGGTTCATTAAGAGCGCAACCTTCGGGTTAAAATTTATCTCGTTTGTTCGCCTTCAGGAACAGCATCACGTAACGGCTGAACAGAGAAATTCGCGGCTTCTGGTCCGTTCTATTTCCCCGGGATAAATGCAGTTCATAAATATTGCACGACGAAAATTGGAATTCAACGCAAAACCCGTCGCCACGCCTCCGTACCTCGTTCCTGGCCCCGAGCATGCATTCGGTGGAATGCGTTTGACAGCGAATTGATGCAGATATTACAATAGATTAACGATACGTACATTCGTCGTCCCAGAAATAATGGGACGACCTTATCGATTTGCAAATTTTGAGAACAAATATCGCACTGCGAACGAGCGGTTAATTCGGTGCTCCCTAAAGTAGATGCTTCAAAGGGAGAGGGGATAGAAAGTGACGTAATTTTGCAATTTTTGTTATTATATAGTTTGATTTTTCGTCACATCTACTGCTTGGTAATTAGCGACAGATTCAATTGGATTTCGGTTTGATGAGGGGTACTACATGCTATTATAGAGTTTAGTGTCCTTGAGGTAGTTGATGGTTTCTGGGTTCAAGTTGCATTTCCTTCTCTGTACCTCGAATCTTCTGCACTCGTAAAGTGGTCAATTGAAATTTCCTTATTATAGGAGTCGCAGTGTGAAGAATTTTGTAATTTTATTATACTTTATTTTTCTCGATCTTGGATCTATTTGATAAAGATTGCTGTGCATCGCAGACATTGAACAAGCGGATCACGTTTCTGGACCATTTTGTAGAATGCGCCAAAAAGGCAGGGACGACAGCAGTATTATGCATTACGTGCATTGGGTAGAAATATTTTTATTTGTAGACATTTTTGGAAAGATAGATCCAGAGCTGATGGAACAGAGATTTCGACAAAGACTAGTAGTAAATGGTCGTTTTAAAATGATTACGTTTCAATTCGCATAAAAGATCCGTGTATTTTTCCACATTTTCAGCGACAAATTGTCCGCGTATCTTTCGAACTAATTCATAAATTTGAACGCGTTCCGATTACCATTCACGTTCAAGCGCGGGTTTGTGCGCATTTCATTACGCAGCGCGTGTTCCCCCTCGTCCAGCTTTAATTACCTGTATAGAGATTTTTCAAACGAGCATTACGCGATGCGCACCGGCACAAGGATGAAGTGTGGCATTCCCGGAATATTTTGTGACGATTCCATCGCGTAACGGGTTACTTTTTGCCGCACGATGAATGCAAATAATCTGTCGTTCTCGTAAAACGCCGCGAACGTGATGTTTCCAACTAATAACTCGTAATAATACACAACACCGAAAAGGTGACACGTACGCGAAAGCTTTTTTAATATAATGTACGTGATCACGTTACGTACGGCGCGGCGGTCGTCACGTAACTCCGCGCTGAAATCACTTCAAAAATCCGCGCGGAATTAACGCGCAACGTGTTCCTCGACGTTTCTGTACATATCAGCATCGATTCGAGTCCTTTATCATCTGTGGATTTTGTTAAGACATTGCAAAGGTGGATTTACGATATGAAAACAAGGTTTTTTGAGGAAAAGATGTGGTGGGCAATCAATAAGAATCAACATCGACTCGTCGCACTTGTTACATGTTTGCTTCGATTGAAATTCGATCACGGGTAAATAACAGATTTTCACTCGAACATCCGCGCGAAATCGTTCTCCCCTGATTTATCGGATCTCCCCGTGAATTATTCTTAAAGACTATGAACCGACCCCCAAGACGATTCCACTTCTTGCAAGTCTCTCTTCCGTTCTTGCTTGTTCCGACGGCGTCGAGACGATTGTCACATTTCCCGCAACTTCGCCAGCCCACTTTATCGTCCCCCCTTTCCTATCTATCGTTTTCACCGCAGTATATCCACGTCGGATCATACAGCGTGGTACATTTATTCTAGAAAACGAAATTCCCCAACTTGACGTCAGACATCGTTCCACAAGGAACGTTTATTATTATCATCGCACGTCCAAGGAGTCAAAACTGGAATGGAAGTTGAAACGCACGGCCCATTTGGCATTTCAATTTGATAATCGTAATTTGAAACGGCGCGCGGTGTTTCAACTTCTGGCCACAACGCTAATCGAAAACAGATATGTATTTTGGTTAGATTATTAATCCAAACCAGTATGAATTTTAGTTGCAACCGTAATGGTAACCGACATTGATCACCGATTGTGAATTTCTAACATCGAACGTAAATCATTACGTAAATTTCGATTCTAATCGGGTTTATTTATAACCTAAATTGAATTTCGATTCAATACATAATAAACAATTTCACGTATCTACAATTTTTCACTATTTAAAACAATGTTAAACTTTTTCTGTAAAATTTCACTGTTTTTCTATAAAGCATTGCTTTTCCGAGAATATTCAGTATTATTTCTCGCTCTAGTTCCGGCAATACCTGCACTCATATTGAACACGAAACAATGTCATATTTTAGTTTCGGGTGAATAGAATTTAAAACATCGGACACACCAGAAACGCGTATATTTTTCCACTGGAGACCCTTCGGTTCGAATATTTGTTTAATAAATTCATATATCTACATAAAAAAATAGGTGTGTATCCTGAAACGTATACAAATAAATGTGGGAGTTTGTAAAATCAATAACAAGAGAGATAGCGATCGAAATTCATGAAGAAGCGTCTATAGACAAAAGACCGTGTAATCAAAATGTATCCTGTAGCACTGTATTCGTAGTAAAAACATTTGTTAACGAGTTTCCTGTACGATAGTAAAAATATCAAACAGGAACTAAGAATCCAAACATCTTGAATTTATGGAAATATTAACCCTTTGAGGGCCAGGAGAATTTTTTATACATATCTGATACATATCATTTCGATCAATTTTATTTTATGGTTCATGACATTTGTACAGAATATTAAAAACATGTTAGACATTCTTTATTACTAAAAAAATAAAAATAAAACGTTATAGCTTTAATGAAAAATAAAGTTGTGTAATGAAAATATTTTTACAAAAACTTGAACTTGAATTTTGTTTTTAAATAAACATCATTTATTGTCAGTTAAAATAAATGTTGCCAATTATTTTTTCTTTATTCATAATTGTTACACGTAAACATATGGTATTGAATGAGTTGTAGCATTTACAGCTTCGAGCAAGGATATATCGCTATTGGCCCTTTTTGTAAGTGTACGGAGGAACGATATATCACTCCTTGGGATTTGAAGGGTTAATGTTTGATTTCGAGACTACCATTGATGGCTTCTATACAACTATTTAGGTTTTTATCGCCTCGTAAACGATTCTACTATAGGTTCTATTATATTTATAAATGTAAAAATTCCGAGTGGAAGCCCAGAGAGACGTTCGCTATAAATGTAGAAATTCCGAGTGGAAGCTCAGAGAGACGTTCGTTCAGCGAAGCGGCAGCAGGAAGAACGTGCGCACTGGCGGAGTCCTCGATCTCGTTAGGAGTGAGCCTTCGAACCACCGTTCATTTGCTACGGCAGATCGTCCCTGATAAGTGTGGCGGGCCAGCCAACGTCATATCTCGCGAAAGTTCGATAACGATCTTTTCCTGCAGCATGCACTTCGATACAATGCAAACTTAATTAAATAGAACGCCGTCGCCGCTCTCCCAGCCTCTTCTCTCGATCTCTTCCTCGTCGGCGGCGGCCTCTCCTTCCACAGCCGCTACAGGACACTCTAACAGAGAGCAAATGGGTTTTGCTAAAGGGACACAATGCTGAGTGGCACGCGAAGATAGCCGAGTATCGGGGCGAACACTTCTTCACGGCGACATCGCAGCTAGAATCGCGTTTGAGGTGGTTCCGCGAAGATGCAAGCGCTGTATAGAGGCTCTCTTTGAAACTGGAATTGCCGTGCGCCTCGAGTGGCCACGACAATTCATAAACTGCTGCTGTAAACAGGCTTGGTGACATCTGAACAGCCATTGGGTCTGGTAAATAGCACTCGTGGGAGATCTTGGTTCAGGATTTTTATACGAAAATGCTTCTGACGCCACGTGGCGGGTGACAGTTTCATTCCACGTGGAAACGTGATAGGATTTATAATACAGCTCCTTCACGTACAAATAAAAGAAAAGAAAAGTACATTACAAATAGGATAATTTTATATAATGCAAGAAAACAAAGTTTCGGAAAATACATATTTTGTGCACAAACGAACATGGGAAAGGCACGCAAGAAGATACGCGAAGCAACTACGTATCTACGAATCCGCCTAACTGGAGACCGCGTAACTCGAGGACTGTGCTCGAAATTAGACACTCTCAGCCTCGGTTCGGCACTCGTGTTCGATCCGAATTCTCATCGACGCCCCTATCGCAGCTAACCGCACCGTCTCGAGTTCCTCCCTCGGTTGGAAATCGAGAACTCGCTGAGATTCGCGTCACGGCGCGGTTTCGGATCCCAAAACTTGCCGCCAAAGGCTACAAATTACACCGTGGGGACGGTGTACACGGAACGTCGGGGGGTAGTTCCGTTGAAACAACAGCGTTTCCGTGACAATTAATTGTCGGTTGTGCCTTAGGAGCAGGAGGGCGCAAGAAAAGCCGACGGAGTCCCGGTTCGGGAAGCATCTTGACGCGGTCTCTGGAGCATGTCGCGCGTTGCCACTCGATTCATACGGTGCTTTACGGAGCCTGTTAATTACCGGTGACCAACCAGCAGACACGAAACGGCGTCGAGTGGCTTAACTGGCCCGTTATGCTCCTCCCGTTGGGCTGCGGGGCTCGATGCAAATCACTCGTACGTCGCCTTGCCAGCACGAACTCAGCACAATTCCGTGCACCGAGGCTGGACGCCTGGTGCCGTAGTTACTACACCTGCCATCGTTGGTGCCCGCCACTGCTACCGCTCGACGTTGCTGCAGCAGCAGGATCAATGCGAGAAGAAGCTGTAAATCAACCAGCGCGTCTCTAAAGACTAGACGCTTATGCACGTCGCGGTCCTCGGTCGATCCTGTGACCATCTTCGCACGAAATCTGTTGCGACAGAAACCAGAAGGCCAAAATATTGGCAAAAGCTAGGAAGAATCCTTGGATTTGAGTGTGTTGAATATTTAGCTAAATGAATCATACAATGTTTTAAGTCTTCCTTGGTGTAATATATTTAAAAAATAAAATGAAATTTGGATACAGGCGTTTTACATAAAAAAAAGGTGCGAGAGACGCAGTCCACTCGAATCATTCGATCCCAATGCTGTCGAATTTCTACGACGGCTGAAGATTGCACAGAGTCATACCGTTGTTTCACTGCAGTCTCCCTCTTTGGGAATTCCCCGACATCCATCCTCTGCGCGACGATAGACGAAGTTTTCTGCGTTCACGTATGACCCAGTCATAAAACTTTGGTCCAAATTCAGCTATTTCGGTCACTGTAGGACTCGAACCAGAGAAAATGAAACATTCAAATTATAATCTAACGGTTTCTTCGCAAAAATCTAACAGTGTGGAACTCGACGTGCAAATCACGTTTTGAGACCCTCGGTGTATAAATTTAAGCTGATATTAAGCGCATAGAAGGAAGTATGTCAAAACCTTGTCCGTTTCTGCAAATTAAGCGGTATAAGTAGACAATTAACAACGCAGTTAATGGGCTCCGGTAAGTGGACACTGAAATTGAAAAGCCTGCGAATAAGCCCCCTATAGATGAAGTGTTAATAATTGCATACTGTTGTTCGATCGGTGGTTGAAATGGAACAAGAAGCTCGAAACAAATTTTTCAAAAATATATTAAAACACGTGCATTATATTAAAGACAAATTTTCAAATTCTCAAATTTTCCAACGTAGAATACCTTTGCAGGGGATATCTACTTCTAAACTGCGTTTATTTAACAAATCGTTTGGAAAGGGGTGGTCGATTTCGAGTAAAATATTTATCCCGTCATAAATTTTGATCGGATGACGTTGTTTAAACAAAGCTTATACAAAAACGACACGAAGAACTGTATACAGTTTCATTTGATCTATAGTATCACTGACCGCAATTTTTCAATCGCTTTTATCCAGCGTGTGGATTTTACCGAACAATGCTTTTGTGATTTTCATAAAAAAGTTGTTCTCCCATTTAATCCTCGTAGTAATACGGTAAATCCTGTGTGAATAGTTTGACGAGAGGTACATGTATAAAACATTTAATATAAATGTGATTAAATACACATCCAATATAGAATTTACCAACAATAGTTGTATAGTAATAATTTACGATGTATACTAATTATTCATTGAAGGTAGTAAGTGCCCATATATTTATGAACGAGGATATTCATTGCTTGCAACAATTCATTTTCGATATTTACTCGATCGATAATTAACAATAAGACGACAATTGGTTAAATTAGAATGTAGCCCATATCGAGCATTACCTTTCCGTTCTCAGTGTTCCACTTTCGGTTCGTTGATCCCCGGCGGTAATAGATATCATATTTTGCAAGCTATATAGGTAAACAAACGTAAATTCGAAAGGGTTCTCCGATGTCTGGGGTACGGCCCCTCCATACGACACCGAAACATCTCAGGTTACCAGTTTGATGAGGGATTAAGGAGGATCAGGATCTAACCTTCTGGTATAAACCGAAGATACCCCAACTCCCGTGCAATTAAATCCGCGGATCGATACCAGTTGGTCCGAGGAGGAAAATAATTTCTCACCGGTAAACCGATCTCGCTTGGTGACTGAATCGACAATCTGACGAAGTTAACATTAATACAAAATTCAGTTTGGAATGTCATACAAGTATCCCTAATGCACGTTCCTTCTAGGACCAAATATTAGAGCAATTAGAGCTATAACTGAGTTCCTGAAAGCCAGCAAGCTTAGAATATAACACTGTAGAAGTTATAAATCATAAATTAATCATAAAATAAATAAGTATAAATTAGTCATAAAATACAATTAACATGTAAGACGACATAAGGCTGGAAAGCAATACGATACATTCGATTCAATTCTGGTCCGCATGAGGGCCACAGATTACCGAGTCAAAATCATAATGGAACAGGTGGCCGCCGGTTCACCTTGAACGCAGATATCCCTCTTCAGTCGCTGTGAACTTTCGTTTCCATCCAAGTCACGGGAACAACGAATCCTACTCTGAGGGCAATCTTCGAAATTGCCTGGCGGTATGATTTTCGATGTTATGGTTTCCACGCACCTGCAATCTTCCGCTCGTTCCGTGAGCCCAGACAGTCGAAGCGTGGAATAACACGACTACGTTAATACCCTGAGCGCTGAGGAGTTTTGAGATTCGATCGCACCATTGCTTCGTGCCGGCAACGCAATATCACATTGGGTAATTAGAGAAATCAAGGGTATGCTCAAGAGGCATTTTGAGAAGAAGAGGAAACCAATAAATATTAAACGAAATTTTTCAGTTGACGAACGATAGGGTAGCAAAAATAACCGTGGCGTACTTCACGTTCACGCTACGCTAGGCCTCCTCCTTCCATTCCCCTTGCACCAGGTTCCGAAGATAATCGTCTTACTCAGCGAGAGAACGTGTCCTCAAGATAAGAGGATCTTCTTGCATGCAACTGGATTAGGTGGCTCCGGGAGCGGCAAATCTTGGCATTATGGAAACCCAAGATGCCAGAATTTCCTAGGGCGTTCCTCGCGTAAATCATATTTCGTAAACGCGGTTAACTAGTCGAGCGTCGAATAAGACTCGCGATTAAAATTCCTGCGTGCCATTTCTAATCATAATTAGTATTGAATGGTGAATCGCTAACTGCGAAGCCAAAGATTATTAAGTTCTTAGCTATTTAGTATTTATACTTACTGCGCTTTAACCGTTTGCACTCGGATGTCTCTTTTGAGGGGACATCGCAAGTCTAGGCAAACTTTATTAGTGATTACACACGATAAACTTATGAGAGCGTAGAACTTGTAAAAGTGTTTGATTCCTTGAAGGTATCTATTCAAATATCACGAAGAATCAAATAAAAATATGGTACGTATATTACGATATATACAGAGTGGGGAAAAAGTATGGAAACCCCTAGAAATCTATGCATATCTCTGACTGGTCACACATTATCACGTATCAGAATACTATAAAATGTTGATTTTTGACATAAATGTGTTTCTCAATGTCTACAGACTCATATAAGCTCAAGTGCCATTACAGTAAATTACATGCTTTATAAGTTACATTATGTAATACGACGTGATTCTTGTTTGCACTTTTTGTAGCGAAGTGGCTCCAAGTGCAAAGAGTTAAAATGTCTTGTATAGTTTCTAGTATAGGACAAGCAAAGTGTCGATTTCGCATATAAAACACATACAATGATAACAATAATGATAGCATCTGTTGATCACGATGATAGGAGAGTCTAGGAGAAAATAAAACTGCTCGTTTCAAAGTGGTCCATCGTATTTAAATGACCTATTATTCAGAAACATGTTGTATAATTTAAATGAGAAATATGGAAATATAGCGCATTCAAAATTGCGTTTGAGAGGCAGAGACCGTAAACCTGCAGGCCATATTCCGTGTGTCCTTCAAAGATAAAAGCAGGAAGACTAACGTTGCGACACGAAGAAAGCGATCATCTTTGAAAATATTTTACAAACGAAATGTTCAAGTAAACCGTGAGTAATTTTAATTTCGTCATACTTCCTTCTTAATATTTAAGGAGTATCAGGAAATTAAATAATTTATTACCTTAACGTTTCGGTCCACAATGAAGATCCCATTCAGGATTGAATTAAATTATTTACCTTGCTAATGTTCTCGAAAACTATGAAATATTTATAAGTTATCTAGGTTTTCAAGATTAAATTAACAACGGCACATAGCTTTAATTCACCTTTGTACTATAATGCATATCTAATATATTTATTACTTCGATACATTATTCTCTTGTTTACTCAATGCTTGAGATCTTATACACGACCATGGACATGCACACCTGATTATTATTATCTTTTACTTCTGTATTTGTAAACAATTGCACGTTCTATCGTGTTTGCGATAAAATGTTAGATATATCTTTTCAATCAATCTGATTGATCTCTCTATCGGTAGCATCCGTATTTTAAAGCTTCAATCATTTCTTAATTGATTATAAACATCATTGAACAGGGATTAACTCGGTTTATCTTAATCCTTATTACTCTAATTACAGTTTACATCCAAGTAGCGAACCAAAGCACCGAGTTAAATCCTTGATCACTTTTTAATATATTGTGTTTCAGGATTCATTCAATAAAGAAGTGGTTTATTTAAAATTATTACAGAATGACATGAGGAAATCGTAACATTGTTCATTTATTTGTTATCTCTCTTTGTTTAAGAGTATTGTGTCTAAATCTTCAATTTACTTATGAGAAATTTGATATCACAGTGATATCATTCATTGTTCTACGTGTTTTCAGCGATTAATAACCAAGGCACAAAGCCCCGAACACAATTTCATCACTCTCAACTTTCCTTTCATATCGACCTCTAGAATCCCTCTTTAAAATATTTACCACCAGTAGGCAAATATTCTGTTTGCTTCCTTTACGTCACGGTACCCTTCGGAACAGTTTGTCTCAGCTACCAGCAGTGCACGTGCAGTCAGCGCATTTCCAATGTCGTTTTCTCTATAAAAAAAAAAAAAAACGAAGCTTCCCATGAAAGAAATTAATTTCTCAACTTCGACTCATTCGGTCACGTAGAATGAATCTTTTCGATTCGCGCTCCGTACTTCGAGACACTCTGCACAGTTTCATTATTTCGATTAAAAACCTTTTCCTGCATTGGCTTATTGTTGTCGCAGATGCTTCGGTTGGCGAATACGAACAGAAGAGTACATTAATGTGACCACGAGAATATCCAATCCAATCCAATTTCTTTCCGGTTCCATTAGTTGCCTCCATTAGTTACGAGCATCTTTTCGCGAAGAACTTCTCTTCGAGCGCGTTTCCCGCGCTTCAACCAAAAGAGAATACCATGATAAAGTATTAAGAAAAATAGAATGGTTTTTGTTGGTATTTCGAGCGTCCCATTAGTTGCCACTTATTGTTTCACCTTAAAGTGTTATGAAAAATGTAATCGCCCTCTCTTTCCACAACACCTTCCCGCCTTCTAGAATTTTGAAACTTTTATCCCAAAGTAAAAATGGGTTCTATCGGGAGGAGATTGTCTTGACAATCGTATTCATAAAACATATATCGTAGAAAGCATAAATGCAGTCCACGTCACCAAGTTGCGAGATGACCTGATAACAAGGAAAATAGAACGAGTCCTGTTGATACTTCCGGGCCAGCGTTTCGATGCAAATCAGTTAGTAACTCGCCAACTCTTTAATAGTTGTACTATCGCCACCCACTAATTATGGAAATTCCGACAGGATAGGTATGCCATTTCCCTCTTTCGACGGTACCCGAAACTCGGTTTACAGGCTACCCACTTTAACGCGTTACGGGAACTTTAACCGCCTTCTTTTTCCCTCGCCGACTCCCCAGCGGCGTGTTTCAGGAACTTTTCTACGTGCATTGCTAGCTCGTGCGCGCACGATACCGCGAACGAAACATTTAATAAGGAAAGCTGGCAATAGTTACGGGTGCCTTTTCAACTCCGCGTTAACTCTACACCCGTGGACTCGACGAAACTCGTTAACCGCTATCACGCGATATCTCGTGGAAGATTGGCCGATGATAAACGAAATTTCGCGTAATATTCGTTGCACGTGGCGTAGACTCGAAAACTAGCGGAATTCGATTTTTTTTTAGAGGATGTTGAATTTTAACGCGGTTGGTAATGTTCCTTGGGTAGATTGTGATTTGATAACTTCGTGGTTTCACTGTTTTTAATTCTACTACTGTGAAATTTACTTTCACCAGGATTCAAATCACATCCTCTGGGATTGCCCTAAGTACAAAAACAATAGGACAGTATAACCTCCAAGCTACGGAGGCTAGATTGAACGCCTCCAACGTAAGTTTAGAGTTATAACTGTTCCTGAAAGCCAGCAAGCTAACAAGCAAATACAAACTTGACATCGATTTTTTATGGAGCTTACTACAGAATAAATATCTTTCTTATTTTGTTGCATTTCAGCAATGGAGATATTAATCCGTTGCTTTAATTGTTCAGACGAAGTAACTTCTGCACTGTAGACTCTATCTTTTAAAGTTCCCCATAAATGAAACTGGATCAATCGCAAATATCAGCGTATTCCTCATTTAATGACACTCCAGGCATTTTCACCATGTATTCTTGATCTAACTGGTTGTTAACACTAACAGCAAATCGTATCAAAATAGTAATCATGGCGTGAATAGAAAAATAAGATAAACATGTTCGACCTTTCAATGTTCAGTAAAGTAAAATCCGCCGTCATCAATGCTATCTTTATTTGCTTATAACTTTGTAACAAAGCGTTTCTGAGCAAACTTCAAATAACATTTTTTTCTTATTTCTACTTGTAGGATATGCTTCCCAGGTGTGTCAATTAAAACCCGGGGCACCCTGTATATATTGAACATGGTACAAGGGCTTACGGACCAACAATGGATCAAAACCATTTTTCTGTTACTAATAAAAAAAACAGTTACTTTTACAGACCCTTTAAAATACTAAGGTACGACATTTAACCTCCAGAGTCCTTTTTCCATAGCTTAGAAAAATATTCCATGGGTCCCTCAAATTATTGTGTGTTCGATAAAAACGCTTAATTACAAAAGTACAAAAAGTACCGTGTCACGCGAGGGTTATTCGGTTTGAAGATGGCTGTTTCGCGAAGAAACGTCACGGTCCCCGAAGGGGGCAGATGGAGGAGGCCTATTTTCATCGATTCGAACACAATGCCGTGGCACGGGACCGGTGGAGCAAACTCCGTATAATATTATCGTAAAATACCCGTTACCCGTGCACCACCGGCCCCACGACGTCCATTAAATCATGGAGGTATCGAGCAGTCGATACACAGCCATGTCACTGCATTATCGCTGTACTATTTGTATCCGTTTAGACGACAAAATTGCTTCCATTACACGATTCCCTCACGATTCTCTGGGACTCGAGGGCCCGCGTGCGCGCACGCGGCCACGTGACGCGCGTTTTATCGGTAATAACGCTTCCAGTTTTATAGTGACACGGTGTTTTATACTTTTCGTGACTCGTAAATTTCACGGGGGCAGCTTTATCGTTAATATCGCTTCGTGAATCTTGGAAGAGGACGCGGAACCTTTTCCCGTCCCCTCGACACTCGCGGCGATTTATCAACCGGAGAAGACAACTGCTCGAAACTAAGTTCGATGATTCGTACCATTCGAATCCCTGCGAACGTAAACAGACGAACGTTACAGTTTCTTGTTTGGTAACAGCCTTTCGCTTAGAGACAAGTGTTGATAAATTATATCATTGTCACGGCTATAGGTAGAGGAATTTATTTATTTATTTGTTGCTTTAAACCATACGAGACTTATATAGCATATACATTACAAATTATGCAGTACATACATGGTTATTTGGGAATATGGTTTATATATGGGAAGGAGTTAATACAAAGAGGGAAAGAGTACTTGCTTTTAAGAAGCTTTGTTTCTAGTGCATTACGTTCGTTTTCATAGTCTGGGCACTGCCATATAATATGATTCAGGACTTGGATTAGAGGAATTTATTGAACAATCAATCCATTAACCCTTTTAGACCTGAATTATTGGTTTGTCTGGAAAGTACATGCCGATTTTTGGTAAGTGGTACAGGTCTGAATATATTCGAATGGATGAAAACAAATAAAATGTGTACATCTCTTAAAAGGGGGAAAGGTTGTGGAACAAAATGGTACCTATGTAATTCAATTTATATATATCAGAATTCACATGAGCCTTTTTTCTTAAAAATTGTCACGAACTTTCTGGACAGCTCAATATTTTTTTTCTCTCACTAATGTAATTTGACTTGTACGGTTAACGTGGACTAAAATTAGTATGGAAAAAATATAAAAAAATCCTAGTAGTATAGTTTTCGATGAAAATTGGCCTTTCTTCGTGTGCACAAATAAGAATATTCGTCCTAACCAATAGTGTCGGTAATTTTAAAATTTTGTGTCCTCAATTGCGAACACCAGGTCTGAAAGGTTTAACCCTTTGGACTGCAAAGGGTTAAACATGATAGTATTCACAGAGTTGAAATTCTAGAGGTCGTGTCTACCGTGCCCAAACATTGATCGTTAACGTAGAAATACCCCAAGAAGTTCGCAAGTTGTAACGTGCATCCCGCCTAATGAATAATACAAGTCCAGTAACCGGCCAAATCGCAGTCGTTTTGGCGATCAACGATCCCTCGCGGCGATAACAACGGATCGAAGAGTGAATGAGTGGCAAGGAGATTCTAGGACCGGTCGAATTCGCCCTGGAGCTGGTACCGATAAGTAGTACGAGGCGCTATGCCTGGTGAACGTCGTTCAACAACGAGTCTCTTATGGTCGACGACTATGGAAGCACGAGGCTCGCAAGGGAAAAGGAACGGGTATAGAGGCATGGTCTCTATATGTGGGTGGAAAAATGCGGAGCCCATGCAATTACAGCGTGTTTGCTCGGGGAAGATCGTACGGGTTATCAGCCACGTGTGTGGCAATAGCCGAGGGCTCTATCGTCGTGTCCTACGCTATATTTCTTTTGTGTCAGCGATCTATGGAAACGAGCAGAGATCACAATGGGTACTTGAAAGTAATTCTAATAGGGACCAGCGATAGCCTGGGCCGGTTCGTAACTTAATCTACGGTCGCGGAAAGTTAGTCACGTATGCTAGTCGCGTTGCAACAACGTTCAAACACGGAGTATTATTTTTGTTGTTGTTGCTAGGTGTGGTAATCATGCTGCAAATCCTACCCTTAGGAAGTTTTAATTTATTTTATTTTATTTAATACCTCGATTATGTGAATTCTATCGTGTAATCTTGAAGATCAGCAAATCAAGATATTACATTCCCGTTATAAAATCAACATCCCCGTGTGTCCATACATGTCCAAGATAACTTAACACAAGTCAAGGTTTGTTTTCATCTAAGCTATCAGCTGATGGTTGGTAAGGAAATTGCGCATCCGCAATTCAGACCTAGAGATATTGCGTAGCATGTCAAGAGGTTTTCTGTAATTAAAAAGTTGAGGGCAACGAATACATACATCACCTGCTCACGTGAGTCATGGATTCAAGCTTATTTGCCCAGTAATACATTTCGTTCAAAAAACGTAATTGTTCAAATAAAGTGGCGAGATGTAATCTTTCGCGACGGTCACTTGCAAGAATCCATTAAGACGGTATCTTTCACGTGGCTATGTTTGATGGTCACAAATGGACGTTTGGAACACATGGATTCGCTGATATCACTTGTATACGTGTACCAATGTCTGATATGGGTCTTTCCCGATGTGTGCGCAGTGATAGTCAGCCTTACTCGTAGTATCACTGCATATATATCTTAAAAGTCCGTTATCAGTCAGTGCTGAATCTATATAAATTCACTCAGTAGAGTAACGTAGTCATTTCTGAACGAAGCTTACGTACGTAAAAATGGAGACTAAACTAATCGTGGCCCTCTTGGTCATCGTGAGCTGTACGATTTGCACAGTATCCGCTGGGATAGGTCCACGTATGTAGTTTTAATTATTGTTATAATTATTTTTAGTGTTATTAGTAGTTACTCGACTAGCATGTTTTAATTCTCATGAGATTTAATAATTTCAATATCAGTGCCCTCCTATTTTTTATTTATTCTTCACGTGATAACACTTTTCTAATAGCTACTAATGCTTAACTTGTGGTTGTAATTGTTGCGATAACTTGAATTTGTAATATTGTTTCTTGATCATCTACAGAATGCATTATGCCAATGGACCGTGGACCATGCAGAGCAATGGTGATCAAGTACGCATTTAACCCAGAAACAAACCGATGCGAAGAGTTCCTTTATGGGGGCTGCGAAGGGAACGCAAACAGGTTCAACTCTTTGAGTTCGTGCAAGGAAGTCTGTGCCTGATCTACGTGTTTTGTGTTAGTGCATTCTTGGCAATAATCTTGGCAATAATCTTGGATTTCGGTTAACTGATAACTTAAAATTGCTTGTTATCGGTTATCATGTTTAAATTCGAAAAAGCCACCGATATCGAACAAGATTAAAATGTACAATCGTGTCCATTTGTGTGCATTTTTAACAATTTTCAAATTTAACCAAATAATATCGTCCTTGCCGTTTTTGCAGTTTTGATGTATTCTGAAATTATATTTGCCAATTACTGCACTTCATTTTCCTACCATCCACTCCGGAATATTTAATCAATATGCCATCGAGATTGCGATAGGAAATCGAGATTATAATGAATCAAAAACGTTTGATTTGCCAACATTTTATTTTTGATATATTTTAAACTTTATTCTTTCGATTTCGATTCGCAGCAAACATCGTCGAAGCATGATATCACATTCTTATCACATTCATATTTGTTTAATAAACATTTGCTGAAAAACAGTGTGTCTACTCAATTCAGGATTTATTTAACCTTTGAATTTGTGAATTTTTCTTTTTAATGAATAAAATTTGAAATCAACTGGGAAATAGGTGTAGTTAATGGGAAAAATACAAAAAAAAAAAATAAATATAAATAACTTTAGGATTAGTGAACTTACGTAGAACCAATTTTGCATATTGATGTATTTTTACATCACAAAAAATGCTACATTTTTCTTGTATAAATTTATCAGTATATGCAAAAATATAAATACTATTCGTTACTCTTACCTTGTTTCTATCCGAAAACATTTTTTCCTGAATGTTTTTGTTACTGTTTATATAAATAGTCGTAATTCGTAACACCCGCCGAAATGAAATTGTACTCAGATAACGTGCCAACAATGAAACTTGTCAGAGATAGACAAATAAACTGTCAAAGATTCTAATTGCGTTCAGAAATAATAAAATAGATTTGTAAAATTAAAATTAAAAAAAAAAACACTATGCAAAGGTTGGTATATAAAGAGATATGAAGTTTCAAACATACGATGCAGATCTACATCGCTGGGAAGGGTTAAGAGAAGTCTTTATCAACAGAACGTTCTACATTGTCTAGTTTACTTCACCAACGCCCCTTTCCTTCTTCTCAAGAATATACCTTACACTGAATCCCCTGATCGCTCCAAGGTAATCCATCGATTCCAGATCCAGAAGATACTTACATCTCCAGCCGCACATCGACGTCATTCTTCATTTCCAATAATTGCAGCATCCGCTCGACTTTCAGGAGTGGAATTAAACGACTGGTAACCGTTAGCGTATGTTGTTGTCAACACGGATAGGAACGTCTCGAGATTGCAAAAAAGTTGATACAGTTCCGTTAGCCTGTAGGATAGCGAGACAACGCGACTCTGTGCGTACCCATCGCGCGCAAAAAAGCGACAAACGACGACGCAACGATCACTATTATTCAGTTCTAAGTGGACAGCGACGGTCTAACCGACGCGATCGTTAAAATATTTCCTCCGTGCAAGGTGTGGCCAGTAATAAGCGATCCCGTGCACGCACGTACATACGTAGTGTACCAAACGATAATAGAGAAATTGGATAATTTTAAGCATGAGTGGAACGCGAGATCGCTGGGCGACACGTACGGTTCCAGTTCAACAAACAGAACACGCATAATAGCCAGGGAACGTTACATGCCGTGCACTCGCGACGGTTCTTCGAGCCACGGGTCGAAAACTTTCCAGTCGTTCGATTGCAGGCCGTGGAGGCATGTTGGGAACTGTCAGTCAAAAGTGATTACTAAAAACACCGAGCTCGCGGCCCGTACGTGCGCTCTGACAAGTAGTACACCTTATCCATCGAACGATTCTGGAGATGCATACTTGCAATTCCTGCTTTTCAATTGGGAACTCATTTTCCTCGAGTTTGCACGAGAGAAACTTCCACGGGGTCATAGTAGTACAGGCTTGACTCTTAACCCTTTCAGACCTGAATTATTTTTTCTTTCTTGTACTAATGTAATTTAATTTTTAGGGTTAACTTGGACTAAAACTACTATGGGAAAATATTTAAAAACAATCCTAATAGAATGGTTTTCGAGGAAAACTGATCCTTCTTCATATGCAAAAATAAGGACATTCACCCTAAACGATAGTGTCGGTAATTTTTAAATTTTGTGTCCTTACTTGTAGACGCCAGGTCCGAAATGGTTCACTTTCTTAGTATATTTTAATTTATAAACCGTAACGTTATGAAGCGAAGGGCACTGGTCAATATATCCTTGACATACCCAGAAATCCTTACGCCTATTAAGCACTCCTTCAAAAACAACCCTTCGAAACAGACACACGTATGATACATATGCGCGTTCATACTCATACCCAGCAGATCATTGTACATTGCATTTGGCGACAATTTCCCGTCGTTTCGTTCCCAGTTGCATTTTCCCTATTCGATTAAAGAAACAACTTTTCGATTCTCTATGCAGCGTCGGCGATGCTCAGGCTCCGAGGCATTAGGAATGCCTAGTGAAACCGATGCAGAGGATTCCTCGAATTAGTAACTCAGCGTAGTACCGTCTAACGATTTCGGATCTCGCCAACCCGCGTCCCACATCCTTCAAAGTTACTTGTTCGTGCTCGCGACCGTACACAGAGAAGTCCCACTAACGATTAGATCAAATTAGGTTGAAAGTGAGATCCATTACCGCGCGCGTTGCCTTTTGCTACGATATTCAGGCTCTTTATACAAAGGGAAAATCGATTGTACGTGGGTATTTAGATGGCGGACGACTCACTTGCACATCCTCAAAGCGCACCAACGTGTTCATAAGGGAGCATTAATTCGATCCGTTTGAGGGGAACAAAGTATAACAAGTGCATTTATCTCACTCTTTGCGCGAACCTCTATAGAAATTAACTATATAAAAGAGAAATTTTTTGTTCAACTAATTCTCCCTGTAAAATTTCAATTGCAAGAAATGGTCTCTATTGTAATTGCATAATTTACGCTTATTCTGTAACACTTCCATTTACTCCAAGTTGATGCACCATGTTCTTTCACGTGAAGTTGACTTGGTAAACATCTCGGTCCTCAAAACGTTTTTCCTTCGTCTAGGATACTATTTGTTCCCGTCTGGATTCGGTTAGAACCGTATTTTACTTTCAAATTAATCGTTTCCTTAACGCGCACCCTTAAAACAGACATGCCGCGGCAAATTCGGTCGAACGAAATCTATTTTGAAAGGACGAAGATGGAGGGAACCGTCTCGGACAATCTATCTCCGCCAGGAGCAGTGATTTACATACAACAAGGCACCGCAATGATTACCTTCGGAATACATTAACCAGCATGCTCTAAATACAAGGGAACCAGCAAACAAAGTACAACCAGGACTTCTCTGTACCTCCATCAAAGACATATCGTTGTGATTTGAAATATCCCATAATGTAGTATAAAGACTGCTCGAAAAGGAATGTTTCGCTTAGATTCTATTCACAAATGCAAAAAGTCCAATGAATTTTGGATATCAATGAACACCTGCATTCTAGTAATAACAATTCAAATTCTCTGAAATCGTTTTTTTTTTAATTTAAAAGGATACCTCTTAGATATATTGAAAATTGAGGATGCAGAAATGTTGCTGCAAGGTTTTATAAATCTTTCTTGGAGTATTCCAATTTTGCAACAAACAGTGCGACATTACAAAGTGTTGTAGCAGTATAAAGAATAGAATGATCCTTTTTAAAAGTGCGCCTATATGAATTATGCGATGGCAACGCCACGACAAAATCGTGAACCTTTATGTCGTATCACATCGTCCGACCTCGAATGGTAATCGCATAGGACTTCATCAGCTGCTCCCTCTACGATTCGTTGTAGTTGATTTGCGAACGAACATCTTGGCAACGCCACTGACCACGAAGAAATCCACTCTAGCGATTTTGGCGCCCTAACTTCAGGTACTATGTAGAGGGAATTGCTGCTTTGAGTTTGGAAACTCGTTTAACCTGTTCGTACTGTGACAGAAGATTTAAAGGTGCGATAAGTAGTTTATAAATCTTCGTTTTCTATAGTTAACAATAAATCATCGTGCGGAGAAACGAGCACACAAAGAGGTACATCACGATACTCGCTCCTTTCATATTATCTCAAACAAACTGTTTTTGTTTATCTGAAATACATAACCTATTTGTTAGCTGAACGTTTCTTTAAGAAATTAACGGTCAGCGGGACAACTTTTCATTGTTCGATTTCTTTTTCCTGTTGTGTTTCATGTTAACATTGTATTTTCGATTTTTCGTTCGTCGTATATCCGTCATGTCAAACGATACTTGTTTGCTCGGACACCTAACCTTTAAATTGTAATGTTTATTTGGAAACACTTTAAATTTAAGTTAATCTGTCGTTGTTCTTTGGCTTGGCGTGCGCGTAATTTGTATACACATTGTGTTACCAAACTTTTATGTGCATTATTGCGTAACAAAAATTATTGGATCGGTGATAACATTTATGTATATGCCTACAGTGATATGAAGAAGGTAAAGCTGTGACGGTGGGATTCAAACATAAAAATAGCCCCGGTGACGACAAGAATATCTAACCTTATGCCCTCGGCTACCGGTACGTATTGGAAGTCCTATGAATTTAAAAATTAATTCTCATTTGTAGAGGATACTCTTGCATATAAATGTAGTGTTACATTAAGTTTATCAATTATGTCACTAGGGGTCAGAAAGGTTGTAATAACTTTAATAAACAGTTATATTCTGTTAAATTATAGTTTTCCAAAATTTTTCAGGAGGAAACAACCCTATAGGGCAACAGAAGGGTGGGGCGACTATGCCCAGTAATGAAGAATGCGGAATCAGAGACGTATGGGGTCACAATCTGGAAGAAGAATTTCGGACAATTCGCCAAGTTGTACAACAATATCAGTACATCGCTATGGATACCGAGTTCCCCGGTGTTGTAGCTAGGCCTATTGGTAAGATGCAGTGGTATTAGCTTAATTCTACGGTAATCGTTCGCGATGTGAAATACCCTTCTTTGTCACAGGTGAATTCAGGACTAGTGCAGATTTCCAGTACCAGTTATTACGATGTAATGTAGATCTTTTGCGAATAATTCAACTTGGTCTTACGTTTCTCGATGAATCAGGAAACACGCCTGGTGGTAGTTACACGACGTGGCAATTTAATTTCAAATTTAATTTACAGTAAGTTTTAAGCAATACCTCATTAAGATTATAAAACAGTATGAAATATGATGGTAACGTATCATATACTTTCTTATCTAGAACAGACATGTATGCACAGGATAGTATAGATATGCTGCAAAACAGTGGTATACAATTCAAAAAACATGAAGAAGAGGGTATCGATCCATTAGATTTCGCTGAACTTTTGATGACATCTGGAATTGTTCTTGTTGACGATATAAAATGGTTATCGTTTCATTCCGGCTATGACTTTGGTTATCTACTGAAACTTCTTACAGACCAAAAGTTACCACAAGAAGAAAGTGAATTCTTTGAGCTTCTTAGGATATATTTTCCGACAATATATGATGTAAAAGTAAGTTCGCACAAGCAGTTACTTCGGATCGATATTCATTGCGATGGGAATCGTATTCTAATATATAATTCTTTGTACACAGTACTTAATGAAATCTTGCAAAAATTTGAAAGGAGGCCTACAAGAGGTAGCGGAACAATTGGAAATTCAAAGAGTTGGACCTCAACATCAAGCTGGATCTGATTCGTTACTTACGGGAATGGTTTTCTTTAAAATGCGAGAGGTAAATAAATATTTAATCAGTAATACTCCAGATTAAAAATGTTCACTTTCAAGCTTAACAATGAAAACATATTATTTCAGATGTTTTTCGAGGACAACATTGACGACGCGAAATATTGTGGACATTTGTACGGTTTGGGAACATCATTTGTCGTGAACGGCTCAGGAGGATATCTAGACAGTAATGGAGATAACTCTTCGTCTTCGTAATGTTAAAACTATCGCATCTCAGTCGGAACAGATTATTTCATTACAAATAAAATGTTATAAATAATGTTTCACTTAATGATCAAGCGTATAGTTCATATCCACGATGTCACATTCAATTCACTGCTGTAGATCACAAACATCACTTGATTGAAGAAAATGAAACTAGGAACATTCTTTCATATTCGTGCATTTTTTGTATCCTCGAATTTGAGTCTTTCGTAGGTTTCTTCTGTGATATGTGCAATCGATCGAAAATATTTACAATACCGTGCAACTTAAAGTATGTAATATAGTTTCTTTACAAACGTTTATGACAATATTGGTATATACAAGCTACAATTTCAGTACAAAATGAAAAAAAAAGAGAAGAAAATAAATCTACTTTTAAGATTTTTCAAAAACCTCTAAATATTGGGATGGAAGATCGGTAAAACATTTAAAGTGAAGCAAATGCATGACTGCATTGCTCTGGTACATCTATCAGTGTTCATATGTACATTTATCATACGATGCATTTATAGATCAGTACATTTTAAGCCTGATAAATTTCTTATATTTAGTGTTTTAATAAATATTCGATAAAATCATGCTTTGTGCAATTTTAGACCAAGCGAATGAGACACTATCGCGTAGCATCAAAGAAAAAATCCTATCATTTCTCTATGATTAATCCCTCCCGAATGATTTCGTTATCTCTGTAAAAACTATAGTCGGCGGCAAATCATTCCTTAAAGTTACTTTCCACGTTGTGGTACCTATACATACTACGTATGTTTTATTGTAACCCGCATTATTTGCCAGACTAAAAGCTAAAACTGTCTTCTGCCACGCTCTGAAGGTAATCACGTAAAACACGTTTCTTTTGTAAATATCACGTCGTTCCAGAGGTACAATAAACATCTTACGTAAACAATAATTTTGTCGATTTTTAATATTAATTACAACAACGACACGAACAACATCTCGATGAACAATCCAAGCCGATTAATTTCAAAAAATCAATCATGCCTCATACCGCGGCATTTATTAAATATGGAGATTAAAAAATATGAAACTACTTTAATTAAATAAAAAATGTTTGTCAAGAAAATCAAACATTTAACTTTCTACTAATCATTACGTCATCGTCAGTCGTCCGATATCATAATAGTATAAAACGATAACATTATCAGCGTTCGTTACCTCAAGCCAAGTTCAGTTTTCTGATTCCCGTCAGATAAATCAGTTCATCTACTTTAACTGATTAAAAATGCGGAGCCGAGTAGGTCTCGATCGCGTTTGCGAATTTTCAAAATCAATTCTTCTATGTTGTGTTTTGCTCTTACTGGCGAGTCATGCATCTGCCCTAACCGAGAACGAGACCACGGAAAATCATGAGTCGAAGAAATCATTGGAAGGCATCTCAGAGGTGGAAGACCACATCGACGGTAAAACTCATCGACATAAAATGACTACAGAACAAAAAATGAGAAACAAATATCTCAATTGACACCTTATTCACGTTTCAAAGTTGAAAGATAAATATTGTGGAACTTTACGCTGATTATCGTATATGTAAATACTAAATGAATATCTGTGGAATATATTGATTTCTACTTTCTATTACATTAGTATTATTTAAATGTACACACCCGTCGTATGTCAGTATTACTTGTTACATAGTACAACTATCAAATCGATCTATATCCGTTTTATCAATTATTGATAATCTAACGTGAATGAAAAAAATGAACCAATGAAAAAAATCGTTCTACGTGTAAGTATGTATTTGTAGATTCAGATGCACCTGACGCGACTCGTACGGCTAGATACGCAGCTCGTCCGTCAGATTTAGGTCCAAACTACGTCTTAACGGAAGCGAGGCTGAAAGAAATACGATCCAAGTTAATGTATTGGTTCTTCGACAAGGGCGGTAATAGCGACTTGGGCGATTATCAAAAAGACATTCAAACGTCGATGCCACAGATGCACAAGAATTTAGACTTTCAGTTGCCCTTCTTTGGATCCAGATTCAATTACACCAGAGTATGTTCTTATTACACGCCATGTTACTACATATTATCTAGAGATTACCTAGGCATCGCCTGCAATTTTTATTAAGGGGTTAGTCGCAGTCAGGAAGAGGAGAAACGACATTTCTTTGTTTTTTTTTTTTTTAGTTATTAAATAATAATTTGAATAAGTAACAATTAAGTATATTATAAAGCATGTTTTAAAGAACTAAAAAACATTTTTTGTTTTAAGAAACACTAATTTATATCGTCATAACAGCCGATGATGTAGACGATGATTTAAAAATATAGGTTTGCGGTGAGCAAGATTTCTCAACACTGGTTTACCTGAAAATAAAAACAAAGGTAGATTTCGAAAATAGATTAGTCTAGCGGGTCCCTGATCGAAGGATTTTGTAAAAAATTAATTTAAAACAAAATGGGGTGCATTTGAAGTAGATTTTGAATTTTTTCACTAAAATTAAGCGATTCAATACAGGATAAAAAAAAAGTATACAAGAAAAGTTAGTCTAATATATTTTCTAAATCTACCTTTAGTTTTGTTTTCAAGTGCACCAGTTTGAAGAAATCATGCTCACCGCAAACCAAATGGCTACCCACGCCATCGCCTGTTGTGACGAAATGAATTAACCTTTTTTTAAAACAAAAATTCTTTTATAGTTCTTTAAGACATACTTTGTAATATATTTACATTTCATTAATAAAAATTATTATTTAATACCTCAAAAAACACACACACACAAGAAACTGTCCGTTTTCTTGACTGCGACTAACCCCTTAAGTACTTCGATTAAAGTATGCAATGATAAGCCGTATTAACTGCATAACGAATAAGATAACATGCGAAGTAGTATTTTAAAAATAGCTATGTCTGATCATAACAAATTGCTAAGAAACAAATAAACTCCAACTGAGTAACACTGCAAGACCAATACAACATCTTTTAGGTATCCATGAATGGTTACTTAGAATTCAGCGACCCACCAGAGTACTATACTTACCCCCTCGTCTTCCCTGTGAAAGACTGGCCAAAGAAGAACGATCCCAGCTTCATAGGAATATTCTTCAGCAAGTGTCGCATAGGGGAGGTCAGAAAAGACGACATAGATCAAAGAGCGCCTGGCGTCTACTTCAGGTCTGTAAGCTCTCATCGAATGTATTGTTGAACAACAAACATTACACACGAGCTTAACCACTGCCTGCAAAAATGAACTTCAGACTCGAAGAAGGCTTGCAGAGGAGAACTGATCAATTCGGTGTGGAATTTCGAGAGCGTCTTAAATGGGATATTCGCGAGGCCATCGTTGGTTCCGACTCTTTTGAACCCAAGCACGCTATTGTAACTACGTGGAAGAACGTGTCCTTCGCCGGTGGTATCGATAATTCCCTCTTCAAGACGAACACCTTCCAAATGGTTCTGGCCACGGACGAGGTGTCCACTTATGCCATTTTCAACTACTTAGACATTCAGTGGACCAGTCACACGGAAGCTGGTGGCGATACCGTAAGCGGAGAAGGTGGTGTTCCAGCTTTTGTAAGTTTGAAATCTAGCAGGCGCAGTTTTCATCTTACTAATAACATTTGAATAGTAAATTATTTGAACTTGCCTAGCTCTAATTCAAATATGAACGGCGTAATCCATCAAGAAAAACGAGTGTCATTCGTATATAAATTAAGATATTCAACACAATATGCCCTGCTCTTCGGTTCACTCGACACAATTTTTTCATTATAATTTGCATTTAGATCGGTTTTAATGCTGGAAATGGTACAGAATCTTACGAGTACATACCCTACTCGCAAATGCGCAAGATCCGTGATTTAACGAGAACAGGAGGAGCTAACGGGTTTCCAGGTCGCCATGTGTTTAAGATAGACAGAGATATTACCCTCGGAACTTGCAACAATCTCGGTAGGTCCGAGTAAGAAATAATCTAAAGAATAAAAAGGCTCAGATTTTACGCGATCCTTTACGTTACAGTTGCAGCAAAACTGGCTATGAAGCTCACGCCAGCAGGCGGGAACAAGTTAGGAGGCACGATTGTAAACATCACCGGTCCGTGTTTCAACAGAACTAAGAAAATTCGTTGTAAGTTCGACAACGTGTGGGTGGATGGTACAGTGATCGACAGGAGTCGTGCGATTTGCGTTCAGCCATTCGTAGAAGCGTATGGAAAAATCGATTTCGCGATCAAGATCGGAGAGGAAAAACCCTACACCTTGGAGGGGAAATACTCCATTTGTAAGACGGAACTTTATGATCTTTTGATATGTTTAATGATCAAGGAGACCTTTTTTTGAATAAATATCGTTAACTACGTTCATATTTCGCAAATTATCCAATTACAGGGGAACCAGTTACAACAACTCCAAACACTTGGCCTTCAACTACAAAGAGACCAACACCTCCAAGCGTAGGACCTATTCGGGAGCATGTTGAAATAAAAATCACGTGGGATCGCTACAAGTATACATAAGCTAAATGGAGTCTGATATCTTAGCATATATGTCAAGTAAACTCTGTAATATGTTCAAGTACTATTTAAATAATATAAAAATTTTGTGACTAACTATGGAAGCTGTACTATATATTATTCAAGATTATTCATACGACACATGATACTAAAAAACATTTTTTAAATATTGTAATGTTATATTTTTTAATTTGTAAATTTCATTCTATTGTCTATCTCTCACACAAAAAATACCAATTCCTAAAATATCCTAATTCCTAACTCCAACCTAAGACGCCTGCTCTATCGATTGTTATCTTCTATGATTGATTATCGGAAACAACTTGCGGGAAACGGTTTGCCCTCTATTGGTAAGAACAAGAGGTTCCAAAACAACGTCATTCTTCAATCTAAAATATGTATTTCAATATAAATTGAGAATACTCGTGTTTAATTTTTACGCCAAATACCAAACGTTTTTAACACACTTTCGACTCAATATTGCGCAAACAATGCGTTGCAATATTGCCGGGTCGTTTTCCAAATTCTTTTCAACGCAATATTGGCCATAGATATCACGGTAATATTTCAAACGTAACCGCAATATTGCAACAATGCAGCAATATCCCCGCAAATCGTCTTTGTCCTACGTGCAGTTTAAAGGGCATCCACGCCCTTTCGAAAGTGGGACACCAGCCCTTTGCTTGTTTCATTCGTTTCAGTACGTGCGTTACCTTATCCACCTGTAGTAAGAAGATAAACGCACGTTATCGTCATATAACTGATATCAGTACCGTTATCAGAGTTCGTTACCTGAAACCAAGCTCAGTTTCCTTGCTCACACTAGACAAATCGGTTCATCTACCTTGATTAATTAAAAATGCGGATCGCGGTTCGTCATGACCGCGCTTTCCATTTCGCAAGACCGATCGTGCTCGGTTGCATTCTGATCTCGTTGGTGAGTCGAATATCGGCACAAATCGAGAACCAGGCGTTCGAGAATGCGTATGGTCTGAACGACGAAAATGTGTCTACGAATATCGACGATGCTTTTGAGACGGAAATTAACGAAAGCTCAGCGGTCCCATCGTCAGCGGAAGTCTTCTCAGAAGCGGAGGACCTCGCCAACGTCGAAGATGATCAGGACGAAGAAAAGTCGGACCCACCCTCGCCACTGAAAAACGAGCCGAAGGAAGAAATTGCAGTTTCTAAAGGTATATCTGGGAGAATCGCTGGAGAAAAAAGCGGAAAGTATGTGAGATACGGTGAGTGTTTCGATATCAATGGGCGTGACCATTAATTTTCTAATTTGTCTATAAAGTTAGTCGTTTCGACGTCGGACGTTCCTAAATTGATGTCTGCCGAATATTCCGTTACTCGTCAAAACTTTGATTTTTCGTTTGTGTTAGCATTACTTCAATGTACATGCTCGCGGAATGCTAGCATTATTTGTTATAGAGTCCAACCAACGAATCAGATCTTATCTGCTTTATCAGTTACTCACTCTAACGTGAATCGGAGATGAATCACTAGATTTGTGTCGCCACGACTTTCGTAATGAGTACTATCTTCCTTTTCGTGCCATATATCATCACTGGAAATGTTCCTAAATCAATTCTGTCCACAATGCTTTTAACTGCTAAGCATACGTTTTCGACATTGATATTATGGAGAAGTAAAAGAATTCAATAAAAAATGTGACAATAATGACGCATCGATTTATTATCTAGTAGATAATAAATAGTAGAGTGTACAGTATAGTAAATAGTACACGACATACCTTAGAACATAGGATGAAATGTATAAAGAGTAGCAAGTTTTTTATTTTTGGAACTATAACTTAGAAATACAAAGTCAAATTTGATTTGAAATATAGAGGTTGAAGAATTAAGTATAAAAAAATTGGCAAGTACCATGTATGGTACACCACGCGAAAAGAAGTGAAATGTTCATAAGGGAAGTATGAATACCTCATTTAGAGTCACTAGAACAAGTTTACAATTTTAATGAAATTATCGACCTTCTTTCCTCTAGGTCCTCTTCGCGAGTATTAATAAGAACAAGTTTACAATTTTAATAAAATTATCGATCTTCTTTCTTATAGATCCTCTTCGCGAGTGTTAATTGACTAAGCGATAACTAAAAAAACATAGAACTCTAGGCGTGATCCTACGATCATGTGTCATCATTCTAAAAGTGATTGCGCTTCTGTGCACCCCCATTCCACTAATTGTTTGTTATCGTGCGTAAATCATCTCTCGTTTATAAAATCCATCATTACTCGGAAAAGGTGATACAAGGTCTGGGCTATAGGTTGAATAGTAAATTTCATTATATAATTATACTTTTATTTTTAATAATGACACAAAAGCAGTAAAGCTATTTTTTTCGCACACTAAAAACGAAAGAATCGAACAGTACGAAGCAAACAAATGCAAGACACATTTCCATACACATCACATAAAGTACGTTTCAATCGTATAGGCAAATATGTATCCCATTTTCTTATAAGAACTAAAGTATTGGAATTGATGCGTTCTTGCAGATTCAGATGCACCTGACGCGGACAGGTACGCGCCTCGTTCGTCCGATTCAGTTCCAAACTACGTCATAACAGAAGCGAGGCTGAGAGAAATACGATCCAAGTTTATGTATTGGTTCTTCGACAAGGGCGGTGATAACGACTTGGGCGATTATCAAAAAGACATCCAAACGTCGATGCCACAGATACACAAGAATTTCAACTTTCAATTGCCCTTCTTTGGTTTCAGATTCAATTACACCAGAGTATGTTCCTATTACATGTATGTTACTATTACCTAGAGATTATCTAGGCATCGCCTGCAATTTTTTATTAAGTACTTCGATTAAAGTATGCAATGATAAGTCGTATTACCTGCATAACGAATAAGATAACGTGTGAAGTAGTATTTCAAAAGTGGCCATGTCTGATAATAACAAATTGTTCAGAAACAAATAAACTTCAACTGAGTGTTGACATTAAAAGACCAATATACCATCTTTTAGGTATCCATGAATGGTTACTTAGAATTCAGTGACCCTCCGGTATACTACACTTACCCTGTCGTCTTCCCTGTGAAAGACTGGCCAAAGAAGAACGATCCCAGCTTTATAGGAATATTCTTCAGCAAGTGTCGCATAGGGGAGGTCAGAAAAGACGACATAGATCAAAGAGCGCCTGGCGTCTACTTCAGGTCTGTAAGCTCTCATCGAATGTATTGTTGAACAACAACTATTAGACTCCAGCTTAACGAGTGCCTGTGAAAATAAATTTCAGGCTCGAGAGAGACTTGCAAAGGAGGAATGATCAATTCGGCGTCGAAATGCGGGAGCGTGTTAAGTGGGACGTCCGCGAGGGCATCATCGGTTCCGACTCCTTCGACCCCAAGCACGCTGCTATAATCACGTGGAAGAACATGTCTTTCGCCGGTGGTATCGATAATTCCCTCTACAAGACGAACACCTTCCAAATGGTTCTGGTCACGGACGAGGTGTCCACCTATGTCATATTCAACTACTTAGACATTCAATGGTCCAGTCACACGGAAGCTGGTGGCGATACTACGGGCGGAGAAGGCGGTGTTCCAGCTTTTGTAAGTCGGATATTCGTTGTAGTTAATGCCAGAATTTACCTGAGACACTGTGATCTCGGATAGAATACCCTGGTGTTTGGAATAACTACACCAGTAAGAAAAGTAGCGCTGGTTTTCGAAGAGGATAGAGCAAATGTAAAGCCAAGATGGCTTTCACTATAAGGGACAATATGACTCACAGACAAATAACTTGCAGGAATAGTATAATATATATTACACGAATAAATATGAAGAGTCATGGTATAATATAAGAAAAAGGTAGTTTTCCATGCAGGCTTACGATGCGACCGACGCTTGCAGAACCGTTTGTAAGTCAGTGATAAAGATAAAACTATGGTCACTTTATCTTATCGGTTAAATCAAAAAATAATCGTAGCAGATGGAATGTAATATACGAACGTATTTATACATTTACTCTACAGGGTGGAGATATTCGCTTTCAACGAATTAGTTCGATATCGCTTCTTCGACGTACTTGAAAAGACTATTTAAATGCTCCTCCTTAAGAATTGCTGATTTGTTAACAGCTTATTCGAACAAGGTGCACTATTTATCGCGAGCTTCGTCACGTTTCTTTCATTATGATTTGCAATTCAGGTCGGTTTCAACGCTGGAAACGGTACGCAGTCCTATGAATACAAACCCTACTCTCAAATGTCTACGATTCGCGACTTGACAGGAAGAGGATGGGCGAACCGTTTCCCAGGACGACACATTTTCAGGATAGACGAGAAGATCATGCTCGGGACTTGCAACAAGGATATCGGTAGGTTCGAACGAGAGAGAAGTTGAGGAGCAAGAACGATCCGATTACACGCGATTCTTTTCGTTACAGCTGGGGCAAACTTGCCTCTGGTGTTCGCGCCAGAAAGCGGAAACATGTTAGGCGGGACCATTGTCAACATCACTGGTCCGTGTTTCAACGAGACTCAAAAGATTCGATGCATGTTCGAGACCGTGTGGGTGATCGGTACAGTGATCGATAGGAATCGCGCCATCTGTGTCCAGCCTTTTGTGAAGGCCCAGGGATACATCAGATTCGCCATCAGCATCGGGGATAGCAAATCTTACGACTGGAAGGGAAAATATTTCATTGGTAACATTATTGACGATTATTGTTGACTTTATAATATTTATAAAGGGAATTATTATAAGGGAATATTTATAAAGGGAATTTTAAAAAAATAATGTACATTATTTCATCGCATTTCTCAACTTTTTATTTTTATGGAGTTAATCGATTTGTCCAATGAACGGCTCATATGCCTCTTATAATTTTAGTTTAAGAAGAATTGGTTACACGCCATTCTCCTATGTTAAAGCATTTACCTTTTCAGTAATGAAACAACTAGTTTGAATAAAAATCTATTAAATTATAGTACCTTATCGATTGCAAGTTATTCACTCGTTGAATTTGCTTAGCAATAACAGAGATATATCTTCGTATAAAAATTATTAACCGTGTCCACGGGTTTCGCAGAGACCCCAGCCACAGCTACCGAGAAGATCTACGTTGCTCAATCGGTTCACGAGCGACAACCGGCTGAAATAAAAATCACATGGGATCGATACAACTTGACCAGCAACTTGAACGCTGGCGTGCAGATATCCTTGTGGGGATACCGCGAAACCAAAACTTTACCAGACTTTCAGTACATCACTACTTTGGAGGTGAGTTAAAGAACAATTCAGAAAATGTTCCACAAATAATTCTCTAAGTACATATGACACCGACAAAATTACAGCCTTCGTACACGAATCTCGGCTACTACATCATCCAGCCAGCTAAATACCGCGACGAGTACAATCCCTATCAGCAGGACATGGCCTTTGGATTTATCATGCTGAATTTAACGGATCCGCAGCAAAACACAGGCCACAACATCACGCCGTACGTAACTCGTGAGCAAGATAATACTTTTCCAATTTACATGTGAGCAATAACGCAAGAGATCTTTGCAGGAGCCTGTGGAGCAGGCCAATCCCATTGGGGTGGTACTTTGGTCCGCAATGGGAACGAGTGTACGGGTCGAAGTGGGCCCAACGACTCTGCGATAAGTGGATCATGAACGATAGGTATCTGAAAAACTTCGCTGCGGAAATATCCCTGTGTCCGTGCTCCTTGAAGCACGCGTTGTACGATAAAGGACGTTTCCTTCCGGACTACGACTGCGACAAGGACGCGAATCTGGATTGTATTTACAATCAGCATGCGCATCACTGCGTGAGAACAGGTGCACCTAAGTAAGTATACATAAATATTCAATAGATAATGCTATCATTCTTTCTGTTCCTTAACAGAAAAATAGCGATGTTTATATTGTGCTAGACTGAAGTGTAGAAATATCAAGGAAACATAGATGATGTACGACTAACTTTTGGTATAACTTTGAGACTCTTTCGTTAAATGATAAATATAGTTGACACTAATCTTATCAGTAATCAGCGGTAAAGCTTACACTTATCACAACGAAGGCTACGTTACTTTAATAACACCGACACTCGAGTAACACGGTTATAAATCAAGAATAATAATTATATGCTTCATTTGCTTACGAGATTCTCTAGTATCTATACAGGACTATACAGTTTTTAAGTCATGCAGACAATACATATATTACATTCCATTGTAATTGTAGTATGGACGGTTCCGAGCAACAATGCTGCTACGACAAATACGGTTACCTGATGCTGACGTACGACCAGCAGTGGGGTTCAAGGCCGCATCGATCACACAACCTTGGGTACTACCCCTGGGACGAGGCGAACAAAGTACCCACCCTTTCGCACTGGTACCACGACATATTACCGTTCTACATGTGTTGCATGTGGCAAGAGGAGCACGCGGTCGGTTGCGAGACATTCAGATTCGAGAGACGACCTACCCAAGACTGCGTGGCTTATCAATCTCCTGCGGTGGCGACGGTGTTCGGCGATCCCCACATCATCACGTTCGACAATCTAGAGTACACGTTCAACGGGAAAGGCGAATTCGTTCTAGTACGAGTGAACAACGAGAAGGACAAGTTGGATGTTCAAGCTAGGTTCGAGCAAATGCCGAACAACTTGTACGGCGAAGTCAGAGCTACGCAATTGACGTCCATTGCAGGTACCTCACACGTACTTTTTCACTCAAAAGAAGACATTATTCCTTACTTCAGAGCCAATCATTTTAAGTTACGAAAGCTATTAAAAAATTGACATAAAGTGTTCA
Source organism: Hylaeus anthracinus (assembly GCF_026225885.1). Classification (NCBI taxonomy): domain Eukaryota; kingdom Metazoa; phylum Arthropoda; class Insecta; order Hymenoptera; family Colletidae; genus Hylaeus; species Hylaeus anthracinus. Next base: position 5,464,194 of record NW_026533254.1, read on the forward strand.
AAACACTCTTAGGATCGATAACCTGGAATCCTGAATTCATTTCACAGCTAGGGGAAACAACTCTATCCCCATCGAGGTTCGTCTGAGGCCAAAACACGCCCAGTGGAGATACCGTCTGGATGTTTTCGCGGATAATCGGCGAGTGTACTTCGACAGACCATCAATTAAGTTCCAACACTTCCCTGGAGTGGTCGTTTACACGCCAACGTACATTTTAAACCAGAGCGAAGTGATCATTATGTTCGACACTGGTGCCGGCGTGGAAGTGGTAGAAAACGAGGGATTCATGACGGCCAGGGTCTACTTACCTTGGACCTACTTGGTAAGGCACAGGTCTCAAAAGGGACAAAATAACCTCACAGTACAAGCAAACCTGATTTTTTGCGGTAGATAGGGACCGCGTAAAAAATGCATAAAAGAAATATTTAGAAACTCCATAAATAGCTGTAATAAATAATTTTTCATACCGTATTAAAGTAAACTTTTTTTTATGCGGTGGAAGAAAGGGACCGAATAAAAAATTTTTCGTTTAGAAATATTCATTTTAAGGGAGCACTTATGTCTAAAAATAAAACTCATAAAAAACTATATCTAAATAGAAATAATAGTCAATTTACCTTTAATCTCACTTAAGAATTAATTCTATCTTAAGTAAGTAGCTAATGTCAAGCCATTCACTATCCGCAATGCAATAGACAATAGACGATGCATTCCAACAATACGCGATCGTCGCTTCGCTTTTCTTCCTTTATTAATAATCGATCCCAGTTATATGCTCACGTTAAATTCAAATCAACCGTATCATAATATTTTCATATACCGCATAAAAAAAATCACACAAATCCAATTGCACAAAAAAAAATTGCATAAAACAAAACCGCACAAAAACAGATTCGACTGTAAAGCGTTTAAGAATGAAAGAGAATTGGTAACGCGTTTGGTTTATTTCAGAACAAGACCACAGGACTTTTTGGCAAATGGAACGTCGACATCGCGGACGACCTGTTGACCCCAGATGGTCAACCGGTGACGACAACCAATCTGAACCACTTCGAAGCTGTGCACAGAGACTTCGCGATAAAGTGGATGCTGGAGGACAAGGAGGACGACTTAAAAGGAGGGGCTCTGTTCACCAGAGAATTTGGCAGGACCGCCAGTTACTATGCCAACAGAACGTTTGAACCTGAATATCGGAAGTTCGCTCAGGAAATAATACCGTCTAACAGGTAATTAACGTTTTGCTTAAAATTGATGGACACCGAATTATTTTGAGAAAAATGTGACTTATGTCGATCTGTCGTAGGACGGATGATGTAAAACAAGCTTTAGACCTCTGTGGAGACTCGTATCAATGCCAATACGACTACTCGATGACCCTCAATAGGGATGCAGCCCATTTCACAAGAAATTACTACGACACGTATACTAAGATAAGATATACCAATTTGGAAGATCCAGGTGAGTTACGCGAAGACTTGTGGAAATTGTTTCATTTGAAAACCATGCTTCATCTATGGGTTTATTCGATTGTTTTCAGTAATATCTTGCGGTGTATTGGAGACGCCGCGATTCGGCCGCAAGAGTAACTTCTTCTTTACACCTGGCACGAAAGTGACCTTCGAGTGTAATCAGGATTTCATACTGATTGGCGATCAACGGCGTGTCTGCACGCCACAAGGTCGCTGGGACGTTCCAGAGTATGGATACACGGAGTGTCTACGTAAGTATTTGAACAATGACTTTCTAAAAGCACCACGATGATATACTACTCGAGATATTCAGGGGATCTTTGTGAATAGTTTAGCAAAATTAGTTAGATGCGTGTGCTTGGATCTCATTTTCAAGTGAAAAAGTAATAGCAACAAAATGTATCACAATTCTTCGGTTGAGTTAATTGTTTAAGCAAGCGATCCTCTAATTATTTCGAGCGGTGACTTCGCTTCTGCACGGTATTAACCCACCATACGCTACAACATTATTACATTCACAACGAAGAACACATCGTAATCCTGTACAAATTTTCTCACCCAACTCCCTCAATTTTACGATTTTCTTTTCTCATTTTCCACTTCACTCCCGTTAAAGTCATTTCGAATTCAATAATCGCATTCATGCATAAAAAATGCCAATTCATTTAGGTTTCATGAGCTCACAGATAGAAAAATAAAAAGTGTTTGGTGTTGCATAAATATAGGTAACGTCGAGTATGCGCAGCGTACAGCATGGACGACAATGGGTATTATTTGCGCCGTTTTGATTCCAATAGTAGCAATTATCGGGGGCGCATTTCTTTATATAAGAAAGCAACAATCGAATGGAAGCTCCGTAAAGTCTTGGCGTTACTCTTTGCGCGAATCTAATGCCGACAATGAGTCTACATTGAGACAGACCACACCATTAAAACCATACGTTAGAGCGATTTCACCCACTAGCGACACTAGTACTACACCGAGTACCAGCAAAAAGCGTCATAGCTATGATAAAGTCTATCGTACCAATGAGCCTTTGCCAAATATGCCCGATGTCGATTTCGAGGACAAAGACTGGGACCTCAAAGAACCTAATTCTCCGACAGAATCGGAAAAGAGTATGATAGAGTCCGTTAGAAAAGCTGGAAGTCCCAGCAAAGAAAGCGACGTATAATATTGTTCAGAGGACGTTAAACGTTGAGAATTTAACAAACAATTTCGAATAATTCACATAGCGTACTTGACATTCCAAAACTTCACCATTTACACATGTAATCATTGGAAGCGTTTCTTCTATGACAAATATTTATAAACATGTTACTCTCTCTCTCTTTCATTGATCGTAATAACTCGTGTCTACATTTTCGGAATAATTCCGTGTTACATCGTACAAAACAAGCATACATTAAATATCATTATTATTCTTTTTCACGTGTAAATTACATCTTCTGTTTTTGCTGTGGAATAGAAATGTCCTTCATTTTATAGAATTCTGTTCATCGTGTAGTGTATACAAGTAGTTTTATAAAGTGTAATAAATTTCAAGCGCAGTAAAATGCGGTAACAAAGTTTGTAAATTCAATGATGCAATGTAATGTAGCGCAACTGCTTACAATGCTTGCTAATTAATGTAAAAATACAGTTCAATAAACTTTTTTGTATCCTTCAATATTCTGGAAATTTCTATTCCACATGCATTTACTAAAACTTTTGCAAAACGTTTCAAGCATTGGTCAGAATCATTACAGTGGAATGGAAATTTCCACAAGTAGTACTATTGTCATCGTTTTCTGTTATTTCTTATCCTTTCACCTTTATCCTTTCTTCTATAGGTGTACATGCATGTACGGTACATAGCTATCTTATATCTATTCTGAGATTATTTATCAATACAGCGATTGTTAAACTTTTCATCGGGTTGTTACCCTGAATTAATATTAATAATATAAATTTCATTAAAAATCACAGGTCAACAGGAATACAGTTCTCGCCAAGCAGGAATTACAGCTGGTATAGTACTTGGTTGCCTAATTCCAATTATACTCCTAATAGTTTTTGCGGCGATCAGACTTTTAAAACAACGAAAGAAAGCGCGAGAAGAGGAAGAAGCAGAAACTAGGTATCATAATTTAAACAAATCATAAATGTCGGTGTAACGAACAACCGTAGTTGTTTCTCGATGTGATACTAATACTTGAAATCTTTATACAGCGCAAGAAGCACAGAACTGCAGAATTTAAAGAAAATCGCAGAGGATGAACCACCTGCACCATATTCAAGTAGAGCGACAGAAATTAATTGAATAGTATTAGTTTTTTAATAGTAAAATTTTTTATAATCTGTCTCACGTCATCACTATGATAATATCATTTTTTCATTTCAAGGCACTCTTACGAATAAGGAATGTATTCATAGTATGCTTAGATTAGTTTTAATGTTCACGCTAACGTAAGTAATCGCAATATAGAACGAAACATTTATTTAACAAAACAAACGAAAGACCCTTTCGTTGGGACTTCTTCCTAGGATATAAATTGTATGTATAAAGCAACGAATTAGTTTATTTATTATGTAAGTAATATATACACTGAACTCTTTATTGCAATTTTGTACTATCGTAGAATAGAAAAATAGACTGTGACATATATATTTTATAGAATGATAATAAAAATCGAACTTTGTAGCGAAAGGGTTAAGTAACTGTATCTTAAGTTATCCAAACTTTTATTAATTTAAAAAAGAAACGCAATTTCGTTTCTGTAGCTTCTATTCGTACACAGGTCGATTACAATTCATAGGGAGACTATTTCCTGACATACGACCGCAAAGGGTAATAGTTTTAGTATTAGTGGCGCCATCGGTGAGGAAAGATGCAAGTTTGTCGTGAAAATTGTTATAAACATGATAAGTTGTACATATTAACGCATGCTTTTATCATTTTATCATGTTATATCCTTATTACTTTAGATGAAATGAAGCTACTTTTACTATCAAATATAAAGTCGTATTAATTATGAAAAATTGAATTGAATTGAATTTATTGATAGTGGCCATAGGCTCTACCGAGCCTATAGGCCCGGATATAATATTACAACTCTCGAGTGTGTATGTGTAGTTCATTTACAGTACTTGTGATACAGGAGGATTTTCTATTCATGAAATATTTACATATGGTTGAAAATGTAAAAATGTATCGGTGGCGTCACATTGTAAAAACGATGGGAACTATTTTCCCTGCAAACTTGGGCGTTTTTCCACTGATAGCGCCACTAGTACTAGACCCGCGAAAGTGTACTAATATCGATACATTTTTGAAATGACACAAAATCTTAATTTAGTATTAAAACCTAATCAATTTAAACTATGTTTAGTTGCATTTCCAAGTATATACTAAATTAAATTGGAATAGGCTAGACTACCGTATTAGCTGTAAGTTTATCATAGTATCACAGCAACTCCTATTATCAGACTCTGTGCAGTACATGAACATGAATCACCTGTAATCCCGTACATTATATAAATATAATACTATATACACGCAATTATATGTAATTGTCTAAGGGACACATAGATCTACGAGAGTTTTAGCTGTCGTTAATAAAGAAAAAACTAAATACTAATAGTAATAAGACCATATTATTAAATTAGTAGAATTCAGTGGTCATGCAGGACGTGGCTGCCGAATATACAGCATTTGGTGGGCACTTGATGCGCAACCCATTCTTCTCTAAACGTAAACTGCATGTACTTCAGATCCATATACCATCATTTAAATTACTTCATTTTCAGGAGAGTACAACAAGAAACGACTGCCCACCAATTTGCCCTCTTTCTCGGCAGGCGCGTTTCAGCATTAGTATACAGTGGGTGTAGAAAGTATTCGTACACCGATCAATTTCCAAAAAGACTGTGTAAAATTGTAATTTATTAACTCATTTGTTACAAACAATGACATTCTATATATTCTCGGAAATCTCTAGAATAGATAGATTACAAAAAAAAAATAGCAATTTATGTAAGCTGCGAAATGAACAAGAAAAAAACAATTAATCGATGGAAATGTTGAAGCAATAAGTACTGTTTAGAAGTACTTTACCGGAAATTTGATGTTTTCTAATTCGTACGGAGCAATAAACTGATGTGTTTACGTTACAAACTCTACTGCAAATGATTCGTCATAAGAATCGTACAAATGCTTATTGCTTCTATACTTTTACCCACTTTTCGCATTTTTTCTGTTAATTTCACAAATTATATTAACTAGTAAATGTTGTTTGGACTATATCTATCTTAGAGATTTCCGAGAATATGTAAAATATCATTGATTATAAAAAAGGAAGTTAAGAAACTACAATTTCACACAAAAGTTTTTAGGAAAATTGATCGGTGTACGAATACATTCTACACCCACTAGTTCGCTGGAGTACTTTATGGTTGATGTGCAACACGTGCGGCTACATTCAGACAATAGTGTGTCATGCCCTCTGGTAACGATAGCGAGCAACTAACTACGCGACTGATAACCGACCGTTCGACGTCTCGCGTCGCGACGCTCAGAACCGAGTGGTAATTCTACCACTGCGTTACCCAGTGATTAAACTATTTACGGTTAGACTTCCCGCTACGGGTGTTTAGGATGCATGTCGTTCCGACGTTGTGTTCCTCGGTAACTGTAATTACGCGAATTCGCTTGGTTTACGACGAACGCTGCGAGACACATCACCGATCCATTGAGACGTGAACGTGTACCGGCGCTCGAGCTGAATTATTGTGTAGAAATTGACGCGGAGGATTCTGGATCGCCCTCGAAACCGCACACAAAGTAGTTTCGAGTAATGGATTTAATTGGATGACAGTCGAGGGAAAAAGTCACGTTACCAGAGGTATGTGTTGGCAGAGATTCGGTTACCATACTGTAATTTCAATCGAGCTTCTCGACGCTGTTGCTTCTTCGAAAAAGACCATCATTCGAGCAACAAATAACCTCTTCCCTTTGTAATTTGAGAAGATGCGCAAAAAACTAAAATTTCATTACATTTTCTTTTCATTGTAACCGATAGAAGATAAGATCGAAGTACTTTTTTTTTTGTAGAATTGAATTGTCTCTAATATGTACTTTCAATTATTTTTGCACAATTTTTCTAAAATCTCGATTGTACAATAGAAAAAGAAACATAAATATCAGTTTACCTCATTTACGATGTGAAGGAAAAAATTGATGCATACGCCTATGAAAACCTCGAATATCCTGGTAGTTACGCCAATGAATGTTGCCGAGTTCTTCCAGGAAAAAAAAATGCCAGACGGCTACGTCTAGGGCTACCGTTATTTCTCGGAATCGCGTACGCATTTTCAGGAATTTTTGTGGGGTTCTATATTTATATAGGTCACCTCCTTCCATTCATCTTAGTCAATCGATACGGGAACTTTAAATTGTCGTATCTCGGCGTAGAATCGTCGGATTCGATCCTAACAAAACTAAAATCGAAGGGCAAACTTTCTCTCGTCTGATAAATATTTATTAGTAATAAAGTACTACGTATATTTTGATGTGTATTAACATTGTAGATGTTAAATAATGTGTACAATACCGAATTTTTACTTATAGATCTCGGAATTCGTACGACCAAGTCCACTCGCTAATCATTCTGCGAGTTGGGAAATATGTCCGTCATATTCCAATGGCTCGACCATGGCTAGGGTGTTTATTCGGCATTTTAATACCATCGACGATCTTTTACCTGTATTTGTTATTGAACGGTAACACTCCCCGTTAATTTTACATTGGTTCTTCATCGAAATAAGTTCTCTTGTTTTTCATGGAAATTCTCACAATTTAAAAAGATCAGATATAAATAATTACACTTTTTTAATCATTGAATAAAAAATTTGAGTAAAACGAATAGAGGATTTACAGAAATCAAAAGCACACAGATTTTGAATTTGATATTATTAAATATAGAAGTAGAGTGGCAACATCGAAATAAAGAATTATGCACTCGAAATCTCCACTCATAGAGAGAGAGTAATTATTTACCTCTGACTTTTCTCGAATGTTTCTCGTTACCTGTTGATTTCTTATTGTAGTTCCTTCCGCTGGAATCGGTTCCTTCAAACTCGATGGAAAATCAGGCCCGTTCTCTGTGGATATAGAAAAATCGAGTTTTCACGTGGATGGGCCTATTCTCCACAAGTTGCGCTTAGAGAGTAATCGTGCCGAGGTAAAAACATAGTGGCGAACATTAGTGTCACCTCTAATTTCTCCAATTTTGGTCTTCGATATTGCGAAACTCCGAATGTAACGAACATTCGAACCGTCGAAGATCAGTGATCGATAGTTGTTCTGGATCTCTTTCAAGGTAAAATGCGAGACCATCCACATCGCGATGGTGTGCGCCGGATACAACTCCACGTTCTCTCTGGTGACAGTAGTAAAATCCATTTTATTCTACCGCACTAAACCTTTGCACTTTCACTTGCTCGTCGACGAAATCGCGAAGAGAACTCTGACGACCCTGTTTCGCACATGGGATTTACCGCATGGTTAGTAAAGAGCCGTGATTACTATTCTCGCCCGTTCCTCGGGACGGGATGGATTAGCAGACTAATGCATTAGATCTAGACGCGAGGATGTCTCGTTTTAATCTACGACCAGGTGGGTCTGCGAATTTGAGGTGACATGGAAGGCACGTGGCTATTAAGTATTCGAATTTTACAATTGAAGTGGGTGGGATTTTGTTTGAGAATATTATATTTAAAAATGTAAAGTTTCTAACGTAAAAAGGTTGTACATGCAAAATGTGTATATACCATCAGTCCCATAAGTATTCGTACCCTCTATGCTTTTTGAAGAAATTTGTCTAAACTAAACGATAGATTCGATGTTTCCAACTAAATATTTCATTATAGATACATACACGTAAACATTTATTTGGAAACACCAAAGCTATAATTTAATTTAGACTTTCTTTGATAGGCGTAAGCAGACTGCAGACGTTTAAATGCAAATTGATATTTCTATAGATATAGATAATAGAAATGAAGTTTAAACGAAAGTATCTCTTCTGTTCTAAACAGTGTAACATGTATTTTATTCTTGATATTTTATATATTTTTGTATTTGTGCATATTCTCATAGATTTCTCAGTATCTCCACTTGCCATAAATACAATCGTTAGCCATATGGGTACGAATACTTACGCGACTGATTGTATGTGTCGAAGAAACGTACATTTATCTACAACCTTTTGCAATTAAGTTTATTCTGTATTAGAGAGTAATATGAAGTAGTTTATTATTTTTGTTAACACTTTAATTCATACAACACTTAAAATGTCATCATTCAATTATACCAGTCTTGTTATGCATGTCCTCTGGATGTACAACGAGACACAAAAATGATTAAACACGCGATGACCTAATTGTAACAATTATCGTGCCAAGCACCGGCTGAGCTAAATTTGAGCGACGAATTAACCTTCCGATGGCCGTGTGAATTTTTCTGGCCCGTATAGCATGTGTTCGAGGACATAATCTTCCACTCCACAAGTCCACTAGACTATAACGAGCTTCCAAAGTAGCCCCATATTACTTTATGCAAATACATTCCCACGAAAGATTAATACGAGACTTGAAAAACCAGGAATTGTCACTGGCTTGGACAAAATAGACTCGACAGGAACCAATTGGCCAGTTTACTCCACACGGCCATCGAAGTGTTAACCCTTTGCACTCTGCACCATCTCGTTGTAGAATGTGCGAACAGGAATCGCATTACATTAAATAGTCTAACTTTGAAAATGTGTCTTTTTTGGTATTATTAGACTTGATTATAAATTCTTCTAGCTTTCTTGAAGTATTGACACCACTGCAAATATAAAGGATTTTTCAAATGAAACTTCGGAATTTTGTTTTTTAATATATTCAATATATTCTATGATGTATTATATATATTGTAATATATATTGAATATGTTCAATTGGTATATTTTAAATAAAGTACACATGATTGTAATTAAACATAATTGAAAGTGTCCACTACGCCAAGTTGACAGGTATATTTTATTATTAAAAACAAAACCCTGAAGCCTCTTTTAGGATACCCTTTACTTCACACTCTTTCCACGTAATGCCTGCTCATATATTTTTCTTTAAATCTCCTTATATGTACATATACACCATATTTTGGTTTGATTTCTCGTGCAATTCCAATAAGGAAACTTCAAGAAAACATGAATTTTTAACAAATTTACTCTAGCATAAATTTGTTCTACATAATCATTAACCAAATTTGTTAGACTTACGATGTCTCCTCGTAGAGGGCATCCAGGATCCGCAAAGGGATAATCTCAAATCTCGCGTTGCTCGAGGAACGGATGAGAGTCGATAATGTCGCGAGTATCCGGTGCCGGCGGTTCTTGCTAGTTACGTTCCTTCGTTTTAGTGAACCTGACGTATTACAAGGCCGAACTATGGGTGCCAAAGGTGTCGTGGATCCCAAACAAGCATTACTCGGGTGTTTACGGTTTGCTGAAGTTAATTCTGCCGGATGCGATGCGGGTGGACAAGGTCCTCGTATTCGACACCGACGTGACCGTTTTGAACGACGTCGGTTTGCTTTGGCGATCCTTCGAGAATTTTGAGGACGATCAAGCCCTTGGATTGACGGAGAATCAAAGCCATTGGTACATAAAGGCGCTATCGTACGGTCAGCGACCATGGCCAGCTTTGAGCAGAGGCTTCAACACAGGCGTGATGCTAATGGACTTGCAGCAACTCCGTAACAGAAAATTTACAACCCTCTGGGAAACGGTCACGAAACGGGTGCTGGCACAAATACCGGAAACTAGTTTGGCCGATCAGGATGTGATAAATGCTGTTATCAAAGAGCATCCCTCCATCGTGTACAGAATAGAGTGCACGTGGAATATTCAGCTAAGCGAGCACACGATCAGCGATCTTTGCTACCGCGACTCTGGACGGATAAGCGTACGTAAAGCTCTGGCTTTGGGGATAGGTGGCACCTATTAGGTGCACGATAGAACCTCCGTTATGCGAACATTACGAATAATAAATGATGCAAACGGAATATTCTCTTAATCCAAATGTTTTGTCATCGATTAGTTCACATAACGAAAGTTCTGCTGAATTTACGTTCGAAGACAATTGTTTCAAAAGCTTTCCTCGCGGTTCCTTTTAGATCGTGCATTGGAATTCCCCTCGAAAGCAGGATGTATATAATAAGCACATCAACGAGTTCCGTAAATGGCATAAAGTCTTCCTCGAGATGGACGGGAATCTTTTGCGCAGACGCCTATTCGATTGCGATAAACACGAAGCAGTGTCCCAAGTAAGTCGTGATTTCAAAACCGATTGGCAAACCACAATTGCTCTGTTCAAAGTACTTTATGAGGCAAGCAAAGTAACTGGAGTTTGACTGTAATTCGATTGTACGCTATCGATCTTAATCTTTTGCATTTGAGGAGCGACTTAGAAGTGACAGTCTATGTTTATCTTACATTTCATTCGTTCATAAACGGGTTTCTGAGCTATAAACTGATACACATAGAAGTAGTAGTAAGATATTTTATATCCACGACTCTCCATTCATGATAGAAGAAGAAGAAGGTTTAGTCGTCTAAATTTTTAGCTCTCTGTAATGAAACTGTTGTCGAGTGCAAAGGGTTAAGTTTGAAATTAACTCCCTCTTTTTATTAGGCAACTAAATCCCTTACGAGGTTATTAGCAACATACTCATTACTGAGCATATTAGCAATTAAATTATAATTAAATCAAACAGTACACATTACACTATTACATAGAAGTGAAACTGAGAAACAATTACTAAATAATTACAGTATTACCTGATAGTAGATTAGGAACAATGTATGACTTACGACGATAGACCATGAGATTTTAGAAACTTGAATATAATTAGTAATGGTTGATTCATTGGTTCGCTGAGGAATAGATCTATTGTATGAGGCGGATAAAGTTCGATTTTACAAATGCTACGAGTCATGTTATTCCTATTGCAATTAAGGATTGAGCATTGCTACGTTACATGGTTGAGATTCTGCTCTGAACAACCACACTGGCAGCTCGAGTTGCCGGCAAGTTTAACTTTGAAAAGAGAGGCGAAATCCTTGGAGATTTGAATTCTATTGCGTCAGTAAAATTGAATAATTCGGGGGTAAGATTTCTGATAAAACTCGAGGAATCTTTGGAGAAGATTATTTTATTTTAATATATTCAAGTCATCACCCCACCATACTGGAGGTATTCTTAAACTAATTGTTCAAATATATTATTTGTAGACATTCTTCCTGCATCAGAAACCGTATTCAAGATGTTTGCTCGTATTGTTAAGCAATCCTGAGCAGTTTGTCTACTGTTTCATTACTAATCCATTCACTGCCAGGCAAATTAAAAGCATTTTGCCTTATGCGCCAAGATTTAATACAGATGTGTAATGTAGGTTATTATTTTGATAATAAAAAGTGATATTAAATTTGTTGTTTTAAGAAGAAAATTTACAATCTTCTTTTGCAATAATTCGTGACTCAAAAGGCTATAAACTTATTCTTTGAGTGATTGCAATCAATTTGAAACATCTCGTAGTTGGCAGTGAATGGGCTAATCAGTATAATTACTTACCTTGTAAGTAAAAATCCTCTAAAAAATCTTCCACCTAAAAACATGTAAAGTAAAGCTTCGCCACATGAAAATCACCATATGATTTGATTCAAATAAATAGTTCAAAAAATTCCTACCGCATCCTAATTCCACCCCAGGCGAATGCTTCCAGCTCCCCAGGGTCTACTAGTTCCACACCACAGTTTTCTACCTTTCAGTACAACGAATCAAGTCCCTGTCGGGATTTCATGAGAGGCGCGACCATGTTGTATCGCACGCATCCTTTCCTCCTGGAGTACGAATACAACGTGTACGCTCCGGCGGACGTTGCTCTGGTAACTCAGTGTAGCGTGGAAAGAATACCGTTGCTGGAGGACCTGTCGAAACACTGGCCCGGCACCATAAGCGTCGCGCTATACCTCACCGACGCGGAGGTGCAGAACTTCCTCGAGTTCGTCCGCGGCTCCATCGAGCTGCGCAAGAGAAAGAACATCGCCTATCACGTCGTCTACAAAGACGGGGTGCGTCCTTCTCTCATTCTTGATGTCTGGTTCTGAGGATTTCGGACAACATTCCAATAATAAGATATCGAGGCTGGAAGATACACTCACCTCTCTTAACCCTTTGCACTCGAGGGACGACTTACAGTCTTTGTTTATCTTAGATTTCATTAAATCTTGAACTGTTCTTAGCGACCATAAATAGCTTCCTACGCTGTAAACTGGTACACTCTGAAGTAGTAGTAGGACACTTTGCTTCCATGACTCTTCAATAATGATAGAAGAAAGTTTAGTCGTTTAAAAGGTTAGCTTTCTGTAACAAAACTGTCGTCGAGTGCAAAGGGTTGATAGGTCCTCTCTCAATAGAGTCGTTCTTCTCAATCAGCGCTCGAACGCTTTCTCTACTTTATATCTTGGCCATGCTCATGAGTAGTGAAACTAGCATTTCTCTCAATAAGCCCGCGAACCAAAAGTTACATTTAAACCTTATTTTTTATGTTCCCAAATCATTGAATGTTATTTAAATGTCTTTATAATATATATACATAGAAAAAGTATTGAAATCAAAACATACATCTGGCCTATTCTACTAGAAATTCGTTAACAGTCCTGTTTAATCTAAATTGTAAAGAAGTACATAGAAAAGCTTAGAAGTACATTAAAATATTAAAAATGTGTAATGAAAATGGCAAAGATTATAATTACTATTATTCAATGGCGTCTTTTTTTTAAATAATAGTGAAAATGCAAATATCTAGATTAAATTATTGGTAATAGAAATTTTACAAACTAGATCACAATGATATACAAGTTTTCACCACAATAAACTAGAAATGTGACCACGATTATGTACACACGACTGAGAGCGAATACTAACTTTTAACTGTTAGAATCGCATGATAAATGCCTGAAATGTAACAATTTAACAAACCGAATGTCTTTTAATGACCAGCGCCTTAATTTAAATACTTCATAATGGACCGGCGCTATTGACAGAGTACGCACAGTATCTGCTCGGAGTCGAACATAGGGTATTAGTGAGAAAACCTGACTCCAGGAAAATTATTCTCCTTATGACCCGTGACCAGTCCTATTGAGGGAGGTGACTGTATTTTGATAAACGAGTAGAGGAACGTTAGCGTGGAATATCCAATTACTCCGACACGATTTATGATAATTGTGGTAGTCTCTTTCCCTAGGAACTGTATCCGATCAATTATCTGAGAAACACTGCCATGTCGTATGTGTCGACTCCGTTCATTTTTCAATTGGACGTGGACTTTCTTCCGCAATATGGCCTGCACGAGAGCCTCATGGGCTACATCACCAAGTTGAACGTCAGCGAGTCGGACAGGGTAGCTTTGATCGTCCCTGCGTTTGAGACTGAACGTTATAGGTACTTAACGCCGACGTGTAATAGAAGCAGAGATGGGCTCGACGATGTAGATATCATTCAACATACTGATTTGCATATAACCTACTGTCACTGTCAACTTATTCACCATAACGAATTGATCAATATTTTAACAAAGTATCGGTAAGCCCATCTCTGATTCAAATGAACGAATAGCCTGTTGCACTAACGTTTTACAGGTTCACTTTCCCCGCAAATAAGGACGAGGTGTTAAAGTTCCTGAAGCGTGGCGTTCTGTACACCTTCCGGTACCACGTTTGGACGCAGGGTCACGCAGCCACGAATTACAGTTATTGGCGAAACACAATGGAACCGTATGAAGTACGTGTATACATCGGTCGCCACATATGAGCCGTTCACTGCACAAATCGATTAACTCCACTTTTTGAAAAATCTCAAATTTAAGTGTCAAAGCACTTCGTATAGTCATAAATTTTTATATTTCATCGCATTTCTCAACTTTTTGTTTTATGGAGTTAATCGATTTGTGCCATGAACGGGTCATATGTAAATCGTAAAACAATGAAGTTTAATGTCACCGTAGGTCTCTTGGGAACCAGATTTTGAGCCGTACATAGTGGTCTCGAAATTGGCCCCTCGTTACGACACGAGGTTCATCGGTTTCGGATGGAACAAAGTTTCCTATTTAACCCATCTGACGGTATTAGATTACAAGTAAGAGGCGTTTTATAAATGCACTATCTAATAAAATTACAGAATACGACCACCCTGTAGCGCAATGCCATAAATTGAAGATTTATATAGGTACATTGTCTTGCCGGATACGTTCATTATCCATCGGCCTCACGCCCCTAGTCTCGACATCGGCAAGTTCAGAACCGACTCTATTTATAGGAGGTAATGTATGATTAAATATATTGATCGAGGCAATTAGGCTATTATAGGCTATATAGGCGGTTTAGAGAAGCGAATTAAGCAGCGGGTGGTGAAAGAAGTATATCGTGAGTTCAATATACAGGAAGCCTGTATCGTTCCTGATTTGGAATGGGTGCATTTAAATTTGATAATTGAATTGGCGTAATACTAAGTACAGTTTGAACACCACAGTCTTGACATTATATACAAAACAAAGGATTTTAAAATTGCACAAATTGTGATCTTAAAACAGGGACTCATTCTTTTCTGAAACTTTTCTTTTGTCCCACCATTGAAAACATACCACCCTGTATAATCTGCCACAGCTTTCGAAGTATTGAATACCGTTCCGAGTGAAACAGCAATTTCTGTATTTGATACTCTAATGGCTTTCAATGGCGTATTGAATAAATGAAACGAACGATGCAATTAAACTAATTTGCTTTTCAGATGTCTGAAAAAGTTGAAGGACGACTTCGTCGAAGAACTGGTGACAAAGTATGGCGAGAGTGCCCTGTCAAAGTTGAAGAAAGTAACCAAAGAAGAAAAGATACTAAAACTTGTCGGAACCAAATAATACTATATACACGGACTATATTTATGATATTTTAAGAGACTGTAAAGACGCTGATGTTATGATTATTTTCTCAATAAAAATGCTCTCTGAAAATTCATGGAAACGTTCATTTTCGCAGCAGCGACGCTAGGGAAACGGTTTTTTTTTTATAGAATCCGCCCGAAGACGCACAATTTACGAGCGAACGAATGCGTTACAACAGTTGGGCCTCACCTTAACAGTATCACATGTGGGTGTATCAAGGTACAGCGATGGGGTTGGGAAATATTTATTAAAATTTAACCATCGTAGTGGAGTGTACAGAGTGGTGCTTTCAGTACATTCTCGTAATGTTACAGTCACGCTAAATATTTCATTTATAAAATATGTATAATATTTACAGTGATAGTACATTGACATGGCATGTATAAATTATAGTCGGCCGAAACGTCACGCCGAACGGAACTGAATTCTGTTACAAGGCAAGTTGCAATATTTCATGGTAAAACTTTCGTACAAAAATAATCGTGATTACAACGATCGCAATGATAATAACAGCACAACGCAACGGTATAATTCCAATAATCGATAGGAATATTAAATATAAATAGCCATAATAATAATAGTAATGATAATAATGATGATAATAGTATGATAACACGAATAATAAGATATAGAATAGAAGAAATACAAATAAAAAGACATGATCAACGATCGCAAAGTTTTACGTCGATTATCCATCCTTAACGTTCCTATATCATCTAGAGTCTATGAAAGAAAAAAATCTGAACGCTACGTTCCCTAAGGAGGTTCCTTACGGCTAGATCGTGACACGCAAACATAGTTCCTTTACATTTATAATAATCCCTATTACGATAAAAACACTTCGAAGCGTTCTTATCCTGTACAACGGAACGCTGTACGAGATACGAAAATATGTTAATGAAACGTCGTTTATTCATGACTCGGCCCCATAACGTCTACACACACATTCATCAAGTACGAGAAACTTGGACGCGGCCTGATCCACAGAAACACACGTCCTACACCGTTCGCCTAACACAACACGTCGTCAGGAACACGATTCGCGTTTCTGCACGGTACTATTATATTATATGCGGTTAGTACACACGCGGAAAATGGTGAGAAAGTTTTTCTTTTCTTTTTTTTTAATTTTTTTTTTTACAAATGGAATGAATTAGGCAGTTTCAACGACGATTAGGACACGATTCGAGCCGTCGTTCAAGAAAGCACATTTTTACAGATCTATCCGAGCTACCGTTTTACATCAAATCAACTATCGTATCACCGACAAACGCTTCGCGACAAATTTCCCGTCGCTGAGATACGTACGCATTAACCCTTTGCGGTCGCATGTCGCAGTTGGAAGCGATACAGCTCTGGAAATGGAAGATTGCTTTAGACCATACGCTCCTATACGTGTGTCCAAGGTGTTCCTAAACCAGTGTCATCCAACGTACGTAAGCTCCACAGCTTATGCAGAGCTTCTCCCACTCTGCGTATCGCGTGACAGGTGATAACAAAGAATATGGCGCTCAGAGGGTGTCAACGATTAAAAATTTTCGTATGTCGTTAGTTTTTAAATTTCAAACATACGTTAGTTATATTAGGCTGACGTTCTTTCTTTTAAAAGAAATGGTCATTTTATAAAATTTACTGAAACACTGTTTTGTCATTTAAACATACTCTGAAACATTAGAAAAGAAATTCAGCCTTATCCGAAGTATTCTATACAGTTCTACTCCACTTCTACATCATTTTTTTGTTGCAAGAGGCAAATAGAGAGTATCTGAGAGACAAAGAACGTGTGGTACAGATATTCATAAATAACAGTAGGATGGCAAGGTGAGGATAACTCCTCGATTACCTTCACTGGCCAATAGATTTCGCGACGAGCACTTTCTCAGTTCGAGCAGCCACGAGGCCAGAGATGGACCGTAAAAGGTTAACGCAGTCGTCAGAATCATGTATGGGGCACGGTTATATGCGAAATGATCGCTCGTCTTTGTCACTTGACGCTCAATCGCAATTCGCAGAGATCAATTAGGAAATTCTTCTCTCGCACTAGCATCGGGCGTGGTCTCTCGAAGGTTACTCGCTTAATTCGTCATTGTTTTATTACCAACGCAATTCCTTTGAATCAATAACTCCTCAACCGAAAATTACGTCGTCTCGGTCTCGAAAAAATGTCAGTCTTCGAAGAAGCGGCTACGGTTCGGCGCTATTAACCCCTTGACGCATGAACAATTCGACGAGCCATGTCGGATATTAATTAATAGAATTAGCGTTCATCTATTGGTCGAATAAGTCATTACAAACGCACTTGTAAATACTAAACGGTATATTAAAAATATTACTAAAATTAATCTTGGAGAAGAAAGACAACGAAATATAAAAATATACATTTAAAGTAAATCTTACCATTACTTAAACTAGACAATAGTTTGTTCACCCACTGTTGAATGTCAGTATTATGAACAATTGCGTGGTTCATTCGCAATGATTTACTCTTTCTATTGGTCTCAAAACCCAAAAGAGGAGACGTCAATTGTAACATAAATTATTATACTTCTATAAATAAACAATTCTTATCAAATTCAAGAGGAAAAGTCAATGTTGGTACAATATTTTGATTTGACGTATATCTGCACGAATTTAGTAATCAGATGCTTCAAAGGGTTAAACAACCGTCGAGATTGTACATTAAAGTTTCGCGTGGTACGCAAAGGAACAACGTTCAAACCGATACACGCGTTACGCTTAATTCTATGTAAATAATAAGGTCGTTAGTAGCACAGGTTTAATGTTCGGAAATCAGATTCTTAAATATTCATGGCCTCGGATCGCGAAGCTCAATTATTAGAGACGTTAAATATAAATCGACTTTCCGCTCGCCGCGTTGCGAATTTCGTCTCCTTGCTTCTCATTTCCGAGGATTAATCGGTTAATTATGGATTCCTGTTATTAGGATGTACGACATATGAAAGAACCGGTGAGAATATGATTACGCAAATGCGCTTGCAACGGAAACAACGCGAAGATTGCCATCGTCTTTAGTGGAATGCGATCGACGCGATACGTGTTTATTTTTTGCTCGTCTCTTCACTTCGAGATAGTTTCGATGGACAAAGTGCATAGTGTCCAAGACGGAGGAAATGACTCCTTAATTGTCGTACCGTTGATTATCGCGGAATTCATGCGCTACGATGCGCGATCCCTAGCGTATAAATGCACCGTTGAGAGATCGTGTAGATGATTGGAATCCTCAGGGAACACGTCGTGTTCCGGTTCTTCGTTAAATTCGATTAATTATGCATGCGTAACGTCCAGATGGTTGTGGCCGGATCGGTGTGTTGGACGGTACTTTCATCTGCACGCTGGCAGATGCAGTCGAGAACTTTACGCCAATATCTCGGTGTCAGAGTAAGGAATGTTATCTACGACTGTCATGTCGCTCGTAAACGTAGCTCGAGGTTGAAAGCTCGACGAGAACAGTAATCATCGTGTTACTATGGTGTTCTGAAATTGGAATGGACGAAAGGATAATTCAGCTTTTACGCTTTTAAGCACATCGTTAGTTGACCATTGGCAATGAATTTCATCTGGCAACGGAGTTGTTGGTCATCTTCTGGTCCAATTTTCTAGTTTGAATCTACGTGGTGGTTACTGGAGTGCTTTGGATACATCCATAAATATTTGGATTTTATTAATATTTACTCAACGCTTTTATTGCACTGGGGAACGTAAAAAAATGGATAAAATATGTAACACGTTGGTTATGTCACAGCGATAAGGTAAGGTTAGCCAGTAGCTGTTTGAAATTCGAGTCACCATATAGAACATACATTTATATAAGGCGACCTATATATTTTGCAATCATGCGTCAACGAATTGCCAATGTCTATGTAAATGTAGGTGATGAATATTCAAACGGTTTATACAGTATATCGACTGTATAAACGTGCCATAATTAATAGTTTTTCAATCGGAGTCTTGTACGAATTAATGCATTGTAAACTGCCCCTATTATACACTTTGTAGTTATCAATAATTATCTTCATCCGAGTGCAACAGAGTAGAATACAAGTTAAGCAAGAAATAAATAAAATTGTAAAAACGATTGTTACGTGAATTCGATACAGAATAAATGAAATACAGATCGATCGAATGTCAATTTATGACTTCTGTTACAGATAAAAATGGTTTCCTGTTTAATAACACAAGGGGAACCTTGAGTTCGTTACATGAATACGTAATACTTCCTACGAGCCGTACAATATTCGTCGAAATCAATTTTTGTTAAAATCAATATTTACGGAGTTATCGAAGCGCCTCCAGTTACGTGGCCCACTTTGCATATCTATCGACGTGTTTCGCGTGATCGACGATTTTACAATTGTGCCCGTAGAGAAATCACGTACGAATTTGCCATTTTATTAAAAAAATATGCGCGCGCGTTTTCCGTGCACGGAAAACTGCTTTACCAATTCTGCTCCTATCAGTATTCGCAGTTATTGCGTCAGCGCTTCTACCGAAGACAATTGCTCGAATTTCCAATATCTGTACCACGATCAATTTATTTTTCAATTAAATAACCTCGTTGATTGCGGACCTTCCAGGTAAGCCATACTAACGTGTTCAGATACAGAACAGAAATGTAATACTGGTCTTTGTACCAAAACCATCACTTGTTACTCATAAAAAAGTTTCTTTCAAAACTGTACCGAAGGTTTCTAAAAGGGTGTGCAACCCTTTAACAGACTACTAGCTTGGTCCTTACTCAATCTCTGAAAGAGTGTGATAGTACCTTAAGACTGCCGTAATTGCCGCTAACAGTGCGACACGAGTATTCCGTTCCGTTTCATCGATACCTAATAATTCCACACTTCAATCGTTAACAAGTTCTGTCACAACAACACCATCCTGTCAACAATGTCAGTTGTTAACGTCCTCGTCGACGCCCGTGGTCCTTCCACCACGAATCGCAACCTTTTTCCATTCGATCTACCGTTGCGTTCGAGCGAGAAATCTCGACACAGGAGGTCACGTGTGCCTCATTAAAAATACTAAGCGAGACGTGTCCAATGTGGACGCACCGACACTTGCAATTACACAAGCTTTGCCCGTCCCCAACCCCAAGTGTCCCTTCCAACAGACTGTGATCCCCGTTTGACTTCCGTCGTAACGACTTCAAGCGGATGTACGCCCGACAGGTAGATACGCAGAGTCGTTAAAGAAGAGATGGCTTGATGTTTATTGAACCCAGGTTGTGGCAGAGTGACGAAATATTATTTTTTTTTCTTAGTCACAAAAACAATGGACACTGTGGTACACTAACTCCTGCCCTTTAGAAAAAGTCCTCGACCAAGTCGTCAACCAAGATCCATCTCCCTCGAGCAGGTGTCTCGATTACGCCACTAGTTGACGACCTTCTCTTGCGAGACATGGATTAGCGTCGCCCAGTGTATATCCATGTTATAATTTCGGGCGTAAATGCAGTCATTTGCAAAATACGATGCTGTATCTCGTCAGCTTGCCTAAGCCTAGCCTAAACGGAGAACCTAAGCGCATCGTAGGCTGCGTGTATCGATTACGAACCATCGTCTGATGTCGCAGACGCGTCTTCTGAGCGTGGATGAGCGTAAACTATGTTATTGCTGGCGTTCGGGGATGTCAAAGGGAGAGTCTCATTAAAACGACGAACAGCATATTCGTGCGCACATAAAGTATCTCGCGATAATAATTGCACGCTGACTGGTGGCACGTCGTGCGCATACCTTGATAAATACCGTTCGCCTAATAGTACACGCAACTAGTCCTCCATCCAGTAATAATTGCTGATGTATATTCGTCTATTTAAACAATGTTTATGGCATCGATTTTCTCTACTTTTTATTTCTGAGGTTGATCAGTTGGCTTGTTCGAGGCTCACGTATCGCGATGAATTTTGTTCTATCTCAACCATGTGCTATCTGTCTCAATTTTTCTATACGATGGCGAAATTTATGTTCATCTTTCACATAATCGCGTGCACCTAAACTTCAAGGGAAACAACTTTCATCATCCCTCTTTCTTTTCAAACTTCATCTTTCATTTTAGGCAAGGTCTGAATGGTAACTAAAAGGTGCTTTAAAATCTTTTACACATACTTGTATTGTGCAACCATAATTTCACACGAACATAAGGATATCATTCTAGAAATCTGCCATTCATTGCACAATTCGATTAACGCCATAACAAAAAGTTGAGAAATGCGATGAAATAATGTATATTGTTTTTTTAAAATTTTTTTTATAATATAAATTCAAATAAATATTGTAGAATGCATAAATACACATGTAGCTTTCTAACGGTATATAAAATTAATAAGAATGAATAGCCAAAAAATAATCCTCAGTAATGTTACAATTTTTATGTAACTGGTGGAGTTAATCGATTTGTGCAGTGAACGGCTCAAATAACGCTAATCTAAATAGAATTGCACTTGTACTGTAATGAATTCCATGCTATCTGTGTTTCAGTATTCCTTCACGACAGCAAAATTTACGAACTCTTGCCCATCATAGCCTGTACTAAAACTTTAAGAGGAGAAACGTCCAACATCCACATTTATTTTAAAATTCATCTTCCTCAAAACAAGGTCAGAAAGCCACCGCCCCAAAGCCTTCTGCAAGCACTTGTATTACAACCATAAAGTCACACGAGCACAAGGGTGCCTTTCTACAAATCGTGGTAATCCAGAGCAAAGAACAGTAATGAAACCAATAAACTGCGACGAATCCCGTGCTACCCGTGTCTCAATTTTCCTCCACGACAGCAAAATTTAGTAAGGTCCCTCTCATCATAGTCTGCACCTTAACTTCCAGAGAAGCAACGTACATCATCCATAATTTCCCTCAATTTTGAGCGCACCATAATTCCACGAAGCGTACATCCACGAGTTGTAATGAGAATCGGGGAATCATCGTCGAGGACGTAGCTCGACGAGGCATCCAGTTATGGGGTGATCGCAACAACGACGCGTCGCGTAGTCTTAACGACCGTTCAATTATGTTTACTGCTCGTATCGCGCGGAAACCGTGTGGATTTAGTTAATTCCCCTCCGATGGGGTCGGTGTCGTTGATACCGTGGTACCAGAGATGGGGCAAAATTTTATTCGAATAACGCGTCAAGCAAAAACGGTTTGAACCCCTTGCGGTCCTGTAAAAATGGACCGAAATCAGGAAACTGAACTGCAAAGGGTTAACGTCTACAGTATACAACAACAAGTTTGGTACAAGACTGATTTCTTTGCTGTTGAAATATGTCAT
This sequence comes from Hylaeus anthracinus, assembly GCF_026225885.1. NCBI lineage: Eukaryota > Metazoa > Arthropoda > Insecta > Hymenoptera > Colletidae > Hylaeus > Hylaeus anthracinus. The sequence continues at coordinate 5,486,975 of NW_026533254.1, forward strand.
TGCGTAAGTCAAATTTTACTTTTCAACAAACAGTAACGGATGCGCAGCTGTTGGTCTATAATTTCGTTTGTAATTTGAAATTGTAACGTAGATAATAATCTTGCCCATCTTTGAGTGGTACGAGGACGAGTCATCTTCCCCTCGCGGCTAGTGGGGCTGGAAGTTGCCGGAGAACCCGTCAAAATACAAAATTACAAAAATATACTCGTGGCGCCGTACCAATCGGTCGTGCCGCGCTGCTCTTTAAACGTGGCCGCAATTTACATATAAACAACGTCGTGAATCAGCGTGCAATTAGGTCCGTGTATTTACAGGGCGCGGCACAACGATTAGATCGGACGAGCCGCGACTCTACTAGGCCGCTTAAAATAAGTCACGACGACAATCAGTCGTGCAGCCTCGATTCCAAACTCTTTTCGATAGGAGCAGCGTTCTTCCTCCCTAGGAGTCCTCTGTCCATTTCAGGAACGAGTGGAAGAAGAAGAAGGCTACCCATTGGCACCTGTTTTTCGTAGACTCAACCGTCCTCCACAAACTGTTTGTTGTACGTCTCCTTTTTCACTCTTTTTATGATTAACACTAGATAATCGAGTGCAAGCTGGGAAACGAAGTTGCACGACTGCGTCGCGATTTCTCCGCATCCCCTCACCAGCACCGCATCATCGTCCTCGAGTTTCATGCGTAATACTGTTAGGTGTGTTACGATGGTCGGGGAAGACAACTCGTCGTTAACGAATCGACCTGTTTCGATGAACTGTTGCTGCTACCGATTGGTATCGCCGTTGCTCGCGAGTTGTTTGGAAAAATGGTATGTTTTCTCTCGAACTGTTTCTCTATTCAGAGTGAGCAACATAGTGGAAGGATTTGTGTCTCCTGTTTAGTCAGTTGCAGGAGAAAGTGTCGTTGCACTAAGAAAAAAAAGTAAGATAAATCTCGACACGTCAGATTTTCATCAACGAAAAAGAAAGCGCAGAAGACCAAACTCAGTGCATCGATTGAATTTTAACCAATGAAGGATGTACATGTAATTTAATAACGCCTGCCTTACCTAAATCTTAAAATGACAGTATTCATTAGACAGTACAATTGGAATAAAATTGTTGATACGCGCAATCCTCCAATAATTTTGCTCAAAATAAAACGAAAGACAGATGTGTATTTGTAATATACGACTGGTCTGATATCGTGTTACGGTACGAGGGTCCCGCTCGCAACAAGTTGTAGACGATCGATCTCAAAATCCCAGCTAAAGGCGGGAATGCAACGTTAAGCTCGGGATAAAACGCAACGAAAGTATAACAAGTTCGTGGCTTACGGACGATAAATTCCGCGGGTGAAGAATGATCCTTCCGTCGTTGCTATCTACTCGGTGAAATTGCGTCGCTCGAACATGTTTGCTTTCCGATCGAAAAATTTCAGCGAGATCGATCACCGAACGACGTTACAAAAATCCCTGCCTGAAAAACCAATAACCGCGCAAAGAATATATAATCGAAACTTCAGAAATTCGTTTGGGGGTACTATGCCACCTGTCGATCGAAGTTTAAACTAAAATAAAAAAAAAAAAAAATGATTCGATTTAAAATTAATCGCTTTAACCAGTGACGCCTCTTGGAACGCGCGGCGTTGATCCGTCGATGGTACGAGTCCGCTCGAACTCGATTCGTCAATTACACATGGATCGCATTACCCGTTAAAATCGCGATGAAATTGTACCTATATGTTACGTATACAATGGCCGTCCTCGATGCTATGAACCAGCCAGCTGTTGGTTCGCATCGTTAGCTACAATCGTCTCTAGCCTTGCTTCGTTGCCATGCTTTCGTGTATCTTTCTCAATATAAAACCACTGACGTGTGGTTACGCGAAAGACCACTCCGATCGAGTTATCAGAAGTCGAACTATACCTTAGATATAATACACAGTATGTACAAGCTGCACGACGTAGGTTTCTTTTTACAATAAACTCGGCAATTCGCACAAACGTTGAGATCCCTTTTCGTCGAAACGAATACGTTGCCCTTGTGTTCCAAGGGACGAGATATTATTCGGTAAAATACATTTGAATGCGGAGTGTAACGTTAATTGTGTGCTAGGCGCGACAAAATGAAACGCCATCGCGATCATCGAAAGCCTCGGAATTCCATGAGCTTTCTCACAAAACTCGTTACCATTAAGAACGAATACAATCGGGAGATATCCTTTACATGCGTACTCTTTAAACTTACTAGAAATAATTACACTAACGTCTCCATCACGGTGAAAGCGGATGGCCAGTGAATGTAAACTAGACCTAGTGAATGTTTACATTCGCATTATATCAAACTCGATTCACTAGCGAATGTAGGCCAATCTTTCGATTCATTCAGCTTGCTCACTACGTGCCTCTGTTCCTCAGCTAATTGATATTTCTATGACCCTTAACCCTCTTTCGCCATTGTACATTCGCTAGCAATAGTTTGTAATCACCGTTCAATTCGCTTTCACCGCGACAAACCATGCATTTTCCACGGTTCATCGATTATTTTCAAATTACAATGTCGTTACAACGATTGTTACAACTTGTTCGACGCGGCGATGTACCAGCGCGATACGCGATTACGTTAAACAAAAAAGACGACCTAACGGTAAAACTATCGGTAAAAAAGGAAAATAAAACGTCGTTGTTCAGAAGGACGCGAGGATAAAAGACCGATAAACTTCAAGCGTCGCGATAAAAATTATTCCCATTTGATAAAGTAGAACCTAAATTGTTGCGGAAAAATGGGACTCAGAATCCTTGCAATGATCTAGATTCAACCAATAATCAGAGTCAAGGTATGTTTCCGCTGTCGTTGACCTCTGAGAAGGATGCTTCTAAACAGCCTGCACAGATGAACTGTGATAATACAGAAGACACTCATCTCAGAGGACGATGACTCCACTTATGGTGATCACGGTTGTTACCAATTTTCCTCTGACCTCTCTCAAATTTTCATTCCCCAAAGCATTGCAACGAACGGAGCTTCCGCGCAATAATCGAGGTTCCGCTGTACGCGCGGGTCGAGTGTAAAAGTTCAAATAAAAACTAAAAGTAGGAAATAAGCTTAGGAGGTACCCGATCACGCCATCGCTTCTTTCCACAGTGTCCAGTTGGCTTCGACGTGATCTTCGTTAGGCATGCGCAAGCACGTCAATAAATAAGACGTCCTTGTCGGGACGCTATCCTTAATACTAGTTCGCGTACTTCGTGCGATCTCTACATCCGTTGTCAAATTTCAAGTTATCAACTATAAAAAAAAAAACAACAACAACAGCACAAGTATACTCGCAACGTTTCACCTGGTCGTCGAGTTTCTCGCGGAAGATCCCCTCGAGTTCGATACCTTCGCGCATGGAGAAGTCACTCGAATAGTTTGATGTCGCGAGCAAGTCACGGCACAGCGCGCAAAGAAATAAATTATAAAAAAATGGGGGAAAGAACGAAAAGAGGGAGAAGAAACGGGAACGAAAGGAACGAACGACCGGCGAAGGCGTCCGAAAAGTTTTCCTCCCGGCGAGTCAGCGGGTTCGAGCCAACTTGCACCGCCGGATGCGGACTCCGTGTCCGCATTGTGGAAGCTTCTTCTCACCCCTCGTTCGTCAGCACTTTCGACAGGGCGAACAAACGCGCTCGAATCATACATCGACCCGCGGTTGGGTTGTCTCTTCTTGAAAGGCACTACCGGTTTATTGTGACTGCGGTCATGCGTCTCTTCTCTTCGACACAGCTACGATCTGGCGGCCTCAAGTGCGTCGAGCGACGCGCGCTGATCATACCTCCGTGCCGTCCTCGCCCTCGTCCTCGTACAATGGCCCGTTCGTGGACTTCTTCTTGGGCTTGGGGGGCGGCCTGGGCGGCACTTTTCTGCCGAGAGTGTTGCTGCCCGATTGCTGCTGCTGGCCGAGGACGTGATTGCTGTCCGTGGACTCGTCGGCGAGCTTGGTGGGCCACTCGGCGGCGCCCTCGGGTGCAGCTCTATCCAAAGGGCTGCTGGTCAAAATGTTGGGGGTACTTCGTTGTATCGTGCCGTAGTGAGAACTAGGCGTTCCCGGCAGGGGTCGACTCCTGATGGAGGACAACGGTTCGGGACTCTTGTTCAGCGAAAGGACCGAACTGCCATCCGCGGTGGTACGCAGACCCAGATTGTCGTAGACTGGCTCCAATCCGTCCGTAGGCGAGGTGGGCGGTCCGCTGCTCCAGCTGGGTGCTCTTGGTCTTCGTGGTATCGTGACGTATCCATGACGAGGCATCACTGGCGCGATCGTGGAGCTCGAGACACTGTACGGCGTGATGCTACGGTTGTGGGGCAGGGTCTTGAATGCGGCTGGAAATTGGTTAGAGGGTGAGCCGTACGCTGCCGTGGTTGGCGTTGCGTGCTGACTCGGAAGACGCGTGTTGTCCGGTGCTGTGGACGCCTGACTAGTCGGCGATGCACCACGACCGCCGGAGAAGGCCAGTAGATCAGGAGGATACTGACGGTAGCTGCCGCCTCCTCCGCGGCACAAGGTGCCGGTACCGCTCTCGAGTTCTGGGGTAGCTCGTTCCTCCCTCTCGTCGTCGCCGACGCCGCCGATCACTCCGCCGCCAACACCGCCACCGATACCGTCAGCTGTCAGAACATAAACAAAAAAAAAAGGACGAACGTTAAAACAGAAAAATGAATGACGCGTGATAGAAAAGAAAGAAAAACTTAAAGCGCGAGTTCAAGAGCGCGGTGAGCTACTCTGTCTGGTATGACATTTTCCTAGCTAAGCGAGGCGATCGAAAAAAATTGTTTCTATGTACTGTGCGTCGATGAGAAGAGACCTGGAACATACGCGAGTTCTTTGGTCGATTTGCTCCTCGCGCCATCTTCTAGGATGTAACTCCGTTAGCAGAGGGCTACGATGGATTACGGCTGACTATCTATTTATGTAATAATAACAGTAGTAAGTTATCTTTTTGTATAAAGACTTATATTGTTATCGTTTATCCCGTATCTACTGTTGTTTAACCTGCCTTGGCCATGATAAAGAGTACATCAACTTATTTTCTTGTTTTGCAGAACTGAATCCAATTTTCAAGTGTTTCCCACGTAATAAATTACACTCTGTATCTCTGGATCTACTTAGGAAGCTTTAGTAATGAGCTCAACTGTTTCTGCAAGAGTATGAAACGCAAGTTCCCTTTCTGTTCCTTTCGTGCACTCCAATATTAATTTCAGACACTTGAAGATCGCTACAGAGGCTTCGAGGTGTCCTTTGGGACTCGGGCTCTATGTTTCCACCAAAAGGCTACGGAACATAGGATATTACTCGATAAAGCCAAAGCGATAGCCAGGACAAAGGGATACTTTCCTAAGAAGTGCGAGGATGGACTGAAGCACTTTAATAAGATCGTACACGAGGTTCTGGTTACCGATTGAACGCCATTCGAAACACACTCCACCTTATTCGACTAACCGGTCAATTAATATTCTGTGGTCCTTGGACAAGCATTTGTGACATGAATATAGTTTTGAGGTCGCAGGAATTATCACAAAAGGATTAGACTTTTGCTAGTGTTTCACAAATTTTGAAAATACCCTATTAAAATAATAATGTCCTTCGATTTTGTTCTCGCGAGCTTCGAGCTTTATATTACGTTGCGATAAACTCTAAGCACTGCTCTAGAAGAGCATTGTGTAATTCTGGAACCTCAAGCTGTATCGCTGGGTCTGCCAATACTATAAATACTTTGAACAATCGAACCGAACTGAATCAGTATCGAATTCCTTCTTCCTAAGCCTGACGTTCGAAGATGACAATGTCCTACATCTCGAAATTCTTTCTTACTGTTAAGTGACATACCAAGCATGATTCCACGTTAGATATCACGCAGTGGTATCAGAAAACGTTACATAATGTACAACACCCGTCGAGGGGGTTTATATCGCGAAGACACGTAAATCGATTGTGTCTGTCGAGATAAAGTCTCATTGGATGAAAAGTAGGTCGACTTTTACGTAGTTTTGCGAGATGCACGCTCGAGTTTATAATTTAAACGACGTTGGCGTGGAGTCATCGTAACGAATCTGTCAAGGAAAGGAAATACAGGCCGAACGTCGATACCCTTGCTCGTTTTTATCGTATCTCGGTCGCCAAGTCTATGAATTCCATGCTGCGAATCCTTCGCGAATACGACCTACCACTTGGAGGATGATGTTATCAGAAGATAAACGAAAAAAAAAGGACGAACGTTAAAACAGAAAAATGAATGACGTGTGATAGGAAAGTAAGACAAACTTAAAGTGCGAGTTCAAGTTCAAGAGCGCGATGAGCTACTTTGTCTAGTACGACATCTTTCTAGCTATGCGAGGCAATCGAACAAAATTGTTTCTATGTACTGTACGTCGATGAAAAGAGGTCTGGAACATACGCGAGTTCTTTGGTCGATTTGCTCCTCGCGCCATCTTTTTAGGTGATTATTCTACATATGATGATTAACATCAGACGACGTAGCAACCATCGACTACGTTAACGTCGAAGAAAGTACTAAGTGGATGTTAATAACATAGAAATGAAAAGACACGAACTGGAAGGCGAGTGGAAAATACAAAAGCCTCTCACGACGAAAACAACGACATTATTTTTTGCATCTGGCATCCAGAGTGAACGTTGCTGCAGAGTAGCAATAAAATAAAAACCAATTTTGACGGAGTGCTGATTCCAGGTTCGCTTTCTACCAGTTCTCAGGTCCTTTACCTTTTTATTTTTCTCTATCGTCCGCGCTTCCGTCTACTATGTGCAAAAAATCTTTAGGAGCGCCGGTGGCAGACGGTACGAGAGCTCGATAATCGTGGAACTTTTATCGTGGCACACGTTCTTTTTTTCCAGTATTCGACTCCTGTTCAACCAGCAGTCAAAAGAGAAAGTAGGACAATGGGGAAAAGGTTGCACGAGTCCAGCCTTCCGCGACAGACACAAAGGGGTACCATAGCGCACAGAGGTAGTCGAGACGCGGAAGGTAGCTGTTCAGATGCGAGATCCTCGACAATTTCAATTATCATCTTCGGAAAGTGCACAGACGAAGACTCGCTGGAGGAAGTTTGCGTGTGCACGTGTACACGGAAGACGCACGAAAGAATTGTCCGTGCTCGATAAAACTCCAACTTGCTAATTCTGAGGGGAGCACGATAATGATTATTACTCTTACCCCCTTTGTTAGTGACTCGGACTCGAACGTCGCGTAACGCGCGCTTCTTCCTCCCTCCTTTGGCTTATCGCTTTAATCGCTATTTTATGCGTACAATCTACAAGTAATTCGAGCTGTTTTTCTTTAATTCATTTTCGTTATTTACACTCGAAAGCAGCTAACGTCCCAATTAACACACTAACTCGCTTTGGAGTCGATCGCCACTCCGAAATCGTTTGATACCTTACCAGGCTGGCGAAGAACATTGCACGCACTCAAAAAATTCCGCAAAGTTTTTGAAACGTTGCGTGCAACGCAGAGTGGATCATTCGTAATGCGAAACCGTTTCTCGTTGATGCCATTATAAGGTTCGAGGGGGGCTAAATAACCCCCTGGAAATAGCACGAACTTTTCTCGTGGAATACCTCCCGAACGGAGGGAGGCCTCGGGAACAAAGTTTAAACAAGAGTTTCGGCTGCTTTTTGTGTGTACAAAATGCATGCTTTTCGATCTGTAAATCTGCATTTGTTTTCAAGGGTTGATTTCATCTCCTCAAATTGCAAAATAGCGGAAATGGGAAATGGTTTCGTATCGAGAATAAACTCTGCTTGCACAGAGCTATAAAAGTTTTGATTTTTTGGATTTGTGTATGTTCCCCACTTGTATTTACGTATCTAACAAAACGATCTTTTACTGAAGCGATGTGGAGCGAGACAATCGAATAGAGATAGCCAACATTTTATTTAAATAATGTATAAAACCAATGTACGATTACGTTTCTATTTGTGCGTTGTGAAATATTTTTATTTAAGTGTTAACACTTTGGGAGCATGTAGGGCACTGATAAACTAAGAAAAAAAGTCCTTTAGAGATTTGCTCGTTTTTGCTCCATTTTTGAGAAAATCATGAATAGAAACACGGATACTTCAAACTCTAACTATAGACTTACTTGTAACTATCAATGTTATTTGTATTGATACAATACAAGAAATCAATTAATAGATGAGTTCTACTTTTGTGCCTCTCTTTATTATATATGTATATATCTTTTAATTAGCCGATGGCCAACGTTTCTCATTACAGAAAACGAGATTGCCCGAAAGAGAAAAAACGCTGTTCGCTGTCAACTAGACACAGACGACAAATGCCTTTCTCCTCTCTATATCATTACGCGTTGCACGCTCTCGTTAATCTTGCAACAGTCTTGGTCGATATTTGTTAACCCCAGGATCGATGGCGCCTCGTTTGTCTGCCTGCGGGATTACCGAGCCGCGCTCGCGATAATACGACTGTCTTAAACTTAAATACATTTGCCGTTTACAATTCAATTAATCTATTCTATCCGTTAGACGACGACGATACCGATCCAACGATCGTCGCGATGAGTCGTTTCTCGTAAGAGATCGGAAGATTGATGGCCGTGGCAAGAACAGTATCCAAAGCGGATCTCGTTTAAGGAGTCGCGTCTAGCGAGAACGATCTTTTTTTAGCGTTCCATTGATTGATCTCTGCGTATCAGGCCGACAACTTTGTCGCGCGAAATGTACATGTACACCGTGCTTAGTGTAGTCTTCAAGTTTGTATTATGCAACCCGTTAGTGTAGCGTTATGAGAGGTCCTTTATTTCTAACACGAATATGTTCTTATTGTTAATCCTACAGCCGTAAAAGTCTAGCTTTGTTCGGAGGTATATTGCGATTCAACATTCAACTGGTAGAACGTGATCGAAACGATAGCCATAGATAGGTGATCGGTGTGATTATACGTTCAATTGCAGGTTTCAAGAGACTGTTACTGAAACGGTGTTCTTTTGAACGCAATTGTTTGCTTGATTTTTAAAAAATGATGTAAATTGATAGATCTTCTTAAGAGATTATCAACTGAGCTCAGATACACTTTTCCTGTTTCATGTTCTTTACCTGCCCTGTATTATTATCATTTCCCGCAACTAAGACATAAAATAAAAACTAGAATTAATAAATAAATGAATCTTACATCGAAGGGTTAAATGAGCCGTTCATTGCACAAATCGATTTACTCCATAAAACAAAAAGTTGAGAAATGCGATTAAAATGGCCTCTGAAATAAATTATTTATTATTCAAGAAAGTTATCATAAATGTAACAAGTTATGACTATATCAATTGCTTTGACACTTAAATTTCAGATTCTTCAAAAAGTGGAGTTAATCGATTTGTGCAGTGAACGGCTCAAATAAAGAATATCGTCTATCCATGCCATCGATCGACATCTGTAGACCGTCGCCCGATCGACTACCTACGCGCCAACAACCCCGTTCCACCAGTTAAAGGTTAAAGCGTCATTTTCAATCACACAGTGATCAGAAGTAACGTCAATATGAAATCATATCGAGCCTCGATTGCTCCCACGAAAAGATAACCCTGGATAACACCGATCGACGATACTTGTTTCCACGAAACGTTTGCGCGCGTATCTCACACGTCACACCATCGAAGCCCTATCAGAGGCGATTGTCCCGCTAGCGTTCCACGTTTCGCAGTAATCGCGCGGCGGAAGTAACAAATAGTTAGTAGCTAGCACCTGGCCACGCACTGTTTAGTAATGTAGGCTGTGTACTGACCAAAGACCGAGTCGTTGTCGAGCAACGTACGATTCAGCTCCGTCATCTCGGTGCCGTGCGACGTCACGGACGGCGCCTCGTAGCGTCTAGGGGGCTTCACCACGGGATTTATGGTAGTGATCAGAGACTTCTCCTGCTCCCCCAGCCCGTGGTGCTCCATCGACGCCGCCTCCAGGCTCTTCTCGTCGTGCCTGACCCGTCGACGTTTGCAGTAACACACGCATAGGGACAAAGTGACTATCAGCAACACCAGTGCAGTCACGCCCAAACCCAGGGCGAGGGGCAGACTGATTATATTGTCCCTGCCGCCTATTGCGTCGCCTGCGATAGCCAGGCTCACGTTTTTCTCGGTATTTCCGCCAGGACTTTTCGCCAGACAGACGTAATCACCCTTGTCAGAGGGCGCGACGTCCGGGATCGTGAGGTTCAGCCAGTCGTGGCTCGACTTCAGGATGTAACCTTTTTCGCCGTTGTGTCGTCGTGTCTGGTTCTCCAGGACCCTCGAACGGTAGATCCAGAACAGCTGAAACCGAGAAACACCGATTCTAACAGCTGTTTCGATTTTTCGGTCTTCGCGACGAGAGAAAACCGAAAGAACTTCGTTATCGCGCGTAAAAGCTGACGCGACTACACCTTCCTTTTGTAGGACGAGTTTGAAAAGACGGGTCTCACGCTCCCGTACACCCAGGTGCCCGTTATTATCCGTGGAATCAAAGAATTTCATTAAATCAAAGGAATCCCGTGCCACGGTTTTAACGAAACTCGTTGCTTTCAAAGATACATACATTATTGGATGTACAGAATGAGTTGAAATGCACGCGAGAAATTTTTTTCGAAGAAAACTGTCAAATGCGATCATTCCTAATTGTTTTCAAGATTATTTTAACTAATAACGCTTCTACTAGCTACCTGCATTCGCAACTAATTTTTTTGACTCACTGTTTACTGTAAATCTACATTTGAAAAGAAGAAAAGCAATTCGTAATTCCTCCCACCACGGGATCTATTCAACAGTTTTCTCCTTAAAGATGTAAAAACGTAGTCAAATATTTCCTCTAAGCAACGCGGAGAAACGAGAACGAGATTTCTTAATGCGACCGCAAAGAGTTTTGCGAAACCGTTACAATGAGAAGAGGAGGGGGAAAAATGGATCCGCAGCCAGCAAAGTTTAAAGAATCTGTTCCATTCCGCGGTTGGAGAACAACGCGTACCCCGACTAAGAACGTTTAGAAGTTTTCAAGCTAAGTTGCCCCAACGTGGATTTAACCGACGCAATCTTTTCAACGGACCTGACCTCCCGACGTTCATCCAGATTGTACACAAAATTGCTCGCAAGTTACTGTGGATTACCGCAGTCAACGTTACCCAGCTTTACAACGCCACCCTTTACAATATGTACTTCACCGTCGCGCGCTCCCTTTTCCACTCTACTTCCCTTCGCTTTTTAACCGTGCTTCTTCCCTCCCGTAAAGTTATACAGCGCTCACCCCCTTGTATGTACCCGAACTCGCATGCTCGCGGATCTACATTCGCGGAAGGTAGCTCTGCTTTTACGGCAGAGTTCTCTGTTTTACAGGAAAACTTACTCTCAAAAGTCATAAGAAAGGAATATTGATTTTTTGATCAGAAATGAAAATACAAAGACGCAGATATTATCGAGTGTATGAACTTTAAGAAAGTGCGGGGCGAGACATTCATTTTTGATTCTAAACTTAGCGCAAGCGGTTAAATGACCGTTTTCAAACTTTTGTATTCAGTTTTTATATGAAACATATGAATTATACACAATTGTTTCATGTATTATCCAATTTAGTTCCACGTAAAATATTGTTGTAGTTAATTGTAAGAAGTGTCTTCAAAACGTGTAGTCGTGTGTCCCATTACAGTAGAAATAGTTATAAATGAACGTCGGTAGGTTTAGTGTTAACCCTCCTCTCCTACGCTGGGTCGGATCTGACCTTGTCACCTAAAAACGCGTTTATCATGTACAAGTAGGAGTATTACGCACTAAAAAAAAACTTCTCTTTTAAAACCAAATTAATTTTTATTTATAATCTTTGGCTGATTTCAGTCTTACTGAATTCAGTCTTCACAGTTACAAAAACCTAATGATGAAACTAATATGTCGGTCTCTTTTGACCCGGCCGTAGGAGAGGAGGGTTGAAATTTGGAATTATGAGAGTATTGAAATGAACTGTCGATTTCTTCGAAGTATCCTGGCAGTTAAAGTGTTAAAATAATATTACAAAAAGTGTACATGGATTAGTACGACTACGCCAATCATTTAATTAAACTATACATACAAACCATGACCTGGTGGAACTCCACACTTGAATATAACGTGGCATTGCGATAGTTACCTGCGGCCGCGGTATACCAGACGCTCTGCACCAGAGAGTGACATTTCCCCTGCCGACCTCGATCTTCACAGACGGCCCGATCGTGAATATCTCGGGTCTACAGGCGAACTCGTCGCTGTTGATCTCGTCCCACATCTTGCCAGCGAGGTGGATCGGCTGCTGGCACGTGGTGGGCTTCGTATACAATTTGCGCGTCATGGTCCAATCGCGAAATCTCTTGAGACGGCAGTTGCAGTTCCAAGGATTATTGTGCAGCTCGAGGCTGCCCAGATTTGGCAGCTTGTCGAAGGTAAGCATCTTCAACGTGCTCAGATTGTTCCCGTCTAAGGTCACCTGCTGTAACTTTGACAGATTTCGAAACGCCTTCTCCTCGATCCTTTCTAGCTCATTCTTGGACAGCGACACCTTCTGCAAGAAGACGAGATCGTGGAACAGCCCGTTCTCTAGCACCTTCAGCTTGTTCTCGTTCAGCAACAGCACCCTCAATCGTGTCGTATCATCGAACGTGCCCGGATAGAGCGTTCTGATGTTGTTCGCCGAAAGATCGAGCTCGATCATGAGCTTCAGCCCGAGGAACGCGTCCGTGTGGATCGACTCGATCTCGCATTTCTGCAGCACCAGTTTATGGAGGTTCACCAGGTGTACCCGGTCGAACGCTTTGTGCATCAGGTGCGTGATGCGATTCCCCTTCAAATCTAAGTTTTGGATCTGCGAGGAAAGTCCGCCCGGTACCTGCGTGAGATTCTGGTTGACACATTCGGCGCTTCTCTTGCCTGAAACCCATCTGCACTTGCACGACGGCGAGCACTGGGCCGTCCAATCCTCCTGGCTCCAGCACACCACCACCACCAGCGTCGAGTACAGCAACAGTTTCGCTGTTATTAGCTCCATCCCGATGATTTCTGTTGACAGAATATGATGGAAGAGATTAGAAGAATGATGGAACGTATCGTGGCTGTGGGTATGAAAAATTAGTTAGTGTTTCTTTGAAAAGAAATCCTCGCACAGCTGAGCCCGGAACCAGATCTCCAAGTAGACTCCGCCGATAGCTATAAGATCGGCAACTGGTATTGTACCTTTAATTTTATTCTTGTTCTAATATATTTATCTATATGTGCATGTAATCCAAAACTCTGTAGTAATTATATATGTTTGTGTGTTAAATCTGAATCAGAGTCATTATAATCTCGACATTCCAATTCAAAATTGCTCCTGATCATATAATAAATACAGACAAGGTGCGTTTTAGCGCCTTAAAGGAAGAGAAAATTTCGAAAAAGTCTCAGATGAGCTGGGACGTACAATCATCAACGAACGATAACGCGTAGTCTGAAACAACAGATCCGTAATAACCAACGTCAATCGAAGTCAGCGAAGGGAGCATAACCCAGAAACCAATAACAACACGTATCGTTAACCCCACAAGAATAGACTCGCATAACAAACCCCCGTGTCCATACGCAAGGTACAAGCTCTATATTACGTTTAGCAGGCATAACTTCGACGCACGGTTTCTCTGTTCTCGGACAGCTATGCAACTAACGTCCATTAGTATTTCTGCGTGATGGCTCGTTACCGAACAAGACTCCCTGTAATCAGTCGGCGGATCGGCGGATTTAATTAAAAAACGTTTTTAACTAGCGAGGCGAGCCCAAAGCCCGCTACTTCCGGGACGCTGGGATAAGGTCGAGCAATACGATCAACAAGAGGAAACTCAACTTTCCGCGTTATCGGGCCAAGTCTGAGCTTCCACGATACTTCCAAGCCGTCGCCATCTTCGTTTCGCGCGATCCACCTCTTCTCGGTTTCCTCCTTTTTCGTGTTTTTACGTCCGCTCCGCCCAGCCCGTTTTCTTTATATTTCTTGGCCTGTTTCGTTAATCTCGAAGCAGGAGACCACCTTAAGCGCGGGACTGTTGGCAATTTAACTTAATATCGTTTCGGTGTCCCAAACCCCAATCCTCTCGACCCACTTGCACTTGCCTAGGCGGTCGTCGGTCGACGGTAGCGTTGCTCAAGTTAAATTAATACAACACGACGCCGTGAGCGCACTTTACCCCTTTTATTATCGTCGGGTTCGCGGAGTCCGAGGTTGTGCATCAAATTACTCTTGCCTGGCTGGAGGGCGGCTGGTACAATTCATTTCGTACCCTCCCGCTGGGATGGAATACGCGGAAGACGATGAGCTCAAGGAAACGTTGGAGCACCGCCGGCGACGACGACGTTTCTTACTATTTGAATTTATTCCAAAACTCTCTGGGAAAGGATAGGACGAAGAGGTAGACAACGCTGGGTCGTACTTCCGGCCGTGACGAATATCGACTTAAAAATGCTGGATGTGGAAGAAGATAGACGAGTAAATCGATTCTTCTGGGAATATCCTTCGACGATATTATAACACTGTTGACGCTGGTAGTTTTGTATTTCGCTTGGCTTAATTTTATTTGGTATAAAGCGAGTAGCAAGGTGGGGTAGATTTACGAACTCTCGTTAAATCAACGTTACCAAAGAAAAGCGGTTGTGTCTCTGTTGACAATTAGATCAGCAATTGCACATTGTGTTTTTAACAGTGACGTGGAACTTAATAAACAAGTGTTGACACTCCATGAGTCTGTTATAGAATTTAATCAACTATGGTGGATCTTTGTAACTTTGCTTTGCAAGATTGCTAATTTCGTTTGTCTTAACATACTTGACTATTTAACCCTCTATGGACCCACATAACTTTTAGGTTATATGCTAATATATCGACATTTTACTAAATAATTTTAGTTTTCTCACAAGATGACGTATATGTCTTAATCGTGAAATATAATCTCTGATGACCATTAACAATATTGATTACGGTTGGTAACACCATCAATTTTAAATATCAAAGTAAATACCTTGCAAGTTGTCTGCAGAAAAAAAAGTTGGCCCATAGACGGTGAAATAAATTTCCTACCGATTAAATAATTGCCACAATTTTTTTCGTCTGACTAAATGCTCCTGGTGGCTGGTCTTGATATTCGAATACATCTCAAAGAAAATATTTCTTGCTATTTAAATTTATTCCAAAACTTCAAGAGGAAGAATGAGAACGCGGAGGAAGCGCCAGTTGTGACTCCATCGAGAGTGAACGATATGAAGAATGGGTAGAGCAGGCAAGATAGGAAAGATGTAGACGGGTAAATCGATTCCACCAGGAGGGCCCTTCAACATTCTAATAATGTCAATTCTCGTGGGATCAATATAACCGACACGTTACACAAATTTGACCGTTGACGCTTGTACACCATCGATAAACTGCGTTTATCAAACTCGATGCGCGTCACTCTGTGTGTAAATCAGTATTGCTACACCGTTATCAAATATTTATAACGAGGATACGTTGATTTGTCGCGCTACGTAGTTTATTTTTGAATTTGAAGGAAAGCGCGACAAGCGCGGTAATATTGCTTATTGTCGATGTACCCCCTCGTCGCGAGCAATCTATTTTATTCTACTGATCCCTACCAGACGAAACGATTCTTCTCAGCGTAACTTCTCTCTTCGATAACGCGACACTTTCAATTTCATTGGCGAACCGATTATTGACTAACACAAATCGCTGTCGATTAAGGGTGTATTTTACAAGTTTTCTCATTCGCAATCGGCCACGTGGATTACGCGGACGCAATAAACAACGCGATTCGAAGATAATGCAAATCTCGTTGCGCAGAGCCGCGACGACGCGCAATTGTCTCCCGTGCAACGATCGCATTCCCTTTGCAATAAAAAACGTGCAAATAAATGCAGTAACGATAATTATAGGAGGATCACATGAAAGATTGCGGTCTTTACAGACATCATTCAATAAATGGAGTACTCTACCTTGGTAAGGGGCATGTCTGGCAACCTTACTCATAGCGAAAATCCAATCAACTGCGAGAACCCAGGCCATGGAACCCTCGAATATCTTAAGCAAACGTCGCCAGTAAATTCAGCCGAAAACGAAAGCGAAAATCCGCCGGAAAATGGAACTGCTCGCGGACACCCCTAAAGGAATAACAGTGAGTCAGCCTGAAAAAGTCAAAGCTCGCACCGTATCTTCGAACCCTCTCCCCACCCTCGTCGGATCGATTAATTTCGTCCCCGTAGAAAAGCAAGCGTCGTCGAAGAAGAAATAAATGGGTTGGGTCGTGGGAATTTATTTCACCAGGAAATCGAGATTCGCCTCCTCTCGGAGCTCGCTCTCTCGCGAACAACTTTTCCCCGCGTGCAAGCGTTCTCCGCGAATCATGGAACTTTTTGAAGTCTCCGCCCGCAACGAGAAACCATGGTCCGCGTCCATAGGCTCTATGGTAGGAAAATTGGAGGAACGATTCTTCTGGCGGATGCTTTGAGCGAAATCAAGACATAATGAGATTTTTTTTTATTAGAGAGATATAAAGTTCTGAAACTCTTTTGGAACACCCCCTTTTTTAAAAAAAAAAAAAGTTGTTTGTTGAAGCCATTTAGTTTATATGAAATTATCCCTAATAAACAAGGGCTTAAAGATTAACAATTCAAACATTAAACCTAATGGTCCAAAATTAAACATTTCCAGGCTAGACAACATCAATCTATTATACATTGTACATAAATGGAACGAATCATGACATTTCCACAGCGACGAGAGGTAAAGAATTGATCTGTCAGGAAAAATAAATAATGTATAAGGTACTATAAAAAGCCTAACTACTTTGGAACACCTCGTTCATACATATAAGGTGAGGCACTTAAAAGAGGCCACTTAAATTGTTTACTTTTAGCAATAGAAGAAAAAAGTGTCGAACAAGAGTTGTATGATTTCGAGGGGCACGCAACGTGGTGCCAATAACTTTTTCTTCTATTGCTAAATGTAAGCGAATTATTCGGGTGGCCGGTATTAAGTGCCTCACCCTGTATACATCTCATCCCTTCTCACTTCTATATTTTTAATTATTTGTATCGAAGAGGGCCTTTAAAAACCGAAACATTCCTAAAGTAAATAAACTGCTCGTTCGAACCACGTATGTTACAATATACGTTCAGATAAAATATCT
Organism: Hylaeus anthracinus; assembly: GCF_026225885.1. Lineage (NCBI taxonomy): Eukaryota > Metazoa > Arthropoda > Insecta > Hymenoptera > Colletidae > Hylaeus > Hylaeus anthracinus. The sequence goes on from NW_026533254.1 coordinate 5,504,154, forward strand.
TAAGGACGGTTTTGGCAACTCTCCCCTACGGTCCTGGGACTTCATTGTACGTTCCATTTTTCCCATCGCATCGCGTTCTCTTACCCATTTCTTCCGCGTTACATTCCAGCCCCTCCCCGCGGCTTTCGTCTCCATTTTCTCCTGCACCTCCACGAGATTCCCGCAGCGAGCTTTTTCCCCCCGTTTTCAAGCCCCGAGCGTCGCGTCGGTTTCACCCGATCGCTCTAACGCGCATCGATCGCTCGCATTTGACTTGTAAATATCCGGCCAACGAGGACATTAGATATGCATAAGGCGAAAGTAAAGAGTTTATATACCTTCTCGCTATATACAGGGTATTTCAGAAGTAGGATGTCAAACTTTAGAACTGTACTTCACTACCTACTAAAATGGAAGTCGTACGAATATAGACACTGAGACGTCTGCTTCCTCAGTTAAAGACTCTCCCTTTGATTTTTAATTTTTTCATATTGAAATTTTTCTAAACCACTGTATAGTAAACTATAACTATTGTGAAAACTGTTATGAACAACTAATATTGTTGTAAACTACTGTACATTATTTTGTATAATTGTATGTACCTAACGTAACGTCCAAACATAATTTTGAAAAGCCATCACTTTTATTTGTCTTATATTTTGAATTCTATATTCTGCGATGTTTTTATTTTGTTACAACACGAATGAACATAATGTGGTTAACGTAAGTGCTGCTCAGCATGGAAATATGAGAAGTAAATTGGTGAAATAAGAGTGTTAAGTAAGCCACTTATATCAAGTGGATACAATTACCCACTCTCTTCAATGGACATTTTCTACGTGGCCATTTAGGTTAACTATCACGCAACAGAGACGCGAGTTAGCGTCTGTAGGGAATTCAAAATGTGATAGCTCGTATCCATAGGTTTACTGATCAGGTAAGAGATCTTCACAATTTATATCGAACACTTTCAAGCAGCTTCGAATGAATCGCAAAAGGTCCCAATAAGCAAATGGGATGCAGAAGAACTAATGAGGCACATAGAGTTCCGAAGGTCTAAGGGCGTTTAAAGTCGTCGGAGTGCCAGCTAATAAGACCCAAGGCTTTAGTGGTAGTAGTTTTTTATAAGCTGGAAATGTCTTTCGAAGGTGAGTGCTGTGGTAACTCGTAAGTCACGTAGGTACCTACTTCCTCTCCCGCATCCAGCCTCGGTGTCGTTACCGAAGTGGGGAAATTTATGGTAATTATTTACCATGTTAACGACCTCGCCGATTTCAATGACCATGAAGTGTGTCGGAGGAGGAAGATCGCTGAGCATCGTGATTAAGGACCCTCGTATCTAATTTTGAAATTACACGTACTAGAAGGCAAGAGGAAAATAATAGATAATTGCAAGTGACATTGGAATTAGTACTTCACTACCTTCGCGATGTAGTCATTCCTGTATCAAATGAAACGGTTCCTCAGATTGGCACTTTTGCGTTTGCTAGTGATTCTAATCAAATTTAAATGTGAGTATACAGTCAAACTTGTTTTTCTGCAGTAGATAGGGACCGCATAAAAAAAGTCACAGTAAAGAATATTCATTATAAGGGAGCACTTATGTCTAAAAATAAAATAGAAGTCATAAGACTATATCTAAATAGGAGAAATAATTAATTTATTTATCATCTCACTTAAAAATTAATTCTATCGTAATGGTCAAAACATCTCCGTGTATGCACGCACTTCGAAGGTCGGTAAGTATGTAACTAATATCGGTTTGCTCTCTTTCCTTCATTGATAATCAATCGCAGTTATATGCTCGCTTTCGTTAAATTCAAATCTACAATATCATATTATTTTCATATACCGCATAAAAAAAGACTTGCACAAAACAAATCACACACAAAAAAATCCCATAAAACAAGACACCACAAAAGGAGGTATGCCTGTATACTGTACTCTGAGTACTAGAATACTTTGTTAACCTTGAAGTACATTCACTTAAAAAGCAGTCCTTATGGTATCTAAGGCAGGATTTGCAATTGTACCCTTGCTTATAAGTTCAACTGGTAGAATCAAGACGGAAATCATCGTTTTTCGTATCAGAAATATTGCTTATCACACAAAGCAGAAGTTTTTTCCCTTCCAGGGCTTCCTAAAGGTTAAGTGAATGGTCTCGAGCACGGGTAGCCGTCTTCACGGCACAGTGGCTTAAAATCAGTGGTATACGCAGCCACAGAGAGGGCGAAGTTTGGAGCAGTGTGGTAAATGGAGAAACGAGAAGAGGCGAACTGGAAACGATGTCCTTTGGAAACACGGTCCGGAAGGGACTTTCTACGTGCCTTGTTCTAGGACGTGCACAGTCGGAAGGAGTTTGACGTGGACATACGTCCTTACGTGCGAGTGTGCGTGCCGTTCCTCGCAGCTGGTCGCTTGCGGTTTGCATAGCTCAGAAAAAGATCAGATAACGGGCCTCGTTTTTCCCATTTGGGCGGAATTTCAAATTCGTGCGTCCTCTATCAATCAAAATCATCCTGCAACGTGTTGCCCGTCGACGTGGTGTTTTCATAAAAACTTCATCGATCATGCCGCGACCCAAGATTGTTATCTCTCGGACTTCCCTACTTTTCTCTTTACTTCGCGGATTTCGCACTAACCGGCCAGCGATTTTAAATAAATCTTTCTGCCAGCCTGGACGTGAATTGGGAAAAGTGGGAACCTCGAATTTTATTTGCGAGGAAGCCCTTCCAATCAAATTTTTGTTCTCTCAAATTCGCTAGAGAAAAGAGGACTACCCGGCGCTTGGCGATTAATACGAATTCGAAAATCGTTATTCTGTTCGCTAAACCGATCTCCCTGTACCGAGATTGACGTTTTTTGCGGTTCCTCTCGTTCGCTCCGTGCCATTTTTTAGCCCCAAAATATTGCCATTTTTCTTGAATTTTAACACGCCTGTCACGGGACATATTGGGTCGCAGCATACGTTTGCGCTGTTTCACTTTGACCAGTCCTTTGTCCCGAGTAGAAGAATTTTTTGTCCGTGTGCTACGTATCTCAGTTCTCTTCAACCCCTCGGATATTGCTTTTTGTTTAATTTGCGAGGTATTTCAGATTCGAGATTATAGAATGTATAAGTTGAAAAATTTAATTAATTCTATCACTCGAAGAATAAGAGTACTTAATTCGTTATTGGCAATCTTTAGTGAACTCTTGCGCTAACAAATTACAAATTCTTCGTCCATGTGCTTCGTATCTCAGTTCTTTTCAACCCTTCGGATATTCCTTTTTGTTTCATTTGCGAGGTATTTCAGATTCAAGATTATAGAATGTCTAGTCTGAAAAATTTAATTCATTCTATAACTCGAAGAATAAGAGTATGTACTTAATTCATTATTAGTAGTCTCTAAAATATTTCTTTGCATAAAACACACTCCAGCGAAAATGTTTCTTTCCTTTTATATCCTTAATTTCCCTTCACTCCGGTAACAGAAAGTTAATTTGTTCGGATTTGCATTCGTGATTGTGATTTAAGTGTCCCTGGCAGGTTCCGGGTTCTATTTCCCCATTCATTCGTGTATCAAACGACGTATCTTTTCATATGGAAAAAGGCACTCCGCCGTTCCCTCGATTAATACCAGCTATTCCACGACCGATCATCGAAAAGCGGGTCAATGAATTATAGGGTGATCGCTGCTTTGATCGGCTATTATAAATCCTATCAGTTACCTCTAATTGCCATGGATACGCTCCAATGATGAACGGCTCCGTTCGTATACGGAATCATTCAACGATCGAAACTGTTTCGATGATATAATTATACCTACGACATGTTAATTAAATCGAAATCTGCTGTTCGTTATGCGCTTATGTGCAGAGATCTACAAGCGACGGAATGGTAAGCCATTGAAATTATAACAACGACTTTATTTTATTCGTGTATAATAGTGGATCCACGAGAATCAGCATTAATTATTTACGGTGATTCCAAACCAACATTGTTTCCCCATTGGCCATTTTTGGATGAAATCATACTGAAACTTTATTTGTTCGCTAACTTTGAAATGTTTTATGATTTTTGCAGCTTTAACAAGAATTTCTAACTGCGTGAGTCGAACTGATCTTCGTAGCGATTCTATCGATTTTAAAAAAGTACACAATACAGCCACAAATGCACAGAGTAACGTCTATAATTAAAAAAGAAGATAATAAACATTTCTGAAATGTATTTTTCCGATGTCTTTTGCGGTTCAGGCTTCGGAAACTTTCCAAAGTTTAATACCCTGTTACAGTAAAGGATCGTATTACGCGCTCACCTAATGCGCCCTCATTTTTTTTCTCTTTGCACATACGTTCCCTGTCACGGGTTATCTAAGGGCTGCTCACGTTTAATCATCCGTGGAAAGCTGTCGTTGCATATGCACCCACACGGTCCACAGAGTTTCGAATGACATGGCAGCGAGTCATGCTCGGTCGATTCCATCGAATCGACCGCATCGGTTGACCGTTGCTACAAACACGCGATTCCAAGATTCTGCAAAGCTTTTCTAATATCCGCGACAATCGGCCGATTTTCGCGGAGGAGGAATCCACTTTTCTCGATGCGCTGGAGAACCATCGAGACGTGTTTCTTTCTTTTCTACTTCGAATTTAAATTTAAATCGCTTCGGAAATTCATGGTTCCTCGAGACTCTCCGCTCCATCTTTTTTAATACACCCTTTCGCGTAGAATGAAACGAAATTGGCCGAGTATAGCTGAATTTAAAGTAATCTGTCGATTTCTGATACGGAGCAAAAAGTTTTCATGAAATGCAAAATTCATTTGCCTTAAAAGATTATTTAGCCGAGAAAGATTTTCTCCAAGGAAGGATGAGTACCTTTTCATTACGTAAAATAACCATTATCTCAAACACCGAAGTTATTTTGGTTACTTTGGCCAACTTCGGCGGAGAACGCAAGATTGAAATAATTCTTTCGGATAAAATTAAACCGGGTTTAATGCACACGGGGGTCCGACGAGGTTAAAGCGTTTTAATTTACGTTTCGCGAAAAGCAATGGAAAAAAAGAATCCAAGTGCTACCCGCTGGAGGGTTTTTGTTCCTTATTAGGTGAAAGTTCCGACGAGGGATATTTTTCCACAGGCCGCCATCAAAGTGACCCGGAGGGATACGCGAGAAGGGAAGTTGGAATAATTATTCGCAGTCCGAGTGTCTTCGAAGTGGAATCGATTTGCTGCCACTGCAGAAGCGAAAGCAGAGATCAGGCATTAGGAATCCGTCCAGAGGCGGTGTTGTCTATATACGGTACATTATATTCCAGTTACCACGGAAACTTCCTCAAGATTCAGTTTCAAAGTAGAACGGTTCGGGCGTAATAACGAAACGGCAGTGGGCGAGGGAGGTGGCAAAAGTTTTCGCTAAATTGGTTGGTCGAAATACAAATCGGCGAGTGGTCGAAGCAAACCGCATAGACATGGAGTTTCTGTTCCCGACATAATTGTATTATCCCTCTGAATTTTGCTGCGCATTCGTTTCTGCCATGTTTCGTTTTTCGACCACGAAACACCGCAAGACGCGAAAGCTAATTGGGATGGAAATACTGGTTATTCAACTATTTATTCCTCGTGGCGAATTATCAATACCCTAAATGGCCATCAAACTGAATTTTAATTATCGAAAATTAATATGCACTCGCGCTATCTTCTGTGACGCTCATGTCTGGAATGCTATTAACGGTTATCGATAATACCGTCGCGTTAAAACGAGGAGTAGATGCAATTTTTATGTGGCATATAATAAACTTTTCATGACAGCCAATTAATAATAGGATGGGATTGATACGCGAGGAGATCAATTTTAGACGAAATGTATTAGTTAACGCTTTGACTACCAGTCTGGTTAAAAATAGTCTTTTCATTGATTTCTGTATGCTGCTGCAAGATATATTAAAAGCTTCGTCTTTTTTATAATTAATGCAAAATTGCAGATACAGGTAACGTAGTAAATGACACGGTGATTAAAATCTCGTAACATATGCGAAGGTTCTATAGCCTGTTGAAATTTTTATTAATTACTTTTTCCTGTAAATACCTACACGAGGTTGAAAGCATCGCAGGGATGTCAGATATTGCATGCTACATTGTCGCGAAGTCACTTGAATATGTATCACAATTTTGCCTTGAGCTAAAAATTATTGATGCCTTGCAGTGCATTTTAAAGGAGTAATAAATGCCCCGTCCATTTTAAATTCAAACCTCGTAAATGAAATAATTCCGCCTTAACGCTGAATTTTGAATATTTATTATATTTGGATATTATATATTGGAAGGATTGGATCATATTTAAAATCGGAAATACTGCTATATAAAATGGCGAAGCTGATTCTTAATCTGAGGTCTGAAGTAAAATAGGTGAGAATCGTTATTTTCATTCAAATGCTAGAAGTGTTTCTACAAGTAGCCATTTCATAATCCACAACCACTCCAGTTCATAGAAAAATATTGGCCAACCTTTGTTTAAATAAAGCAAAATGGGGTTTCGTGACTTTTATAGAAGTCCGAGGGCATCCACGCTGATAAATAGCGCTCATCGGAAGAGGGGTGAGTAGAAAATTTTGTAAAGGTTCCCGCTACATTCTCGCTAACGAAAATTTTCAATTTTCATCGTTTTAATGTTTTCCATTGACCGTTGAATGCGCGTAGCGAACACATACATCATAAATTCGCTTTAAAGGCGTTAAAAATCGAAAAGCTTTCCACGGCAGGCAATTGTATATTTCCAGCAGAAATTAATGGACCGCTGTGAATTAAAGGCAGAGAATGCATTATTTATCCAATAATGGATATTCTGTACGTGGACAGAAAAAAGACTGAAAATGGTTAATGCTCGAGGCTTTGGATTGAGGACAACCGAGAAGATACAGTACATGAAAAAAATTCGTTAACATAAAATATGCAATATTTAAACACAGTCTTCTGAAACGTACATTTAGCAATTCGAGCAATGAGATTAATTGTTGTATAAGATTTCTTTGGAAACTACTTTCATGTGAAATTTCTTGAATAGTTCTACAGATACGTGATGAAAATTATTTAAAAATGCCATGTTATTGCGCACAGTACATGAAACATGTGCGATTAGCAAAGCGTTAATACAAATCGATCATTCAGTTCCTACACATTGTGTTCCACGTGTCTGACGTTTCACGCTCGGGCGTTCAACTCGCTCCTGATTTCTGAGCGCAATGTCGGTCGGTCGCGACTAGCAAAATAAAATAAAATCCGGTTAATCGGCTCCGTCGTGGCGTTCCACGAGGAGCAGTCGGAGTTTTTCGAAGTTATCGATTGCGGATCGTTTTTATTGCGTCTGCACGAGACGCAGCGCGCCAAAGGCGCCGTGGTAATCGACTTTCTAATTATAAATGAGAACCGGAGCTGGAGGGAAGCCTGAACCCTCGACAAAGGTCGCTTCCCCCGCCGATAATCTGTTAATACTTAATTACCAATGAATATCGACACCGTCGCCGGTCTGTACGAATAATAGCATCGCTGATAACACAATTCCGCGCGGATCGTGAACTCTCGCGTCGCTTCCGCGATCGTTTCTGCATCTTCCAATCGCGAACCGCGACAAATTTACATGAAATCAATTACTACACCTCTCCATCCCTCATAAGAAAACAAAATTCTGAGTTCAAACTGGTAAATTTAATTACCAACGAATATCGAGCTCTGGCCCACCTGGATAGTATCTCTGATAACATAACTCCCATCGCATTTTCCAGTCACACGGGCAAATTCTCTCGAAACCAATAACTGACCCCCATGGAAAGTAGAGGCAATCGATTGCGTGATAGGGTTCCCCGTTCTGTTATCTCTAACGCGATTGCGACACGTTCACTTCGATGGAAAAGTACGCTCGGTATAGTTGTTTTGACGACGTAGACAGATGGATTGTGATTTACGGTCGCAGCTCTTCGCGACCGATTTCAACGGGAGATGAAAATCACTGGGAATGAAAGGTTGGCCATTTTTAGATTGATGAACTCAAAGACCTTTTTATCCTGGTAATTACATATTCAATAAAAGATTTACTTCTACCAACTATTTTAGCTATTTTTGCATAACCACTGCCCTCTTTATGCAAATTAAACATTATTTTTCGCTCTTCTAATGTAATTTCTGATTTTCTTCGACTCATTTTTATTTAGCTCTGATATTTGAACAAGATTTCAAACTATACTAATATTGTTGAATCCACTGTGCTGTAGACATCATTTCTAATGTGACACGACAATGTAAACAAAACAAAATCGATTCTATCAAGTGTGGTACGAATACTTTTGTAGGTCGTTATGTGTACTATGTAGATGAAAATGAATATATTTTCGTTATTAATTATTTAATTTAACTGAAACTTTTTCTAAAGACACTTTATACATGTATATTCTTATAATAACAAATTCATTTGGGAACATCGAACCTATCATTTAATTTAGGTAAATTTCTTCAATAGACATAGAGGGTACGAATACTTATAGGACTGAGACCATCAGATTCGTTTTTCCCCTAACCAGGACTTAACAGACTTGATACTGATCAAAGTGGAATTATTTTTCTCATTACAAATCATTTTCGAAAGTGACGAAAGTTCATATTTTCACCCAACTCTCTAGCTCTTTGGACATCCAAAACACTCGTAGACCTTTGAGACTCCTGATACTCCATGGACCTTCTGATACCTTTGAGGATCATCCGTATCTAGTTTCCCGATTTCATAATGGAGAGGTGTGGATTCTATAATCTCCAAGTCATCGATACATTGTGCTCGTATCTCGAACACCATTGCAAACAAAATCTACTCTCCTCTCACGACTACTCTGAACTCGTCGTTACGGTGGAATCTCGATTATAAGAGGAAATCGAGGATGAAAACTTTTGCAATAATCAGGAATCTGCATTAAAGTCCTAATTAACGTAACCAATTTGGTAAACAGTTGCTCTACACGGTCCATCTCCACCACTAACATCATCCTAGCTTATCAGTTCTACCGTATCTAGACTATGGGTTAGACACGACCGTGTTGCATGACTCCTAGGTGAGCCATAACGAACCTAGTGAGTCTCAAGCGAGCAAGAACATGCTGTATGATTTCTGGTTTGTCAACAAGTAGTCTACCCAGTCCTGGGAGGATAACATCGTGCCACATCACTCCTTAGTGGGTGATAACAGGCTTATTGAATCCTAAGAAGACGATCTCCAATTGGATAACCTCGGTGTCGATGGTACTAATCAGTTACATTATTGACATGTTCAGTTCATTTCGACAGGCAGAATATCACTTTCCACACAGTTGCATCAATTCGTGAGCTCCAATCAGTGTACATGAGTTACACATCCCCTAACACTGATCGTGCAAACAAAAACGAGATTCGATCCTCTGTTACATGAATTACATTTTACCTTTCAAGCATGAAATTACATCTTGTTTATATACCTCTCGAAAGTAATTAATACACAAACTAAACAATAAGTGTCTGAACCTGTAAGGCTATTAAACATCTTTATAAGACGCTACGCGCAAATCCCGCGAAATTACCTCTGCAAACTTCCAGGGATTATTTTAATTGGATTTCTCCTGATCGGACACATTATGCAGTAGAGAGTTAAGAGTACGGTTCCTTATAGCACGTATAAATTAACAAAAGTCTTCTAACACGTGAGTCTTCGCACGAACCCTTACGACCCCCGGGTTTAGGTTTCCTCGTGACAAACAATCGTAATAATTATTTATTTAGAATTTGACCAAGATCACGTCAAACATTCAACGAATTTTTTTGTCACATAATTTCAAAATGATTAATCAGACATGATAATGGCGGACAGACCCTTTTAAGCGAAACTGATTTCGAGAACCACAAGTCCATCGAATTGTGTTGGACTTCTGGGAAAAAAAAAACGTTAAATTATAATTTGAAAGTTTGATTTTGTCTAGTTCGAGACCTTCAGATCAATAGTGACCGAAATAGCTAAGTTTGGACCCAAGTTTTATGATTGGGTCATTCCTAAACGCCGAAAACTTTGTCGTCGCGCAAAGGACGAATGTCGGGGAATTCCTAAAAAAGGGGACTGTAGTAAATGGATGACTCTGCGCATTTTTAATCTTCGTAGAAATCTGACAGCGTACGGATCGAACGACTCGCGTAGACCGTATTACTCGCACCTTTATTTCGTAAAACGCTTGCATTTCAATCTCGTTTTAATATAATATACTTAAATATATTACACCAAGGAAGACTTAAAATCTGCGTGTTTTATTTAGCTAAATATTCAATAGAATGGAAACGCAATATTTTTCACATAGAGCATCACAGGCAAATGGCAGAGCGAGCAGAGCCAAGAAATTCGATCGATCGGAACCGAGAAACGCTAATAACGTGCTTGCTAGGTGTACTCGCTTACAGTTACACACCCCGTGTCACAGTAACGTGACAAGGATACGAGGAAACCAAGGCGATGCCCTAGAAGGCTGGAAGCGAGGTATTAATATGGGCGCGTATTCGATATATGTACCTGCTGCCTTCCTCTCGGGACGCCACCCTTTATGTAACTAAACCTCCGCGTCCTGTATCCACCCTGCACGTACGGCCACGCAAGACGCGTCCCTGTGTGCAGGGGTTTCGCGCACGAGCGCCAGGAAACAGGAGAATACTGCTGGTGATTACGAGATACAACTGTCTTCTGGGAGGTCCATAAGGAAGAACGATGTAGCACCAAGGGAAGGACACACGTACGCGGTTACAGAAGGACCATGTGTCCCCTACCGGCGGTCGAGATTCGTATCCCTTTCGTGAGCTGCCCAAATGGCGTTTGCTTGTGTCGTGAAAACCGAGAAAGAGTGTCAAATTTGCTAACAATGGTTGGTTTTTGAGAGAGAACTTGGCAACGGCCTGGAATAACATAAATAGACGATTCTTTGTATGCATTAGAAATTATAACACTTGAGATATCTTGTGTTTCGAGTGTACTCACTGGGATGCTTAGATTATGACTAGAAGCTCTATGATTATGATTTGGTTTCTTTTCATGGAAGAGGTGAAAAATATTTAGAAAATACAATGACAAGTTAGAAATTTGTCCTCAACAGGAAAGGAGGATTAAAAGAGCCAGCAGAAGAATTGTTACTCGAGATTGTAGAGCCATAATTATGCTCCCCAATTAAATTTATTAATTTGTTCCATGGTTCTGAATACCAAATGAAATGGGATAGAAATGCTAATGAATTGCTGGCGGGTTTGCCAGTAAGACTCAGAAAATCTTGCTTTAGAATACTTCTTCGTGTCCTGGACCATGGAGGAAATAAATGAACTATTTTGGAATCATTGTTTGGTTTCCCCTGAGATTATGTTTGATTAAAAAACAAATTTCCAAAGCCTCTTTATCATGGGCTACTGATCCGACATATTATGCAATGATAATTTTCTGAAGTATTATTAGACAAGATGTAGATATACAATGTAAAATATATTCAGAAAGATCGTTGCATAGATTCATAAATATGCATGACACATATTTCACCGTCAAGTCAGAAGGTGTTCATTTCATTCCTCTTCCGTTCTGATCCTCTGTGCATTGACAAGAGAAACCACTTCGCACCAAATTTAGTATTACTTGAGAATGCATTAATAGTTCAAATATACAATTTAAAATTGATACTGGAAAACAAAGTCCCTTGCAAATTGACCTACTGACTTACAATAACCATTGTCTATAAATTTCAAAGTGGGGTGAAAAGGGCATAATAAATAGATAGAACAGTTTTTATTAGGGCAAGCGTTTATTATTTATTCGATGAGGTCGAGCATTAGAATACGCAACCAATAGAACGCAACAACATCTAGGTGAATCTATATACTTAATAAAACTACTTTCTTTCTAAATTGGATCTATCCCCTACAAATATAAAATGTCTCTTTCTCTTTTAATACTAATTTCAACCCCGTTACATGCTACTCATCAACGCTGATAATATCTCTTTCTGAACACGTTCCGTATATCCGTGTGAACTCGCTATACCACATATTGTGCATCGTGCCCCAGTTATCTAATTAACGTCGTACGTAGTACAATAATCACCTCCCCAAGACTCAGGCATTAAAATGAGCTGGCTGAGCATATAAATTCCCCAAATAGACTAGCAAGCGAATATGTCAAGTCTACTAAACGTTTCGTTAACGAAAACTCCTGGCGCAATCATCGGTTCGTTATACATAAAACAACGTGTTAAAATTAATAACAGTTCATATGTCAAGAAAACATTTCACCATTAATTCTTTGCGCTCGAAAGGTGACTCTCGATCATCACTTCGTAACCTCGATAATCAGCATTAATTTGTGTTTAGCTTTAATATTTTTTGAACTCAAAGTGTTAATAAAATGACTGTCGATAAGGTTAAGGTGACCCGATTTTCAAATATCAAATTATAGATCTCATCTTCGAAGTTAATCTAAACTAAGCATTCGTGATAATAGAATACTGAGGAAGATCTCGAGTTGCTGTTAGATAGCAGAAAAAAAGTTGTCGAGTGCAAAGGGTTAATTAATGTTTAACGAAGAAAAGAACAGGCAGAGAGTGAAATTCAGACGCGAGGCGAACTATGTCATATTTACGTTGCACGTTGAGGGCACATCGATACACGTACGAAAGATTTATCCATTTTCAGGATACACTTACACAAGGGAAATTATCCAGTCCTTCTGTGCGATCTCATTTTCAAACACGTCCGTAGAGGAGATATGTGATCGACACGACGGTGCATTTCTCGGCGCTGTAATTGCGTATCACAGGCAACGTCATAACGAAGTTCGAAGCTGCGAAAAATGCAACCGCCACTTTCAAAGAGAATAAATTATTACGCAAGTTTAGCACACTGTATTTTTCTTCCTTCAATTTTGATTCCCTTTTATTTAAATGCACGTTGTCATTGGCCGTTCTGGCCGTTTACCGATACGATTAAAACTGAATAATTTTAGCAACGTTATTTCAACTCCATTAATTCCCGTCGCGAACTAATTCGCGTTAAAGATTCAACTCGCGCCATTTCCTATCGCGGGAAGACTGTTATTATTTCACCGCTCCTCGCCGTAGACGGAAAGCTAAGAATAGTGTCCACGCTTTGTTACTGCCGCGACGTGATTGAACCGCAGAGGCCATAATTTCTGTTTCCCTCTATCTGTAAACACAGCGAGGAGATACAATATAAAGTGCACGGATGTCAAAGTAAACGCAGCTGCGCTCGGTAGAAACCTGGTATTTATCATTGGATTGCTAAGATTACGAGAGCGTTGGGATATTCTTACGAGATCGCCTTGCTCGGTTCGATTGAAACCAGTATGGGTTGAAAATGAGACCATAACTGGGAAAAAAAACATTGCCTGAATAGTAGAATGAGAAATTATATAGACGCGGTTCGATTTATCGCGAAATACTGTGCTGGAAATAATCGGAGTCTTCAATAATTTGTATCGATTTGTACAGTCAGTCCCATAAGTACTCGTACCCTATGTCTATTGAAGAAATTTGTCTAAATTAAATGATAATAGGTTTGATGTTTCCAAATCAATGTTTCATAATATATATATATGAATACACTTTACACGTGTATAATATATTTTCAGTGTACCACTGAAGGATTTTTAGTACCAAAACACTGTTTCCAGAACTTTCCTGGTTGACATTCGAGTCTTGGCCTTGATCAATACACTATCTTTAATTTTCAACCACCCCATACTCATTCTGTTGTTTTCTCGGGTATAGTGATGAATCCACATTTCGTCACAAGTCGTGATATAGTCTAAAGCGATTCACAAGTTTAATTGTACGTGCGCAATCGACTACTGGGGCAGCTAAATTCTATTTTCTATGATGGGATCAGAAAGCTTCCTATCTGATGGAGAAAATGTATTCCTGCTGAAGGAATCTACGTAGAAAAATAAAGCAATCCATTTGGACTTTTATCTATCTTAATAATAAAGCTGTATAAAAAAAAGCCCGGTTTATATTTGAGTAATACTCATATACAATACTTGCTGGTGAGCGATAATGATTGTCGCATCATGTTTTATGTATGACGTATGACGATGTATGATGATGTTGTGCTCACACGGTTGTCATCACATTGTCCTGCATACCAACGTAAGCAAAACAAAGGGTGCATGTCTCCTTTAATACCTTGTACGCGCTGATGACGCGAATGAAAATTGTACGAATTCGATCAAGCCCTCGTCAAACCGAGGCAGAAGGAACTCGCGGACCGCAGTGGGTTCATTTAACTCGACGCTATTAACGGTGAAAAAAAGAAGAAAATTTCGTAGCCGGAGAAAAAATTGTGACCACCAGCGAAAATTACGATGAAACGATAACGAGCGTGTTATGGCAGCCGGACCAGATAATGAGAGAACTGAAATCTTCGGTTGCGAGGTCATTTAACCAAGAGTATACGTGATTTAAATCCCTCCCGCACGGAAGATGGCATGTCCACGCTGATTTTCTTTCAGTAAAACGGCGAAACGTTCGTTCTCGTACTCGAGAGGAATGACGCGGGAGCACGTAGTCGGAAGAGACAAAAAGCACTTCTTCCAGCGTGCAATTATCAGCAATATATCTCTCCAGCGAGTCAGGAAGTTAAACGATAATCGCGGGAACGACAAAATAAAGACAACAAACTGGAATTCATTTTAATCTCGCCGCGAAATCGTCTTCCTTTAATGTCTGATTCCCAGGGCTGGGACGAGTTTCACGGATGATTAACGTACTTTGTGTGTTTCTCCCACGACTTTTGAATGCGAACGGCGAAGAAATCAAGCGTCGAATAACGTCGCGAGTAACAATGTTCTTTGTCGCGAAATTTAATTCCCCCCTACGGATCGTGTAAAGACGGCAGCTCCAAAGATTCGTCTCTGGTGGGCGATCCCTTTCCGCCGAGGTTTGTTCACTGGAATATTTTACGTCCTCTAGCGTTCACGATTAACCCAGTTACAGACGACGTCTGCCCAGAAGGATTTAGAAACTGCCCGGAACAAAGGTCTTTCATATTTGATCGAGTTGCTTGAAGTATCAATCGATTTAATTTATTTTGTTTCTTTATTTATTTATTTAAATTGCCTTATTTTGTTGTTGAAGTAAATTTCAAATACATCTCTTAAAAGCGATGGGAGCTGCTGGTAACGAAATTGAAATATAATTAAGAGTGGAAAGGGTTAAATTATTCGTTATTCAAGTATATTTATCGGGATTTATGATGAAAGTTCGGTAGTATACAAAATAACACATCGTCCTGTGTTCTTTCCGATATCGAAATACATCTAATATAGCACGAGTTCGCCACGATTTCCAGTAAACCGGCAGCCACCTTATCCCAACAAAGTTTCGAGCTCTCTGAATATTTACAGACCGCGTGTCGCGGCTGGGAAATTGCGTAAACTTTTCAAATAAGTCGCACGATCGCGTAAATCATCCGCGAGCACAGACTATAAAGGAGAAACTCGCGTCTCGGGGACGTCGATCGAAAGCTCGTTAAAGATATCGCAGTGCTAGGCTGGGCGAGATTAATTCTCCAAACTGCCGTCTCGACTGCGCCGCCAGGATTTTCTTCCGTGAATTTTTCATTCGCGACAGGGTTATCCTCTGTCGATATTACGGATTGAATTCCCGATGAAATTAACGGGAGGAAATTTGTCGATGACCGAAGTATTGATGCGAATTTAACTTCGTGAGAAATCTTCGAACTTTCGCTGTCGCTGTTGCGGCGATGGACAGAGTTCAAGGGTTGATTTGATTGGTGCTGACGATGATTGAAGTAATCGCTGGTTGTGTATTTATATTTGTAAATGACGAATCGTTATATATTTCTGCTTCGTATATTTTAAAAGATCTTTCTCTAAGTTATTCTTTCAATGTCTGTAAAACCGAAAATAGAAAGCAAACATGAATTTATTAATAAATGTGGCTAGTCCAACACTATTGCCCAGGACTCTGCAGGCAGAGTTTAAATTTATTTCGCGTGTACTTTAATTATTTTTCTCCCCGTAACCGTGCACACGGGTAGGAAACTTTCCGCCGCGACTTAAAGGAACGTTTCTTTCTTTTTTTCATACCGAGCTGCTAGGAGCAAAATTTATTTTTCAAAGCCCCGCGGCACAGGGGTTGGGCGGGGGGTAGGCGCTTTTCTCATCGACACGATCCTTTGATGTTTCCACGTCACGGTTAGAACGTGCCAGTCAATCGAGCACCGAGCGCAAATGAGAAACTTCTGATTTCTTGAAATATTCAGAAATCACCCCTTGTGTGTATCGAGATGTCCATCTTTTCCCAAATCGAAATTTCGGTGGGGAAGAGATTACTTACGGAATTACCTTTCGAAAGACTATAGAGTTATTACAAAGAATTTTAATATAAATAAAACCTTTTTCCATACCAGTTCATTTTATATCAAACGATTATTTATGGAATTACCTTTCGAAAGACTATAGAGTTATTACAAAGAATTTTAATATAAATAAAACATTTTTCCACGCTAGTTTATTTTACACCAAACGAGCCTGGCGGTCGTTTCTTCGACGAGGGTAAATCGAAAGGTGGACCACCTTTTTTACTGCACACGCAGTATTTTCCAAGAAAGTTAAGGCACGACTGGGGCTCGCAATGTTTCCCTAACCATTCACGTTGCAAAATTCACGAGCAACGTCGCCGTCGTTGGATGTTTCACTGGATCCACGGAGCTTCGTCTTTTGATACCCTGTCGCGTGGGCGTGTCCAAGTTTCCACTGATGTTGACGCGCGAATCATTCGTAGCGACTATTAATTTTGTTTCTATTTACCAAAATGTGGTATTTAGGTATAAATAGCGACACGATGCAACGAGGTGCAATAGTTTTCAAATCGTTAGCTTCCGTTACTTTAGAAAGCGGTACTTGAGCCGAATTCTAGGTACCGTGGAATTTATATACAGCACGTCCCACGACGACTACTGCATTTACATACAACTAGAATCTAAATTACTTTGAAATTTCGCGTTCGTTGATCACATTGTTAGGATACATGACAGAGATGTGATTTATCGTTCGCGTTGCAGTGTTTCCGGATATAAAGTTAATGAAATATGATACATCTGATTTGAATTACACAAAAAATATCTATCAAAGTTTGAAGAAACTGTTCGTAACTCGTAACTCGAATACATTTCCGTCTACAGCTTTTTCGTTTGCCCGTAATGGCGTTGTTACCCAACAGTTTCGATTTGCTTGGAGAAGTTCGTCGTGTTTCTTATCCAACGGTTTCCTTAATCCGAAACGATAAAGTCGATAAATTTCGAAGTTTCCTCCTCCACTCCACTCAGTTGTGGTATTAGCATTTTGTTCTACTTCGTCGCGTTTTGCTTGACATTTCTACTGTTCCTTCGACGAAGTTAGTTGTTTCTTCAAACATAAAAGTGGACCCCTGACGTTTCCAATGAAAAACTTGAAATACTGCACTTTTAGAGCGCCATTTGTAAAAGGTGAGGCGAAAACCGCGGTGGGAACGAGAATGGGATAATTTCGCGTTCAAAAATAAACTCAAACCTTAAAGCGACGTTTCTGTATGCGAGGCTTTCCTTGTCGAATAAACAATATTAAAAACTTCTACTGTTTTACTTAATCTGAACGATCTAGGTGGAGACTTACCCTTAACTTAGACAGGAGCGAGAAATCCGTGACCGCCTTGAGCGTCACTTTGCCAAGGGAATGTTCTGAAACACAAAAGAAAAATATAACTTTTTTTACCACTAGGTATTGAGAAGAACCAAAGAAATTTCTATCGGCGTCACTGGCGCAAAATCGTGTTGATAGAGCGTGGAAGATCGACAACCACGATCCAACCGCAACGTTTAGACTAGCTACGTGTAAATAATTCAATGCAACGACTGCATATCACCGATCCCATTTCGTTGGACAAACTGCGACGTAAAAATGCACTGGTGGACAAAGAGGAGCTTTTTCGCTGTCCGGTTATGAGACCGAAGGGACCGGGAAACTGGCGATATGCAGTTTTTTCTATGTGCCACGGTTCGGCAAACAGCGAAACAAAAAACTTTCTATTAAGGGGGAACAAAGGGGTTCCGCTCCCGGAGTCTATTCGCGAGTTACGCATCGCGTAAGCCGCTTTGCGCGCTGGACGGTTTCAATTTACGTCAAATATTTGCAGGAAAACGCGAGACTGGGTGCCTAGGGCCCACCTCCAGAAAACGCCATCGATGGCTGAAGCGATTGTATCGAAATCGCTCAATTTCCAGGAAACACAGTCGAATTCGATCCGTACTTTGATCGTGGTCAAGTGTTCGAATTCGCCACCGTGTGAAGTAGGGATCTCTAAACCTTTTGAAAGTAACACCCTAAAAAATAGCAAGAGAAAAATAGCGCAATAAAACCTTGATTCCACGGATTTTCGATTCAAAGGGCAGACTTCGATGACGTTGAATATCCTATCTATTCTACGATTTATCTTAAGATTAGATAATGATGTAGGCAAGGTAAAACAAGACACTGTATCGATAAGGAAGTGGGTAGTGGTGGCAAGGTAGTGCACTTTGATGGTAAGACAGTGTACTAAGTTGGTAAGGCTCGGTAACGCAGTGCATTCCGTCTGTAAGGCTCCAACGTGTCTACTGTACCAAAAGGTATGATAGTATTTGTAAAAAAGAGAATGATATTTTAGTTTCAAGGGGGAAACAGTTCCATATAGAAAGCGTTTCTTGAGGGTTATCGATAAACGCACTTAACTTTTCCGCGCGCGTGGCTCATGAAATAGAATTAGTGAAACTCTGAGAAGAGTAGAGGGAGTCGTTTGTCTCTCAGGAATTGGAACGCAACCACGACACCGCGAAACTTTGAGCAAACGGAACTTCGAATGTTACTGTCGTGGAATGGGACAGGTGATAAGTAAGTCAAGCGCCGTTGGTCGACAACGGATTCTTTCCGTTCGCGAGAAGAACCAGGGAATGGATTCTTCAGAGTCATCCAATGGACCAATGGAAATCCTCTTTATTCGCTACTGTGGAAGATTAATTACTCGCCCTAATGGCATGTCAGCATTAAGTAATCTTTACAATTGGCAGGTTTATTTTTTTTTATATAACTGTAGATTTTCAAAAATTCTAATTAAATAATTTTCAAAGTTGAATGTTTAAAGCTTTGTTTAATAATGATCAAAATCCGAGCGAAGAGATCTAAGGATTGCTACCATAGGATTTACATCAAATATTCTGTGTATACAGCGGAAACAACTCGCAACCTGGGAAACCCTCAAATTATTTCAACTGGAGTATCTAATCAAATAATCGTAGATACTGCGCCAAGTCGTAAAGCAGCGAGGAGTTTCGCGACTATATTAATCGAATACGGTATCACGAATACGTTCCAAGAATTATTGATCCAGCCTGATTGAACGCGAGGTCGCAAAGGCTCCCCATGCCATTCGAGGATCCTATCCGCGCTAAATTTGCCTGCTCCATCCCCCTTCGTACCTCTCTCTAGATCAGCGAATGATGGACTGTTTTCAGCGAATGCCGAGCATTCATTTATTAAGCAAGCCTACACGCCATAGGAGACAGATTTTACGAGGGCAATCTAGCCGCGTTCCAACGTGGAGACACGCGCGCCCACCGTAGTGTTTAATTATTCCGAAGAGGTACGGTTGCACATGGTTTACGCTACCGTCTCGGACACTGGAATTACTTCTGTCCTATTGCGGCATTCTATCCTGTTTCATTCGCCCCTGAACAGAAACAAGGGAATTTTTTTCGCGTAGGAAACTACAGTGCAAATAAGGTCGATTACTCCTCTTAATTCCTCCTTTGTATTTATTAGGTAGGTATGGTCGAAATTGCAGGGACACCTGAATCGTTTCACGAACTAGTGACACCATTAGCTTTGTATCTTCGACCACTCACGAAAGTCACGAATCCTATCTAGATTTATCTTCTTTAAAATCTCATCTTGAAAATTACTTTATGTAACAATTTAATGAAAAGACCCGTCACTTACGTATGAGTGACGTAACATATTTTTAAATTGTGAAATTATGAATTATATTAGTGTCAAAAGTTATCACATAGCTGCCAAATATAGTATTCTACTTAACAAATGAATGTATTAAAAGGTCTCGATAATTCTCGAGCACAATCGGAGATGGTAACTCTTTAATCTGTGTCTCGAAATGGGACAAGAAACAAAAGCAGGAACGCTAACTTCTTCAACGAGAAAACAGTCAACGCAAAGCACTGCGACCTGCATCTTTCATGGGCAATTCTTCACGCGATAAAAGTTTGTCCGTCGTATAGGTGTGCCGTGGAACGTTGACGTAAATATGGTTTGGCCCGTTTTCTCGGTTATAATCGAATCTGCTGGGGAATTTGCTCGTCATTTTCGATAAATCTTGCACACACCTCTCGTAATTCGATTGCCCCCGTATGTGTGGAAAAGTTGCGCTTGTTCACAGGGGGTCAGTGAATCCAGAGCGGCGAGGAATTGCTTTCGTCGAAATAAGGGCGAACCGTTTCTCTCCAGAGCTCCCGGCGAGTCTCGAGGAAATGTTTCCCCGTTGTTTCGTAAACAGCCAGGATACACGAGTGGATCCAGCAATTTGTGTCTTGGTAATTAAACGAAAGAATATCTTCGTTCAGTAAAACACAGAATCGATAAGAAGCTTTCGTGATATTTCTCTAATCAATTTATGAATATTCTCTAAGAAGAAACGAATATTAATGAACAAACCAGTTTTTTAAACTCTTACTTGTGGTCTCTTTTTAATAAAATAACGTTGGTAAAGATACTTATTGATTTTGTTGAAATTATTAGCACTTTCGACGAGCAAACCAATCCATAATTAATATAGTAGAAATATTACTAAAAGTAGTATGTAGCGAAGTTTCTATGAATTTACCTTCTGCCTTCAAATGTCAAGAAACCTTCTTACAGTATGACTAGTAAATCCATAAATATTTTCTATCCAGGAATAGATCGACTAAACGACTCGATAAAGAAGCCGTTAGAATCTCTGATCGCATGCACGCGTCCATGATTAAACCGGAAAGTAGTATGTAATCTCGGCAGTGTCTACGCTAAGCACACCCGGTTCGTTATAAATGCACCGTTTATAATACAGTACATAAGTACTATCGACTGTACTATATCGTACGCTAGCGAGTGAAGTTTGCACGGATTCATTAATTATTTAAAAGCTTCATCAACTACCGCGGAAGTTCGTTTAATTTTTTACACATTCCCGTTTAACCAGAGATTACTCAGTCAACGAGTACCTACGGGAATATCGTTTTCAGAAATTACTCTACTCAAAATTCCGCAGACGATTGCCTGAGGGATGGGAAGCCAATTTCAAACTAAACTATAACAATTGAGAAAATCGACCGAAGTTAAGGAGGCAAGAAAAAGGAAAAATTGTTTTTAAGTAGTGATATGCGTCTAATAGCATTTCAAACTTTCAAGTGGATATCAATTGAATGGAAATTTTATACTATTATTTTAAGGCTGCGTAAATAATGGTTGCAAGTTTGTATTTCATTTTCACTGATTATTGATTGAATAGAGAAATCCGATATGAACGCGTTATCTCTTTGTGCCATGCGTGTGTTTAATAGGAGCCTGATAATTAATGATCGTGAGTTATTAACGACGAACTCGCAGTGGCTGTCATCGAAGAGAAATGAGACGCTCGGCCAGGATTAGTAACGCAGTTTCGGTAATTTCGTCGATCGTCGTTTAAATTGAGTCAATTTGATGAGAATTCATTACTCACGTCGAGGCGCGACTCTAACCGCTGAGCCCCCATGGAACCTACTCAGATTATATCGCAGAAACGCAGCTTATCGAAAAACAATTTCCTCGTTGATTAATCGACTTCCCTCCCTTTCGTATCCACAATTTTTTTTAATTTCGTGGAAGATAAAAGTGGAATGTAAATTCAATTTGAAAGCAGAACGTTACTCGTTGTCGTGCTGAATTAATTTTACACAATTGTTTTTGTACAACTGTTGCTCATCGAGTTTTTTCTATATTTATGTAATATTTTTCCACTTATTTTCCCACGTGAATCGCCGCCATCTCGCTTGTAGCGTAATGCGGATCGCTCTCTGTAAGAAACGGCGAGTCTTCTATTTTTTTTTCCCCCCGAGCCGCTTCTTTTTCAGCTGCGTGAAAAGAGCCGCCGGGCGAATTCCTCTTTCTTCTCTCGATTTCAAATGCGAAACATCTACACGCCGTGGCGAGGCGAGGGAACGCGGTCCTTCTTGCCTTCGTAACCGGCATAATACGAATTAAATTATTTCTCAGACGAAACGGAGAAAGAGGTCAGGAGGAGCACTCCGGGGAACAAAGAGAAATACCACGGGAAAAGAGTCGAAACGCGGCGGAAGCGAGAGGGAAAACCGCCGGTAGCGGTTTCAGGTGGTGCGGAATACCGCGAACGACCCCCTGGAAGACGGAAAAGAAGAAATGAAAGAAAGATAAAGCGCCGCGTTAAATCGGATACTTTATACGTGTAATAAGCTGCAGCAGCGCATACTTATGCGCCGGCCGGGTGTTTCATGAGGGCCATAACCATCAAGGAGCGAGAAGAAAAGGAGCTTCTTCGCCGTTTGGTTATCCACTGGAAGAAACCGCGCAACCACTGTATTCGAGTGATCACTGGATGCGCTGTGTCGTAACCCTTATAACAATTTTTTTGCAATTTGCGTTTTACGGGGTTGGCCAGGATTTTATTTGAGTAGCGAATAAACGAACTCTCTATGGCGGTTTATTTCTAACGTTTAACTCTTTTCCCGTCTCTAGTCCAGGCTGTAATCCCGTCACTTCATGGAACGACTCGATTTTTTATAATTTTTAACTATGTTAACTCTTTGCACTCGAAGCAATGTAGCTATATGCAGGTAGTCTACTCCAAGACCATTTTTCTTAGATTTCTGAGTTATGGAATGGTCACGAACAACTCTTTGTAGTTTGTTAAATTATACGATTTTTTTTTTAGAATTTTACAGTTTCCACTGTTAAACTTTGCACCTCTTATATTCTTATTAGAGTTTAAACAAATTTATATACTTTTAGTATTTTTTAGTATCTGATGCCATTAGTGAACGATCGCTTATTAAAACTTAATGATAAATTGTGGACAGTGACACTGGCCGTAGGAGTAGAACGCCTTCAGGTTCCTGGACAGTATAGGTGGCCTTAAAAGTGCAAAGGATTAAAAGAAACGGAAGGTATCATTCCATTCCCGTCACCATCCTACGATCGCTTCACGAACCAAATACTTTTACCTCGCGTTCGTTAATTTGATCACGAAAAATGCAAAAGGGGAAAGACAAACGAAACTCAAAAACCGAAAAGAGAGCACCGATACGGGTCGCGTATCGCTCGACGTCTAGGAGAGACCAGAGGACAGCGCCATTAAAACGCGTTGTGTTTCGACTCGGGTAAATATTTGCCTTCACGAAACAGGAAGAGACTGACAGGACGTACACACTGGTGCAGCGCTCGCTGGCACACAATGGAAAAACCACTGACCCCGGCGATACAGGATCGATAGAGTGTCAGTTATTTATACCTAGCTCGTTAATCCATAGCCGGCGGTCACGGGACCTCGATAATGCGTATAATTCGGCTAACGGTGAATCGTTGCCAAGGATCGTCGTACAACCGCGCAAGATGAACGATGTCCACCATTGTGCAGCGGCGAAGCGACGACACCTACATCTGTACCGTGCTTGTATCCGAAACGCTTGTATCAAAAAACCACAACATTCATGTTTGGAAGAGACTAAGAGATAATTAAATATTGACCTCAGTAATATTAAAATCCCAAAGGAAAAAAAATTTATTTAGCAAAATAAAATCTTAGAAACATGGAACCAAAAGTGGTTAATGCCTAAACATACAGATCTTCACGAGTCAAGAGAAAATATTTTGTCTACTAATTCTGGTTTTTCGCTACCAATGCATAATATTATACGAAAATTATAAAACCTACCAACTACACTGAAAATCAGCTTAAATGAGAAGAAATACACATAAAAAATTATATCTTATTTACAAAGGACAAAAATTTCCAAAGAAATATAAACAAGAATTAACGAGACACTACAACCTTTTAAAATTCTTTAATGGTAAATAGTATTTATAATTATTGTTAGATGTAAGAATTAGTTATTCTATATTTATTTTAATTACATTATGGCTCACATATGTATATAAATGTTGAACATGTAACTCACAGTGGTCGCTAATGGCTTACAAACTGACGTGACAATAAATAAATAAATAATCATAATAAACTTTCAGTCGATTAGTTTATTCTTGAATGAAATACTCTTAAAATTTCATTGAATACCGTGTTACGAGAATATCGTCGGATAGAAAGAGGAATAAGGTTGACGAACGAGTGGGGATACAAACAACGAAGAGATGCGTCCGTGAGACCGAAGAATCGTGTTCTATCAGATTTTCAGTAAACACACGAAATTTTTATTGCAAGCATTCGACCGCTTACGGGATTGCAGCAGTCGGAAAATGCGCAACTGGAAGACTCGCTTTCGCATAAAAGCCTCTGATCTTTATTCCTTTTGACTCCATTGGAACACGCGGATGCCCGCTATGACGCGAGATGCGCTGATCACGGGTGCTCCTTTGATTCGGAGCTCTTTTCACTGGCCGTTTATTATCATAAATGCTGGTTTCAACGTTTTCGGGGCAATAATTTTCACGGCACTTTAACCTTTTCAGACCAGAATTTTTTTTCTCGTACTAATGTAATTTAATTCTCAGGGTTAACTTGGAAAAAATAAAAAAAAACCCTAATGGAAAACTGATTCTTCTCCATGTGCACAAATAAGGATATTCGCCCTAGACGATAGTTTGTCATAATAGAAAATTTTGTGCCCTAATTGTAGATGCCAGCTCTGGAAGGGTTAATTTCGCTTTTCCGATTACGGAAATCGTGCCGTTCTTATGAGGAACGTAACTATCGTGTACTCCAAACTGTTAGAGATGCTTTTACCAAACATGTACTGGTTTGGAAAAATATTAAGAAAAAAGTTAAAAAATGACTTGTAAATTATGCCTTCCGAAATGATTGTCTTTATATACATATGTACGTATGATTATAACTACAGATTATGAGAGGAGGATCCATAACGAAAAATTTCATGTACAAAACAGCTACTAAATTTTGTTGAGATGTCTCATAGTTCAAATTGATTGCAATCACTCAAGAAATAAGTTTATATCTTTTTGAGTCACGAATTATTGCAAAAGAAGATCGTAAATTTTCCTTTTAATTCAACAAATGTAATATCACTTTTTATTATCAAGATAATAACCTTGATTACATATCTGTTTGGTCACCTCTGTATGCGTACAAGTACAATGTGTGAGAGAGAGAGGGGGCAGTAGAAGTAATCAGCTACGTGAGCCGATAATCGCGCAGAGAGAGAGAGAGAGTCCTAGCTCTTAATGATTGACACGTGTCACTCTTAAGTGAGATATTTTCATAAATCTGTTTTATTACTTAATAAAAGCTACAGTATCTGTATTAAATCTTGGGGACCAAGCAAAACGCTTTGAATTTGGCTGGCAGTGAATGGGTTAAAAGAAGAGCATAATTTCTTTCAAGTGAAAGGATCAACCGATTACCGTGCATGCACCGTATGTACGACGATTACTATGCGAGTTTACCGAGAACACACAAACCATAGCAGACCAGTAAGAATTCATAGGCAACTCGGTGTTCCAGGGAAGCATTATCGACAGCATACGTGACAAGATTTCTCAGGGTTTCTCTGCGAAACTAGAATTCTATTCTAGGCGGCAACGGCGACGGAAATGGTAAGTTTTCATCTCGTTTGCCCACCCTCGCCACTCCCTGTCAGTCGTAGCTTTTTATTCAGACGGATAGAGGAAAGTCAAGTACCGTCGACACTTTTCGCGTGGTCCAACAGAGTTCTTCTGTTCAAATTTTTGCCCCCCCCCCCCCCCCACACACATACCCAACCGCGTGCCCATATCTTCTTCTAGCAGTGTCTCTCCCTAGAGTTCGCCTCTATCGCCTCGAGCCACCTTAACACCTCACTTGTTCCGTAGAATTGATTTCAGGTGCACAGACGCGGGAAAGTCAGTGTTTATTCAGGAGCACTCGAGGAGTCCCGAGATGGGTGAGATTGAAACCGAACTATTTTCAATCGAGCCACTCTCCACCCGGTTTCTATACTTTGCAAATCGAATTCGATTGCCACGATATCCTCGATTCAACGTCATCTGCTTATCCACCCCTCTCGCGACGCTTCCTTGCTCCATTCAACGAGATTTGACTCGATACGAGTCGTAACTTAGTTTTTTGGCGGTGAATCGGCACATTATCGACGTGCAATCGAAACCCTAACGCAATTTTGTGTTTCAAGGGTTAAATACCGTTGGATACTCTAAAAATCTAAGGGTATGAAGAAATTGATTCATTATTTTTTCAAGCACCCTGTATATTGTATTCACGAGAGTCTTGGCAAAGCTTTCTTGTACACTCGAAAAGGGGAATGTCTGAACCGCATGGGGTTCGATGCTCCAGGATAAATCCCCACTTTTCTTTAGACTAGCAGGCCCTACTCAGGAAGGCCTCTGTCGCTCTATCTTTAATTTATGGCACCCCGGCCTATTCCCATACCCCAAGGCTTCGACTTTCAACGTGTACAATTTCCCACCGATGGTGTACCACTGCCCTGTGCGCTCCTCGAGGAATTCCCACTTTCTTACAACTTTGTCGCTTTATATGTACGATCTGAACACTCCAACATTTTTTTCTAATCCATTAATGTATGAAGAATTATTTTTAAAAGGATGGGAATATTTACAAGCAAATGATAATATTCATTTTTCATACAGAACATTAACGTTTTCGACCATGTACTAGTTACTTTTAGATATGAAAAAAAATGATTTGAATAATCCACGATTAGGTAGCTACGCGTATGTAAATTTTGACTTAAACAAAAAAACGTGTAACGTACATCTTATATTGCCATATATTACTTATACAAATATTTAATATAGCATTATTTTTCTACTACTCTGTTTTTGAAGTATCAAGCATTAATGGACTAAATTTAATCACTTACCCTTCACACGCGTTGCATCACTTTCGCCAAGGCTATACATCCAGAGATACCGCGCAGATAAATTCCGTCAAAGTAGCTGCAATTCACCCTTTACGAACTTCGAACAATATGGCTGACACTTTTATGCGCGCAACACACTTTCAAATAAGACACTTACAAGCCAGATTCTGTGACGTGCACACCATTGAAGCATTCCACCGTGGTACCAGGAGTCACAAAAATGCAATTCACAGTTCCATTTTCGCGACAGATATTCACAAGGATCACGAAGCACGAGGTATGACTGGAAATCTTGACGACACTCGAGCACGAACGCAACACGTGTTCCCGATTCGACCGCTAAAATCAGACTGACAATTTCCCAAGGATACCCGAAGAGTGGGAATTTCCTTCCAGAGAGTCCTTCGACGAGGGTGAGGCACAGGGATGGTTAATTGATTGGTTATTGTTCTTACTTATACCTGCCTGGAGTGGGATTACAGGTAAAAACCTCTAGGTAGGGGGTCGTTTCCCAAAATTTAACTTGTTACCCTCCATTCCAATCGTCTCCGCGAAGTCTTCACGCACGACTGCTTTAGCGAATTAATTTATCAGTCTTGTCGCAATTATCGTGTAGATACGGTGCGTTGACAGTTGTGCGATTACTCATAACTACACGATTCACTCGTGGACTCTTACGTATCAGCAACAGGAATGTATCGAGGTATTTGAAAACCAGAGGCAGAGGTGAGCATTTAATAATATCTATTTAATTTTAAAGCTCGTTTGAAATTTTTATAATTAGAATTCTAATTTTTAAGGAATTTGAAAGAATGATTAAGAATAAGAAATATTAGAGTTTTTGTGATTTTATTGGAAGCTTCGATCATTTATAGGATTAAATATTGTCTACTCGTTTCACGTTTAATCGAGATCTGAATAATTTAATTAATTGCGGGATTATCGATAGCAGTAAACATTGAATTTAATACATTTAATATGGAACTCCACCCACTGATGTACATGATTTAATTTTCTTTATACATTTCACACATAAATGTAGTCTGAATGAATTAATTAAACGCGAGATTATTAGGAGTAGTCAGTATTGGATTCATACATTTAATTTCAAGAATTTATATAGTTTAATTTTCCTTTACTCGATTTTATTGCTAAGATTAGTATGATTTTATAGGTGCACATAATAACAAAAATTGAATTAAATATTTTACCTGGAACTTCAATGGTTTACATAGTACCCACTCTAATTTAAAATACAAGAATCGAATAAACTCAGGATCGCGACAATAACTCATGAAAATACTACCTCGAAAGCATATCGTTTCGCGGTTACACTTTATTCCACCGCATCCTAGGAGCAAGAAAATGCGCATTCCATAATGTCGAGATAATTAGTTCGTTAATTAGAGCAGCGTTTCTATGACAAACGCTCTGCGAATGCAGTAAGAACGAGAAAAGCACTGGGTTTCGTTCTTTTTCGTCCCACCCTTTCGTCTAATGCTTCTTCGCATGCATATTTGTAGACCCGCGCAATGCAGTTGTGGAGTTCCAGGCTTATTTCGTTGGCAGTATTTTTTTTGTCAGAGCAACGTGACTCTGATTATTGTTCAAATACACACACGAAGTGCCTTTTCAAAGTTAAAATATCTCTAGAGGGTCGTCGTCGACGTTACTCTTTATCCACTATAGCAAGGGTGCTTTTATTCCTCGAATTCTGACTTCCGGCCACATTATTCCCATGGTTTATTTGTTTTTCTCCGATCGAAATGGTATTTGGGTCGGTGGAAATAATTGCAGCTAAGAGAATTAAAAGTAAAACCTGAACCGTGCAAGAGAAAAATGTTAGAATTTTATTTCTATGAAGCACATTCTAGGAGTGATTTAAAATTCTTTTAATTGTTCATTTTGTAGTGCTATTTATGTCTTTTGGTGCTTGGAGTAAGTTTTGCTCATTATTTCAATCAATTATGTGGCTTCGTTTTATTCATTTTTATTCATGAGGTTTAGTCAATAATGGGGTTTTAAGAGTGTTCCGATGAATATTGAATTTAACATGATTTTATTTCGGAACTTCAACATTTACATAATTTAATTTGATTTATGCGCTCCCCATTTTAATTGCAATTCGAGTGATTTAATTAAATGTGAAATTATTGAGAGCATATATATTGAATTTAATACAATTGATTGGGCTTTTAAGAATTTTTGTAGTAAATTTAAGTAACATTTACGTTGACAATAACAGCAGAGAATAAACTATGCGTACCCTTGGTTAAAGTTTGTTGTTGTCGTCGTCGCGATTAAATAATCCTGCTCCATTTACGTTTTTCTTTCCGTCATGCCGGCTCCTGTATCCGAGAGACTCGTTGCTACTGAATCCCTCCATGAAAAAAGTTTGCTACGAATAAACATGCAAGAATAAGCCGGCCTGGTGAAATCCTTCCTATCGATCCACGTCGCAAAGTGGAAAACTTCTCGAAGACATTTCTAATAACAAACAAACTACCCCATCAACTCCTACCGCGGGTTTTGAAGCAATAATGTTCCGCGTTGCACGAATCTTTTTGACTCTAGTTCCGGTTTCTATAGTTAGCTTTCGTTTACCCCGACCACACGAACACTAAACAGTTCTGACAGTTGTATACTGATTACGATCAACCATGTTTTTTTCCAAAACTAAAATCAATTGTTTTTATCTCTATCTGGTTCTGAGCGTTGCGTTTACAGCTTGCAACAACAATACGTCGTCGGAATGAGTCATTTGATAATAAAAATGAAAATGAATTGATAAGAAGTCAATTCGATAAAAAGCGAATCATACTTTCTAATCTACTTCTCGATTAACTTTTACGATAATACTATTTATTAACAGATTAAGACAAAATAAAGAAGTATGAATTGAAAAGTTATCAGTGAGTTTAAATATAGACAGTTCAATAAGGCTTGCCCGTAGCATTTTTTAAGACTCTTCCTGTTTTTGCGAATAACTTTT
Organism: Hylaeus anthracinus; assembly: GCF_026225885.1. Taxonomy (NCBI): domain Eukaryota; kingdom Metazoa; phylum Arthropoda; class Insecta; order Hymenoptera; family Colletidae; genus Hylaeus; species Hylaeus anthracinus. The sequence goes on from NW_026533254.1 coordinate 5,534,316, forward strand.
TGCCCGACTCGGGTTAAACGGATTTTGTGTGTAGTTTATGTTCCTGGCGTATAGCGCGAGTTGGTGCCCTGTTTCGAGGACAATCCGCTTTAAAAAGATGGCCTACTTCACCACGCTAATGACATAATTCTTCCAGATAACCGTGTCAGACCTGCTGGAATGGAACAATAGACATTGTAAAAATTGTATTCCCGCGCGCTTTTAATGTCCACAAAATCAATTCATTCAGGATTATTCAAGGAGCACGGTATTAAAGTATTATCATGATCCTCTCAGTAGATTTTTTAAATTTAGTGCATGCAATATATTTTAGTACGCGCTAAAATTTTTTCAATTATTTTATCGCAGTGGATTTAGTTATTGTTTCCATTATTTTATAATTCTTTTTAGACGTGGAATATTCAAATTACTCTCTTTCAATTTTAGATAAAATTTTACATATATAATCAAAGTTTAATAAACGTTACAACCACCGACTAATAAATTTTCATTGTTTTACCTCGAAGAATTATTCCATTATTTCAGTAATATAAGCGTTTCAGTAAATTGTAGATAATAATTCCCATAAGTTTTCGTTTAAACTATTAAGCTGGGGACCCACTAGTGTAATCGCACAGAATGTTTCGCGTTCGTTATTTTACAACTCTAGCTAATATTCCTTTCATTTAAACGATCGATAAACTAACACGTGCGTGCCCCCTCCAACTATTTTACAAAATATTCATATTCGTACATAATTTAGAATTACAACATGTGTGAATTCATAGCGGACTATGGTGTTGAAATTTTCAACAATTAACAAAGTACCTACTGAATTTTTTACACATTTACAAATTAAAAATGCATAAAATATGCTAGATCCGCTTCAAAAATCGTCAGAAACGTCGAGTTACAAATTTCATAGAACAACAACGGTGCCGTTATTACGTTATTACGAAAGCTTATAAATCGTGAAATTTGAATATAAAAATGTTACGTGTTAAATAATTAATGTTTCGGTTTTTCTTGGACTCCTCAAACTGTGCGTATACTTAGTACCTAACGAATTTAAAACGTTGGAAATGTGCCAATATATTATTTAAATAAAACTGAAATGCGGGTGTCGTCAGAAGACACTTCTTAAAATTTATTAGAGCCTCGTAACTCGAATAAATACTTTAGATAAGTAAGATAAACACCTATACTCGTGCAATTGTCAAGGTTAATCCGTAAAATCTTAATTTATTTCGTATTATACGCAATACATGATCATTTTCACGTGCGAACATCATCACTGAAACTTTAATTCGATCAGACGTGCTACTCGTAGCGAAATGTTCTTGTTCGCCAGTCACGAAGCGCCTGCGAGCTTATATTCCTTTCATTTGGGCGAGAGCGCAGCCGTGGCCCCTCGATGCATTCAATTTGACTTCTAATGACGGCCGACATAAAGACCAGGGAAAAGTAATAACCCAACAGCCGTAAAATTGTTCTTTTGTATCGTGTAACGAGCGAGTTGTGTACTCTTGAATTACGATCGATACTATTTCTTGCCCAAGCGGGCGTGTGCTATTTCTTTTTTTCGCGTCGCATTAAAACGAGCAGCGATGTAATTACGGACGCAATCGTTCCATCCGAGACATGACTGGGTAACTGAAAGCGCTAGCCAGTGGCGGACCTATACCCATCGGATCCCGAAGATAATTAATCTGGAACCACTTCCTTTCTGAAATGTTTCACGAATGCCAGAGACTCTGACTCTGAGGCTCTGAGACTCTGAGAAATGATATTTATAGAAAAATATATTTATAGAAATATTTTGTTTTGTATGTATTTTCGCTTTATATAGCCTTGCTTTATCATTTCTTGGTCACGTTACAATAATATTCAGGAAAAATTTCACAAAAATGGAAAGATTTCTAAATTTTTCTTAATAAATATGATACGAGTTTTCAAGCACCTTTGAAAACTACTCCACTTAGTTAAAAAAAGAACTGATAAAAATCGTATATTGACTCCACTGTATCCCATCCATCAGGTTCACGTTGGATTCGCTCCTGGCGTTAGCGAATTGACGGTCGGTTTGTCGATCGTCTTCGGCAAATTCGCCCCGTGGTTTTAAAGCCGTGACGCGTGTCCTGAAGTCGATGCAAATGGAATATCGATTAATACTTTAACGCGAGCATCCTTCCCTGGGCGGCTTCGTCGTTCGTTTGATGTAATTTATGGATGCAACGACGGGGAACACGATGTAAAATACGATATATGGGAAGGTAGTTTGTACAAGAAAAAACGACGAATAAAAAAAAACTGGGACAGTTTGCGCGTTCGGAGGCAAAGGATTAACGTGTCGCAGCATGTGGTATTACGCTGCGATAATTGAAACACGTGGATCGCGTTTGTTATTCCATTATTCTCTTTCGTCAGGCTTGCTACCGCGGGGAACAGCCACGGGGTGTGAATGTGTATAATTCGTCGGCGACGAGGGCAAATACGGGTGGAAAAAGTAGCAATTTGAGATTTCTTTTTGGTTTTTAATTCGAATAATGTGGGTGCATCGATTCTTTGGTAGATTCAAATCGAAGCAAACGATCACAGTGAATGAACAGGACTATTTTTGACTAAATTACTTTTCAATTATCCAATCAGATTTTTCATGTAATTTCGTTAATTATTGTCCACATTATGTAATGCGTGGTTTCATTTTCATCGCAAAAACATCAGAAAACGATTGAAGTTGTTTCCGCAAAGTTTTGATAAAAATTCCGGAGGTTGGTATTTTCATTTCTTAGTGGCTGGTTGTGGCCGTACGATCTGTCGTACGACACGTCGTATCGTGTATGGGACATTTAAAGTATCTGTATCTTTTAACCCTTTCGCTATGACGGTTCGGTCCTCCAGAGCGCTACTCATGAATGGGATCTTCCGCCAAAAGTGTACAAGTGTCAGATATATCGGCGTTCGGAGTGAAAGGGTAAAACGGGTGAATTCTCGAAGTTACAATTTTATAATTGGTGTCCCTCCATACTCTTTATAACATCCTCCAAATTTCATATCAATTGGGTGGCCTTTCGGAACAATATTCGATTATATTATAATTGAGTTGTGCTTATATGTATACCAAAGAATTCACATTGCGATGTAAGAAAGATTAAAAAAAATTAGAAAGTAGAAAACCAAGCTTCGAGCGATGAAGGTAAATGAAACATATGTGTGAATTATACGTAGATTGAACATAAAGTTGAACGTAGAGGGTTGTAAAAACACGTAGAGAATGCGTTAAAGAAAATTAGAAATCAGCTGGGTTTCAGTAACGTGCACGTGTATGTAGTTGTTAATGGAGAACACATTGAACGTTGTAAAGTACTTCTCAAACTAAAATCGGCTGTATCGTAAAAATAAATGGTCTGCAGACCTCGTGTTAATTAAGACTTTGTTTTTCTCAATTTTTAAGGGTGGAATTTGCCTGTAAATTTAACGACACCCCTTTAGACACGCCCCGTATATTTCAAACTATGAGAGGCGGACCCTCGATCGCTATTACGTTTTATTCGGTAAAAAGGTGGTGTCCTATGTTCCGTATGCAAATTGGGATGCATACGAATGAGTATGGGAATGAGAAAGATCACTCCCCGCGACTTAATTAGGGGCAAGTAAAATGGAACGCATAATTTGAAATTTCGTATCAAATTGGGTCAATTTCGTCTATGTAATTTTTCGGATTTCTACCGAATGGCTCGAAATGCCTCGAGAGTGGATGTTAAAATACGATTCTTTTGGGAAATACTTCCCTAACTCTATTTCACTAATTTATACTCAAGAGTGTACAGGGTAAACCACATAACTTCTCCAGCAGTATTGTTTTTAACGCTTTTTTCAGTTACACTTCTTCGTTTTTTAATGGTAACATGACTGCAGTATATCTAAAAATAAATGGTTATGAACATAAATATATTTTAATAAGAGTTAGTCTGATACTTAAAAGGTGAAGTTTGAAAAGTGTTGCTGTAAAAGAACCTTCTGAATCGTGTCATTTATGATACACAATTTGTGTCGATTCACTAACAACAAAAATGATAGGGGTTGGTAAGTTACGCGCCTCGCCCTGTATATGTATAGAATCTTATTCCAGCCCACGTCACGTTTACCCAAGAATTTTATATGGCAAGAAACTTTCTGGGCTCAATCTCGATAAAATAGGACGTGATACTGTCCAACTCGAAATTTTTGGTTACCAGCACCATTCTTGGTTGTTTTGATATGGAATAACCCTCGATTAGAAACCAATGTCGATCAAAGTATCTGAACTGATTCGACGATTATAATCAACTCTTAGACGAGACGGACCTAATTACAATTCCACTGGATAAAATATAACGGTCTTCATCAGGAAGCACTAAAGTAATTTTTTCATTAAAATAAAGGTTCAACAATGCTTTGTAATATGTGGTATTTCAGGAACTTTATGAGAATTGGGCACAATAAAACCAAGAACACCCACTCGAACGATTAGAATCGCTCTCATCCCTGGCTACACCATCGTTCATCCTATCCATGAAAAAAACAACACCATCCGATAAAAATTTACACTGCGAGCGAAGGATCGATTGCGGAAAGAGGAGCGAAAGCTGTTCACCGCGGAACAGCCGGATTAACGGGACCGTGTCGGCGTACTCTGTACGTAAACGTCGCTTTTTAACGACGTTAACATGTAAACGGTGCGACGCGTCAAGGGATTACACCAGGTTCGAGATTGAACAAAAATCAAAAAGAATTTATTTCCATAAATCGATAAACTAAAGACTTTAAAAATAACGTACAGTAGATTACATTTAAACGAATAATATTTCTCTCGAATTCTAAGCATGTTGAATACTAACTAAGCAGGAAAAGAGGATTTTCGTAACAGTGGGATTCAGTTTCCCTAATTAGGTATTATAAGTGAAATATTGTTGACCTAGAAGAGTGAAATCATTACAGGGCTTCGGTTGTATGCTGCCATTCTGGTAATGGTTTTGTAGAGAAATCGTCGGTTCAATCCCGAATAATACAGGGTGTCCCGTAACTAGCGGTAGAAACGTGTAGAGGGTGACTCTACATGAAAAATTGAATCGAAAATGTAAAATAAAATTTCGTCATATGACTCTTTATTTTTGAAAAAAATATGTTTGAAAATTTGTCGAGTATTTGTCGAGATTTCACTCAATTTTTCGCGTAGAATCACCCCCACTCTCTTGTACCACCAGTTAAGGAACACCCTGTATATTCGTGGATAAGAATTTTTTACTCAATTTTAAAATCAGACCTATAGAGGAGTAAGCATTACTCTAGATAATACTTGGAGATAAGTATAAGAGGTTCCATAACACAGTTCTTCTGATTTTTGTAAATGAAATCGTTTTCTTGAATCCGTTACACATGTATCCCACCTTGAAACATCCAATGGCGATTATCGAAGAGGAAGGGACACCTTGTTGTGTTTCGACTGTTGATTGCATCGCGATCCCTGCATCATATATGTAATACGAGTCAATAGGTGTCGAACACGTCGCGCGTCTAGGTAGATACAGTATTGCGCTGGCGTTGCGCACCTAAGCGCACACGCGCGAGTACAAGCCCAGCAGTATCGGTCGAATGGACGGCGTTTGGGCGGAGTGCAAGTCACTCACAGCTGTCCTCCGCATGTGAGCACGCATGCTAAGCATTAATCATATCGGGAACACCCTTGCTTCCCACCCAGCCCGCATCCTCGTCTCCTCTGGCCAGAGCCAACCCTCTCCTTTCCACCGTTTAAGCTCGTTCAGCCCTCGCAGCGTCCACCGATCATGCACATGCACGGACCTGGAGATGCACTGCTCCCACGTACATGTACACAGAGCTCGCCTATGGGCTTCAATGCTATAGCAAGTGCACACTATGCGCTTGAAGTTGAGCTTAATGACGGTGTCAATCACCGTCCGCGGTCGCGCCAGTCTTTCCTGTCTTCGACCGGTTCAGGAATTATCTATTCGATTTTTGGAGAAGGACGCAGCGATATCTTAAAGTATTTGTATTGTAGCAGTTTTACAAATTTTGATCTTTTTGATTCTTTTATGAGGAGGTTCTAAGTAGCCTTTTGATGGTAGAAAGCTTGGAACCTTGGAAGATTGAAAGCTTTAAAGCTTTAAAGCTTGGGAGCTTGGGAGCTTGGGAGCTTTAAAGCTTGGGAGCTTGGGAGCTTTAAAGCTTGAACGCTTGGAAGCTTGAGTGCTTTAAAGCTTTAGAGCTTGGAAGCTTAGAAGCTTAGAAGCTTGGAAGCTTGACTTGTTACCATGGATAAAATGTTGCTTCAAATAGTGAGTAGTGTATTTTAGGGTTTCTCAAATTGTTATTGTACGTCACGTTTCACTCAATTGGCGATGAGTATGATCGTTAAATTGAAACCAGGAATAGTCAGCGCGAAAGTGATTTAGTTCAATAGCTAAAACTTTCCATTCCCGATACTATTGGATATTTTGGGTGCTCTTGAAATCGAGTTTAATGGCGATGTCAATCATCATTTGCGGTCGCTTTTCCCATTTTTGAGTATTCCCGGACCAGTCAACTCGATTTCTGTCCTGCGAGAAACGCGAGGTCCCTTTTAACGTATCCGTATCACGACAGCGTCTCGGTTTCGTGACAGTCATGGCGGATGTGATGATGCACCGCAGATAGTGACGCAGGTCCCCGTCGTGTGCGCGTCTATGATGGATTAAATGATAATAATAATAATAAATAACAACAACATTGAAGGATAACATGAATGCTAGATGAATAATGTAGAATATTATTGTATGACTATATATTTAAATACCTGTTCCGAAAGATTTCTTTGGATTCGTTTATATTAAGTTTGCATGACTTACCTGAAACAAAAAGAAAAAGTCGAGTTAGCGACAAAGAACAACAATTTTGAGATATAGCGACGAATGCAAAGCGCCGAAATTTTAATGAGTTTCAATGCATAAATGATATCGACACAATGGCACCGTGGTAACGCTACGTCGCGAATTAAATAAATGATCGGTCGCTAGCCAAATCGCGACGGATAATCAGTATTAGCTGTGGCGTTTAACGTCTAAATATATCATAATAGCGTAAATCGTTACCAATCAATGTAAATAGTATATTTGTCATACGAATATATTGATGTAACAGCGCGACGTATTTGACGCGCGAACAAAGTGAAGCGGAGTTGAAACGGAAAGCCAATAAATTACTTACCGAGGGTGTATGACGAATTGAAAATTTGATTTCATTGTCTGCAATCCGAACTATTAGAAACGGTTCCGATTGTGGCTAAACAATTTCGACACATGTTTCCCCCTCGCCATTGTGTAACGATATCGTGAAATGCTAGTTGCGGTTGTCCAAGGCATAATGTTAACCGTGGTATCCAATAGAAATTAGTTTAATGCATGTTTAGAGGCCTCTGATCAATTTTAGATTTGATGGATCGCAGTAATTGAATTCCGTGGTTACTGACAATTGTTTACTTTGATTTTAAATGTGCGATTTGACAATGAGTTAATTTCGAATTGATGTATATTCGGTTATGCGTTCGATTAAATAATGTGAATAGTTTATATGTGTGTTTGGAGTCATCAGCTCGTACATTAATTAACTGGAACGAAAACATGATTTTAATTATCTGTTTCATTGTTGTTATGATAACTGGACATGGTATCGATTTGAAATTAGTATATCTTTTATTATGCAAGATAGTAGCTTGCAAAATAGCAACGAGAAATAGAAAAGGAATTGATTAAACATAAATTCAGATAGATAAAAAGACGAAAATAAGATATTTAATAGTTCACCCTAAAACGAATTTCAAATAGCAGCTAGTTCTAGGCTCTCAAGATCGAATAGACCGCTTAAGACTGAAATTTATGTTCCATAAAGAATGGAGATCTCGAGCTAAGGAATTGTTGGATAAACAACGGAGAACGATTACGAAGAAGAGGTCCTTCCGGTCTGAGGAAAGCATCTACGTTGTAAACGGCCGCGTTTCCATCGTTTCTGGCCATTACGCGACACGGACTCGTAACGATGATACACGACGCGCGATAGCTTACGGCCCTATCGTCCGCGTAAAGTGCCTTTATTATGCCTGGCGCGAGATCCAGGCGAAATTGCTACACGAACGTCCATAAGCTCCGTTTCTGGCTGCTTTTCGAAATTGTCACCGCATCGACAAGAGTGCCATTCGATCGAGTCGAATGGCTGAATGCGAATCGCTCGATTCCCATGCTCGCATTAACTGCGTTCGTGGTAATGGCAGAAATTGGCACTGTTACGGAGGGAGGTCGGTGAATTGCGCTAGAGGGGAAAGCATATTCCTTTGTGTCCTTTCACGCGACTCGTCATGGTTGCGGAAATGAATACACGCGTGCTGCGGAAGGATACACTTTGAATCCATTATACTTGAAAAAGAATAATCCAACACTTATTAATAAACCTTTCCAACATTTATTTAACCCTTTGCACTCGAGAAGTGACTCTCGGCCACCACTAGGTTTGACGCAGCAAATCAACTAGCAATAATGCTTGTTTAAGTTTAATTTCTTTGGACCCCGAAGTGTCAATAAAATGATTCTCTGTGAGACAAAGGTGACCTGATTCTCAATTCTCAAATTAGAGATCTCATCTTTGAAGTCAATCTAAGCTTAGCATTCGTGGCAATAGAATGCTAAGAAAGCATCTCGAGTTGCTGGTAAATACCAGAAAAAAATACCTCGAGTGCAAAGAGTTAAAGCAGCAAAGATCTTAGAGTGCCCTATTTCTAGAAGACTACAATGCCATTAATTTCATAATTTGAATGCGTGAGTCCTAGGACTGTATATTGCCATTACAGGTACTTTTTCAACGGCCTTTAAAGGTCAATTTATAATTCAAGTACAGAGGAGTACTTCAGCGCTCAATTATATGTAGATGGTTTATGTTTTAAGCCGGTTAGAAGTTTCTTATCGCGTTTGTTTAGTGTTAATGCACCCCGCGCGCCAGTCGTGGCTTCATTAATTTGCGATAAAAGCTTTCTTAACAGTTAATCTCCACTCGGTGAAGGGTGATCATAAGTTAAACTTTGCTGTTGAGAATATTCTGATCTTTCCTCTATTATTGTTCGCGATTGCGGCAGAAACAATCTGGAGATTCTTACAAGGATAATACCACATGTAGCGAGGAGGAAAGTAATAGCGACTTCAACGCGGAGGACTGCGCAAAATAAATCTCGACGGCACAGGAACAAGTTGATATATTACTTCCTGTTTTCGTACATACACAGATCTTGAAAACACATCTTTTGGAGTGGAAATGCTCTAGATAACAATATTACTGTTTATTAATATTTGCGAATTTGTTTAATCGACAATAATTGCTTCTTATGTTCGAGAATATTACTTTTCCAAAAAAATCTAACATCGTCCCGTAGTTAAAGGGTTAAAATCGACCACGTGGGTTGCGCGGCACGCGAAGGCACGTGCGATGCACGCGACTTTCCTCTCCAAGAGCCTGCGTGGGCGTGAGTCGTGTGCGCGCGCGCGTAAACGTGCTCGGCGATTAAATAAACCGACTCGGAAACGCGCCACTGGCTAGACCAGCCTTTCTCAAAGTAGAATCTTCGACTCACTGGCGATGAGTCATAGTTTCTTTATCATACAAGGTGGCCCATTCAAAATAAGACATTGTAAGGTCTTTGCTATTTAAAAGCTTAATATCTTTGCTGAATTTTCAGTTAGAAAACTGATCATTTGATTGAAACAAAAATCGTTCATCTTCACAATACGTCACCTTTGCAACTCATCTTTGGAAAAATAATTCCTCCTTTCGATACAAAATTAAATAAATTCTATGCACCCCCTTTATTATTCAAAAATAATTTTCATGTTCGTTCGTACTTATATCTTTGCGATGCACAGAATTACATTATATCATTCCTTATTATGCTTTCACAGGGTGTATCATGATCTATGATGCTGAAATATTTTGTATTTTGCAGTATTGTGCTCTATTTTGGTGAAGTATTCAGTATTTTGGAGTATTACGATCTACTTTGCTGGAATAGTCTGTATTGTAATACATGTTGTCTACCATTTTAATTTCTGAAACGCCCAGGAAAGTTTGAGAAACACTGAGGCTGGACGGTGCGACGACCGCGAGAAATATATTGGCACGTTTTAGCCGGACTCTGGAGGGAACGACAGAGTAATCAAATAACGACTCGATTGCGACGAGAGCTCTATTTACGGTTAGTGTATAAATGAAAGATATAGGACGATACAGTCACCGAAGGAAACTTGTTCTCATTTTCGCGCGATGCATGCTGGTTATCTTAATGCGTTCGTTCGTGATCCGTATTCCAACGAGGATCGCACGAGTAACGAGTATTGTTACAACGCGCTCATTTATGCTGTAAGTCCTCGTTTTCATTTGTATAAGCGCCGGGTAGAAACGAGAATTGCGTTGTCGACGAAGGTGCAGATTTTATAGCGGGCGTTTGATTATTCGATACGTTGATCGATCAAATTATCGGAACAGGGGTAATTATTGATTGTATCGCAGGTTACATGCCGTCGAAGCTATTTGTCGAAGATACAATGCGACGTGTTGAACTTGTAATTAATTCAAAGTTCAATTGTAGTATACTAGCAATGTAATTCTATCCTACTGGGTAAAAACATGTACCTACACCTACCTACCTACTCATATTGCATGTAGTAGTATACACTCGGTCCAACAAGTATTTGTACTCTCTATGTTTATTGACGAACTCTGTCTAAATTAAATGATAGGTTATATATTTAAAATAAATGCTTCGTTATGCATATGTACACTGTACACAAATAAACTTGACACGTTTATACACTCACAGTATAAAATTTATTTGGAAACATTAAAACTATAATTTAATTTAGTCACGTTTCGTTAATAAACCTAGATGGTACGAATGTTTATGGGACTCACTGTATTATGTCATAAATAAAACTACTCTAATTGTAGTTGAGACTGTTCGAGTTTTGATTGATAAAAATACTAGTAAAGATATTAACCAGCAGTGCTGACAGAATATTATGTCTATTTAAAGAGAAACATTTACTGACTGAGAGTTTACATTTCTCCGAATGCAATTTTCCTATCTAATGAAACGCTGTAGCAATTGAGCTGGTAAATGCTTGTATACGAGAAGTCCTTAAAATAGAGATCAAAGGATGTTTTGAAGAACTCCTGAGCAAACATACGTACCGTTCAAAGTTTGTAATTAAAGATAGTCTCGTCTGAAGCAGCGTGTACACAGAATTTTTGCAACAATCTTTGAATGATATACTCTTGCATGATGACATAATAATATAAACACGGTATTTGTATTTCTATGGATAATCCGAGTTAACCAACTACTCGTGTAAACTTACTTGAAAGAAAAATGTCACTATGCTGGGGAATAAAAAGACTGGGAATGGAGGTCTGCATTTCATCCAGAGTCTGCTAATGGATTCATTAGTAAGGTTACTTAACAGGTCCGTGGTTTAAGTACGGGGACAAGTATGAAGTTTGCGGGAAACTGGGACTTCGCGACGATGATGAAAACCCTTTAGAGGCCACTGCGGGCAATGCCGTAATATATTTCTAATTATTTTGCTGTAACGTGCATCACGAGGTAGTAGATTAATGTAGACATCCAGTGAGGCTATGGCTTTGAAACGTACAATGAAATCATGAGCAGGAATCGTACAACAAAATGTAATATACAATTGCATATTATACATCATGTTTCGGTAAAGTGCAACGATGCACTAGCAGAGTGCATTAAAAAGAAATGAAGCTATATGTTATTTGTAGATAAATAAATTGTTCTGATCACTCAGTACATAAAATTAAAGAAAGATGTTTCAAGTTTCTTCCAACATCGAATAAAATTTTATGTAGAGTACACTGTATTTACCATTTGAAATATCTCGTAAAATATTCATTTTCCTAGCACTTTTCTCTGCAATTTTTACAACCAGAGTATCGAGAAGAATCGATCAGGTTGAAAGAAAATATATGGTTCAATTTATAGGAAAGTGCAGTTGCACTTTGCAGGTGCATCGTTGCAAACCTGCAAAACTTTGTATCTTCTTTGTTTTTATTTCCTATGGAAAGTATGACTTATCCTAATTGACAAGCCCGCCCTGTACGACGTTAGAAAAGAAAATATTTAATAAAAAGTATTGACAAATTGAACTCCCATGGAATTTTCACGTAAAAATCAATTTAAAAATTAATTTCCATCAGTCAGTTTAAAACAAAATTTAGAAAAAAAGTAATTGGATCGAACACCATACGCTCGTATGTTCAGCATCTGTCAATGTGTAAAACAATTTCAACCCAAAGGCTTCATTTTCGTTGAAGTTATATAAAAAGAAATTTTTTTTCACAAAATACGTTCGTTTAATAAAAAACTATTTGTTGTTTTTGTGACAAGCAATTTTTATACTGTATTTTACCCATGTTTTCGTCGTATTTTCAATTGGTATTATTTAGTCTTTGAAAGAATTCATTATCGTTTTGAAAAATACTCAGGAAAGATTTGCAAGATGCGCATTAATGAATTTCCTCTAGAATAATGTATTTGCATAAACATCTACAGTCTACTAATAACATCATAAACCATCCAAAACTCGTCTGTATCAAAACAGTACGACACGTAACGGATGGGTTAAATTCGCCGTCAAAGCCCCGTCCAAAAGTAACATTTTCCAAACTTCATCTAGAAAGCTACTGGTAGCCAACTTTCACGCGAATGGCCTCCCTCGAACTAGCCAGCCAAAGCTGCCATAAGCTCGCAACCCTCCGAAATAAGACAGGTCCGCATTCGTTCATCGCGTTTCGTCATTTCCATAATGCCGTTGTATCTCAGCAAGGAATTCCATGCGTTGTAGATCGTCCGAATGCAAATTTCATATTTAAACCCATTAATCTTCTTCACCCGTATACACCGTGCTCCTGAAATGCAAGATATCACGCTATTCCTCCGCGAACCGTGTCAAAGCGTGCGATCTCGTTTTCCGTGGAAACTTTGACGAAAAGCATCGCAATCCCGTCGTTCTCGCAAACAAGTGCTTCTTGTTCAACAGAGAATACCGGGGAGGAAAGGAAGCCGAGGAATTGAAACTATTACCTGCTTCGTTATTACGATAGCCGGGAGTGCTCGTAGAAACGAGTACTTCATAAACGCCGGCGTTTCTTTGCGTCTGGCGGATCCACTCCGTTAGCATCTTTACGACCAACGCGGTATGGAAAGCACTAAGCGATTTAACACCGCGACTGACGCGATAAAATCAAGCGTAAGTCCCGCCGGACTATCATTTTCTAGATGGGGGCACTTTTAATTTAATGAAACGATTGATTGCATTCATTCGTACTAACCCCACGAAGGAGATTTTGCAGGGATCAGGAAAATCCAAGATCACTTTGGAGGGACTCCCATTTTGAAGAGGCTCAGTATATTGAAAAAGTCTCATTCACGTGTAAAAAAATTTACTTTATCCAGCTGCAAACTAGACATACCTCTTAGAATATATTACACGAGGCTAGAGTGTTTATACGGTTGAGTCTCCCGAGTCCTTTGAGCGTAATGTTTCAAGAACCTTTAAACGAGTTTATAAAAAGATGTCAATTCTTTTTATGTCCAAACTACAGGGACCCTTAAAAGGATATTTTCACACGAACGTATGATCTGCTTACCTGTTAGTTGAGAGAAAGGTACGCGTGAGTCGAGGTCAACAACAAAGGAACGTAACACTTCCGGGCGCAGGACGTTTTCATACGTTTTTCTCTACCGTAACGTGTCGGAGATAAAATCTCGTCTGCGAAACTCTAAAGGATCTGGGGAATGGAAAGTGTATATAGCGACAGCAACAAAAAAGAAGTTAGGAGTCTCAGGGTTAATATTGGAGAAAATAAGGCACCATTTGACCCGGAGTCGAGTGTAAGGAAGTTCCGTAAAATGCTAAGAACTTTGGGGAAACTTCGATATGGTTCCAGCACAAGCACTGGCGAGCTTATTGAGTAGGAAATAGGGCTTTATAATATCGAAATTCTATTAAGCGTGTTTGGGTTCACGGTGGAACTGGAGCTTATAAAAAACTGAGTGAGACTGTGAAAGAATTGGCAGCTATTAGGATTTCATAGATTAGGAACTGGAACTAAACACGTTTATTATATTTCCTCGCCTTTAAAGTTCGTTGTGTAAGTTGTTGGGCAATCTTAATGAATTCAAGTGGTACAGAACTTGGCAAGGTCTCTGATATTTTCAAAAATCCAAGTTCATTATAAGCATTGCTTCAGTATTGCTGTAGGAAACTCTGAGATCCTAATAAACTCGTCAATAATAGGACTTCGTCACGCTTGGGTCTCAGATCATTAGTTTCTATGAGAATTGTTGAGAAATGTGAGGAGCGATAACAATTTATATTTACACTATTTTTCTCTCTAGTAACATTCATCAGGAAAATATGTATTTTAGATTTTTCCCAGATGGAAAAGGTCGTTGCCCTATCTCGTATAGAAAGCTGAGACTTATTGTGCGCCTCGAACGTCTCGATATTCCCTCGTGCACACGGCCAAAGACAATGAGCAAACAACGATGGAGAAAAAACGTTGTCTTTTGTCTAACAGCCGCGTATCGCGTGAATGCGATCTACAACCGCCATGGATCTCCGCCGCTACTTCGAATTTCCTTTTGTGACGGAAAATCCTTTTCCATTTTTTTTTAAGGGAATATACACCACGCGTATGATCATTCAGAAAAATTCACCTGCGAGCAAGCAGATACGTTTGAAGACACTTCCCCACCGCACTGTGAATGCGTACCAGTGTTTTCTATCTCCCTTGCAATGACGTATTGCGAGGATTCTCGATGTAAGCCATTTCAAAAGCCAAACTGAACAAATTTATTAAATAGTAGTGAAAATTCATGTTACAAATGTTGTCTCAATACCTTTTCAGTGTTGCATCTTAAATCCATTCACTGGCAGGCAAATTTAAAGCGTTTTGCCTTGGGCGCAAAAATGTAAGGGGGAGTCTGATGCAGCTAAGATATTTTTCCAGTGCATTTAATTTTGTTATTGAAACATTTTTTTAAATATGCCAACTTCTGAACGACTTTAATTCATTAATACATTCGCGACTGGCAGATGCTTTACGTTTCTAATACCGAGTACTGACGAACATAATAATATTCTGAAGCTGGACATCGTTAATTTGTGTCGTTAGGGCGACGATAAAAATTACAAAACACGTTCTGAAATATCAATGTTGTAAATATGTAGTATATAAAATAAAAAGGTTTTCAGAATTTTTACATAACCTGGAATAGAATTTGTACTGACGTAAATTTACGTCAACGTCGCGAATGTGTTAAGATTGTCCAACAACTTACATAACGGATCGTGGAGAGTGAACAATGAACAATTGATTAAATATTCACCAGGATCGCAAATATCGTTTAGCAATAAATAACGCGGGCGTTTCTGTAACCGAACCAACCTGGATAAAATCGTAATTTCGAAATTGGCTGGGTACACGTCCGATAATGTACAGTAACGAAGAGTCATGATCGTCATAACGATACGATACAGGTACGATAATTAATAACGCGCTATCGGAATTTTAAAATGTAAGTGGCGAATTCAACAGCTGAAACGGCAGAGTTTCTCGCCCGCGACCGTAGGGGAAGGGTGGGAATTATTGTTATTACGTTTTTGAAGCGCAATAACTCACCATGATTAATTCGTTCGTGCGCATCGGGAAAACGTTGCAGGATTTTATTAGTACCTAGAGCTGACTTGGCTGACCTGGAGTTAACCGTAATGCCGTGTTTAATTCGTCGGTTGACCATTCATTCGAGAGTTAATATCTCACTCGCCCTTCGCAGGGGATCGTTAAACCGGAATAAATAATTAAAGAAATAGAAGCTTCTACTAAAGTGTCGCTGGATAACGGGGATGGGAATATTACTATTTAACTCCGGGCAGACTCTACGCCAATATTGGAACAGCTTGCACCGTGAATCGTCAGTTTTGTTGCACATTTTACGGCGACGAGAGATTTGGTGCATATTCTTTCCAACGGAAGACGTATATTTCCCGTTGTAACGGCCTCTCGCGGGATTAAAAAGCGAGCGAGGAGCGACATGAAAATAAGCTCCGCTTCTTCTACCTACGGAGTAACCGAGCCTGGATCGGGTAGAGCTACAGCGAGGAGCGAATAAATCATAACGGTGATCGAGCATACGATTTTCTTACTCTTTGGAAATGGGGAAATATTTTCAACGCAAGGATGAAACATTTTTTGCATTTGTCAAGTGCAGTTAAAATACCTATGCGCGATTTTAAAAAGCGAGCATTTCGTTATAAAACGTGGTAACGCTAATACCGTGTGCGTGGTAATGATTTTAATACTGAAAAAAAGTTAACTGGCCAGAGGGTACAAGTGCGGTGTATCGTAGGCTTTATTATAAAAGTTTTTTCCAACGCCCATGAATGGAAACGAACGGTACAGTTACACATGTACTTTTTTCGCGTGGAAATAATTTTCATTTCTCCTTCTGTAATTAAATTCGACCGTGGGAATTATATAGACAATTAAACACGAGTCGTTATTAACATTCTTTTGTGAATAAATGAAGGCGCATTGTTGGATCGTGTTGGAAATAAAATTGAAAGAAAAAGGAAGCTTATGATATACTTTGAACCTATATCGCGATACGTCCAGCGAGAGACGAGCAAATAACCGTGATCAACGTGTCCCCATCGGATCGCCTTAACGTATGCGAAGCGATGCCCAAGCCTGAAACGATGTATCGAACGATAAGCCAGCGGATTGCTGAAACGCGCTGACCGCATGGATAGAGGTCAGGAAGTGAAGCAACGCGTGGTGTTGCATGCGAGGCTAGGAATTTAGCTCCGAAGCCTCTTTGCACACCATTCTTCCAATGTCACGAATAAATTCCTACAAGTCCATTTTATTTATTATTAATAAAGAATTGTTAACCCTTTCAGACCTGAATTATTTTTTAAGATTGAAAATCTTTTTATCGTCGAAAAGCCGAAATTCATATCCCGTTATATGGTGAAAAATGCTGTGAGGCGATGAAATGGATGGGTAGAAACAGAATAAATATGTCGTGTTACATATCTACTAAACGATCGTGTCTGTAATTTTTAAATTTTGTGCCCCCAATTGTGGATACCAGGTCTGAAACGGTTAAGAATAACTAGTAAAAGTATGTAAAGATAAAGTAAAAGAACTAAATAGGAGAAAAACCAATCAATATAGCAATCGAAATTCGTCATTACAGATAACTCAAATACAAAACTGAAACATCTGAATAATGTTGCTTTGGTGAGATCAAGAGAATATTGCTTTGAATTTTATTTTTGATATGTAATGTAACACAGAAAAACTGGATAGATTTTTGTAATTACTACCAGAGAGCATTCACCGAGCAAGCATTCACGTCGCACTACGGTTGATTACGAAAAGTATTCTTTAAACCCGAAATTCCTGTGCTCTTAACACGGAGAAAAAATCGATAAATGGGAAACGAGAGAACGCGCCGAGGTATATCTCTGGCGAACTAAGTAATTGTGGTCGTTTAATACCAGGATGGGTATAATACTGTCGCGTGGTAAATCGTTAGCTGTATGTTTTCTACGGATCGATTTATCAGCGTTTTTGCCTTCGCGTTTTACGCCAGGGCCGCGGTCCAACTAATCACCATTGAGGTAATTATGATAGTGTCAGGATAAGGACCTGCTAGCCGGATTGAGAAACGAGGCTGTGAGAAAAAGAGCATCTCTCGGCGATCTTGTTGGTTGGATAGTTTTGATACCTGTTGATAACGCGATAAATACCAACACCTGCTTCATTGAACCTATGCGAGCCCATAATAGGAAAAATAACGATTTTCTTTTGAATGACGGCATAACTTATAGTCCTTTCATTTATAAAAACATATGTTTTAATTTGTAGATAGTTATTTAAAAATTTCGTTTCAATTTGATATCACAGGTTTTTAACCTATATACACTAGTAGTATTACACAGGTTGAGTTCCACTATATTTCATCCATCTAAACTCTAAACGTCGCTACGTTTAATTTTAGTTAACCGATTGAACTTTCTAGACATAGTTTTGTTTCATTTCTGTACCCCACATCGCGTGACTGCGCTTAATTGGTCGATACCGAACCCGTTAGAGCAAAGTGGTACCACATCTAACGGTATTCTCATATACAGAACAGCTCCTTTCGGCTGACATACGCAGAAATTTCCTCTCTACAGCTGATCTTGCAATCTGCGAGCTCATAAAGCCCATACATCTGAGCAACATCCGACTAAAACGTATAAATGTCTGCGTAATTAGCAGTCTCCGTGGCGCTGGCTGTAAACGAAAATTCGAATTTGTAAAGCATGTGTTGTTACATCCGTCAACTTTATGGATCTACAAATCTTTTCGTTCCGAAGAGAATGAAAATCTAGGCTCTTCTGTTTAAGAGATTCAGATGTAGGCTATGCAGCTTAAAGGAGATAGGTAAAATTTAATTACCATTCAATATCCGACGAGTATTCATAATTTTTGGAGATGTAGGAACGCAGGAACGCGAGTTAATTAGACGATAGTGATAACATTTTTCGACGGATCGTAATTCCTCATCCGCGGTATCATTCGACGCTGGCGCGCGTTAATAGTGATCAAGCAGATAGTATAATTCATATTCACGCACGTGCGAGGACCAGTCCTGATAGTAAACGATGCCAATGATTTATCGTCGTGTCGGTATATGGCGAACTACGGACGATTTGTTTGAACGTTACAGTTTCCCGTAGCAATAAACAAAACCGAGTGCGTGAAACGAGTGCGTGGCTACGAGCTCAGTGAAATTATTGCTCTGATTAATTAACGAACGCCTCGGAAATTCCGCGCCGTTTTTCCGCGGTATCTGGGCTTGTTTTATTGGCTCGTGACCCATATTTGTCGAAATTTCGAAAAATGCCGATATAGAGACCCATGAGCTAAAATTGCCGAGATATGATAGTTTATTGACATTTCCTAATACTTAACCTTCTATGGGCCGAATGTTTTTTTTCTGCAAACAACTTGCAAGGGATTAGTTCATGATACTTCGGATTGATGATGCTGTTAACTGTCATCAGTATTGTTATTGGTTATTAGATGCATTATATAATTAAGACGTATACGTCATCTTGCGAAAAACCTAAAAGTATTTAGTAAAATAATATTTTGACCTCGATATTAGCATGTGATCTGAAATTTACACGGGCTCATAGAGAGTTGAATTGTTCGTGTAATTTACTTTGTTCTGTTCATTGATGAAATGCCTCACGAGATCGTCACTTGTCATGTTACACTAAAACTTTGGGGAGCAATTAGCATTTTGCATGCGATATAAAAATAGGTATGTATTAATGTATTTATTGGATTCATATTACAGGATCGTATCGATAAAAATGTACCCTGGATCAATTTCATTGATATCGACACTATCGAAAAATAACAATTCGATGTAATAAAAATAGGAACTTACGAAATTACGAAAAAATTCGTAGTGATATAATTCATGCTATGACATTTCTTGAAAAATGGTAATATTATTATTATCGTAACATCTCTATTATTATCTCTAGTTTCGCGTAATAAAGAGTTACAGGAGAACAAAGGCTGTCTCTAAATCTAATCACAAACTGTTCGTCCATTTTTCCGTAAATGCCTGATACAGCGGGAATTAGGTAGAGAGTGGGAGATTTCGTTTCTGAAACTTCTATCAGCCGAGTCGATCCTATCGTTAACTCCAATAGCTTCAACCTTGATACAATCTAACTTCTCTGTCTCAAACGCCCTTAGGAATCAGATTTAGCGGAAATCTTTTTGGAGTCGAAGTACTCCACGTTCCGTTCTCACCTTTAGTAAGTTGAATTAACAAACCCACGATGCATAAATATTACTGTTTGATAATCTCCAGTCCACGGAAAGAAGCGAAACGTTTCATGGGACTCCAGCAAAGAAAATCTCAAGCTAAGATAAGCAAACTATCGCGACAGTTTCAAACATCGAGCAACCAATTACATCCGTTAATTAACAGTACTCGATAGAAGCGAGGAAGTTTCAAACGAACACTTTCAACTCGTTATTACTTATTACACTTACACCAAAACTCTAGCAAGTATTAATTAACGCCGCATCTCGAACATCAAAGTCTAAAGCACCGCATAACTTTCATACGTTCGTCGACCTCTGTCTCATGTGAAACAAGAGGGTTTGTTCAATTGGCGGTGATCAATTTTCAATACTTGAATACGTATCGAATAACTCGTATCATTCTCCCCAAATTTCCGGCACGAGTTAATAAGGGCTGATGAGTTATTTAAATTCTACGCGAGCGAGCCAAACGCGGGAAAGCAGCGAGGAAGTTAAATTACTTGCAATGGAGTTTCGATTATCCGATTTCCGATTATCAGGAGCTCCGCTTTTATTTGAGGTAGCACGGGGACTCGAGCGATCGGGAACTCCATTACGGATAATCGACGTTCCTCTGTATTGAGAATTTAAGTTTTTTCTTCGGTCCTTTCTGAAGTATTCGTCCTCGACGAGGATGGAAAACGAGATGATTGGCAACGTTAAATTAGGTAAATGATCGCGACTGTTTACCTGCGATTTACTTCTTCCCCGGAAACTCTTACTCTCTAGCTTGCGAGAGTAAATAGAGTTCCCATTCAGGGAGCTGTTTGATATGTATTAAGTGTTTGTAAACTGTTGATGATATGTTATGTCCTCTTGAGAGAGATAAGAATTAGCGCAAGATTAGTGTAAGCGGTAATTTCTAACCGCGGCGGATACATCGATGAATCCCGTATTGAATTTTAGTGTAGTATTGGTAAATTCCACATACGTAATTTTTAATTTAAAACTTTAGATATTTCGTAAGAAACTAATAAAAATCGACTTTGGTTACAACTTTAGGTACTTAAATAATTTTTATGCAATGCTAATACGTATGTATTTCGCAAGTGTCCGGATACTTTTGAGCGGTAGTGTAGATGCAACATTGTAATTCATTTTCACAGCCAAGGACGCGAAAGTGGAACGGTAGCATAATCAGATGTCGCGGTGGCGAGATCTTCAGGGCGTCGTTATGTTTTTGCTCCTTTTAGCCGTGTAGGGGGGTTCAGTGATATCGGCGCCCCAGAGTGCACGCAGGAAGCCACGTTCAGAGTCGCATTACACGGACAGTGGTCGGCGAACTGACGCACCGTAATTACCATGGCAATTACTGCCGACACATTTCACGTGTAGGAACGTTGTGTAGCCGCACATTGTGCCGTTTCGTTTCGTGGCTCAAATTTTCGTGCTCGTCGGCGCTGGATAAACGGATAAAAGCAGCCGAATGCGAGTAGAACGTGCGTTATAGTTTAATAACTGGGAATATTTGAGTAATTCAATATTGCCGATATTATGTGTATCAAATTCGATGATCAAAATTATTGGAAACGTTCGTGTTACCTTTTGATCAAGATCTTGGTATATTTAAGTTAATAATTAACGGCGTTGGAAATGTATTACGTTCAAAATTCCATTTTGAAAGTCGAGGATTATGTAAATACACTTTATTCGGTACTGTAGAGGGTTTAAATAGCCTGCGGTATTTTTATTCGATGGTAATAGGGAAATATATTTAGATGAAATATATTTCTTTCATATGAGGAAGCTTAAAATTTGCGTAAAACCACATTTATTTAAGGAAACGTCGAAAATTGCCACGAACGAAAGCAAGATGAGTGCTCGTCTGATTGGCTGGGTGAGAACTCGAAACGACGAAACACATATCGACCGCGCTTCAACAATAGGGACCGTTTATAATTCTCCATCATTGTCAGCTTTCAATTTGCGCGTTTCGAATTTAATTCCGACTACTTTCACAGGCCGCGCAAACTGGCAGAGGTGCAGCCACGCCAGCCATTATGGAACGAAATAATAATGATGTATTATCTGCAGTTACAATGGATACTGGAGGGTTGAAAATTGCACTGAAACACGCTTTTGTGTTCATAATTAATAAACTCCCTCGAGCTGCACGGTTCATACAAACTTCCATCTTCCGAATGATGGCCGGCCGCGTTACTTAGGTAACTCGCGCGCGTACACCCACGAGCGCACACTTAAAAGGGAATTATTATCGCCTGGCCAGGAATGTGGGCCATGGTTTGAGCTCTGCCAGCTCATTCGACAACCCTGAAATTTCACTGTTATCCCGTCGGTTGTGTGCAGGGCTACGCATCACCGACCAACCTCACCCGTCGACCATATCCATAGAACCCGATTCGGCTTCTGTCAGTCATTTTCGATTTCTCGCGGCCAAATTAACGCGATCGCGGTTGAAAAATCACACCCTTTATATCATAAACGCGACAATAATTTTATTAATAATGGATTGTCTGGAAAATCCATGTCTATTTTTGGAGGTGGTAAATACAGGTTGAAAACAAATAACATGAATACATCCCTTAAAAGGTTTAAAAGTTGTGGAACAAAATGGTAGCTATGTAAGCCAATAAGTACACTGAGGAGAAAATCTGAACCAATTACAACAATTTTTACAAGAAAATATTTATTATTATTGAAATAAATCACAACAACAACTATTTTATAAGATTTAAAATTTGTTCTCCTTTGACTGAAATAATAAAAATTCATCGAATCAGTTTTGCACCCTAATCTTTCATACTAAGATTAACAAATTTTATCGTACCTCAATATTTTGTCCATAATCTTTAGACTTTTATAATAGCTATAATACGTCTTGGCATCCTTTCGTACTTACTTTGTATATATCAAAATTCAAACGTACCTTTGAATTTTTCTTGAAAATTGGCACAAACTTTCTGGACAACCCAATATATTTCATTATTTTCGTGTAGTTTTGCTTTTGTTGACATGCTATTTTGTCAAAATGTATCCTATCACGAAGTCTTGAATCAAACTATTCCTGAACCAAAAACCCATAATTTCAATTGATCTTTGCGGGAGAAACAAGTCCACTGGCGCCACGATTTTTCTGATACCAGAATATGGAGACAGGTTCGAGCAACCCGATACCCCGTCCAAGTAAGTGACACTCGTCGCGTGCGTTCGATGCGCTGTAGTTTACAAAACACGCGAGATAGTTCCATTCCGCGGGAATGAGGGCGAGGAAATAAAGCCGCGTGACGGATTTATACGCATTTGCCAAACGTGCTTTACGACCGTCACGCTTTTCAGTTCGGTCGTCCAGCGAACGGTTTGACAGCGGCGCGTTTAAATCGCTCGTTGTGTGTACACACCAGCGGTGCGCAAAGTTCGGCCCGCGGGCCGATGCAGCTCTCTTTCTACAAGTTTATCTGGCTTGATGAATAAACTTCAAATTGTATTTAACAATTCGTGCGGAATATACAAGGGCAAGTAATTTATAAATCGTAGTGAAAATGGTTTGGTTTATTTTTACACAGAATGTTTTGCTCATTCGGTCTATTCAAATAAAATTAATATCATACTATGTTCTAACAGAGAAATGGAAATAGAGACAATTTTAGACAAAAAAGGTACCGGAGTTAAGTGGATGAAAATAATTCAAGAGGCAATGAAAAAGACCAAAGAGAATAGAAGAAATAAATACAAGAATATATACAGTATACATAATTTGAAGCTATGACCTCACATTAGAAATTTACGATTTGTTGACAAAGACTGTGTGATAGGAATAAGAATACCAATTGTTAAGTAATTAATAAGCGAGGAGAATTTAGGATACAAATTTCCAACTAATAATAGGAGGCGCTGAACTTTTCTATATCGAGATGATAACGAAATAAGAGATTTCTACTACCACCATGTCCTAAAAATGAAACATTTATTTTAAAGCAAGTCAGAGTATAAAATAACCATTCATATTACACATAGATTGGAATTTAATATTATATTTCTATTGTAGGTACTAAAATTTAAAAAAAAATGATGAAATGTTATGAACAAAAATCATAATAACGTAATGTTTTTTGATGTTCCAGTTGTGCTCCACTGGTGCAAACGGTTTCGACAACGCGAAAGAAGCATACGTCTCGAGCGATTAAAATCTGGCGGCGACTCAACGTGCCCACTCGGGCCTTAATAGGCGTTTAAGTGTAACGTCGAGGGAGAAATTTTATTGCGCTAATTGTACCAGAATATCGTCGTGTTTCCACGACTCGGACGCGGACTTCTTGAAACTCAGAAACTCGAATTAAACTTAACGACGCCTACCGCGGAAGGGGACGCGCGGACCTGGACAACAAAGTGGAAAGTTCCATCTTATCGAGTGCTGTGTTTTTCAGGTAACCGTGATTAATGGGAATGCACAAGATATGAACGCGATACACTTTATTATGATGTAAAAAGGAAAGAAAAAATAGAATACACGCATACCATGCTACATAGCATGTCCAGAAACATACATTATCCTTGAGATAAAAGTCGCCGTTTTGCAACTTGCTCGCGGTACGGAAGTACGCGACTTTAATCCAGAGTTACCCATTCATCACTTTTATAAGTTCGTAAGAAACGCTGGGCTAAGTTGTGCAATTGAGAAATTGCACGCCTATAAGAAATTCAGGAAAATATTGTACAAAATGCATGCATTCATAAATTTTACATATCTGAATCCAATGTCGAGCAGAATGCCGTATAACCAACTACAATTACAATTGCAGTGAGTCTGGAATAACGATTACACACAGAAGCTTGCAAAATCTAACTAAGCATCTGTCAATCGTTAATTGAATGTGCACTTACCCCGAAACTGCTTTTCGCTAACGCGTGTTCCATTTGTTGCCACCATAGATTGTAAAATAAACCGTGTCTCTTCCTCCCATTTTTCCCCAAGCGCGTAATCGCGGCGATCGAATACGTATTTCAAGGAGAACTTTTTCCCAAGGATAGGGAAGGAGTTACGAGTTGTTTGCCGAAGCGGCGAGCAAAGAAGTTCACTCGAGTGGACGTGATTACGCGGAGAAAACGAATCAGGAAGGGCTGGGAAATGGGCTGAGGCTGATTGCTAAAAATTACGGCCCGCACGCTTGCCCGCTGTACAGTATGGATAAGCTCGTCGATTTAGCGTGAGATTGCGTCTCCTTGTTAGAATTTGTAACAGCTGCCGTCCTGGGGCATCTGCCACGGCTGCCTGGACCAGTCGAAACCCTCGATGCCGTCGCGTCCCCACCCCGAACAGACTCGAGACACGATCAAACTTCGAGCGACACGCGAGTCAATTCGCCATTAAAAAGTATTCATGCACCAGTGTATCTCAACTTTCACCTCCCTGCGATATTTTTATACACCACTCAATTAAAATTTTCTAAGCATTATTTGTTAAAGCGACACACGAAATCAATGTGAACAAAATTTGCTTAATGAAACGTATCATCATGATACTTGACAAGCTGCATACTTCATACCTGCATGAGAAAATGTACATTCTACTTAAAAGATCTGCGACGACCTTGAAAAGTTCTTGAGCTCTCCACCTAGAAACTCTTCTCTGTAAAATACTACTAACCTACTTTAACTCCTTCAACCACTCATTCAAATTCAACTTGTTCGTTTCGAAGCACTTTTCAAGCTCAATCCATTTGCAGATTAAAATGGGTTACTCCATGTACAGAGTGACTCATTCGTCGCGATTACTCGAATATCACCGTTGAATTTTACATTCGGTACACGAAAATATCTCGAGTAGATTTTCTTTGTTTTAAGGAAAAAAGCTGTTACTTTCTCAGGTTGGGCACTGTTCATCGTCAGGGCTTGTTGATCCTAATACGCGTTTACTCCCTGCGTCACCCTCTTCAATGGATTTCTGTATTGGACGTTTCGCCAGTCATCGAAAGTAACGAAAATATTCAAACTGGCCATAATAAATGGGACACATCCTCCCAGAGTTGTGTAACAGGAAGGGAAAAAATGAAAATGGAAACGGGAAGTAAAGTTAAATTTATTTCAGTGGCAACTAACGTGCGCGTCATAAATGATATACGGTCCGAGTGAGGGGTTCTATTTATTTAACTGAGATTCCCCGGATGTTAAATTCCGCGGATTTCGCGCTGTCTGATTTCGCGTTGTTAAACGGAGTGACGTGATCTCGCTTCACTGACAACTGTTCGACCGACAGTTCGATATCTGAAATAGTCTGCGCGGAGCACGTTAATCGCGCGGTTTATCACGACCATATTTTTAGTTACGATAATGGCGAAATTATCAGTCTGATCGACTTGTTGATTATCTGTCACGTCTTGTCACGTTACGATGCGAACTGTTATACGTACACTCGTTTATGTCGCTGCTAAAGAGTAGACTGATGGGATGTTAATGACATCGACACCGAAGAAGGAGTCGATGAATGTCAACGTCAAAACATTTACACACAAGGTGTTGATTTCAAATCGCGTGTCATCAGCGTCAACAAGTGTACCCACAATATCCATCGTACAGTACGAATATAACAAAATGCGATTTTAACAGCGCAAGTGTATACTACTCTTGGTATATTTTCTACAGTTGCTCACCCTTGTATCTCTGCCTTATTTATCACACAGTCGTATCCCATTCGATGAAGATTCATGCGCAAGATACGTGTACACCTTCGGGAACCGTCGAAGACCGAGATTCATACTTGGAGAGATGGTTGGATCGTCATAAACAAAAGTATCGATGACGTTTCATATTGTCGACTTCCCTGTGGAACCCGTCGACCCAAGACGCGAAGATAAACCATGGAAACGAAGATTTGTCTCGACGCCCTGCTTTATCGTGGATTTCGCCAAAAAATGGCTCCATCCGTTATCGTACCACGGACTTGAGACGTCCTCGGGTAATGCGAACGTTCAATTTTATGTTCACGTGAAATAACTAAGAAAAGGAACGAGACGGAGACGCATCATTGTCGCGTATAAATATTTTATTGTTACACGGGACTCGTACGGCGCCTGTATTGAATTTCGCTTTTACGAGTTTATGTCGGACCGGTTGGCTGTAAAATTGGTCAGAGTTTAGGAGCCTCTTCAGTTCGATGTAGGACGGGACGAGTATCCGCGCGAGAGTAGCCAAAAAGGCGAGTGTATCGGTGGATGTTCGGGGGACAAATTCTGTCTGGCCGTTAAGCGTGGAAAATGTAATTTCGAACAGGGGGACAGTGGAGTGAAAGACAGACGAGATAAGTAGTACCGGTTGCGCTAAGGGTTCGTAAAGAATTTAACGTCTCTTTCGTTGGGGAAAAAAAGTGGAGGGACTTTTCGAAGAGCTTCGCAGGCTGACGTAAAAATAACGTAAATTTTTTAATAACGTTTATGATCCTTCTTTATGAAAAGGTTGGATGATGCGACTGTCCGATGTTCGTCTGAATCGTGACGTCAGCTAGCTGATAACCACCCTCTGCCAGTCATTTTCCAGAAATATTACTTATCGGCGCGAGCTCCTCTTGTTTCGTGATCTAATTTTATATAAAATCTGTTTTCCAGATATTCAATTCATGTAAAGTTTGTCCACTACATATTAACACATTCGCGACCGCTGACGTGAATTCTCGTCACCTCAAATTCTATTCCTGATATATATTCCTAATAATGAAACATTTATTTAGAAACGTCAAACATTCATTTAATTTAGATAAGTTTTTTCAATAGACACTAACGGAACGAATACTTATGCGACTGACTATATTTACAGCATTGATATTTTAAAACATATTTTTAACCGACTTCGAAAAGAAGGAGGTTACTAAGAATATTTTCTCTGCAAATATTTTAAACGTATCCACCTTTCAAATTTGCAGTTTCGTCCTGCAGACTCCAGAACCTCGCGATGTCCTTTTCCACGAAGCTTCATTTCAGCTGTTGGTTGAGGAGAATTGAAATAAATTACGATCGGCAGGGAGCTGTAATCACTTTCAGCTACGGCCGTCAATCAACCATGCTGATGATGGTTGGCCGGTAAAAGCTAATCGAAATTAGCTTAGACCATCAGCCAACTGCAGCATTGCGAAGTAATCGCGATTAGCAGACTCTATCCATCCTATTTCGCAATAGCGATACGTTTTTTCTGTGGACCTATTTACCCACTGACGTATTTCCGCGCGAGGGTATCCCAGTTTCGTTTCAGTTACGTTAGTGCGTATGAAAAGGGAGCGAAACAGGGTCACCGGATGTTCCCTTTCAACCTCTGATACGTTCTCTGCATCGTGATCAACGCGTCTGGCCATTTCTATTCCTATTTTCTTGACTTCAGACCGTCTTTCTCTGCCCCAGACGAATTGGCGCTCGAAAGAAGCGCGGAGCGTGCGATCCGCGAAGGTTTGCGAATAACGTCTGATTGCTGAGAACGTATCCCCCGCTCGACGCGTTCAATTTCCATTGAGGAGTAATTTTATTTCGCATCGATGCACTTGCTATGCATAGACCACGTGTCATTTGCGTATGGAATGGTATCAAAGGAGTACTTGACGTACGATGATGCGCCAAACAATATTGACACTGGCGCGTTCCAACCGGAATTCGCGGAATTCGGGTCGAATAACTTTGCAAATGTCTTGTGCGACTCCATCGAATTCTTTCCAGGATTAAGGACATCCTGGAAAACCACGGAGAAGCACACCATTCTCCATTCTTGTTTGTTTCAGCTGCTTCCAGGACGTGCTTGCGTTGAGACAGGATGCTCTTCAAGCATTTCCTTTAATCTCCTTTGAGTTAGAAATTATGATATACAGGATTATGTAATAATTTTTATTAATTTTAGATATTAGGCATGATACTATAAAGAGTGCTGAGTATTTATCAATTATCCGACTGCCTTCTAGCCATCAGTTGTATATGACACTTGACATGTAACATACTGCAACCTGGGTAACGACGTATACAACTTTGTCGTTCTGAATGTCAGCTGCTTTCGTGTCAACGAGCCGACATAAGATCATCATTAGCCTGATGTAAGGGAGAACACAGAGAATAGCTAATGTATGTGTAAATGTTATAGGACTGTTTTGAACTATGCCAGAAGTGCCATATCAAAGACAGTATATTCAACTAATTATCAACTAATTA
Source organism: Hylaeus anthracinus (assembly GCF_026225885.1). NCBI lineage: Eukaryota > Metazoa > Arthropoda > Insecta > Hymenoptera > Colletidae > Hylaeus > Hylaeus anthracinus. The sequence goes on from NW_026533254.1 coordinate 5,563,472, forward strand.
ATTATTCAACTAATTAATAATAGATTTATCTAAGATCAGCTCTGGACCTATTCGAAGTGGTTGCGTTGTTATTGTGCTTTTCAACCACTTGAGCTATTGTTGCCTAGTTTCGTGGTCGACGAGTACAGTTCCCCAGAGTAGTGTTAAGGAGATTATATGTGGGAAGCAGTATTGCAGAGTTAAACATGATTTCCAAGAAGCCATTTTCTTGCACTAGTTGTTCTTCTTTTTCTATATTACTTGACGATTGTTTATTCTTCTTTTCTCTGTCTTAATGTATTAATGAATAAGTGGCTCACGTACACGTGTGACTTTGCGGACCAGCAGATGCGTATCAGTCATAGATACAGCGATCCATGTTGCTGCGAATCTGAATCAACATAACGACGAAATAAACGCGCACGTGGGCGTTTGGAATTTCGCAAACTGTGAGTGACACGCACGCGTTTGACTCATCTCGCGAATGCGTTGTCACAATGTGCGCGAGATGACGCAGACGTGTACGTGTCATCGTATTCATGATCTTTTGAGTCATAGGTGTGTGGTTAGCCCATACACGAAGCCATCTAATACCATTGCTGTGGTCTCGCCACTGATCAGGATAGGATTGCTAGACTTCGTAATGTGTCAGCGATAAGCTTCTGTTTGGAACATTCGAGTGTCTTCGTGTAGATGATTCGAAAGATTTGTTAAAGAACTCCATAAAAGGAGTTGGAGGACAAATGCGATCGCAATGGCCTCTGATATAAATTATTTATTATTCAATGGCCATCGAAATTTAGTCGTTTAATTGTGTTAATCTTTATTATTCAGGGAAGTTATTATAAATATACAAAGTTATGGCTATACCAAGTGCTTTGACACTTAAATTTAAGATTTTTCAAAAAGTGGAGTTAATCAATTTTTGCAATGAACGGCTCAACTAAGACGTAAGCATACATCATTTTATAAAAAGACTAAAATTATTTGACGAAATATCGATATATTAGCATGTGATCTTAAAGTTTCACGGACCCATAGAGAGCTGTTTACTCTTCTTTTTTCAATAATTAACAGACAGACTACGTCTCGAATTTGAAGATTATCTCAAGCCAAATATACAGTGGTTGTCTGTAAAATTGTTGTGTTTGTTTGTATATGTTTCAAAATGCAAGGTCCCTTTTGGGTTATCCAACTTCGATGATGGTCTAGCCGTTTAGTCAGTACGAATTCTTGAAAAAATCCATTAGGATCCATCGAATCAGACAGTACAAATACAGTTCTTCGAACAAGTTTGATCTTCTTCTCTTCCGTTTGATGAGTCCTGTGTAACAGTTTTCGTTGAAATCGCCGAAGCTGGATACTTGACTCGCGATTCGATTTGGTTAGATAAATATAATGAAATATTGACGATTCGATAAAATCCGTGTAGAATCAGCGAGTTCGCGTAACAAAAGCGTAAGATATAATGGCTCAAAAAAGCTATCGACGACAAAGGTCGCTGATTTATTCAACTATCGCAAAAACCCAGCACGAAGAACGAACGTGAAAGCAACGCAAAAGACAAATGGAACAGGATGTACAAGCAACGTTCGTTATTCATGAACGAATATTTCTATGGTTGTAGAACAAGTTCGATAGTCATCAAAACGCACACTGATCTTGGTAGCAGAGAACAGTACTTGGTAATTCGAGCAGCGAATCAAAGTGGAATAAAATTTTTTACTGCTCGTGATCAATATTCATTCGCAACGCGGGAAGCGCCGAACAGAGCATCTTCCGTTTCTCCTTCGAGTGCAAATAATCTGTGCAACTCCGTTCCTTCCTTGCAAATTTAAATTCACCCTTCCTACCGCGGGGTTACGTATCGATTTGCACTAAAAATACAGGTATCGTTCTCCGTGGACGCCAGGGGATCTCGATAGCACCGGTATAATTTTACTTTCCGATAATTCCGACATTTGATAAGCGCCTCCATTTCGCTGAAACTGGCGGTCGTAGCAGTTATGAATCCGAATGCAAGCGCGAACGAGAATGCACCGCGGTGCACCGCGTCTTGCCCCAGTAATTTGGATCTGTTCGTAGTGGAGCGTGCGCGAGTGTACGTGTATCGTAGGTAATATCATCAGCCCTTAACAGTCCCTTTCCCCACGTGTCCATCGCACCAACAATGGCGATGCAGTCGTACTACTGGAGCGATGTCTCGATACACACGGATCCAAGTTTTCTATTTGTAGTATGAATTTGTATATGAACATTTATATTCTCCAAAACTTCCCATCCAACCGATATTCCTTATCAGTATTTACGAATAGACCCGCGTAGAATTTTTTCCATGAAGAATAATTTTGTATAAGCAGAGGTTGAGGAGAGAATTATCGCGACACTTAGAGAAAATCCACTGTACGGATTCCACGCGAGTCTCGTGGCTCGACCGAGCGATTATTACTCGACGGAGAGATTGGTTTCGACAGGGGGGTTTTTCCGACCTGAGAGTATGTAGATCCATCGTGGCTGAGAATTTCCGCGCACTCGGTGAACAATGAACCGGGAATTCGATTTTGCAGGAGGATGGAGTGGATTTACTCACGTCTAGCGAGATTTCCGTGGCGGCGCGTCGTCGGTGCCTCGTCACTTCCTCCGCGGATCGATCGCCGGTGGTGCATCAATGTGTCGCTCTTGATTGCTGACTCGAAGATTCCACGTTGTAAGTAGCAACGGCAATCCCCAGGTAACGGTGACACTGAAACAGCCAAGATGGATGGTTTGCCATTAAATCACGAGGTGGGACAGGTTTATGGGTGTGATCGATATCGGGGACTCGCGGCTCGTGGCGCGGGTCTGCCTTTTTGCCACGTCCCTGCGGGAGCATTATTAAATTCCTGATACAGGGATAACAGGAGAGCGGAGGGGGAAGGGTGGAGAGGAGAACGCCTATGCCGCCACCGAATGGTAATTAACGCGGGGTATACATTTTTTATGGCTGTTTTAATTGCGTGTCCGCGTGGCGTGTAATGCGCACACTTTAATCAGGTCGAACTAATTTTTGAACTACTGGGGATGGGAAGTGGCACCTTCAGTGGAAACTTGCCACGGACTTTCGAAGTCAGTGCGTTGTCACGATTAAAGTTTTTTCACCTGGTTAGGCGCGGTGATGCACCCTATTTTTATATTGTTAGAGAAATGAGAATTGACAAGGGAAGTTTGAGAACTTGAATATTTGTATAAGACGGATTTATACAAATAAGTCGGACTTACAATATTCACGGACTTCGGTCTGAAAACATTTCATTCATAAAGGCCCGCAATATCAATATCTGTCATTAGTTCAGTCATTAAAAACAAGTATATTTTACTAAAAGGTTGAAGAATTGAATTTGTTACAAATGGGTCCCTCGATACAAGGAAATTAATGAAAGGCTGTCAAAATAACAAGTTCTTTAATACACCTATTCACCATTAGCACGACAGTTTGGCTAATGGGGGTGGTTATAAGGAAAATAAGTACAGGCAACGGTGGAGCTCGTTCCAAGGATTATTTTCCAGTTTACCTCATTAAAATATCCTTATTCGAACCCAAGCTATGAAGGCGAAGGAATTAGTTTTCATTCAACCTCCGTAATTAGTACGTCGAGTAAGTAGAGGGGCATTGTGGGACTTATCTATGCATTGGTTTTTTAAAAACCCTCAATTAACCTCGCTCGCTTTCAGTACGGTTGATTTAGCGTATTAGAAATATTCTTAGAGTTTGCCACGAACTTTGTGTATTGTAAAACTGTTGATTAAAGCCACGAATATATCCAAACGTTAAACTAAAATTGAGCAATAGTTCGTAAAGCGCTGGACGATTACCTAAAGCGTTGCTTTGTCATACTCGAAGTTCGTTATTGGAAGAACAACTAACTACGCGTTATTGGCCATCGCGCGAGCGTGTACAATATCGTCGAACATCGCTGGGACGTAAAAAGAAGGGAAGATAGGAGTAACAAAGCAGAATATGAGGTCAATCGGACGGGGACAGAAGTAAATCAATGCGTAGCAAAATGAACGAAAGTCGATGATAAAGGAAGACAGATTTACGACGGTTTATCGTCCCACCGGAATGAATGGAAAGGCAGTCCGTCGAGTCTATCGCGGGAAAAGTCTGCAAGATTATTCCGTTGCGTGTCGAAGTAACTTTACGAGCATAATTTGCGTGGCCGTGATAAAAATGTCTGATCGGGTCGCGACATGCCGTCCAGTCCTACGAATGGGAATAACAGATTTGCGAGAGAGAGGTTGCACCTCAATTCATAGAGAAGGATTTATGTACTAATGTATTACGTTGTCCCAAAAAAATTTTTTCCTGAGCTACACTCAATGATTTTGTGTGGCAGTGTTTATATAAATAGACAATCTAATTTCTTAGACATTCATATCGTAACAGTAATGGAGCAAAATAAATCGTACACAATTCAGTAATGTAATATAAAACATAAAATATTGTGTATGTATTAGTTATTAATAAAACGAAAGAAACTGTTGAGATAACCTAATATCTCCACTAAGGCTGGGACTATCGAAATAATTTAATTTTCAAATGTTTTAGGGGAATTCGAGTGGCCTTTAAAAAATTTTGTTTACACCCCTATAACATTTTGCAATGTTTTTTTGTTTTAAAGATTTTATTTAAGGTCACATCACATCTAGGTTATTAGCGACAACATTTATGTAAATGTTTATGTAAATGGGATCCTTATACTTAGACCAGTAAATTGTGTCTGTTCAATGTACTATATCTAAAGGTCTTTGAAATACGCAGATTCCTTCCGTCTTCTTTCAGTTCCTCGCATTCCCCAATTAAGTGTTGCACGGTGAATTTTGCAATGTTTGCATCGACGTTTTCTTCATTTTATCTGAAATATAAAATGACGAACGCCAGCAAACTGCCATATTACCCGGAAATGTCTCCATTCAGTCGTGTCCCTCTGATAGTTTGGACGATGAAGGTTCAACCGTACCCCAGAGTCCAGTTGGACATTTAGAGTCCAATCATAAATTACGAGGCGCCACCCGATCACCATAAAACAATGTCCTTCCCTCCAAGCTTCTGTCCGTCCTATTTCTTCATTGTTTCTCACTGTATTTTTCTTTCCTTATATTTTATAACTCGCATCTCTATTATTTCCATGGCCCTTCGCGCGTCTTATACAAATTCTAAAGATCTAAGTCCGATACTAACTGCACCCAATTTTTTCTTTAGCGATACACATATACGAGCCGTTAATTGCACAAATCGATTAACCCCATAAAACAGAAAGTTGAAAAATGCGATGAAATAATGTACATTATTTTTTAAAATTGCCTTTATAGTATAAATTTAAATAAATATTGTAGAATGCATAAATACAGATGTAACTTTTATCTAATGGTATATAAAATCAATTAGAAATAATAGCCAAAAAACAATCGTCAGTAATGTTACAATTTTTACGTGACTGGTAGAATTAATCGATTTGTTCAGTCAATAGCTCATATGCAAAATGATCTAACAGAGTTGAGAATATTTTTACATAATTTTCCTTAAATAAAGGTCAAGTGACACAAAGGTTTTTGTTCGAATAGTATTAATATCACGAAAACGCACTTTAGAAGCGGAAAGCGCAATAGCTCCTAGTTTTAAGTCCAGAGGGAGAGGGAAATAAAGGTGACAATAAGCACGTCGAGCGTTTAGGTAAAGGATAACGACAAAAACGTTTGGTAGCGTCGCCACCTGATAAGCCAGAACCGAGTCTACCCGCAGCCCCTCAAATGGAGTGTGCACAGACATTCAAATACTCGTTTCACGTCCGTCGAAACGTACGCGAAATTGTCTGGCCATACGTGGTGCCCCTCGAGTTTCACAGTCGCCTTCAATTTGCTCGGGATTCCAGCTGCTTAGGGCGAAGGAGCACTACTAGACAGCGTGGAATGGGTCGAGGAACAGGGATGGGCAAAATTCTCATCTACATACAAATTTTGAACGACGAATAAAAGATAAACAGCTCTCGAGTCGTTCGCTGGTGGATGAAAATTACAATTTTAAATGTACAATCCTATTACACCATTCATTGTACAAGCAGGATGTGGTAATTATGAGTAAAGGTAAAACAGGTAACAAAGGGATTCTACATTTATTATTTCTATATATTCTTATTCTATTTTCTTGGTATTACTGATTGAAAAAAATTCTATCCATCTCTGACTGAAGGAGAAGCAGAAAATAGGAAAGGGAATAAAGAGACGATCGTTTGGCTGGTCGAAATTCAAAGTCCTCGATGGCAACGGATTGAGGGTAAAGTTAGATCAGACTGTACTTACGTGTACACCGTACTTACGGCCATCGTGTGCACGCGGTGCGCGGTTGTCGTCTAAACGCATGCCAGGGAAAGAAGGGCGGGCTTAAAAGGGTAGTTCATCGGCGTCGTGAAGGTGACGCTACGTGTACAGCCTTTATATCGGGTGTTCCAAAATAAAGTAATCCCCAAATCATAGATTCGATCACTTGAAACCTTTTATCCAGAAAAATATGAGTTATATATAAATGATCATATTTAAGTAAAGGTATAATATAATGTATCATGGATGTGAATGAACTTTTCGCAGAATGGATGTGAACGACAAGTACTCAGGGATGTGCAGAACAGATCGAGTGGCTGTTGGGGTTGAGGTTCGGTGTCGATTGAAATGTTTTTGAATGGAATCTAGGAATCCAAGCAGAGTTCTGACGGCAGGGAGATGTATGTCACGAACGTGTGTGTGTGTGTGTGTGTGTTTATATAATAGTTTGACGATATAATGCGATCGCAGAGCAAGGCAGTTGCTAAGTCCAAAAATGAGCAAGATACAAGTCGACTGAAAACATCGAAAACTGAGTTCATGTCATATTATATTATAATATTAGTAATTCCCATTAATATTAATAATATTAATATCCAGACGAGATTAATTATAATTCATTAATCAAAATATTCCCATCGATTGCTTATAATCAATTTCATTTTATATGTATATTTGCTTTACATTGCTGTTGTTCGTTCACGTAATACTTCAATAAAATTGCGTCGTACTTGTTTAAGGTTACGGGCGGCAATAATGAAACACGCTGTATAAACGACACGTTAGTCTTCGGGGCACACATCTCCGGTGTGTTTGCAAGTTATGCATCGCGTTCTTTTGAGTACACCCCTATTTCTCCGCGGCGCCACTCTCATCCTACGACACTTTTTACGCGACCCTCACTTCGCCTTCTGGCTCAAGTCATCTTGCTCTTTCCCTGATTGTGTGCGGATGTGTCGCGTGCTTCCAGACTCTTAAATAACCGCGTCGCCCAGATACCATGGAACATTATGGAACAATCGACGATGCATGGCGGGAGACCGTCGAATGAAAGTGTCCTCGTTCCCCGGTAAATTAGTCTGGATTGTGGCAACGCCAATTATCTTTATGGCGCAACGAAGATTCCTTCTCTTGTTCCGTATTATTATTTATTTTATATTCAATCTTAATTTTCTTTCTGCACCAGCTGTTTCACAAACATAACCCCGTATTCCAGCATACCCCATCACCGAAGCCGTTACTGTGCTTACCACTTTTTATTTAAAAATTGTTTAATTGTGCAGTGATACCGAAGACCACCAAGGTTGACCAACTTTTCCTCACGTATGCTTAGCACTACGTAAACGATCCAGCAATAATTTGCAATTTTCCGCCCTGAAAAGTTTAATGCAAACGGTATTAGGGACATTGGAGAACCGAAAAGTTCCAGTCCCAGAGCGGTCGCGTTGTGCGAACCATTATAATCACCGGCTACACCTAGTTAATTTCAAATGAACTTGTTTAAACTTCTCGGAACTTTTCGCTCCAGGCTTTCCCTCATTATTTTTTCCCGCAGTTTTTTCGCCGCTGAAATTCTCCCGATCTTACCTAATAGTTCATTTTATGTTCAGTCTAGGATGAATTTAAAAACAACGCAATTTTGTTTCAAATATTGATCTTGTATACACAAATATCTGAATTCAAAAGAAAATTGAACAAAATTGAATACGCGTATAAAAGGGAAGTACAAAGTTGCTTCATCAGAGTATATTTCATTAAACTAAGGAAAACAAAGTATCGCTCCTAAACTGGTGGATACTTTGAAGTTTCAAGGCAAATCCGCAACTTACAGCATCTCTTATCTCGTTATCATTCCCATATCCGAGGTGCAAACACGGGGCGCCGAAACCAGCGTTCCATTCGAACAATTCAGACAGGAACGATAACTTTTCGGAGAGTAGTACAGCGGCGATAAACGAAGTTCGTTTTGTCTTCGAGCTGGCGTGGCATAAGATACAGCGTGGCGCAACAAGGTTCACGGACATCCGTTATCTGGAGCACCGCTATCGAGCGCCGCGGAACACCGCCATTGAACCGCAGTGTACGACCGCAAGAAGCTTGACGTAGCATTGCAGGACGTAGATTTCCAGAAACGTGGTCAAAATTCAAACTATTAATTCATATCAACATTCACGAATAATGTAGACGAAGCAAGAGCATCGCTTGAATTTAACCTTTTGAGTGGCAAGCAGCGATATATCGCTGCTCAAAGCTGTAAGTGCTATAAGTCATTAAAAAATCAATTTTCAATCAAAGATTCATTGTAACAGACAATAAATTATGTTTACTTATAAACAAAATTCAACAAAGTTCAAGATTTTGGGAAAATATTTTCTTTATACAAATTTATTTGTATTTTTTTAGTAATAAAAGAAGTCTAACATGCTTTCAGTATCGTGTACAAATTTCATGAACCTTAAAATAAAATTGACCGAAATATACATTTTTCATGATTTACAATCATGTATATTTGCTTAAAATTGTCTGACATTTCTCAGATATGTATACAAATTTTCTCTGACACTCAAAGGGTTAATAATTATTGATAGAAGTAGTTTCATTGTTCGCTGATGCTTTCATCCAAGGTGATGGAATTTGTGGTATCTTTACGGTTGAATTTTAGAACAATCGTTGATGCTGATAGAGTACCAACGTTCCTGGTGCATGGAATTTTTTAAAGCGGTATCTGTGACGCATCCCACGCATACAATTCTTTATACTTACATTGATTTTTATCGTAACAACTCCATAATTATACCTTTTCGCCACGTTCCAAGGATTATCGTTCCACCGTGCAGCGATGCAGATTCGGTGTTCGTGCCTAATGCTTATCGGACTACCGAATAGGGGGGAGATCGTGTCTCGAGCGCGTTCAACTTGTCCGCTACGGTTTTAGCAAACTCCGTTAGCTTTAAACCGCAAACTGGAGACTTGTCTGTGCTTTTTACGCGTCTGTCTGCCAGAGCTTAACGAAGGCGAGAGCTTGGCAGCCGTGGAAGCAAAAATTAACGCGACCCATTTGCAAACGGGATTTTGGCGGTCCCGTCGTCGCTGTGAAGAGCATCGGGAAAAACTCTGCCTGAGTTGTTACCTGTTAAACGGTATAGAGACGGGCGTAAAAAATATTTGTAAACTTTACCGTATGTAATTTATTTCCAAAATTTAGACGCGAGTTTTTCTCTAAGGTGCAGAGATGCACGAATCTATTAACGACGAAATCGCGAACTTCGTTTCCTACCGATGTCTTTATAATCGCAAGAGATTCACGGCCGATGGCGGACAAATGAGATTTTTTGCTGAAAATTGAAAGTTGCGGGAAGAGACTGGAAAGATAAAAGCGACGGATATATGTACGTAGACGAGGTGCAAGAAAGTTTCGAATCCCCGATGCAAAAAAGGAGAGGTTCGCGGGCGCGCGGGCAAGAACAATCAACAAAAGAAATCGGCCGAGTGACTGAGTATTAATTCAGCTTCACTGAGTCAGAAAAGTGGTCTTCCTGCGATGCAGACGTCGAAAGTTTTCGACCAATCAGTGATCCACCGACGTCCCACCACGAATCTGCAAACCGTCGATTCCCGTTGACCCGAATAAACTTTCATTTTTCATTTGTTGATTTCGTTTCGAGGGAGATCGTTTAATCGGGGAGTAATTAAGACTTATTCCTTCTCGAATCTCTTTTAAAACCAAAGTCCTTTTGTCCACGACAAGACGTCCCGAGGATTCGCAATTTTCTATTAAAATTTCAAGTGTCTTCTGCCACAATACGTTCGTATCGGAAGAATTTAACAATTTCGCTTGATACGAACTTTTGATTGAAATTAAGAGGATATTTCCTCGATTCCACTTTAATTAGATGATGAATTTTTGGTCGATGATAGAGGAGAATATCGCATAGTTTCTTTAGTTATGAAAGAAATCAGAAATTTCCAATGGCGTAATTTGAGTTCTCTCTGAAGCAGCATGATTCGATCTTCGATTAACGTGGCACGTTTCGCACGTTTCGATCTCGTGTGCTGAGCGTTTCTGCGTTATCGATACGACATAGTCAAACGCGATTTGTCGTGTTTCGAGGTCTCCGCATACTGTGCTGTGGACTGTACCTGCATCACACGAAAAGTGCAACTGCAATCTCATGCACTTGGAAATTTCGCGCGGTCGTGACAACAGGGAGGTCTCCCTCGAGCGCACCTCGAATATCTATGAAAGCACGAGCGAACTGTCAGATCGTTTTCGTTTCGACGTAGCAAACGAGTTTGTTTATAGACGGTATTTCGTGACACTTGAGCATAACTTCGGCGATGATTCAGCACACAGGAATACGAGGAGCGTGTAAACAGTTGATTTTCCTGCTTCGTCAAGATTTATAAGAAACGATAAAGGAAGCCATGATTTTGTTTCTCAAGTAAATTATAGAGCTTGGTTTATGACATGCGAGCACAATTTCAGGGATTATTATTCGATACAAATTACACGTATCAAATTTTGCCCACCGCTGCTCCACGGAATAAACTTGTTCAAAACTCGAGATTACAGGAGCAATAATTCAAAAGCATTTATTTCTCAATAGAGCGGCAATAATCGTCGTAGGTACAATGGTTTCCCATCGAGCCTGGTGGAAAACGGTAACACCTTCGCGCGATTTATCGTCGAACAACGTGCTCGATGGTAATTCATTCTTTCGCCGAATCGATGGACCAGATTTTTCCGGTCAGTCCATGGCTCGTAATTCAAACTCGAACAAACGCACTGGGTAACGTCCATTGGCCGTGGAATCGTCGCCCAACGAGCTTCGTTCAGACCGATATGCACGAAAATCGCGCGCGGAACTCGAATAAATTCCATCCGCGTGCTTAAAAGTGGCAAAGAAACGGAATTTACTGGGGCAAGAAGGGGAGGTGTCGTTATCTGGTCTACCGGCACAGCTAAAACTGCTGCTATGCAAGAAAGAATCCCAAGTGTTTGTATCTAGTTGAACGCGCGAGACGTTCGACCATTCTTACGCTTATCAGTAATTCTTTTCTTTAAACCGTTTCTTTCTTATCCGAACATAACAGTCCAGATATTTCTTGTCGGCTGATAGCAACAACATTGTCCCCGTTCTGGCTTTGCCATCCCCCACCTCTCGACCGTCCCAGATACACGCCCACGCCCATAGATCGGTGGGAAACCCAATTCCTCTTTTTTATCCCTAATAAACGTCCTTGGCAGAGCTTCCATACGCGCCGCGACAGCGAGCAAACCCGCGGAAGCGAGACCCCAAGTAGCCTTATCGCGACCATAACGCCGTGCACGGGGTGTAGACGCTTAGGTCTTTTCCAAATGAGGCGACTTTTCGTTGCTGTGCGTCTAGACGAGGCGGCTTACCCGCGACTCGAGACAGGTAGCATTCAGTCAGTATTTACAATGGAGTTGGACGATATCACGTGATCAAATATTACCCTTCCTCATTGCGGGCGCACGCTATATGAATACTTTGCAATGGAATGATTGAAAAACTCTCGTTTTGGAATAAATATTTAGTAGTAAAAAAAGTTAAAAAACTTGAAAAAATCAGAAATATAGTCTTATGAAAGATTAGAACGCCCGAACAACATCAATGGAGATAGAAGATACCAAATAAACCAAGAATACCACACAGTTCTCCCGGTTTTTTAATCGATCACGAAAGGAAGAAATAGAATTACATTCTCAATTCTTCTCAAATTTTTAAATTTTGATCTACTACTAAATATTTATTCCAAAAGAAGAGTTTACCAATCATTCGATTGCAAAGTGTACATATAACATGCGGCCGCAATGAGAGGGGCTAATATTTGGTCATACGACATCTTCGTCCAACTCCATTTTGAATATTGACTGAATGCTACTTGTCTCGCGTCGCGTTATTGGAGTATCGCATAAGTTGAGTCACCTGGTCGCGGTCTCAGCGTTGCTGCCTGGAACGACTTTTTCATTATTCGTTTTCTAAAAATGCTTGCTGAAACTTGTTGCGCGGAATAAAGTTTCTTTATTTCTACGTTTGGTCAGTTAACGAGGCCGTAAAAGCTCGCGGTTGAAACATAAAAATTTTACGTGGATAGCTACGCGGAATTTTATGAATACGGTAGAACCTCCCTTATGCGAACCCCTGTTAATTGAATGGTCAGCCATTTCGGTGGCTTTGCTATCGAACGTTGCAGTATTTCTCAAACTGGAGCTCTCGGATCTGAAAGAGAGTAAAAAAAACTCAAATTAAATAGAAATTTTATTTTACTGTAATTACAAGCTCGAGTGACTAGATACCTCTATCACACATTCAGTATACACAAACACGAACCATAAATACGACCATGTCCAAAGTAAGCAAGCACTTTTGGACCCCAAAGGCCATCACCTATAGTGCCCAACGAATAATTCGAATTTCGTACGAGTTGCGTAACATTAAATGGCTCGCCCCATGCATCACCAAATTCCGAAACTTCCCCACTTACACTTGGAGTTTCGCCTAAATTGTTCCACAGGCGTACATCCGATGCGTGTGTGTGTGTGGAAGTAAAAGGCACTCGCGCGCAAACGCTATTGGACTCACCGTGGCAAGTTTCCACGGTGTGTCGCGAAGCTCGCGTGCAGGGCTTCCACTTTCTATTGTTAGTCGAGGTCGTTCGAGTATCGAACCGCGATACTGGCCTCTTTCCCAACCGGCCAGGAGGATCGGTATTAAGGTCAGCAGGAAAGGACGAAGGGCAACGCGCGGAGATGTGCCGCAACGATCGCGTTGACCTGCGCCACTGCGGTTGGATATAACTGGAGCCAGCGGAACGAAGGTAGATCGTGTCTGGATAAAGATATCGGATTAAACGCGACTCCTGGAGAGTATAAGGTGAAACAAAAGGGCGAGATTTTATGGGTGGGTACTTGTTGCGCGATGTCGGGGAGCGTCGTAAGTTGCGTGGGCGATAAGTGGTTCCAGGAGTTACTTAGGTGTTACTCACGATCCCGTACAAAGAAATAGGTACGACGAGATAGGGAGTGTCAACTCCTATCGTAATTAGGAAGTCGACTTTCACCGAAGAAACTTGTTATTGAAGGAAACTCTTATGGAAGAGACCTGTTCGATCGTCTTTTAAGGGGCTGTAGATGTTACGTTACTCAGTTTCATTTTTCTAGCTTTTTCTTGCTTCTTTATGTGCTTTTTCAGAGATTCAAAGTCTCTTTCGTTAATTTTCTGTTAAAGATTGTATACGATGGTATTTCTCGCCAGAAAATGTTTAATACCATGCAATGAACATTAACATTCTTTATCTCTTTACATCTGTAACTCAAGCGAGGGAATTGTGGTACATCAAAGCAATCTGTAAATTAAATTAAAAGTAGAATTTTCACATATTCTGCGTTGAACGAATCACCGTACACACGGTGCACGGCGCAGACTATCTAAAGTTTTGCCGTTTGAGGAAAGAAGGGCGATATATCAAAGGGCAAAGATTGACTACGTAACCGCCTCCGCAAAATCTGGCGTCGTTCGAGGAACAAGACGTTATGCAAAAGCGGCCCAGGAAGACAAATAGCATTGCTCGACTGGAACATTAATCTTGATTGACGCGAGGAAAGTTCACTAGACGCTGTTCACGCGGAAACCGGATACGTTTCCGTATAAAACGCTCGAAGACGTGAGATTCCCGGTAGCGGTGATATATGTTTATCATGTCGCGGCTCGTCCCACGCGTTTTCTCGCGTGTCGCATTTAAATCATTCTTTATGATCGCCGTACCGAGACAGAAAATTTGTCAGGATGACGGACTTCGTCTTAAATTTTCACGAAAAGTCGAGTAGAACGAGATACCTATCGAACTCCTCGACTCCCAGAGGACAGAGCGTGCGATTCCTTCAAATGAAATTCTGACTGGTGCCTCGAGTCAGCCGTAAATCGACCAACCGAACGGACAGAACAGGCTATGTCGAAGTAAAGTGATAAGCCGGCAACACGCCACGAATGGTGATTCCTGATCAAATTGTAGTTGGCTCGGGGAGCAACATTCGAGCCATGAACTCGATGCATCGAAAGTTATATAACCAGAATCTGTAAGTAAAGTCGATGCCCATCGCGCGATAGGTTACATTTTATCGACCGTGCTATTCCATGCCAACTCAGAGGTTAATACTATCCAGGTCCTAGGATCTTAGGTGAAGCATGATACTTTCGGATAAGCACGACAATATGAAAGATGAACTTCCTTCTGGAAGAAAGCAGCAAACGGAATCATAGCTTCCAACGAATAGGAATCGATAAACACAGAGGAAAAGTATCGTATTTCTGTCTATTCTAGAGTTTGAATATGCTAGACCACGATTTATTAAAAGTTCAAACGAAAATCACATCGCTGGGCTGGAAGAACTAACGAAAAGGTGTCAAAAACGAGGGCTCTCAAGTGATATGATCGATGTTTGACAGTGAGAATGATTAGTGAAGAAAGCACCAGAAAAAGTGTCACTCGAGATTGTTCGCTCCTAGATGCTGCAACGTGGCATTGCTTCTTATCACGTTGCACTCTCTGTGATCGAGTTTTTGGTCGATCAGGCTCAGTTACTGTGGTTTCATAGTTGTTTTATTTTCTTGACCCGAGCCCATGTGATCTCCTCATCTCAAAAATCAAGCCAAGCGGTTACTATTCGGAAGGTTGTATAGATAAACTAAATCGGTTTTTGATTAGATTTAATTTATATTCGATATTATCAAGCTTGGATTACGTATTCATTAATACGATCGGTGACTTGTAAGTTTATGTACGTATCCAGCTACACGTATATTCTTACAGGTATAGGTGCTGCTTAGACTTGATGCTACGGCTAGAAATGAATACGTACATTGTCAGTTTCATGCTCAACTATAGACACCGATTAAACCTAATTAATTTAAGTCATAGACTCAACTGATCAAAAGGCCCCAAGCGTTCCGTCCTATTCAGCACATGCATAATCGATGCCCACGAAACGCGGTGCATTTTATTATCTGCAATAATAAATGCCACATAAGCTTACGCACGTAGCACTAATAGCGATTTCGATAATTATTGCGCTGAGAGATAGCGGCACCATTTTAGTGGAATTAATCGTAAACCGAGAGGAGCGATTACTGTTATTAAATTACGATCGTCCGCCATTCTAACTACCATTGGTACAACTGATAGCCAGTCAACGGAATTAAACACATGAAAGCAAGGTTTATATTTTACTCTCTATCTATACCCGCGATGTACAGGGTGGATCATGGGAGCTGTTCCAAGCACCGGAGATATTCCTCCAGAAGCAAATTTGATGAGATTTTAAGCTCGTCGATATTTTTTGCGGGGTTACGTATGATACGTAGATTTGAGATGAGCTTGGAAAACAGAAAGTGCTTCGTTTCAGAAGATTGGCAATAAAATGATTGTTGGCGATTTTAAAATCTGAAATTAGAGATCTCATCTTCGAAGTAAATCTAAACTTAGCATTCGTGACAATAGAATGCTAAGGAAGTATCTCGAGTTTCTGGTAGATACCAGAAAAAAGTCCTCGAGTGCAAAAGGTTAACTTAAATACATTCAATCTAATCATAATTCAATCTATTATTTTTCTACAAAAATAAATGTACTGAGAATCTACATATGTACAATATATTGGTCACTGCAGAATAGCGAAAGAAAAAGTTTAGAATATAGCCTGTCCTCTCAAATACCATGGGGGACCCTTCCTATACTCTTCCTATACCTACGTCCTTCCTGCTAGAAATTCTTTTACCTTTTTATTATAACGTTCGTCGGTTAGTCTTAAGAAGCTCCTCGCAAAGAAAAGATCTCAGCTTATTCGTGACATTTTAGTAATAAAATCAAAACTTTTAATTAATAAATTTAGTATTTTATTATTTCGTTATATACCATTTCAAGTGGAAGAGATACTGTTTGCTCACATGTACGCAAAGCTTCCTAGTTTGGAGAAACAAGGAATTTTCAGGGATCCCTATCGTGTTGTCACGGAGTGTAGATTCAGCGTTAATCGTCAAATGCTTTTTACAGGCTCTGTACATGGCACAGCGAACGCGTCGCTCTAACTGCTTCCGAATCCTGGCAAAGCCCGTCCGAATAATAGACTCCCGTTGCATGGAGACTCGTGTCGATGAATATTAAAGCTCGCGGTGGGGGATTTATTTATAATGCCTTAATCTCGTCTCGGCCGCGGGATTAGCGGGTTTGATTCGGGAACGTTCGCATGCTATGCCGCCATATAAAAGCACGGCAGTGCGGGTGAGCACGGGGACGTGTGCACGCTTCGGTAACACAACTACGGGCCAACCCCGTCGATTGTGAAGGAACAACGCTGTCGATTGCCTCGAAACGCGCCCCACGATTGGCTCCGAGTATGGAATGCACGATAATTCGGCCAGAGGCTTAATTGTATACGTCGCGTGTGTTTGCGAACGTGCGCCGCCGCTAGACCTCGGGTCACGAGAAATCGACTCAATCAGAGAGTACACAGCCACGTATAAACCTATTCATTCTACCAGCTCCCCTTGTGTACCTCGCTGCCCGTGAATACCATGCAAGGTTAACCGCGGAACACACTGGCCCGGTGTCAAGGAATCGAATTCTGGTCAGTGAGTTAATCTCGCGTTACCCACACGAAAAACATGACCGCAACTCGCCAGTCTTATTCGAGGAGCCAGATAGACGATCAACAAGTTGTCCACTGTCAGAGTTTATGTTATTTGCCTTTGGCTGGATTCATAGTTCTGGTAATTTGCAGGTTTGGAGGGCAAGTAGGTCTGGTGATCAGGAATATTCCTCATATTTGAAACTGAGATGATAGATAGTTTACGAAGCACTCCCTTCGTGTTTGCTTTTCAGGTTTTGTTTATCTGGTTAATACCAAGCCATGTTTCAATTAGACTACCTTATCAGGTTAGCTTCAAACTAACCCCAGGTTACCTTCAACTACAAAAGACAGTATCGAAGTCGTAATAAATCTTGATTCAACTCGAATCGACGATCAACAAGTAGTCCCCGCCAAAGTTCCCCGTTATTTCTGAATTGCGCTCCCTCTGTTTCCCTCCCTATTGAAAGATTTACGCGCATACGAACATTTATAGCTCGAAGTTCACCCCGCGGTTTGCGGTTTTTCTAACTTTCAGCTTCCGTAAGTTTCGCGAGCTCGCTAACGCTGGTCCATATTTTAAAACTTCTCGTGGGCGAACGGGTGTATAAAAGCACCGTTAAAGGAGTTCCAAGGAAGGGCAAGAACGAGTGGACAGTACTTCCCAACAGGCTTATTCTCCTCTTCCTTGTTAGAATGATGGATGCGAACGTCCGGCAAAATGATGTACTCGGTTCATTTCGTGGCTCGATACGGCCCGGAAAAATAAACGAACGAGGAAGACACTCGAACATCTTCTAAACTATGACAGAGCCTCGACGAGTTCTAAAGTTCGAGGGTGACTCGAGGCTCTTGCGTGGAACTTTGTTGGAGTTGGATACATCGATCACGCTGGATCTTACTTTCCGCAAACGCTGATGCGAAATGACGAAACTTTCGTCGTCCCTGGTTGGGGCTCGGTGCAGGGAGTTGCGGTGACATTATAATGATATCTTCTTGGTGATAGTAAACAAATAAATAAATTCTGGTCGCGTGAAAAGAATAAATATCCAAGTGTTAACATCGGATTTATCACTTTTGCAAATTTCGATGTTACAGTGCTTACTATACGCCGTGTCCTCGGCAAAAACTGATATACTAAATAATTTCACTTTGAAGCTCTCGAATCGACGTTATATTTCCATCCCCTGTTCGTAACCCACTTTGCAGCGATCGTGTTAATTACCTGTAAACGTGCGGCGCGACATCATTATCGATGCTCGCATAGAAACAGGGCTGCATTCTGCGCTGTGTATTTCCCTTTCAATAAAGTTCACTACAATGCGGCCGACAATTGTTCGTGGCACGTTTCAGCGGTGAACGGTGAAAAAAGACGGTCATTAATAAAAGTCGTGTCGCGGACGCGTGATTAGCGGCTCACGTGTTTGCGTAATTAAACGCACGATTTCGAGCGATATCGACGATAAAGATACGTGCTCACGTACATTGTTCGTAAATGCGTAATTCGCGATGGCGTTTGCACAGTACACATGCGAATTTACGTAATGACGGGATGAACAATGATAAATTTTAGCAATCTGGGTGGACGAAAATGTAAAAGGGATGTTTGCGAAAAAGGTAGAAATTCATTTAATTACACCTTTTAATTGGAATGTTTTTTGTTAAATCAAGAAAATGTTCTTCGTCGTAATTAAGTCATTCGAGGTTTAATCGATATTGCTAAATTAATAAATAAACGTTAGTAATCATACCGCAAATTTTCTTTGTTTCTCGAAACTTCTGGACTATTAGACCAAGCTACGCGTATCGAATGATCTCGGAATCATTGGAAAGCGTTGGCCCGAGCTTGCCTTTGTGCCACCCACGCGATGGTTCTATTCAATTAACAAATCCACCCGGCGCAATTATTGCTTGGCTAAATTCGCGTACGCGTGGCACGGGCTTTGTTTGAAATTCTGGTAAACTGCTTGAATTATTCAAATTCCACAGTCGATTTGTTAACTATGCATTCGTGTAAACGCCGCCCCCCAACAATTTATTAGACCGTTCCAGGAGCTTCGTCAAACGACTAGATTTGGGACAGTGGAATATTATGTGGCTCGAATATTTTACTGTCGTGCGTAGTTTTTTATATTGCTTAATAATTAGAACACTCACCCCATGATATTCGGCAAGAATGAACTCTGTGCGCATTGGTGTAAACGTACCTGTAACAGACGTAAGTGGGATGTGATTAAAATCAAATAATATTGTATAAGTCTCTACGAAAAATAAGGCACAGGCGGCCTTCTTGTTTTTAAATATACATATTTGTTAACAATTTTGTACAAAGTATATTTACTTCTATAAATATAAACATATCTTTGTGCTTTTTATTCGTTGTACGTAGTACTTGTCAGTATACATTTCTAGCTTAACCTACTTATATCTAACTTGGAACAATTTATATATACAGGTTGTTCCAAGAATGTTGGAGGTCCTTGAAAGTGGTGGTTGGGGGGAGGAGGAGTTGATTTGAAATAATTTTTTCCTTAGCGAAAATGTTGTCCGAGACTTCGTTAAGGAGATATTAACAGAAAACTCTGACCAATCGGAGCGCGAGTATGTCGCTGGAGCGCCCACAATAGTATAGGCTACACGGGCGTTCCACCGGCATACTCGCGGTACCGTACGAGCGCGGCCGCCTAAGGAGTGGCCTATACTATTGCGAGCGCTCCACCGCCATACTCGCATTCTGATTGGCCGGAGTTTTCTGTTAATCTCTCTTTAACGAAGCCTCGGACAACATTTTCGCTAAGGAAAAAGTTGTTTCAAATCATCCCCCGAACCACCCCTTCCAGGGAATTCAAACATTTCGGGACACTTTGTATGTAAGCTTTGGGTTGGCGAGTCGTGTATGCTCCAGAGGACTGGACCGTCTTTTACATTCAAACTTTATTTATTCCCTAAAACGCCATTGTAAAATTTTTTTGACAATACCATTCAAAAGCTGAGACTTCGAGGAAGTTTTTCCCGAGGAGTATCCGCCAAACAACTATGTATTTGAAACCGAACAACGCATAGAGAAAAAATCAAATTTTAAGAAATTCGTGCTCTTGTTTGACGGTTTATTCTTGGATATGGGAGGCCCGATACTACAATATTACTATTACTTTTAAAGCAGAAAACGTAAGGTAGACTGTAGACAAGCTTTGGTGATGTAGAATACTCGATCGTTAAAGTGACTCCATTGCTTACTTATCCAAGTTTCAAACAAACCCATACACTAGCAGTTGAATAATTGTTTTAGCGAACAAACCCCGTACACTACACAACATCTCAAGTAATAGGAAGTATCTCGCTCGTTAAGCTCTTCCGTTCAAGGTTATTACAAGGTAAATACTTCGTTATCGATGTTGACTGTCATCGTGTCATCCCGTCGGGATGTTTTAATGGTATTTGAGGAAATCTCGATAAGCTACGTTTCCCGTATATTAGATCCGGAATTTCGCTCTGTTTTCTGGCTCAGTCTCATCGTGCGAAAATTGGAAAAGTTCAAAGCGGTCGCCGTCGGTGACTGGAGGTCGCAGAGAAGGAGCCGAAGCGGGGTCAGGAGGACGCGATCGGGCAGACTGAGCTAGGTGAGAACGAGCCAGGATCGAGAGGAAAAAACCTAGGGAGTTAAAGAGGACAGAGCAAAACGAACGCAGAAAAATGAGAGAAAGCTGAAGAGAGCCAGTGGAAAAAGGGAAAGATTCCCTATTGTTCTTGCAGCCGAGGGCACTGTTCGATTTCACGGTGCATAGAGACGCCCCGTGGAAATGAATCAATTGTGCGAAAGTACGCGAACCGCTGCGCCGACGCTTGATATGGCGGTTTTACAATGAATGCTGATACCTCTGATGAGTCTTGTAAAAGCCGTCCCGAGGCGAGGACCTTTGGCGGGTCGGGTAAACAATTTCGAGCAAGTAGTACCTGGGAATCGAATCTTCCGCTTGGTCTATGCGAGCCAGAAGTTGTCACTCCGTGGACATGGTGTAATTAAGCCCCACAGTCCAATGGATGCTTAGACGTCACTGGCCGTGCACCACATTTCGCAGCGTTCCACGAACGCTTTTACATGGCCGATGAATGCTGGCATTGGAGATCGAGAAGCTTAGAAGCTGTTTCATCGACTCAGTGGCTTTATAGCCTTCTTGGTCATTTGTTTTTGACAGAGCCCTCATAGTAAATGGGAAATTCCTCGAAGCTTTGAGTAGGCAGTTTGGGGTCCATGTTAAGGGTTTCTCGATAGGATGTGTGCTGAGAACATTCAAAACAATGGTGGCTTTGAAATATTTTCTTTTGACTGTCTGGGTACGAGACACTTGAGTTTCGAGTTCGAACTATTCTCAATGAATTATAGACTATATAACTTAATTTGTATGTTCTATAAGTGGAATTTACATGCTGGTTCAAGTAGAAGTTCTGAAGCTAGGTAACTGTTCTATCAACCTAGCTGCCTGGTAATTTCTACTTCTCAGGCATGTGTTCTTGGCAAGTAATACGGTGGTAAACAGAACGCACATCAAGCTTTGAGTATGTACTCAATAATGTAAATTAGAAGTCTCTTGATGCTTTGAACGTTATTAATGGTCGAACACTAAAACGATGCTACCTTGCGAGATATTCTCTACATAGTCTAGGTGCACAATTCTCTCGAGTGTTTCTATTAAAAGAATTTGCTGAAGAAGTAATTTTCCACACGACGAGATCAATTCTTACATTTTTTCAACCAAATTCTCCCATCCTAACTGCAAATATTGACATCACCAGCATCAATACCATTTCGGCACCTCCTTGCGTGCCAGTTCCAGCGGCTTTGACATCTCCCGTCTTTCAGCACCCTCGACGCTTCCTTGGAGAACATTTTACAGACTTTAATGGCATTAACATCCCCGAAGAGAGCTGCGGGAGCTGGTACCTTCGCACAGAGCAGAGAATAATCGTGAACCGTATTTCCAGATGGAGGAGAGAGGCAGCTCGATTCTTCACGGAGACGTCGCGAACCACGTTGGCGAAGATTGCGTCGAAGTGTCCCAAGATTCCGAGAAAATAAAAGATACGTGGCGAGGACCGCTTTTCTTCTGTGGCCCGCACGAAAAGCCTCGCCGAGAGAGAAATTACCAGTATTTTGCAGCCGTTTCTCGACGCCCGGAGCACTGGTCTAATGTAACAGCGTTTGAATGATCACGAGCGGAGAATGAAGGGAAAAATTATTCGCAGCGCGGAAAGAACCGCGATTCACGAGACGAGCGTTAACGAGCCGAGGAACCACTGATTCTAATACGAAGGAATCTTTTCAGATCGCAACGATGATACCAATTTCGTTGAACGAGACCTCCCTCCCCCTTCGTCGAAAACGGACTCGAGGGCTGATACTTGCAGTGAAACCTCTCGCGTAATTAGAACACCTCGATGCCAAGGTGTCTTTCACGAATTTTACCTTCCTCGGGATCTGAGATTTGTAAGCATCGTTCGGGAAAGATTGAAGCCAATTTTGTGAAGTTGGCGATGCTGTAGGATTTTCATCTGAATTCTGTGTGGCATAGTGCAGGGATGTGTCGTATGCCAACATAATCTGTATTAA
The DNA here is from genome assembly GCF_026225885.1 of Hylaeus anthracinus. Taxonomy (NCBI): domain Eukaryota; kingdom Metazoa; phylum Arthropoda; class Insecta; order Hymenoptera; family Colletidae; genus Hylaeus; species Hylaeus anthracinus. Next base: position 5,586,061 of record NW_026533254.1, read on the forward strand.
TTTTAGTTTAAGATAACACTTTCTTCTCATCCTTCGTCAAACTCCAGCAGCAAACATTCCAAAATCCTTCCTTCGATAGCTGATGATTTCATCTTTGCTAGTCATTCGCGGACCTCGACCTCGTTACCTCACCCCTACTGACCATTGAACCTAAGATAATCCCTACCTTTCCATCTTCCATTTTTCGAATCTATGAAACTCACTATTTTTCCCTTTGAAGACAGAGAATTGTCCGAACCATCTTAGCACGAGGAATTATACACTGTATCGCGCGAATATCTACAACCTTTAATTTCGCTCGACGTTGTAACTTAATAAATACAATAAAATAACGACTCCGGCGGAATACAACAGGTGTAAGTAAAACATTAGTCTATCAGTTTGAATGCCTACAGTGACTGTAAGATTTTTTGTTTGACTAATTTTTATTTGTAAAATGACACTGCATATGATTATCAATCTCGTCACGATCAAGGAATACATATTTGTCACGATGCTCGTGGAAACACGCATAACCATCAAGACATACGAACAAACTGCATTGAGGGATATTTGTCGAGTTCGAGCGCAAAGTCGTGAGTTTAGCGGCGCATTCGAGTTCAACGAGGCGCGTATGCATTCGAAGTAATTAATCGTGGGCAATTAAGCTTAACTGATAGCTTGCGGTCGTTTGGCTTCGGAAATATTAGCTTTCGGCGGGGTCTCCGAATGAAGCCCCACAGGCTAATCTTCTTTCAATGAACGCAGCACGGAGCGGCCGGTTTCACTCCGTGCTGACAACGACTTATCGAGCCTGTCAACGACTCGTTACACACGACACGGCAATTAGTTCCGTGCCGGTGTGCACTTATTAATTAACCACAGCCATTGACGGAACTCGTGTGGCTCGCGTCGACGTTCAGACAACGAAAAATCGATACCTAACGTCACGTGCACGACTCTCCTTAAAGGGGGTCGAAATTGCTCCGAAACAAAGTCCCCTGTGGGAATTAATTCAACGAAATGAATGCAATTACAGGTTTTTCCCTTTACGTAGTAAACTGTTGAAAAACACAGCTCGCTGCAAGTTTATTATGTATGAGATGAATTTACATCTTTATTAACATATGCTCGTTAATAAAAATGTAGAGACTGTTCTAAATTTATAAATCAAAATAAAAATCAACCAAGTGATCAATGGTATCAATGCTTTACACTAATTTAGTTTATAACAAACACTACTAACCAACTAGAAACACTAGATATTGTATAGGAATCCAGGCAAATTATTTTTTATTATTCGTACTTAGCAAATTCAGCTCTGAATAGAGAATTTGACGTAGACGATCTCTTCATACATTCTAACGTTGTGAATATTCCAGAACAGAGTACAAACAAATTTGTTGACCGATGTAGAGTTTATTTGGCTGTTTTTCGAGCAGGGCCGACAGTTTCTTTGAAAAGGGAATAACAAATTCTTCGCAGGACACCGACCTATCGACAAATCGATATTTTTCTGCGCCCTGTGTTTTCCCCACTGTGCTTTCAATTCCATTTCACTGTTACATACTTGGGGGATTTCCAGATTATCCCGAATTCTGGCGACTCCTTTGGCGCTCAAAGGTAAGGATTTCTGTTGAAGTCCTACTGGCGAATAAGGAACCTTCAAACGTAGCAACGAGATTCGTGCAATCTTTCCCAGGTCGGCTTGGTCTATTGTTCGATTCTCGACGGGGCCGAAATAAAGTTCCACGTACCAGGTGACCGGAAAATCAGCGAACGGACAACCTGATCGCGATATCAGGGATATCTTGCCGCAACCAGAGCGCGAAAAATTCATCGCAAATGTCGCTCGCCATTGTTTTGATCATTTATCTGGAATCTATAAAGGGAAACCAAGGATTTACACCAATAGTTTTCAAATGTATTTGAAGGTACACTCAAAAAATAAGAAAAAACAATTGCAGTTGAATAATAACAACGTATGCTTCGGTAACAGATCGAGGAACCTGAGAAACCAATTTCTCTCGACTCGAGGAACACGGGCGTCTCTCTGAGGTTTAAAATTGCTCGCAACCTGAGGAACAAACTTCGTGAGAACTATAGGACAAAGTTCGTAACTCCTTAAGGAACATAATTAGCAACAGTTTGAGAAGCAAACCGAGGATCAAAATCTACAATAATCTGAGAAACAAATCTTGTAGCATCACAAGGGATATCGCCCTGGAGCAGTGACGCCAGGTGTCCTGGAGTCGTTCCATTTCTGCTAATGTGACCAAGAAAGGAAGAAGGAAGCCGGGTACATAATTGATTTCTCCTTCTATGTTTGATGTCCCTTGCCCATAATCGAACGGACAATTATAGAACAAAGGATCCTAGAGCTCGCGGATGCAAGACAATTTTATTCGGGAGTTAAAGAAGAGACGTTTCATCTTTCCGCGTCTAGAAAAATGGAGTTCGCCATTGTTTGCTGTAAAAGTTGCTTGGAACGCGTGGAAAAAGTGAACCGCGTAGCAGAAACAGAAACAGCAAACGGAAGCATATCGTAATGAAACTCCGCGATGGAACATCGGGATTTACTTTGAGCTCATCTTTGTGCGCTCGATTGTCTTTGAAGAAGTAGAAACGGGTTACGTTCCTAGGGAGAGCAGTCTGCGGAAGAATGTTGCAACCATCCTCGGGAAAACGTAACATACTTAACCCTAATAAGAGTAGTTGGTATACTCCCTTTATGAAAAAAGGTAAGATTGATATATTAGGTCACCCCAAGTTCGTGCTACAGACTGTGTCAATATTCGATAAAAAAAGGCTACAGAAATTTGATAGAGATTAATTTTTTTTTATGACACTTAGGGGTATGTTTCGCATATTAATTTGAGTAGCAGAAGTATAAGTGGCATGAATTTTTAGGACGACCTAATAGAAAGTAATGTGACAGTCCAAGCGTGGAGCGCAAAAAAGGAGTCCCTATCCAAAAGCGGACCGCGACCTCACACTTCTCCATACACCCGCGGACTACCTCTGCATAGGTGTCGGGCGAGAAGAGAGCGAGGTGGGGCAAAAAGTTTGCCCCGTTGCAGTAAATAAAAGTAGAAGATAAAGGAAAAGTCCAAATTTTCAACGGTAGGAAGATGTAATCAATTCTTGTTTAGTTTACCAAAGTTCATTTTGATGCGTTAGAGTTCACCACGGCGGTAATAATTCTAAGACAGGGAATACTTTGATAAAGTCATTAATGTACCTATTCACAGAGAAACACGAAACTTGCAACAGCTCGTCTCAACTATGCCACAACATTTGCCTGAACATTAAACGCTCCAAGTGGCATTCCAGTAATTTCTGGCCGGTTCAATCTTCGCTGGGCAGACCTCGTAAAGTGGGGACGTCTTCATCGCAATAAAGCGGAAGTAGTAGTATTAGTAACTCACGAAATGTTCATTGAACTTGGGTAGCAGGTGTTCTGATGCACGCCGAAACGAGTGATTGCGTGTAAGTGCGACACAAGATCGTTAACGTGAACGATAACACCTCCCACTTGTAAATCTTGATCGATGATGCAGTTGTTAGTTGTTCGTACAACTAATTTGTTGTAATGTACAATAGTGGAAATCATTCCTTTAAGAACACTTGATCATTATAGCAAATAGAAAAGATGATAAGTATGTTTGGACAACTGAATTTTATAAAATTTCATTTCGAATTTAATTTTGAAGCTACAACTTAAAATTTAATTGTACTATTCCAACTCGTTATTTTAAATGTGTTAGCTAGATGGGAATTCTTTTCCATCCCTACTATCGATCTTCTTGGCATGGATTCCCGCAGTCAGACTTGTATTCGCTCTACGATTTAATCGGCTTTTGACCCCGACTCTAATCATCAGCCACGTAATGAATAATAATGAGTGTTATCGCGCGATCCCCATCGCATCGACGTCTGATACGCTTTCGATGCGTATCGGTGCTAATTTAAAACATTTTTAATTACTCACGTCCTTTGTCAAAATCGCCTCTACCATAAATTAGTCGAATAAATGTTGGAGAACATAGGGAATGTAATCTACGCGATCGATTAAATATCACGCTGCCACTTTTACACAACTGCCAGGCAATTTACATTTTCATTGCTTAACAGACGCGAAATGGGACTGCATGAAAAACACGCGAGCAACAACATGGTAAAGTGTTACATAAAATTACAGCACATAATTTATGGGACACAAATGAATATTTATCAGCCAATGAGAGGAATAATGAAATTCTATACGAAGAGTAGAATTATACAATAAAATTGTACTAATTGTACAAAATTATACAAATAATTTCAACGTCTGTTTGCGTTCGTCTTTCTCTGTCTCTCTACGGAAAGTGTTTAGGCTTCTCAGTTTATTATGAGACGCAACAGAGGTGACGCATTCGTGACGTTCACCGAGTTTAATTCAATCGCGACAACTAACTACGACGACTTGTGAACCGGTTATCGGAAATTGGTTTCGCGCACTCGTCTTGATTACCGGCGCGTGTCTAAGCGCGAGAACCAGGTAATTAACGTGTGATTACTTCGTCGGAATTGTCGTTGCGAAGACGAAGACATTCACTCGAGTGAATGGATCGGAAGACGCGAACCAGTTGCAGTTCTGAATGATGATTCAAGGCTCGTGGCACTCTCTTAAGTAAGTAAACGCAGCATAGTATTTGTGTTTAGATAGTATGAGACTGGAATTTTCGATTTTAGGTAGACTTGGGCAACATTCATTCGTTTGGGTTGAGCATTATTTGAGCCGTTCACTGCACAAATCGATCAACTCTACCAGTCATATAAAAATTGTAACATTACTGACGATTATTTGTTGGTTATTCTTTCTTATTAATTTTATATACCGTTAGATGCAAGCTGCATATGTATTTATGCATTCTACAATATTTATTTGAATTTACATTATAGAGAGAATTTTAAAAAAGAACCTCCATTATATCGTCGTGCAATGAATGGTTCATTTCATGAATGTATGAATAATCAAGGAATAAATTTTTATTTGTGACGTTCGCTGCTTGGGTTCCTTATTAGGGTTTCCTAATTCGTGGTTTTTTACTCCTCTGCCAAAATATCACAGCACGTGCTGCAGACATATAAGGGTGAGAGGACGAGGGTTGCGTGGGGGTCGTTAGGGCGGAGAGTGCCGTTTGCATGGCCGTTAGGGATGGCCATGAGACTCTTTCTTCCGGCTTTTCCGGTTTCCTCCCCCTTTTTGCCGAATGAACCGACGTGGAGGATCCCGTCCCATGGAACGCGTTCGCGAAAATACGCTGGATAGCCGGATCCGTTCTCCTGGAAGCGAATGCTGGTGACGTGATTGCTTTCATAATACCGCGATCGAACGTAATGGGAACGAGGAGCTGAAAGCAGGACTAGAACGAATTCTATCGAAAGGGCAACAGGAAATCGATTTAAAACGTATAGCGTGCAATAAAATCTGTATCCTTGTGTACTTTCCGCGCTGCGCTGAGACTAGTCCAATAATATAATACTTATTTTTAAGTAAAGAAAATTTGATTTGCCCCGATGGAATTGACAGGGTGAATTGTATATAGATTTGTAATATTGCTCCTTTTAGAGCATAGAATTGTGGACAATGAGAAGAATAAAGGAAGTCTAACGTGTTTTTAGTATTGTGTAAAAATTTCATGAACCTTAAAATAAAATTCACCGAAATATACATTTTTGTTTACAATCACGTATCTTTGCTTAAAATTCTCTGGCATATCTCAGATATGTATGAAAAATTGCTCTGGGACTTAAAGGGTTAAAATAAATTTCTTTTATAGTTAATTTTATCAGTAATTCTAGTAATAAAAAGTCCTAACACTTCCCTCGTTCTTTGTTACACAGATTTCCTTCCATGAAAGTAGTGGCGTGCAATTAAGAATCACCCTGTACATACCGTGAAATTGTCCAGGATTTCTGTGCCACGTTAAGGGAGGTAGAGTGGGAGAAGCTGTTTTGACTGCATTAGATGCATGTCCATCATTTAAACATAGTTAGACCCAACCGTTTTAGCATTTGATCCCTTCGAACGAAGTGGTTGGTAATCCGATGCGAAACGTATTCTACCTTAACGATTATGTACATTAGTAATAAAATATAAAAGATAATACAAATTTCGAACGCGGGTAAACAAATTTACCGATTATAACGCAGAATAGAAAAAGTACAGAATTAAAAAATGTAAAACGCAACAAAAGGGATTCAGTCGTATTGAGGACAATTTAGGATGCAGGAACTCGAGCAAGTGTGACAGAAAAATGGTAACCGAGGGTTCGTAGTCGGTTGGACTGTCAGGAAGAGCTGCCTGCGGTTATTTAAAGCTATATTACGCGCAGCAAAGGGAAGAACTTTCGCGCAAAGACAATATTATCCTCGTGTAATTAAACGCAACTTTGCTTTGCCTTAGAGCGGGGATGGGGTCGAGGGGAGGGTGGCGTTGGTAACGTTGGAGGGATGACTTGCAGCCTCCACTCTGTTGTGTTGAAGTATAACTACTTTGCCCCCGGCGTTAGCCTTTATTGATTCATGCTGGCTAGTTGGGGCAGGGCGGATGCATGGATATTGTCCGAGAAAAGAAAATAGTCAGCATGCTGTCGCATGCAACAACCACGGATATGAAATCCAACTCGCGCTGCCTGTTCCCGATAAAATCAACCGAACACGCCCGAGTATGTGTAAACATTCTGGAACAAAGGGATGAATCACGACTCTCTCATTCGTGCTTATTATGACAATATCAGATGAAGTGCAAACAAATATTTGCACGAAAAACTGTGATTATCATTCTTATTATTCAAGCGAAGTCTCGAAGGTTGAACTTCGCAACTGCTCTACCAGTCGATACCCTGACGCATGACGCGAGCACACGTCGACGAAATTTAATATAACAACCTACACAAGGAAGTGAACGAGAGAATGACACGGTATCGGCGAAATTGAAACGTTTCCCTCGGCTCTGTCGAGGTAACGGGTTAGAGCGTATCGCGCTGTGGAACGCCTCGACGAGTCGTTCATTCGTCTGGCCGCGTGTACAGATGACTGACATCGTTCAGAAAAGATTTCTCGTGCTCCCCAGCAACGGCTGACAGACGGAAGAAATTTGGCCGGAGCCGATTCTCTGTACGCTTTCTTTTACGAAAGTACTCGAAGCAGGAACTCCGGGGGCGAAGAAGTAATAAAGAACCTGTCGGGAATTTGGCGGCCATTCTTCTTCATTGGCGTACTCCATTTCCCGCGGTGCACCACAATCTACCCGCGGTGATATCGTTCTCCACTACCCCCTCGTTCTGCACCCTTCTGGTCCCTCTTTCCGTCGTTTCCACCGTCGTTTTCCTCTCGTCGACCCTATCTCTATCTACTTTCCTCTCGCTTCCTGCCTCTGCCTCGCTATCTCTCGAGCATCACCCCGACTCCTGCTCTTCGGCCGAATAGATCAGGCTCCTTTGAATTCTGAAGCGTCCTTCATATCTGTCCTCGCTCCTACCGTGTTCTCTGTAACGAAAACACGTACACTGGGTTCGATGCGGCGCCCACAGAATTCGTGGTAGGAGAGATTGATCGACCTGTAACGACATCTCGTTAATTTGTTATCTATGGGGGACAGGATCGAGACTTTTACGGAAGGGTAGGGAAGGATACCGAAGGGATTCACCATTTTATAAATGATGAAATATGGGTTGAGTTCAAGAAAATGAGGTACCCTCCGATCCAGCTGAGTTTTTTTATCATAGATAACCCTTGACTTGGCGATTACATTGGTGGTCATCGTGACCCATAACTCCTCACCTTCCCCTAGGGGTCAAAAACTGAAATGGTTCAAAAAGTGGTTTTCTTTTTTGCACCGAGCTCAGTGAGTACGTCATTTCCAATTTTTTTTTTTACCTAGAGGAACATCATAGCACCAGGCCCGAAATCTGCTGTTTGAGTAGGTTTGGAGTAATTTCTGGTGGAGGGGGTAATATTGAATAACGTTAATATACATACTGCGTGAGTAGGTTTAGGGTAATTTTTTGTGGGGGCGGCAATATTGATTATAAATAACCAATGATATTTAGAACTGGTGCAGTTTTAATATTTTTTCGAAGTCGGTTATACTTTTTTTCAAAAATTATTTTATATCGCAAAGTGTCGCAATAATTAACAAAAGGTAGATTCTTTATGCTATTTTAAGGAATTTATTGTCACTTGAAAAATTACTAATGAGAACGTGATCGAAGGATAATTTGAAAGAGTAAGGTCACTCTTAATTAAAAGAACGAGAGTCTATTCGATTTCAAGAAGCTTGAGAGCTAATTTAATATAAGTTCTTCTGGATCATCAAAGTAATTTATTATTACTTGGAAAATTGATATACAAAAAAGAATGATTTAGTCATGAATGAACAGAAGGTTAATCACAAAATGAAGTTTTGAAATCTAGTTAATTGTTATTGCTAAATATCTTCCTGATGTACATGGGTATAGTGTTCATGTATTGTGATACAAGAATAATTTGCATAACGTTAAGGTACAGCGTGGGGCTGTATTTCAACCTAACTTTCATATGCATTAAATATGCATAATATATTTTTCCTATTAATCCGAGGTTAATTAATATTCTTCGTCCCAACGTGAAATATTATGAAGGGAAGAGCTCTGGAAAATATCGATTCCTTCAGAGACAAGAAAATTTGCTGCAGCGCGAAAATAAACTAGAAGTAAATATTTTACAGAGACATGATTCCAATCGAGTTACAAGATTAGTTTTGAATAACCCAATGAACAGAAATCGTTTCGTCAATGAAAATACAGCAACTGCTTTACATTTAGCGTATTAATTATTAAGCGGGATCTCTTTATTTTTTTTATTACCTCTCAGTCAATCATTAATGTCTAGAGTAACAGGAAATCATTTGTATCGCCGCGAAGAATCTTTCTTTCTATTAAATTGCTTTCATATTTAAAGCAAAAATTTTCCTTCGTTAAATTATATTTGACAAGCATTTGACATAAATTCATTTTTCAAATACGAATAAATTGCTCGAATAACCAAAAACAATCTCCCCTTTTCAGATTATTGAAACATGTAGGTTAATTGCTACTGTATTCAATTCTTTACGTGACGTTAATTATGAAAACTAATAGCATCGACGAGGAATGGATAAATTAAATGCGTTCATTTTCGCTTGAAATGGGCTTTTATCGAGGTATATAGCTTACGTCCATACAACGTTCTTTGGAAGTATTTATATCGTTACATGGAAGTGCTTCGTGAACATACAATTAACGTTGTAAAATTTACAACGAATGGTGATATGAAAGCCTTGCTGGAAGAATGATTTATTCGTACACTTTTTCGAATGAAATATTTCTATTAAAGAAAAATTTTATGTTTAAAACAGAGTAATATTTATATAAAATATATAATTCCCAACAACTGTAGCAAGTTTTATTTTTTATTTCGTTGAATTGTCTAATTTTATTTAAATTCTCCAATTGTGAGATCATGCACGGAGTTTAAAAAATTCCCTACTCAACTTTTAATTACTGAAAACTGAAGCTCAAAATCAACACTTTAATTCTGTCTATTTTTAACGAGGCCACGATTTTTTGTCACACAGTTTTCGTGATTTAAAGAGGACGTTGCGCTTTGACTTTTCTAAAACGAATCCTGATTTATGAATTGATAGAAATCCACCATTTTGCAACCGATTATAACCAGCTCGTTTTATTCCATCGCAGAGTGCATTACACTTAGATTACAGCCAGAGTTTACCACTAAGACGGATACATACGTATGTACGTAATCACACGACTCAACGTTCCTCTCTGAACTAAACCAGATTAATACCGCATTAGCAGAATTAAATACACGGGCGGGCAGCCATTAAACGCAAACGATCCCCTATCCATAGCATTTCCTTGCGAGAATTCATCCCCATTACAGCATCCACTTAAACGAAACGAGGGCAAACGTTCAGGACGTAGCTAACTTGCATGGACATTTATTATTTGATCCCCTCCGCAGGGTAACCTGACCACGGCTAGGCCAACTAGTTGCACGCAGCGTCGTGGTGGCCTCTTAACTGCAAAAACAGATTATGCAAATTTTTTTCGGTCGGTCATTCGATTACTTCCAGCGAGACATGCACGGCTGGTCGGCGGTGGCCAACGCAGACCACCGTTTAATAGGTTACGTGCATACTATGCGAGAGTTCAGCTTCGCGGCCGTGCGTTTCGAGAGTGAATTAATCCCCAGTTTATCCGGCAATGGCGGCTAGCTGCACGAATAACATTTCGTGGCTCGTACCGATAGCCGAGGCTGAAATAAAATCGGAGTTGGGACGTCGGGATCGTGGAACGGTGTGCCATCCTGACCGAAGAGTAATGAATGTTAAGCTCTTGAACCATGAATACAAATTAATGCTAATTATGAATACTAACGAACTGCCGGGTGGGGACGGGGCGAGGTGAATGGTCGTCTGAAAGATTTCGCTGAATTCAGCAACGCTAGCCAGCGTTGTGTTTCCAAACGACAGATTGAATTATCTACTTGGGAACCGAGCGGTGGCAATGCTGTATACCGGAGGATTGCTCTCTTGGCTGCTTATAGTGGACTTGGAGGAATTAAATACGAGACAAGCAGGAATTACTAGATGTAAAATGTTAAATTTTCAGGGTGATTCGCGTAGAATCACGCGTAGAATTTTTGGGAAATTATAGTGTTATCTTAATTTTGACGAGAAGTGTATATTTTGAAACTCTATTTCACCTCGAGACCTAAAGTTGATCGAACTCGCAGAAGGTTGACGCAATGACGTATTTAACATAAGGTAATATAATTACTACGATTCTAAATTTTGAACTGGAATATTATTTAAATTATGTGTCGAAGATATTGGCACCTGTCTATAAGCGTGATTGTATCGAAGACTGTAATATTCCGAATATTGAGCTTGCAGATTAAGTAATTACAGTAAGAAGCCAAAAATAGATTGATATGTGATAAAGATCTGGATATTATAACCTGACTGGGAGAATAACTTAAATGTAAGATTCTATCGAAGACCAATAACGATTAATTCTAAGAAACAGATAAACAGTAACAGAGCAGGTGTGCCACTGTTTATTCTCTAGGGAAGAATGGAAGCTTTCTTCCCTATAGCCTATCAGCCTCAGGGATCAATTCTTAATCGCTGTCTGACTTATTCTTAGAGTATTTGTTCATCCACGCTAAAGAAAAGTTTTCGCAATACAGTTGAATCGTTTTCGTATTACGTCCTGTGCCACTCTGTTGTCCCCAAGTCGTCTTCAAAGAGAAAAATTAATTATTGAAAGTGGTATCGATCCGGATGTCAGGAACGAGGTACCCAAGTTCGTTATCCAAATGCTCTTACAGCAAACTGTATACCCGGCTTAATTAATAATGGTATCGATCCACGTATCAGCGACGAAATGCCAACGCACGACAGCCAAATTGAAACCCATATTCTGGAAAGCCCTATGCAGACCAAATCGATTGATAGTCATTGAAAAGCTGGATACTGTTGAATAGTCCCAGGTATATTACGCTGCAACTGAAATCCGTCGCCGTCTATAAACACAATCTTTCACATCAGGACTCACTTCATCTTCTTCATCTTAAAGTTTTGTAAGTCACTTTGAAATAGAAGTAAAAATGAAAAAAACATAAAATGTTCCTCTAATTGTAAATTAAACCATTAACGCTCTGACAATGAATGTCAAGTTTTACGCTCTATCAATTCTCGGGATGAAAAGCAAAATACTCTCTTTGAGACACATGAAATGATTTTCAAATGACCAAGTGCATTAGTATGAACTATACAACTCTTGATCTAGTACGTTTTTCAGAAACTGTACCCTTTAAGAAATAATTAGCCACAAACCTTTTCATCTCCACAGGTTGAGGGGTGTTTTCTATCCCTAAAAAGCGTATTTAGTTGAAACAAAAAAACACGTATTTAGTATTTTTCGATGTTTAATAAGTACGTCAGATTTCATTCAAATCAGTGAGTTACAGTTGGGTAGTGTTACTTGTTAGTGGCATGATTGTCATGAAAAACATTGATTGAAACAAAGATGTGTTCAGGCCAGGATAAGTAATGGTAATATTGTATCAGGTACCACCATCAAAGCATCAAAGGTCAACTACGCAAATGCTATAGCTACTGAGCTATATACACACCAGATTTGCTAATGATGATATCGATCTATATACCAACAAGGAAGTACCAATCATCAACATTCAAGCAACATTCACTGCAAAGCTGCATAGAGCTGCACATACCAACCATCGAAATCCAAACACTGTCTCTATATACGCAAACCAGGTTCCCCAACAGCGATATCGATTCACATACCACCAACGAAGTAGCATAAATCGACATCCAAACTCAGTCACTTCATAGCCCTGCGCAGTCCTGGTCAATTCCACGTAACAATCGGATCGCAAATATCACAGTGCTTCGCAAACAGAACAGAAAACAATCCCAAACGGAACGCTGTTCACGTGATCGGTGACCAAGTTTAGTTTACCGTAATCCCATGGTCGAGCCACTTGAAATCGATCGAGGGTACCCGAAACTAGCGAACGTATTATAGCAACAAATCAAGTTTTATACCGCGGTCGAAGGGCGAGGGACATGTATTATAATATTCCCCATACGAATCGAATATTCACCGCATGTTTTAAAAGAAGACACCGTTCCAATTATAATGTTTGGGTGCTTTTCCTGGTGGAAGCTATGGCAAGCAACACTAGAAAATCTATCGTATTCTAAGGGTGAAACAGCTTGTGTGGATCGTTAGAACTCCAACCTTCATCCCTCTGACGAGTTCAACATTGAATCCACCCGAGAAGTTCCAGATTCGCCCTTACGATCTCGGGACACGCGGTCACGATTGAACTATTCTTCCATGGCCTGGTGGAGGACGTTCCAACGCTGAAACGTGGTAATTGAACGCGCACGCCGTTGCGTTCCGATCTATCCCCCATTGTGCTGCCACCCGGAGAACGAATCCGTTTCCGGATGCTCCCCAGGGTTAATACGCATTCGGACCCGCGGAAGCGTGAGCCTGGGCGGACGCATCACGAAAAACTTATCGTTCTCTCTCTTCCGTTTCGCAGGGCTTCCCGTTGTTTCCGGGAGCAGTTGGGTCTTTTCAATAAAACGCCCTTTATGCCGTTTATCTGCGCTCGCCGTGCTGCCCGCTGTATCTCCAACAACAAAGCTAGGAAGCCTTGGTCCTCGATGTTCAGTGTCGCACGGTGAATATTCCAGCGAGCTGAGAAATCCGCGCTTACGATGCTTTATCGTCGATTAGGAGTATGGGTTCGTTCTTAGACGAAACTAGAGTATTTGTCTATTACTCTACGAGGTGAGTGTGGAAGACATACTGGCATACTGCGGTAAGCTAGGAGTCACAGTCACTTCAGAGGATTAACTGGGAGGAAAGGGGTAATGGCGAAGACTCGGTGTCCCTGAGCTAGGGAGCCAAGTACAATCTGAAGACAAAGACAAGACATTTGTCTGTTAAGTTGACAAGCTTATCAATGTTGTACTCTAGCATCTAAGTTCTCAGCTTTGCAATTTGGAACACAAGTCCACATAATCGTAATCTTCAACGTGAACGTAGGACCCATTGGTTATCCTCTAGCATATAACTTCTCAGCTTTGCAATTTGCAACACAAGTCCACATAATCGTAATCTTCAACGTAAAGGTGTAGGACCCATTGATGCTATCGTAAGCCAACAAACACCTCAAGATAGCTCAAGCTATCGATCTGATGTCCATGTGTTAGTATTGTCGAAACAGTTTTCAAAGAGACCATCAGGAGCCAATGATGGACAGCGTGCAAATACCTCGAAGCAAATCCCATTGAAGGATGTTTCAGTGGACAGTTGTCTGACGGATAGCGCAAATCCGCCTTTAAGCGTGGACTGCATACGAGAGTTGCGAACAGGTGTGTACGTTTTGTCGGGTACCTGTTGATGCAGAGGAAACCGAGTCGGGTCATGGTCGAAGGAATTATTGCTTGACCGATTGAGAAGCATTGCGTTGCTGTATCGTTCTGTGGTCTTTTTTTCCTGAAACGAAGGATGGCTTCCTGCTGTTCGTTATTGGTTCGGCTTCGGGTGGCTTTCTACTTAGGTGGTTAGATCGTAGATTTACGACAAATTATTGGGCACTGACTATCCTCACAAATTCCTGGATTATTCAATTTATTTTACACTGATTTACTCAGGGAGTTAGTGCCCATTAAAGACAAAGAGAAGAAAGATAAATTGATTCTAAGGTTTCACTTAATGATATACTCTTTCCAAGATTCAACAAACTCTTAAAATACAACTTTTAAAACCAATTTCGTTCTACCTTCTGCACGCCATAATCTTGGGCTGAACCATCTGGTAGACGACTAATGAATTTACAGGCTTCAGAAATAAAATGGTTCGCGGGATGACATAAAGTCGCGATTACTTGAATACTTAAATATTATATCTCCGCATCCCGTTTATGAATCGTAAATATAACTTTCCGAATCTGTTACTCAAAGAGTATTGTAAACGTTAAACACTTCCTGTGTCCGAATTACATTTCCAGCAGGAGGTATTAATATTTTACAGTCTTCGTCCGTTTTGTTATACGTAATGATGATGCTATTTCCTTATTCAGGCCACAGGTACATCCCTCTACCGACTATCAGAAACGCCGAAGTGTAAGACGAATGTTACACCGCGCTCATTAGAACGCATCAGTTTAACGACATGACATAATAGCTGGGGTTCGATAGACTATGCCGGGTATGTTTTAATCGCTTCCGGAGTGGGGTTTTTCTTACCGAGCATCTCGTGCTTAGTAAGCTCGTTTAAAACTCGGCTTTAATCTCGTTACTCATTTTCTTTTAGTAAAAAAGCAGACCACCGCGCTTGATAATAATTGCAATAAACGACGACATCCTTAATATCACTGAAATCAGCTCTCAATGCAATTCTTCCAGCGATTAAAATAGTAGGCAAAAACGTTCTTCATTTTGGAAGTTTTGGAATAGATTAATTTGGAATTAAGTACTGGAAAGGACTTGTTAATTTATCAAAATTCAGATCGATACGTATCTAGGTAACGTGGACTAATTATTTTTGTGCAACTTCGTCGACATTGAGGAGTCCATAGTATGAAAACAATCCTTTTAGTGAACTTTCCATTGTTCAATGTTACACAGAAAAAGTTGTTGGGGATCGTATAAAATTCAACCGCTCGTAGAAGTTTCCTGTGTAATGTCTGCTAACGGGCACGAGTGACCACCAGATGTTCAACTAACTTCCGTGTACTGTTATTAAAAAAATTTTCCTACCCGTTCGCTCTTCCCGCGACTCTACAATACCTTTAAACGCTTTTACCAGAAACGAGGAAGCTGAAAGACGGGTACGAAATTAATTTTGAAGGTTGCAGTTCTCACGTATGAAATCATGTTTAATAATCGACTGAAAATATTCGTTGATATGTAGCGCAACTAATGAAAACAAAAATTTTATCTTTCATTTTTAATGCTTCTGTAAACCGATAGTGATACAAATATAAAAATATGGTTTCCGATTTTATCGCACAAATAACTTTTATGCACAGGCTTTTATTGTGTAAAATGACATATTTCTAGCACTATACATTTTTCGTTGGACAGCAGATTTGCTGTTCACGACCTGTACTTTCACCTAAATAAATAATCATGATATTAGTGAATAAACTTGGGAAATTTGTTTACTCGCTCCATAATTGTTTATTGTTACCCAGAGCAACAACATCTCAATTTCCTGTAAAGAAGGTGATCCCTCCTAAGATAGATAATTATCTTCATTCGATCGCATTAAATCTCACGATCCTTCGAGTTCCCAGCGTCGCCATTTTGCAATACCTCGCCGTATCGCTGATAAATCACGAGTAAATCGCCAGTTCATCCTGTAAAGTGACAGACGGATGCGGATCAGGCCGGCGATGCTCTCCGTGTCTCGGTTGGCCACGTTTCCCTCGGCATCCTCCCAGAGACTGGCAAGGGGTGAAACTTAACGCCCCTCGCCCCGCCGCCTAATGGATTCTCGTGAAATTATCTTCGCGGAATACTAAATGAGCGGTAAGGACTGTCGTATAATTCAGCCTCGTCGTGGATATTAGGTGTACCCATTTAACGTCACGTCCCTTCCGTCTAAACGCGGCGTTGTAGCTTCCGGGGGACCCTTGAGGAACGACAACGGAGGCTACGGTCGCCGTGTCGGGAGCGGATAAAACGAGGGTTAGGGTGACGGGGGCGGAGGGGTTAAAGACACGGGCAATCGGCCAAAGCCAGGCCACGGTCTTTTGAGCGTGCTCTATGCCCTTAACTGCGGCTTTTGTCGACCCAACCGACTCTTACTTCCTGAATTAACGTGTAACTCGGCCGGGGGCTGTGATCCCTTCTCCAGTGGTGCACCCTGTCGCACTCTCGATGCCGTTCTGAACAAGAGGGAACATGTTTGATCGCCAACTGTCCTATTAAAGGATGGTGGCAAGTAGATATAACCTTTTCTGGTGCTGACCTTTGGATGACGAAGTTACAGTCTTTTGCTCAGGAGTTGGCAAGACAGGTTAATTGGCTGTCGCGTAACGGCGACACCTTTACTCGCATTCATTTTCGGTATTGGCTGAGACAGTCACATCCACAAAGCTACCGCGTGACGATGGTCGTAAACAAGATAGAGCGAGAGAACAATAGTAACCATGGGCGTAACGATAAGAATAACTAAACAGTTCGAGGCGATCAAAATTTTTCATCAAATTTTTGTTATAGCGTATATTAAAGGATATGCATCGTGAACAATCCAGAAAATAAAAAAGAACCGATTTATTATTCATCATCATTTTTTTTCTCTCATTGTATTAATGCAAAATCTTATTGCAATGAAACAGAGTAAATGCATTCAAAATTAATAAAAATACAGAATTATGTGAAAATTATTTTAATTAAATGTACAATGTTTTATTACAAACATTTTATATAGTTAGAGTTTCATTTGTATAACATTTCATAAGTACGAACCTAATACAGAAAAATTGTTTCTTATGCAGTGAGTAGTAGTTTTGTTACAAAGAGTAGTGATACGGTGAGAATCACCAACCAGATCCTACTTACACAGATCCAGCTGATTAATTTCTTGAATTGTCGCGAAACCCGGTCACGAGAGCAATCCGTTCACCCGCGATGCACCCTGACGCTTTCTATGCATTCCAGACGACAGGGGCGTGCGTCTAATTACAAACTGTTTGATTGCGTGTTCACGGAGAGTATATCCTTCTTCTGCTTCGCGGTGGTTGTTATCTCGGACGAATCTGATTTGAGGACGAACGAAGGGCTCTCCTGGAGGAGAGCTCGCGAATTAATCGGGTCGCTTGTTCGGGAAACAACTTTCCTGCGACACGAAGAAGTCGTTGCTCGGAAAGAAATTTGTGGCGCTTTGTGCAATGGTCACGGGAGAAATAACTGAACCAGGAGTTCGATACGAAAGTTTCTCAAACTTAGAAATTTAGAGCTTTGGTGCATTTGATACAATATTTCTGAATTGGCGTGATTGAGGTAGACGTAAATCATGTTACAATGAAGTGGCACTCTGTTGGAAATGAATTTGATGGGTCGAAGACCCATCAGGACGTTGGAATACTTTAACCATTTTAGCGCCGGACGGCGATATATCGTTGCGTATGCGATGGCGCTTTACTCTTCGTATTGCGAGAAAGCTCTGTCTCAAAATAAATTTATAAAACGTTATAAACAATCTAATTTCACTGCAAAAGAATCTAAAAAATTGTTTCTGGGTTTAACTTTTTGTTATTCAGTCATTTCATTATTTCATTCTTTCAGTCTTTCTTTGGTCTTTCTAAAAAATTGTGTACACTGACGTTATACCAGCTACACGATTCACTTGATCTATAATATAGTAGATCTATCTCACACTTGCCGTGCATCACGGAGTTATCCTTTCGTTCTCAGGACCGATATTGGTTATTTTATTAAAAATTATTGAAAATGTAATATTTATAGCTCATATTACGTGACCTACATAATAAACACGTTTTTATGTTTTTCATCATGTTTTATATTTATGTTATTCGTATGATTTTCAATATATCTTGAAATATAATTGGCATTACACTATTCTCTCTTTCTTCTGTGATACGCTGCATTTTGAATTTTTTAAACATCATTCTTAGTTTGATTTTCATAAGCTTTTTTCTAAACCTTAGTAAATTCGTCAAATTCGTCCAGTTATCTTCCCATAAACACCCGTTTTTCGCTCGGCACTAAAAGAGTTAATACTCAAGTCCACACCCGCGTTTGAAGACACACACGCGGCGCGTCGGTAGGGACGTTAAGCACGCTTTCATCGAAGCGCGATTCCTCGCCCCAGCGACTCCTGGCTTCATCCCTCCGCGGAAAGCGGTCGTCTTTGTAATTAATAATTAAATCGCCGAAACTTCCTGGCCAAAACTCCCCCGACTGTGCGATCGCGACGATCCTCCGGCACAGAGGGTTCTTTCAAGGCGAAGAAGCACGGGGAAGATGACTGACGGCGAACAAAGGCTCCCTGGATGCGAAAGAAAAGCGATAGACGGGAAACGGGACAGGGAAGGCAGGAGGTTGGAGAGGGAGATCGGAGAAGCAGCGTAGGAGACGAAAAGGGAATTGCTCGGGGGAGGTTGAAATAGCTGGAAGACAGAAACATGCCTGGAGAGAGGGCCAGGCAGTCAACGACGATGAGATAAGGGATGGAGAAAGAGACGCGGGGAGAGAAAGAAACGTGGACAAAGAGAAAGGATCCAAGACTCGGAGATAAGACTGTGGAAGTCGGCGGGGAACTTTAGAACCGACAAACGCTCCGGAAAAACATTGAATCGCACAAAGGTTGATGATTTTCGGGCGAGAGTCGGTCCTCGTAGAGGTGGGTAGGCTGTTACCTTCTCCTCTCGAGATGGAGCAGACATATCGGCACGCTCGAATACGTGTTTCATTATAACTTCCTTTTAAGTCCACTTTCCCCGCTACGAAAATTACTTTGTCGCGTTAGGAAATGAGACTCGACCCAGCCTGGGATCACGTGGACCTCTCCGAAACTTTGCTCCGTAGTTTCTGGACCGTTTGGTAGTTACTGTCTTCCGGAGGGGACGGTAGATAAGCGCGCAGACGGTCAGCGGCAAGGATGTTCTCATGCAAATACCTTAGTTGGTATTTGCGAGGAGGTTCTGTGCTTTAATGGCATGTTAGAATCTTTATTTCCCGGCGGATGTTTCGGTTTGAAGACTTTTGAGGCAAGTGACACGAGGATTTTTATATTTTTATCATCACTTTTCCACTCTGTCACAAGATCATATAGAAACATAATTTCATTTTTTACCAGAGATTGCGAACTATAAGCTTTATCTCCACCTAGCACACCACAACGAGGGTTAAATTTGTTTCAAACATTTTAACGTACTAATTTACAGACCGCCAGGAGCAGTGCAACTTTCATTTGAAACAGTTTTGTATCTTTAATAGGTCGTGAAAGAACATTCGTTACGACTCGTTCCACTTTAAAAGGATCATTAATCACTCGGAGCCTGCGTATAACCTTCTTCTGAAAGACAATTAATCCTTTCCGGTACAGTAGTCACGCGATGAGGTCCTTTCAAGATTGCCTCTCGACTTCGAGCAAACAGACGTCGCTAGTTAGTCATCTGTGTGAAACCATTCTTGGCAGTGTTCAACGGAATGAAACTGAAAGTGTAAGGTTGAAGGTTCACCTATATTTTTATAAAATCTTACTATATTTATTAAAATAGATACTTAAGCTTATATATAAAATTGATTCATCGCCTCATTCATTTTCTGCGGCGCGTTTATCATGATTAGGGCGAGGGGTCGCTCACGCATCTCCTCGATGACATTGCTGAAATCCCAGACGTTAGATCGGCGGGGAATTTGGAGAATATCACGAACGACTAGGTCGATTAGTTAATTTACGTTCCATCAGGACGTTACGTCAAGCAGGCTCGCTGATGGTGACGTTAAATCTAATTAATGACTGAGTCTGCAAACGCGGACGACCCTTAGGTGATTTCATCCGTGGCTACTGTTGAAATTGGAAGTTCAAGATACGCATTTATCGTCGCAGTAAACTGTGATCGTCTCGATGGACTTGCAATTATGAAATTTCCGGACTCGTCCTAGTCCTCGTCGCCAATGCAAAATTTCCGAAACATTTATAAATCAACTTTATTTGCTAACTTTGGATGATGTTACCGAACATTGAAATAAATTTCAGTTATAAATATTAAGAAAACGTGATTGATATATGGTTCTTTAGAATTTTACGAATGTGGTGTATTAATTGGCACAATTTTGATAAGTAAATAAGGGTAATGGAAATAAATGTGTATTGTTGTCGACTCGACGCAATTAATTACAATTTTCTCTCTTGCTACCAAATACGTTAAATGCTCGCAAATATTTATACAGTTGCCCATCTAGCCGTCAATTAATTAACCGCGAAAACTGTTGCGTTCAGATTCGAGGTCTCTGCTTACCAGGATTTTATGAGCTGGCTATACGGCAACCGCAGCCGTTCTCGCGGTAATATATCAATGTTTTTCAGAGGACCGTTGCTGGCAGCATTACGAACTAGGAAGAATCTCATCCGTAAAGATAACAAATGCCCGGTGACTTCCGTTCGTTCGCGCACAAACACACGTTGCATTTGCAATCGCGCCCACGGTTAAAAAAACATATTTTTCGACGCAATATTCTACCAAATGGATGGTTATTGCATCAGAACAATTGGAACCGCTGCGTCAGTCGGCTGATACATAATCTAACAATTTTGTTCACCGAATATTCGAAATCTCGCCCACGCGTATTTTTATCCCGTTCGACGACGAAACATGCTTATGGGTTTCAATGGGCTGAAATTCTGGTTTGGATAATCCCGATTCAGTAAATTGAATCCCTGGATTAAGTCCAGCTAAATTACGTCTCTGTTAAAATACTGTGCCCTAAAAGGTTTTTCGAAAATTCTTTATATAATTGACAATATTTTTTTCGAGGTAACCGTTGCTGCATAGTTAGAATTATTAAACACCATCGTATTATGATGTATCGATAAGATTTGTGATAGTATGACAAAGTTTTGGAATATTCAAGAATATTTGAAATTAAGTTGATTGATACTTCCATATAGTCACAATTATGAGTCGACGAAATGTTTAAAAAAAATATCGAGGAATGTACGTGTTTATTTGAGAATATGTAGATTATAAAATAGATCGACCGGTGTCTCCATACGATTACAATTATGATTCCCCATGGGATATTTACCCTTCAACACATATTATGTAAAGAGAATCATCTTTAATCTCAATTTTCTGTTCAACGTAATCGATGAGCGTATTGCATGCTCTCCAGTGCTCGTCAATATTTGCTGAAGCGCTCCGTCAAGAATAGTCGGAAGATGCTTTTCAATTTGAAGACAGCCACCATTTTCAGACATTCAACGCAGGCGGAGAGAACATATCGACGTATAGGTCAATTGGTGCTCAACCAGCAAACAAAGAATCCCAATTCGACTCCCGACCTGGCAATCCGATAGGCACACAATCTTCGGAAATAGAATTTGAAATCGTGCCTTCGCGTTTCGTGTTACGTTGAGTTTTGAGTGTCCTGCATTGTCCAGATTATTACCGTTCGACAAACTGGTCCAACTGTAGACTAAAGCTACACGTAATGTCAGAGTTCAGAAGAAAAATTCTGTGGACGTTTGGTAGATGAAACTTTTAAGATTGAATCTTGGACCAGTAATCAAATCTACGAACTCTTTTCTTCCCTCGAGTTGAAAGCAGATTAGATCTGTAGAATGATATTCTCAAAGTTTCTAGTTCAAGTGAGAGTCAAGACACTAAATTAACCAAGTTAGGAGTCTACCTTTTTAGGAAGAGATGGTTTAACACTCTATAGGCCAAACTTTCTTTCTGCGGACAACTTGCAAAGCATTTAGAGCATAAGTAAGAACATTTGGGTTGTCTGACTTTCGATATGAGGAGCATCTACGATCCATTAAGCAACAGAAAAATTTCAATGGGTGATCAAGGATGTATAGCGCGTAGTTTGACAAAAGACACAAGTCACGAGTCACCAAGTGCTTTCGGAGTGCCAAAATTATGCCGGGAATTAGCGATGCCGTTTGGATTGGAGGTCATTGAACCGTAGGATTTAACTGGTGGTCATTGAACTAAACAGTCGGTATAATATGCGAGGATGTCTGTGCTCTCGTAGCCTAACGCTGAGGTGAATTTATATGGAATGCCATGATTGGAATCAAAGCGGGGCTCGATGTTGACGTAGATTGAGTAGAGGAAGTGGTTATTCTAGATGGTATAGAACCAGACACTATTTCAGTAATAGTCTGGTATTTATGAGACTAGACCTTGGTGCTTAATAAACGATACACGAGCGAAATTTACACTGGCCTCACAGATCTATGACACGAGCACGTAAAACTTGAAAGATCTGCAACGCTGTTAAGGATAAGGGTAAAGGGTAGGGTTGGAATCGATTACCAAGAGAACACGGCTTGTGAAGTAGTTAACCTAGATCTTAAGGTCTGGGTCAGGGAGATCAAGTCTTGATTAACTCCAGATAAAATCTAGTTTAACTTGTCCGCGTACCTATATCACGTCGCCACGTTTACAAATTCGGATTATCCTCCAAAAAGTCGTTCAATCTTCTCGCAATTGGAATCAATTATGAGTGACACGAATGTCATGTGTGTTGCGTTAAATGGGTGATAAAACAAACAGTAAACAAATATAATACCACTTTTGGCTTGGCTGTAGGTCCGCCAACCATCAAATGGTCGTTTATTGATTTTATTGCGCAATGCTGCGACAACGCGATTGCGGTTCCAACGGGATACTCAAATAACGACCATCAGGCCAGGGCATCGATAGCGCTGGCCAAGATCATAATCACGCGTCTAGCTTCACACTTGCGATACCTAGCGATAACGATATACTTCGATCAGTCTGGTATGGAATTCTGCCCTCTAGGAGAACTGCAAGCTCAAAAAGGACAATCGAGACGTTTGCCCGTCAATTCCATGGCATAATTAGCGAGAACGTGGGTGTTAATTGTTTTAATTGGGATCTACCAATTATTTCATGATTATTTATATCCTAATGCAGTAGTCTATGCTCCAGCATTTTGCTCAATGTTCATAAAAGTTTCTCGGGAAATTTCATAGAGATCTCAAGTTGTGATTCTTTGATTAGTAAGCAACTATTCGCTCACCGATACGTGGTACACGAATGCATCCATGGTCAAGATGATGACTACCAACAAGCTTTGTACTCACCTGGAACACGGAAAGACAGTAATGAAGAAAAATAGTTAGCAACATCTATCATAGTTGAACATCGTAAAATAGTTGGTCATCCGACAGCTGTTGTAGTTAAATAAACGATAAGGCTACTGACAAATCCACGAGCGATCGTTCCGCACACACGCCAATCCAAAATCGCTCAGCGAAACGCTAACGACCTTCTTCCGCTAAAAAATTTCCCGCCCCGTGGGAATCGGGTGGGAGGATCGACGATCTAGTTCTTCCCCACGGACGCGTATGAAATAACCATAATGTTGCCGCATAATACCGGCGAACACACCGGCTACAAATGTAACGTCGTCTACATATTGATCAGAGGGTCCCTGGTGCACCCAATATATTCCAAGTCTGGATGGTTTTCCGACGGGCCGTGTAGCGATTTGTTAGCCACCCCGTACGCGGTCTGACTCGACCCGCTAAAAGCGTATTTATCTGTATTCGGCAATCAACTAGAGTACTCCAATTTTTCCCTCTGACTCGCTGACATTCTAATTGATATTAATGAGCCGTTAGCGCCGCACACGTTAGCTTCGGTTTGCAGCCAGGATATTGTGCTTCAATGGTAAGGCGATGGTTCACCGTGTATCAATATATGGAACTTTTAGCGAAACAGGATCGACACGATGGTCCCAGAGGTTATTTATAGTTTGAAAGTTGAAGAGTGAAAGAGTTTTATGGGAATTTAACCCTCTATGGGCCTGTGTAACTTTCACATCACTGTGAACCTAATTATCATAATCTAGGCTCATCTAGGATCTTCTCATCCTACGAAGAGAAAATATGCCGTAAGTGCTTTATTTGTTTCAACGAATTGAGGTCTTGTAGAATTTAAAGGGCACGATTGATATCAGCTTTACTATACAAATGTTACGAGCATTAAAGATGATATTTCCCTTAAAATAAATCTCTATAAACACCCATTTAAACATTATACTTTTCCTGTGAACCTAATTCTCATAATCTAGGCTAATCTGAGGTCTTCTCACCCTAAGAGAAAAAATGCCTTAAGTGAAGGATGATTACGACACTCTGAAGACGAATTCCAGTAGATAGAGAACGCGGAGTTGTACAAAGGAGATGCGGCTCTGTCAAGATCATTCGGTCTCTGGCATGGGCGGAGTAGGAATTTAATCGGTTTGAGGGATCGATTCGGCTTTCGAGACAATTAAGCTGCACCGCTTTTCACTTAAACGTCTAATTTCCGACCGGTCCTTGCAACGATGTTACGGTCGAGCGGTAATTAAAGCGACATGTCGGGATTGTTCGCCCTCCGTACACGTTTCGACATCGACTTCGTGGAACCAGAAAAACGGTCGCCTCGAGGTCCCTGGGTCAAACGGTTTGACCTTATTTTAGGATCAGAGACGCGTTTGATGGAGGAACGATAACGTGGGGCGACGAAATAACGGGGTCACAGAATTTTCGAGCACTCGCTACGCCTCGGAGGATTCAGAACAAAATTATAATATACGTGGATTTACTCTTTTCAGAGTTTTCGTTAATTTCATTAAGAGACTACGCTTCTGAGTGCCTCTTCATCGTTCTGAACCAACCTGTAAAGTACGAAGGTCCAGATTGGAGAAAGATGGTAATTTTTGATAAAGTTGGAGAGAGAAAAGAATATGTAAAGTATTACAATAAAATTGATGATGAAAGTATCGATTTCAAGTTGAATAAAAATAGTGGAGAGCGAACACAGACAAGAACTTCAATAATAAAGCCTAGTGCGTGATAAGGAGCCAGGGAATTTGTCGGAATGAAAGCGAAGGATGCAGAGAAGGGATTCTATTTATGTGCTGAAAGGGTTGATGGCATGAAATTCAGAGTTAAAGTGTATTGCGTTGCGTAGATAGAGGAGTCCGTTGGAGTGGAGGATTTTATTCGCGAGGTAACAGAGGTGGAAGATCCACCTTTGTGTCACGTTGAGCCAGCCGGATTCAACGAGAAGTGGAACGATGTCGCGGGAAAAGAGAACCGAAACATGAATTCTGCACGCGTCGCATGCGAGACGAGATACTTTTGGTCAAGATGAGGCCGTAGATGGTATTCGAGAGGTTGAACGGAGAGGATACGCGTAATTGGGGGAGGATATAGTTTCCTAACCGAGGAAAGGATACTTCTGAGACGATGCAGAAGTCTTAGACGGATTTGATTGCAACTTGGAGTTTGATAATTGTCTGGAACGAGAAGTTCCACGCGGAATCGAAGGTAACGCCAAGTATTTTCAGAGACGATCGAGTTGAAATGTCGATGTGATTTATCTTAACGAAGAGGGGGAGTGACAAATCGTGAAAGTGCAGTGGAATAGACGAAGAGGATAGGATATTCGATAGAATTGAAGGTGTATCTTGTGAGAAACCGACCATTCGTGAATCTTCGACAGATCCGATTCAGCTTCGCATACTCCAGAGGCGATGTGTGCAGGATTAGACGCTCTAAGCAGTTGTGTGACACTAGCATATGTATACGCAACAAAATCTCTAGCGACACGGGGCAGTTTTGCGACATGTGTACAGGTTGAATAACGCCGGACTTGAAAGGTAACTCTGTGAAACTCACGGCATGGTTTTGAGAATTAAAGCGATGTAGGTTTTATGTTCAAATATATATTTTTTTAAGTAGCGTGATGAGAAGGATAAAGAAAGGGTTCACAGATTATACTGTCCAGATTTTCAGGAAGCTATATTTCTTTCCTAGAAGTTAAACAATATAAATTTATGAACTTCATTATTTCTGGTGTTATGTAGTATACGATACAAACTTTCGTGTCTTAGATGGCTTGATCCTCGAGCTGTTTATGGTACATTCTTCAGAAGTTGCTCCATCCCTAAGTTTTTAAAATTACCTTCAGGGTTTTAATCGATACTTTATAACTTCTTTCAGTTATCTCTTAGAAAGTAGAGAGGTGAGCTGGCATCGTGAAATATTCTTTTCATAGTGAGGAATAGAGATACTTTGAAAAATGAATATTATGATGCTGCAGTCTTCTCAGTATTGTTGCCGTAATGGAAGGACTTCGCGTGGACAAATATACTAATACTAATTTAAGAAGTGGTCAATGTATATTCAGGTGCTGCAAAAATCAGTTATAGCTCCGCGTGCTTGAAAGCAAAATGAAGTACAGTTGCTTCGATTGCATGAGAACTTCATTCGCCGCATTGGGCAGGCGAGTGGAAAGGATGGTTACTTAGCAATAAGTGCAGTTGGGGGTAGAAATAACAGTTAGCAGTAGCCAATGATAGCAGAGATATATTGCATAGATGGTACTTCTTCTTACCGAATTGGTTACTTCCACCATTCCACGAATCCCGATGCTCGCACGAATTTCCAGCCCCAATTTCCTATACCTTCCGAGGTTGTAATATATTTTCCTAAGAGGACTCGGCCATTACCATAAATAGAAACTTTACAATTTGGCAACGAAAGCATCGCCTTATCGAGAAGTATAGAGCTCTCCAACTATTCGGTTGTTGCATATGAAATGTCCATTTTTGTAGAGAAGATTCAAACATCTGTATTTGTGTTACAAATTAATTTTATTCGTCAAAATAGGCGTCAACAAATTCAGGGAATTTTGTCAACGATACACGAGTGCATTTATTCCATTTTTTTTTTGTAAAAATGTTCATTTCTAGTCACGAAGGTGTTTTTGATGAATGCTTCATCCTTAATGTCCTTAAACAATTCGCCCCTTAAAAAATTAACTAACTATTTTACGAAACCGTAGTTGGTTGGTGAAGTATCATAAATATTATCTGCCACCACAATGACGTATTACAATGCAGATACCCAAGATCGAATAATCGGACATTTCACATGCAACAACCTAATATTTTTCTGCGAGAAACAGCCATTACTGCTTTGTTGAAATTCAACGCGTAAGTTAGACCTAATCAATTTTCGTCACGTCGTCATAATACAAATATCTCATAAATGTTGAAGTACTTTAATTCGAGGAACATGTGTCGGATAGAAATCGATTCTCTCAATTGAAAATTTCAGCCGTTGATTACACGCGGGAAATTACTTCGATTGAATTGTTGCCGTTTAAAACAAAAATCGTGTCGGATGCGTTACGCTCGATACAGAATGACAGCCGCACACGTTTCACGTTCGCTATTTCTGTCGATCCTTTTTCCAAACGGTTCGAAATTGGATTCGCAGGCTGCGCGATGCCTGTGTCGCTTTTGTGTGCGCCTTTCATGCATCCACCTTCATCTTTCTTTGTTACTGGCGCGGGCGTTACGGCAAACGCTTTTCGACAGCGATTTATAGGAAAACAAAGGAACACTTCCTACGCCTTTTAGAGTGAAACTGAATTCTGAACGGCCCGCGTGAAGCACACATACTCTGTGCTTGGGCTGCCTTTCATCACTGTGAACGACGACGAAGTTGCGAAACTATTTGTTGATATAAAGGCAATCAGAAGTACTCGATAACGATAAAGTAAAACGGATGGATGATTCAGATGACGATCAGATGAAACAACCTTTAACTTGTCAAACATTAATAAATGTTTCGTCTTGGGCGCTAAAATTTAATAAGTGATATTATATTTGTTGTTTTAAGAAGAAAATTTACGATCTTTTTTGTGCAATAATTCGTGACTCAAAATGATATAAACTTGTCCCTTGAGTAATTGCAATCAATTTGAACTACGAGACATCTCGTAGTTGCCAATGAATGGGTTAATGACATGCATCAAACGATTAGACTACACACGTATAAATTAATGGTAATATTGCTTGTTATCTTGATAAATGGTTTTCTTTGCTCAAATGAGTTAACAGATATTGTAGCTTAAAACAGTCTTCTCAGTCCACATTAGTGCAGTTGTATACCAAATTTAAAATACGTTTCAGAAACTTGGTGCACAACAAAAGATACAATCTAGTCCCAAGTGAAAAAAGTCTGTCGTTCAATAAAATTCCAAGAAATCTTGTTTCACGTTCACGTAGCTTAAGACCTACAAGTCGTCTTAACGCGTTCCCAGTACCCAGGCTGTCGACCTCCTCGTCCCTAATCCTAATACTCCAAATGGCTCCCTCCTGCAATCCTTCAGTCTGTCGCGGCCGTTCCTTTCCCAGCCGAAAAAACCTTGGAGGGTCTACGTGGCGCGCGAATCCTCAATTAATACACGTAAACTGAACCCAACCCTTAGCTTCCCGTCACGTTTGTTACGTGCGCTGGGATTAATGCGATTTTTAGTCACAGGCACGTAGCTCGACCGCGGGACAACGCGAAGCGCAGTCGTATCGGAGACCGTACAACAATGGCAGTCAGCAAGAGCTCTTGGTTATTACCTCAGAGTCCGTCGTTCCCATTAATTCTGCTCATTCAACGTCGCATTCCTGCGAGGCCCGTCCCTCGCGTGTACGAAGTTCGCGCGTCATCCTCGGCGCAGACGGCTTTTGGGACCGCGTCGCGAGTATCCATTCCTCACGAAAGATAACAAAGGTTCCCTACAAATAGCCGTCGCGGTTCGAACTGTCACGGGACCACCGACTCAAATCCCGCGGATACGAGGGATTGGCGGTGTCTGGATCGTTTGCCGCCAGAGAGGGATCGGGTTCCTTCGACGCTGATCGTCCAAATTGCGTCGATACCGTCGGAATTGCGGATACTATACGTCGCGACGGGACCCACAGTCTTCGAGCAGCTGATAATTTGACGATAATGTGGAGCACGATGATTCGATCGTTATGTAGAGTATGGTTGGTCAGCCTTGATGCGTTGGCGAGTTAATTCGGTGCCTTGGGGATAGAGATAGCTGGAGGACTCGTCTTCCAGTAGGGATTTATGGATGTTTTGCGTGATAGGCGATCCCACGTGGACTCGGGAACATTTGTCGAAAGATTTGGCCCTGATTTTC
This sequence comes from Hylaeus anthracinus, assembly GCF_026225885.1. Lineage (NCBI taxonomy): Eukaryota > Metazoa > Arthropoda > Insecta > Hymenoptera > Colletidae > Hylaeus > Hylaeus anthracinus. Next base: position 5,615,392 of record NW_026533254.1, read on the forward strand.
GATCGTACATACCCAGTTTCTACAATCAGCAGATTTTAGAAAAATCGTGGGAGCTTCTGAGGCGCACACCCGGTATAGAAATGTTCAGTGATGGTGCATTAAGTTTTCATGGGCCCGACAGAGAACAATGGGAAGCGCGGAAGTGGGGGATTCCGTAAATTTCGGCACATTTGAAAGTTTCCTTTTTGGCGTGTGGACAAATTTATTCCTCGCCTGAAGCATTAATATTAATGCACCTGCATGCGGCTGGCGCGGAATCGTTGAAGATGTAAGCGTCCTAAGTTGGGAAGCGTTGAAGCATTTTCTGAGGTCCTTTACGCGTGATTACGCGTGATTACGCATGGAAGTGGAAACTGAGCAAACACCGGGCAATATTATAGCGCCGGATCGCAGGAATCGAATTTATTATTCAGCGAGAGATTAATTTGAAAGTTGCCTTTCCATTACGGTATCAGACATCATCGAATCTTTTCCTCGTCAAAAGTGTAAACATCTTCTCGGTAAGAGTATATTACTCGAGAAACAAATTACGTTAAGATAAAATTTTGGAAACTTAAAGCAAATATTATGATATGACACTTAAATAGTACTGAAGTTTCCAAATTTGTACTTAACATATGTTGTTGAACATATGAATGTTACTTGTTACGCTCGAAATAAGGATTATAATAAATATAAGCTGAACAAAATTGATTGTTCTTTTCAGGAAAAGAAGTCAGAATCAGTTTCGGTATTTGTTTTAAGTGTTTCAACTATACAGCCGTAGTTATTACACTGATGCTTTCTTCTTAATTATCATTTACCACAGTATTATGTATCGCATTCAGTCTTCTTCTTTTCGTTGCTTCATAGTTTTAATACTGTTTACATATATCTGTTGGGGCCCACTGCCCCCCCCCGCCTTCACCCTATGCCACGGATACCTCGGAATCGCTAAACTCTTACTGTAGCTGCGTATGCGCTTGCTACAGCCCCTTAGGATAAGAAAAAAGTCTAAGAATTCGTCTTTTTTTACAAATGTTAATGTAAACCACATACGAGAATTAATACGATACATTAAATACCTTTAGAAGACCAATGCCACTGTTCGAAATGAAAGAAATTCTCACACTTAACAGTAAAAATATACAGTTTGAACAGAACAGAAAATTTCATGTATATACGCTCCGTTGCATGGGATGTGTTAAGAGCCACTGGCCCAGCCACTATTGTGGAGAGACTGACCACTTTTCGGATTCAAATCGATTCGTCGAGGCAACAGTTTCAATTGCTCCGCTGCAATATCGCAGCGTGTGCTGCTCGCCTGGGAAAACAGTACGCAAAGCAGACGTACGCAACGTTAACGAACGGCGAACGTACGATCAATCTTACTTTTAATTTAACGTTTTCACCTCGGCCTGTGCTTTTCACGTGCCGTGCACATGATATCGATGCCTGGTATCTATCTACATCATTGGTTGGGTATCTTGTGCCATTGCCTGTATGCAACTTCACGAATTCCATCACGTACCAGAGATAAAAGCAGATTGATACGTTTTTTTCTTTGTAATTTTTGAAACGGTCATATGTACTCCGATTCCGAGTCCTTTCATATTGCATGTGAAAATTTGAAAAAAATATAGTACAGCGCAGACAAAAAAACTGTAACAATTTAGCTGCCTCACCTTGTATAATAATAGTTATCATTCGCATAAATATTAATAACAATCACGGTTCAGAATAAGTATTCATTGAACAGATTGATCGTGAGAAATGTTTCTTTATTTTGATATCTATTGGTTGTAATAATTAAAAATTAAGTTCTATTAATAGTTAAATTGATTAATAACAATACTCGTTGAAACAATTGTGGGGAATTTGACTTTGCTGTAATATTAATTCGTGAATTATTTTTTCGTTGGATCCAACGAGTCCTCGAATCAACCACAACGCGGTTATTGTTCACTCCTCCTCTCTATTTAATAGTAATGAGATCTTTAGTTATAAGATTAGTTATAAGATTACAAGAAAGATTATATGAAAAAGATATTGTTCTTTGTATACTATCAGGTCTTAAGTCTTTACTTAAGCTGTTTTACTCTGTATATGTGTATTAAATCCGAACCACGTAATAAATACAGATAAGGTGCGCTTTAGCGCTTTAAACGAAGACAAGATCCCGAAAAAAAGTCCTAGACGAGCTAGGACGTAACAGTCACAGCTTTGGCAGTATGATCTATAATGATGACAGCAATTTCCGTACGATTCTTATAGATTATATTTTTGTATACCGAAGAAGAGCTGAAACAGAAGTCGAAATATTTATTCGACGATGAAATTCGAACCGTTTTTTTTTCAACGAACAAATAACAGGTCGGAAAGCGTTTATCTTCTATTCGTTAATCGAATTTTTTATTTACATAAGAATTTCTCCCATCTCTGGGTTCTCTATTCCCGGTCTACGGGAAATCGATTCACGCCTATGTAGATATACTGTGTAACCGAAATGAAATGAAACAAAAGCGGTGGACCAGAGAATGAATACTCGAATGCTATCGACATTTTCATCGTTAATCTATGAAAAACATTAATTTCATGGTGTTTTGTTTTTCGTTTCACGGATGGTGTGGAGAACCCTTCCCTCTCTGTGGTGTCGTTAAATTTTCCCATCCTCGTAAAGTAATTCGAGCCAGCAGTAATTTCGCTGGAAATAGATGGACGCTGACTGGACACGTCCTATCCATCGGGTATTATCGTGGCGTTGACAATGTCGATTGCAATGCGACCGAATATCTGAAATGCCTGTGCGTCGACTCGCGGACGTCGCTCGTTAGCCTCGAATCATGGGAAGCAGAACGTCCGCGCGGACGAAAATGCTGGCTTCGTTTATTGTTTTACAACCAATCCGCTGCTATGGAGCGCGTACGATCGCTCGACGATTTTAGAACGTAATCCATTGGCATCGTTTTGTCATCGATTAGTAAAATCTTGACTCCGTCCGATAATCCGCGAAATATCATCGATTGCATCTCTATTCGATGGTCTGTGACCTCTTTAATCCAGTAAGAATAGTTAAAATAGTAATAAGAAATGGCGACAAGATCTTTAGATACAAGAATAAACGTAAAACTACTAGAACATTAGACAGATATTATGAGATTATAAAATATTTCTATGTGTGTCCAGACGGTTGCCTGGCGAATTCGCGCCAAAATAATCTCCCATTTCAAAATTGCACGGGCAGAGAAGGGGTTTAGTTGCCTGGTCAACCTATTTCCGTCCCCAGTTCAAATTTCTTTCATCTTTCACGATTGACTAATTCATGAAAACGTGACTATGAAATTAAATTCTGAAATTATATAACTATTTTCGCGGTATGATCGTGATTTATTCATAGTGGAATCGCAATCGAATCTCTTTGAAATTTTGAACGTTATGGAATCAAATGTAATTTTACTCAAACTGCGATTATGCATAATTTCTAAACGCCATTTGTGATCCCTACCAGTAACAATTCCGTTGAAATTTCAAAATCAATTCCCAAAAGAGACAGGAGTTCGACAATCCTCGAAGGCTATTAATTAAAAAAACGTTGCCTTTTTTGATGTTAGCTACGTTCCTGTGCACGCAAAGCAACGCATTCATGTGAAGGGGAGAGTTGGGGGTGGACCTCTGTCATCTATCTTGCAAACGGGAATATGAGTATCAACAGGGCGGTGTTGTTTTCAGACGCGCGCGCGTTTAAATAATTAATTGGCCGACAAAATGGGACCTGTGGATATGAATTCGGGGCCATTCGTTAATTTCATGGTTCATTTCGCACGCTCTTTTCCAACTCGACGGTTTCCCACTGAACCTACGGTTCTCCATTTTTGTTCTTTTTTTTTTCATTACACGACACACGCCGTTTATGAATGTGACGTGCCATTGGGGGTTCGCGTAACTCTCCCGCGTACACAGCCAGCCATTATGGTTTAGCAATTGTCGACGATCATCGGTCGACCTGTAATTTTTCTCCCAATATTTATTGCATTCGCCCTACTGACTCTCGCACTGTCTCCTCTATCGGTGTGCTGCTAACTCTGGGGAAAAATTTGCCTGGACCAGATGACGATTACAACGGGTGAGCAATATATTGTTTATCAATGGAACAACTATTGTATTTTTAACCCATTCACTGCCAGGAATGTTTAAGGCAGTTTGCCTTGAGTACAAAGATTTAATGCAGATGTGTAATCTAAGTTATTATTTTGATAATAAAAAGTGATATTAAATTTGTTGTATTAAAAAGAAAATTTGCGATCTTCTTTTGTAATAATTCGTGACTCAAAATGCTATAAACTTATCCCTCGAGTAATTGTAATCGATTTCAACTATGAGACATCTCGTAGTTGTGTGTGAATGGGTTAAAGTGGTAGTATGCATAATCTCGATTTGAATATAGAATCAAATAACAAATCAACATACAATCAAGCATTTAAAATCTAAATGTTATTCAATAGCATAAACATTTGCTATAAAGTTCAGGGTATTCGGCAAGCAATGAACGACCAGAGGTCCCCATAGGCAATTTCACATGTTTCGAGGATTTGTTCGTTCGTGTCCCGTCACGTGGGGTGGCAATAACGTGTTTCTGCTTTTATTCGCACCTAAACGAGCTCGAAATACGTTCGCCTTTGTCGCGGGCCACCGCGACGGAACTTTCGAACCAAGCTGCCACCTTTTCGTGAAATTCGTCCTTTCTTCTTCTTCTTCTTTTTTTTTTTGTGGCTCGTTGACGTATTTTCCTTTCTGGCCCGTCGCTTTTTGCCGCGCGTTTTCGAGCGAACGTCCCCTGGGGCATCAGCTGCACAGACAGCCGCAGAGGCTAATTTCCATGGCTTAGGAACGTTCGTCGGGTACCAACCATTCAAAGTCTTCCGCCAACTATGTCGGGAAAGCGGAATTAATTAGATTACCTATACCGAATTTGTGTCCAATAAATTGTTGCTGGCACGCCTGCACCTTGTCGATCGGTTTTCGACCTTTTTACTACAAAGCTCGGCAATTTATATTACAGCCTCGAGTGGATCATGCGAAATCGCCGCAGGCACTCTGTTTGCAGCTAATTTTAAAACCGAACGTAGACATTCGATTTTGTGCAATATTTTATTAGCAGTGTTATTTTGGTTTCACTTAATATCTTCAGGCTCCGTATATATTAAGAGCTACCCACGGTCGATCTTTTTTTAAGCTTTTAAACAAATTTCGTGCAGCATGACGAATTGTCAGAGAGGTGCAATAGCATATTGCTGAAAGTGTACACGTAAAAGTATACTGCCAATCTGCTATGTAAATTCATTTTATGGTCGAATCTGGCAGCACGGCGTTTTGAAATACTTAAGAACAAATATGTACCTTCATCTTTTTTATAAGCTGTGTAATGGTTTCTTTATAAAAATGTTCGGATTTAGTGTCAAGATGATCTCGTAAAAGCAGACTCTTAGAAGGCTTTCATTTTCTATAATGTCGGATGCTTCTACGATCTTTCTTGAAAGTTTGATGAAAGACTTAGGAGAACATCTTCAGCTCGCGTTCTACCGGGGCTTTTTTCGTAAAATCTTTGCTAATAGCTTGAAAAGTAAATAAGTGCTTCACGAAGATAATGGAACAAGGTAGTACAAACATTTATCCAGTTTAACTTTCTTACGAAGTTAATACCGACATGACTCATAATTCTTCTAATGTTTAATCAATTACAAATTTTTCTATTGTATTATGGGAGTATTTGTAAACAACAAAATTATGAATTAAATACAAAACTTTTCCTATAAATAACCAACGGAAGTCCATCACGTGACTACGGATTGAAACGAGCGTTGCGGGAACTTTAGAAACAGTCGTAACTTTCGAATTTTTATTGCTCATGTTACTTTTTATTACTTTGACGGTCATAACTAGACAGCAAGGTCAGATAGGGCAAGCGTTCGTAAGTACTTTTTTAATTACTTTTGTGCGCTGAACTCTTTGTTCAGATTATGCTTACGTTTTATGAATCACCTTGTACCCAAAGAGTATCTGAACAGATATTCATCAGGTTCAACAAGATGTCTATTTTTTCTAAAGGTGACTAAAATATCCTATTCAATAAAAATGGTAACGTGTAGGTCACTCTTAGATCTATATAATCGAGGGATTATTATAAGAGGGTGTGCTTGTACTCGTGACGCACAAAGATCGCGGATACAGAGTTGTAAAGTATAAGCTGACTGCTGACTTGAAAACTTGAATACCTCATTTGCCAGTATTCTTCAGGGTTACAAGAGTTCTGGAGTAAAAACGAGGGTGATACGAGAGAGCAAAGTTCAGAGAGTTGCACAAGGGGCTCTAACCTGTTTCTTTACGTTTCAGCAACGTACACTGCCAGCTGTACGTATATAAAAACATAATTATATGTTTTCGATGATTCCAAGAATTAATTTTATTACAAGGTTCTACACCGCCATATAATAATTAGTGATACTAAATCAAATAAAACTAGACAGCAATTATTAAACGTTCTTGGATATTGCAATGTTTATGCTTTAATGCTCAACAAAAACGTTCATTTCATTGGCCATCATTCTACGCTACATCATAGCCGTTATCCCTCTATGGACCCATGTAACTTTCAGGTCATATATTAATCCTTTGAGTGCCAAGGAGCAATATATCGCTTCTTCATGCACTTGCAAAAAGGGTCAAGAGCGATATATCGCTGCCCGAAGCTGTAAGTGCACGAATCGTGTCTGAAAGAGCACAATTGTACGTGAACGCTTATGTCGAAGCCATATGTTTACGAATAACATCTTTTCAGTATTGTGTAAAAATCCCATAACCTTAAAATAAAATTGACCGAAATATACATTTTTGTTCAGAATCATGCGTCTTTGCTTAAAATTATCTGGCATTTTTCGAATATGTATGAAAATTTTCTCTGACCCTCAAACGGTTAATATATCGACATTTTACCAAAAAATTTTAGTTTTTTTATAAGATAACGTATACGTCTTATTTATAGTTAGTCTTATTGTTAGTTATATGATGTCTCTGATACCCAATAACAATATTGATCGTAGAGTAAAGTTAGTCATTATTAATTCATATTCCTGGTGCTCCTAATCCTATTCGAATAATTCGTATAGATGATGCAATTATTCCAGCTCATATAGCAAAAATAAAATAAAGTATACGAATATTTTTATAATTTTAATAGAATAAAATCACTTCGTTAATAAAATTAATTATTTAATATTTAAAATTTATATTGATGATACCGAAAATAATATCTGTTCGTTGCACCATCAACCGAAAATATCAAAATAAATGGCAAGTTGTCTACAGGAAAAAAAATTCGGCTTACAGAGAGTTAATAAATATAAAAAAGCGAGCACATAGCTATGTCGATCGCTATATTCCCCTGTTAGCCTACATCTCGTCAGGTATAGGAATACCATCAAGTTAAGCAATATGGAGTTTTCCATGCTTCTATTTGGAGAACCAGTATGACATTTGGAGAACCAGTGTGACTGCAAGAGAATTCACAGCTCGTGCGTAGCCAATGTTCGTGAACAATACGGAACAAACGAGAACGGGACATTTCTCAGCAACATATTTCACTTCTTTTTCCCCACGCTGCGACAACCGATCGCTTTTATTCCCGCCTGTTGCGCGTTTTTGTTGTTTTTCCTGCTGTTGGCATTTAATTAACTCGAGTGGATCTACACGTATGCAACATTTTCATTTTCACGGCGGAATGGCGGTGGATTAGATAACGACGAGTCGGCTGTATTTAGCCGCCTAAAAAAAAAAGTAACGTTTATAACATTGCTGCCGGCTACTCGTTATTGGGGTATCGGACGGAAAGATCGCTGGAGCAATTCCATTAATTCGGATGGTCGCCGCATATTTTGTCGCATTGGATTCAGAGATACGCGAAACTCTTGCCTAAATAGGAATTTTATGGCGAATAAACGATAACTAACTGTTAACGTTGCTAGTTAAATACGAATTGATATTTTAACGATAGAAATTAAAAAATGTCTGGTTTGATGAGACTGCAGTGCGTTGGCCGTGCTCGTTACCTATTATTCGGAAAATAACGTTGCCCACCCCTGGCTATATGCACTTATTCGCAAAATCTGAAACGTTTCTCGCAAACTGCAAACTCCTTTGTAGTTGATCGAGTTCTAATTGAGTAGCGAAGTCCGAGGAAACCCTGGCGGGTATCTTTGAATGTTCAGGGAAAGGAAGGTGATGAAACGAGAATATTAATCTTTCGCGTCGTGATTTCAGAAAGTATTCAACACCGGACTCCCGCTTCCGGGAACTTTTCAAACGAGACTGAAATAGCAATGCGATCTTATCTCGCGTAGGAAAATGTGAAAGTTGGGGAAATATATTTATTAAGAAATGGAGCGATCTCGATAAAATGTTATATTAGCCATTTCTAATCGCGTTCATCTTCGTCTTACCGTAACTGTAACCTCATTTACTTTGGAAGAAATTTCTGTGTTGAGATAAATGGTTGCGATTTCTTATCACGTTCGCTTTGAAATTTTATTTTAAGAAAGTAGTATTAACTTTACAGAAAAAATCAGGTTTACTTGCTGGGTAAAATGTTTTAAGGAACGTTCTTTCATTTGTTGCCAAGACCTAACAAATTATTTTCATGCTATATCAAGCAATTTCCATGAAATTTTTAATGAATGCCTGAAAGTCGTTACTGTGCGAATTAACACCGGAACGATAATTGAATTCCAGCATTCTATTATTAAAACAAACGGCTCACGCGCTCATTTAAGAAAACGGAAGGAAACACGTTTGCTACAAGATCTGCCCTCAACGCTTTTGCGGTCGATGGTTTCAGCGTGATCCTGAAGCTGCAAACCGCGATGTTGTGTAATTGAAACACGGATAAAACTTAAAACGCACGGAATAAAAATGGAATCGAATGAAATTAAAAATTGTAAAATAGTAATAGATTTATATGGCACTAAAATTTACTGTTTTCATTAAAAAAATACGAATGAAATGTAATTTTTATTCTATTTTCAAACTAGTCGGATCCTTTAAGATTTGTTAACCGATTGTGAGCGATATCAACGCTTTTCAAAGAGCAAGAGGCGGTGCCTTCGAATTGAAATCGGCCGTGAGAGCACCAATGTTTGCAAAAGCATTCCATAGCGCTACATGGGAAAGAGCAGATTAAAATAATCGTGCATACGAGCGACCGCTCTCGTTAGCCTCGGTTTTCCTTTTTACTTTTTTTTCCGACCGTTGTAATTGTTTTACAGCGTATTGTCGATGCAGGCGACCGATACCGCGTACTGGGTCGCGTTTTGCGATTTGACGACGCGAATCCGCCTATTTCCAGCCGATTCCTTCCCTTTCGTGTTTTTACGACTGGTCAACTTAAAAAAAAAAAAAAAAAAAAAAAAAGAGAGAAATGGAAGATGCATATTTGGTTTAAACACGGTTAGGCGCGTCGGCCGCATCAAACGCAGGATATGCCCAGGAATACACACTGCGAAGTAATGGTCGGTTGTCGGCATTAAATTGCTCTTAATTACCATATACGACTAGTAACGATTATCTCGCTGGCCGTTGTCGCGTTTAAAAAAAAAGGACTAATCTGCCGGCGGCGCGACCTCGACCGCAATTTAATAAGGGACGATGATGACGGTAATAACGATTAAAGGGACGAGAAGGTTGTTATTTTGGTGCACGTTGCGCGCTGAAGTGCCGTTATGTTTCAATTTTTAATGCGTCGAGTGTGGTTTTTGTGCAGTTTCAGGTTTTAGTTAAAAGTATTTTCATTTTGAATTTTACTGTGTTGGAATGTTTTTGGTCGAAGAATCGATTTGAACTTTGCTACCGTATCGCAGGCTGCAAATAATTGATTTGGAAATAAATAAAATATAGTACAGAGAACGGTTTTCCGTAACAATGTAAATTGGAAAAAAAAACAACCGACTTCGAAAAACATTAAAAATGCACTGAAAAGTATGAAATTTCCATTTAAACTGCATTATTATTTACCAGCTCTCGATGAATTTGTTTAAATTATTAAATACAATTGAGTAATCTCTTCCTTTTCGAAATCAGTTAAAAATACAGTTTTTCCATCCAGGGATTCGTTTTCGAGAACATAAATTTTAAAAACTCGTGGGCCATACGTGTCATCGAGTACGACTTGGCTGACGCGTCTGACCATTACTCACTATTTCTACTTACGCTGCTGTCTCTTAATACGAACCAGTTAAAAAAGAAATTCCAGACGACCAACACGAGCAAAAATGAGGACTGTATAGACACATTAGTCAAGCTGTAATCAATTCTACCCTACAAATGTTCAAAAGTTGTCTGTTTTTAAACAAGTCCTTCTATTATTACTCAATCTCGCAATAAATTCATTTATTTCTATGTTTTTATGGTACTTTGATTGTTCACTATTCTATAATATTAAACGTGACTTCACAAATTTAAAGACAGAAGAAAGATGTCGCGATCTATTGTAGAAAGACCAGGGATTCTCCAGGAAATGACCGTAATATTAGTAAAACAAGAAGAGCCAAGCAACTGACGCTTCACCTAATTTCAAGAAATTTTGTGTAATATCTAGAATATTGAACGGTCATGCAAGACCATGTTCAAGAATTCGAATTTGACATATCTGGTAGCGACAGCGCAACTTCCGAAAGGAAAATCAATGTGCGAGTAACGAGACAAATAAAAACTTTCTATTCATGCTATTTTAATTGTCATCAGAATCGTTTCGTAACAGGTTTCGATAGAGGAAACATTTTTACATGGAAATGGCAATTCAATTTCAGGCAACGATTACGTGCTTGCAACGAGACTGCATCCAGTCGATTGAACAAACAGTAATTTTGTTCGCGTACGATGCTTTACACTTTGCAAAAAAAAAATCCAATCCCTCTTTCACTGTCCTAACATTTGATTAGATGTATGAGTATTAACACACTGGCGGAAGGCAAACCGGATTATAAATGTTTTTGCCGCGCCAATCAGGAAAAACAATCGAAAATTAAAAAGCTGTTCAAGTTACGAAACAAAACAGGATGCCGATCAAATTTATTGTCGATGAAACACGAGAAATATTTAACATGCTCGTACTCGATTTCTCGTTCATGTACAGTTTTGTCAGTGAATTTCGAAAACATTAATCGTACAGATTGCAAACGAAACGCTATGGTTTACTAACAGTTGGACAACACGAGTGGTTTCAAATGAAAAATCCAAATGGGGAAGTTGAAACTCTCGTTGGACAATTATTTGCCAAAGCACACGCGACTGAATTCTGAAATCAGGACGAGTACCGTTAATTGACGAAAAAACGAGTGGACTAATTTGGCAAAAATGTAAAATGCGTTTGTGCGTGAAACGTAAATGTTTAATAGTCGTTTACAAGCTGATTGATGTTTATGTTTTCCATCCTTTTTTTGTGGGATCTCTCCGAATGAAACTGATGGGCACAGAATTAGGTAGACCAGTAATCGCTATACAGTTGAAAGTGTTTCTATCTCAAACATAAATATAGCTGTGGAAGCTTCTTTAAAAAATGAATAATTTTATGTTGACAAAATTTACAGGTTATAAAATTCTCTTTGTTTCCATAAACATATCAATTTATCAGTGAATAATTCTTTGATTTTAAAATCGTTTGAACAAATTACGCTGGTGCAATAGTGTTTAAAAAATAATTCAATTCATTCAACAAACAGCATTTTTTATCGCAATTATTCCTGGAGTACGAATGCTTCTTCTAAGGGGAAAGTGTGTTACGTTTTAGAATAAAAATTCTCATTATTCCTGCGCTATGGAAGTAATCCTAGCCAACTCAGGAGGCTTAAGCCGTGTTCCGGAAACATATTCTTTACAATGCACACACGCGGAATACGTGTCTGGAGAAGTTTGCTTGCGCGGATGTTTTCTCCTTGCGTTGGTGTTTCCCTTAAGCGCGTCGCAAGAGAAAAATGATGGTCACGATGAAACGACATGTAATTTTTTTCTGGATTTCTCAAACTGTCCAGAGACACGTCGACCATCCATAAACTGGCAAAGCACCGTATTTTGTGTCCCGTTTCTTCTCGGAGTTCAAGTGTAAAATAAACTTGGGTTGAATAGCCATTAAACAATTATTGAAATACGCGGATTACTTTCCATAAAATTCAAACAAATACGATTTCAAAGTGAACTCGTAACACAGAAACATCTGTATGATTCGTGTTCTTTGATCGCGTTTCATTGTATTGCAACTGTGTACATCCGTTTCATTTTATTATGTACATAATTCAGCAATGCACCAAATCTCACCAATTAAGTTTCCCTGTGTATCATGTTTTCGTGTACCCGTATATTTTGTCTTGTCTGCCATCTCGCGACGAGTAAAGTCTTTAAATAAAAAGTGTCATTGAAAAAAAGCTTTTATTCGTGGCTGTTAATTCGATACAAATTAACACGTATTCTTCGCTGAAATAACGGGCGCGTGTTTAATTTTAGTTAATTTCCCCGTTTAAAAATGTTACACCGTTCTCGTCCACGTTTAATCTGTCGTAACGTCCTGCTCTTCCTTCGGCCTTAAAACCGAGGTTTTAATTAAAGTTTATTCTATCCATCATCTGTCTTTTTAAACCATCCAGGACTTAGTTTTATTTCCGCTCAGTGTTCGTCGCTTAATTTCACTCCCCTTTCCTCGTCCTCTGTACCAGCACGATCCTTTCTAGTTTACGTAGCCAGTTCTATCTCTCGTGAAACGGTCTTTCGTCCGGAAGGGAATTTTTTACGACCGTCAGACCGGTGTATCTCGATCGATGAACCGCAGACATTTTATGAATCGCGTACTCTTTTTATCCTCGCGAATCCAATTAACCAGACTCCCGGAGGAACTTGACATCGGGGTCGATTAACCACCGACATTTATAGTAACCGTTCTCTCGTATGTTCGTATCATTTATGAGATTTCATGAACGCTAATTGCACTTGGCGAACTTTCAAGTTCGCTCAATGGAATAATAGACTTTACTGAATTTAGAGGCTGTTGAAATGCTCAGAAACCGAAGGTGTACCGTAATTAAGGAAGAATTTCGGGGATTATGAACTCCATTTGTAAGAATTTTAGTGGTTTCGGAGATGTTGTATGTTGCTAACCTGTAGACGTTGAAAATTCGTGGCTTTGCAAACTGACGCACCGCGCGATCGTTCCTGGAAACTTCATGAAAAGTCAGCACCGTTTGCCCGTTTGCTGCCGACGTATCTGTATGTCTTAGAATGTCGCAATTAGTTGACGTAGAGCAGAAGTACACAGAAGTTCCACAGCAACATGCATTCCCCTTTGTCGTAATTAGTTCACGCGGATACCGTAACGAGTGCGAGAAAGCGTTGTTTTCCAGTTTCGTACCGAGATTTGCGCTGGCCTTTCGCGACAGTATCTCTCGGATAATCGCACGCAGAACTGGATCATGATTTTGTGGATCTATGTGGTCAATTCTGTAATGTTAAACTTAATTTAGCCACCATCGAAATATGCCTTATCGTACATATTGACGAAAGGTGTAGTATATAAATACGTTAATAACTATATAATATAATAGTTTATTGTAATACTATTTTGAATAGTTACTTGGACGGACGCGCTCGTTACGCTGCACAAAATCGTTGCTGACAAACTGATGGCGCGACGAGTAGAAAAAATTCAAAATAAAAATAACATGATTATAATATTTATCATTATATTCAACAGTACATAATATATCCTACATAATTTATCTTAGATCGGACCATAGTAAATTTCCACATTTCTACAATCACGTAAATTAAACAACTAGTTAAACTACTGTAGTTCGTTACAAGCAAACATCCGTGCAGATTCCCAACAGTTTGCATCGAATTGTTTCTTTCTAAACTTGAAACAATCACTTGAAACGTAATCGTATACAATACACCCACGTTCCCATTGTTCGTAGGCGATCATGCGTTGCCAAAGCAAACGGAATTTAAAGACAAAGGTTTCCAGGTGCTGGACGTCGAACGATAGTGAGTGGTTTCCGCGGTAAATCGGTGGTCTGCGTGTCACCTAAAACTACACGTTCCAGGCTAATGAGCAACATTGGGTCGGCGTCGGTTAAACTTGAAACAGAAACATTAATTTAGCAGCCGATAATTCGTGATGGACGTTTCGCAATGGTTAACCACCGGTCCTTTCTACTTCTAACCGAAAGAACCGAAAGAAGAAATTGGCGTTGCCATTAATTGGTGGCTGCTCGCGCTAACGATTCTTCGATGTTTGGTCGACATTGGACGAAAATAGTACACTGTGGTGGATACACTGCGTTGATACTTCAAGCACCGCTACTTTAACCATAGGTAGTTTAAGTACAGACACTTTCAACAGATGAAGAGTTCATTCCTTGACTTTTGCTAATATTTAGCTAAATAAAACACGCCGGTTTTAAGACTTCCTTGGTGTGATATATTTAAGAAACAAAACGAGATTGAAACACAAGCGTTTTACAATAAAAAAAAGGTGCGAGTGACGTGGTCTACCCGAGTTCTTCAATCCGTACGCTGTCGGATTTTTATGAAGACTGAAAATGCACAGAGCAATACCGTTGTTTCACTGCAGTCCCTTTTATTTGGAATTTCCGTGGGTGTATTGTACACGACATTTGTTCTCTGCGCGACGATAGACGAAGTCTTCTGCGTTCAGTTATGATCCAATCATAAAACTTGGGTCTAAACGTAGCTATTTTGGTCACTATTGATCTAAAGGTCTCTAAACAGACAAAATCAAACTTTCAAATTATAATTGAACGTTTTTTTTTTTCGCAGAAATCCAACGAGACTATCCTTTGTTTTTTTCTTCCATTACCAGTGCTTTGTTCCATCATTGAGACACAAAGGAATTGAGTGACTTCGACTACTTTAATGACCACAAAAGATAATGAAACCCTGCGATAGAGATAGGTCGCTCTCAATTCCACAGCACTACTCGCACCACGTCTTCCATCGATGCGATCGGCAGGTATGAAGGGTGTGGGAGGCACGAAGGCGTCAATGCCGCGCAAAACGCGGGATACGTGACATGAATAATTCCAGAAGGGTGCGTTTAAGCGTCGGAATCGTGCCGGGCTCGCGGGCACACGTTCAATCCGAGGAGGTGGCGTGTTCTTGCGCTCTCGACGATCAATTAAATCGCGTAACGGGGCAGATTCGTCGGCGTTGCCGCGAATAAAGGGAAACATTCGCCCGGGTATCGATTAATCCGCGTTAGCTGGAGAAGCGAAAGGAGTGTTCGGGGATGATGGGGGGTGGTAGAAAGGAGGCGCGGCTATTATTCATCCGCGACAGCTTTTCCGTCGCGCGCAGTAGTAAAACGACGCTGCGAACGATCCATTAATATGTTCGCTTGTTGCGCGTACTCCGTCTTCGCGGAGCGAGACGACCGTTTTTCTTTATCCCAGGCGGGCTGGCTGCGAGGGCTGCTTTTCTCGAAAGAAAGGATCTCCGATACGGACACGTCGACGCGCAACGCGAATCGATATTTCAAAAGTAACGAGCCACGCCGAACATTGTGGAAACCGCTGGCCACGATAAGTCCCGCTAGGATTAATATTCAATAACGAAATTCGTCAATGTCGGGAACAACGCTCACCTCCGCGAGAGCCGATTAATAGATACCCCTTTCGTGACGAACTTCGATACCACCTGGGGAGAAACCGTTTTCTGCAGGAGCGTTCATCCTGCTCCGATGGCTCGTTGACGTGTAGTAAATAGCGAGCCTTTAAAACTATTCTGAATTAAGACACCTCTTCGTATAATAATGATCATTTTTCTAGCAAATATACAGGGTGTTTGGTAACTGGTGGTCCAAGCAAAAAGGGACCATAAACGGGATATGAATTTCGACTGTTCGGAAATAAAAATATTTTCAAGCTTAAAAATCTCTCACATGACGACTGAAATGTAACGGTTCATCATTTTGCTGAAAAATTAAATTTTCGCTAGTTCTCAGCGGTACATCTTCTGGGATACCGGTGTATGTACTAATTAGTAGCGGCTGTTGCGTTTCCACCGCACGCACCTAACGAAAGTATCATGTCCATATATTCTCCAGATAGATACTGATAGTGTTTAGCGATAAAAGTCGGATAGTAGGAAATATTTCCGTGCCATTGGAAGTATTCATCGACATAACTTCAGTCGAAACAATGATCTACTATACAGTCAGATCCGTTATAACGGGGCACGATCAAGTGCGCCCGTACCCGGCAAAAATTCAAAGTCGATTTTTTCGAAAACAAATCCTCACATGAGAAATTTTTATTCAATATGTTCGACTTATTTTTTCATGTAGAATCACCCCCTTTTCGCCTGTATCGTCAGTTACCGAACACCCTGTATACAACGATAAGGGTGGAGGACCAAATCTGCTCCAAAGTACGAAGATTCGAAGAGTTTCGAAGATGTTGGGCTCATCAAGGTAGCCAACGAAACGCAATTAATTTGATTCTGGTTTCAATTAATGCATGGACGGAAAATGAGGACGGGAAGCACCGTAATTTGTGGAATTTTAACTCGTTCACCGTGGAGACTTTTTCGATGGATTTTAATATGGGTCAATTGCATTTTGTGCTAAATTTTCATATTTGATTGCAAATATGACGGTCGGCTTTTCAGTAACGCTCCGTACATTTCAATATCGATGGAAATAATATTAACATTATCGAGGTATCGCATCACACGTATTCGTATCGTGACTATTATTGAAAAGAACAAACGAAGCCTACTCTGTCATCGAAGATCCCTCGAACTGGATTCAATACGGTGCTTTAGGTCCCGAATGAAAATGTTTTATCCGCTTGGAAAGGCGACGCGCGTTACGTCGGCAATAAAAATGCAACCAACGCTTGCGGCTTGACCGAGTTAATTTCAAGCTTGTTACGGACAACGGTAAAAATGATTTACGTCGAGAATATCAAACTCCCTGTGGCAAGATTTATCTATTCGCTTTAAACGAATATTCGGGGTAAATTGCGTTTCCGATAGTCACGTCGAGAATAAGCTTGCGTGTAACGCTTCGCAATCCGATGAATTGCATTAAAAGCGAAAAATTAAATAACGTGAAGTCGTGATTTCAATAAAAAGCAATGCAACGATTCATTGTCTAGTTTCATTTACTACAAATTTACTGCGAAGGAAAACAAACGGCGTCACTTCTAAAATCACCGAAAATTTGCTCGAATAGCCCGCAAAATTTCGAGTCCCTCTTTGGAATCCTTTTGTTTCTCGGTATGCTCGAGTCAGCGACTTTCCCCTGTAACTTCCCGTCGTCGCTCGATTGTGCATGCAGCTCGCAAAGTCGCAGACCGCGGGAACACACGCGTGTGCACGCCACCGTGCACCGCTCTTCGCCTAATTCCGCGAATACTGTAATCTTCCAGGACCACGGATACGCGTGCGTGTGCGTTACTGTATCGAAGCATGCATACTCGCGAATGCCTCTAGATCAAAGCGAAACGCGGGGCGTGCGACCCCGCGAGGAGTTACTACGTGAATTTTCCCTTGGGATCCTCGAATGGCATTGGCTTGGCAAAGTTGCCTCTCCAAATCTGCACTTTTTGTATTCTTTGGTGCATACGTGGCTGGATTCGATTTTGGTACGGTTCTGTGTGTTAAAGGAATACGAAACACTTGGAAAAGGGCGGTTTGATTAACCCTTTCAGACCTTGTGCCCACAATTGAGGACACAAAATTACCACACACAAAACCGACACTATCGTTTAGGGTGAATGTCCTTATTTGTGTACACGAAGAAAGACCAGTTTTCCTAGAAAACTACACTATTGGCATTTTTAAAACATTTTATTCATACTAATTTTAGTCCAAGTTAACCCTAAAAATTAAATTACATTAGTAGAGAAAAAAAATATTCTGATTTGAAAGGGTTAATTTATCGCGTATTTGACGATGTGTTGTGAGATGAGTGTGCGTTGAAGATACAGTATGATCAGAATGTAACCGGAATTTTAAAATAAAACACATTGTTGTTCATTTTCAAGTGAATTTATTTTGTCTCCTTCAAAATAACATCCATCTGAAAGGACACACATGTGTGCCAATGCTTAACCCAATACACTTTTCATAAGCCAATGAAGAGATCGTATTCAGTTCCTCCGTCGCATTTTGTTTAATTTGTTTTACAGTCTCAAATCTCTAGAATTAAACATTGTAAAAGTGACAAAGCACAGAAACCTAATTGTTGAAAACAAATGTCAATAAAATACTAGTGATCAGATTCCTCTAACACTTGGGACAGAAGATGTAAGATATTTCTTACACGCATATCAGCAACAGAACAAACAATATGTTAACAGCGATTCCTTTGTATTACAAGTTTCGGGTACTGTCTGAGCATAGTGTAAATGTGATAAATTGTACTCGAGAAATTTGATACGTTTCTCGAAGATGTGGTACTTTACTCACTGGTGCTTCCATTGAAATCACATTGGCAACCCAGTGGCTGCCTTCGCAGCATTCCAAATTCAGGAAGATCTTTCGTTTCACGGCAAACATCGGTGGATCGGACAACGTGCGAGGTATTCCAACGCTGGCGAATAAGGAACGTTTACACCGTTGCGGCTGTAGAATGTGGATTTTCAATTCCTGTCGCTGATAACTCGCTCTAGCCGATATCGTCTTTAGTTTATACTATTTCAATCGCATAGTTTAGCAATATCAATTTTTATATGGCATGAAAACGTTCAATAATACATATTTGCAGCATAAGTAGATATGCTTCTTAACCTTCTATGGGTCGAATTTTGTTTTCTGAAAACAACTTGCAAGGGATTAGTTTGATGTTTCAGGTAAATGGTACTGCCAACCCATCAATATTGTTATTGGTTGTCAGAGACATTATATAATTACGACGTATGTCATCTTGTGAGAAACCTAAAATTATTTGGTAAAATAATACCATTGGAACCTCGATGTCTTAGCATGCGATCTGAAAGTTACACGGTCCCATAGAGGTTAATCATCTTTCGCAAAATGGCATATTTTTTTAATGGATTCTGCAATGACAACTGCACGAAACGTGAAAGGGAGGAGTTGTTTTGCATCCAAAGAACCAATACCATATTGGAGAGGAGCACATTTGCTTTCAAAGCATTGTTTTCCAATCGAACTGCATCGAATGGGAATACTAACATTTGCATAGACAATATTCGTAAGACAAACTAACGAGAACAACGTCTGTATGAAATCGACTATAATCAAAATTTTATTGGATTCCCTTCAATACACTAACGTGAACTAACGATAACTAGACAAGATACTTGGAAAAAGAAACTAAAAATGATCAAAATGGGTCTTGTAATTTTTCCTCCTAGTGCGAACTGAACCATAAATACTCCGTTTTCAAACATCGCAGACACCGAATCGACGAAAAGCAAAGCGCGTTCCTCGTTACTTCTGCTGCTTTAATGCGCCTACGTGCTCGGAGTCGCTCGTTCCGGCCCGCAGACTCAACAAACAGATAAAACGGTTTAACGGGAACCGACAAATAAAATTATAACTTCTGTCGGTGTCGATTTAAATTTACCGCTGAGAATTGAAAATCGATAACAGGTTGCGCGAAAATTTGCCCCCGCAGCAGAGATGCGAGGATAAAAATAATTTGTGCAATTTAAAGCAATTTGTTTTTCGTGTATAATTACCCTTCCTATTTTTATATAGATCATTTTTATGCAGAATAAATCAAACGCTTAGAGTAACGTTTTCAACCCCCCTTTGATCTAGGCATTAAATTATCTAAAATCACCTAGTTATAACTTATATATACAGAGCAAAGATGAATTTTATTTTATTTATTTTAATTAGTTTTATTTTTAAATGAATACCATGAGAAAAAACATTGTTAGGGAACATTTGGGTGTTTTCTTTCACAATGGGGGGTCGAACACTCTCGCGCGTCCCTCCACGTGTTCGAAACCGTTTCTCTTGCGCGTTATGTATGTTCGGTAGTGTTCGCAGTTGTATGGCCGCGAATACGTGTGTTTTTTGTGCAACAAAAATCAGCACCGCTCAGACATTCAGCACTCCGAAAGCTTAAATATTTAATTCAAGTGGGTGCGGAGCATCGCCGCGAGCATGTTCCCGCAGAGTGCTTATAATTTACAAACGTTACCCTCGCGGAAGTTGCAGTACACAGGTATCGCGCGCTTATTACGTCACCGCCGGAACTTCGCGCTGTTGTGGTTTCATGTAAAATTCTTACGGTGGTTGCGCGTTACCTTCGTCATTAACTCTTTCTAATGCATGAAGTTAAGCAGTTTTGTAACCTCTCATGAACCTCCTTTTGTTTTAGAAAGATGAAAGTGGCGAACCACATTCGTTTAGGTTCCTAGGAACAAAGATACGTTCCTTGGGGGTTTCCTTTTATACAATCTTAAAAAAAAAAAGCTCAGAAAAGGTTTGACCATTATGACCAGTTTTGGGTCTTTTCATTTCATAATGATTAACACATTCCTAACCGGCAGATATTTTACGTTTCTAATATTGACTGAGAACTGACGAAAATAATAGCTGGACATATATCGTTAGGGCGAAAATAAAAATTACAAAATATGTTTTCAAATATCAATGTTGTAAATAAAATTTTCATAATTTTTTCATAACCAGAAATAGAATTTGAAGTGACGTGAATTCACGTCAGCGGTTACGAATGTGATAAGAGAAAGCATGAACTACTTGCGACATAAAAGTACACAAATCTACAATTTCAATAAATATCAAATATAAATTAAGGGAGGTTATGCAATGAGACTTCTTCAGTTCGTCCTTACCGAAGAGACTACATTTGACTCCCCTATGAGAAAACGTATTCTGTTTCACCATCTCACAAAAAGTACACTGTTAAAAAACTACGGTTGGCAAACTTTACCTTCTGCATCCTGAAACCTACCCTTCGAGAATCTTCAGTTTTGCTGTCCCCGCAATACGAAACGCACGAACCCCCGACTTGGTCCCTTTCTGCCAAGTTGACTCTCAAACACGGAGCCGTGAAAAAGAGCAACAAGCAACCGGATGGTCGGCAGTCGAGCGTTTCACGACGCCGTCAAGGGATCTTACCAGGGATCAAGGAAGGTCCCTTCGAAAATACGGTAACTTCTACCCGCTTGGTAACGGAGCTCCCATTATCATTCCGGCGACGTCCCGCACTTACAAGTGGCACTTCGCGGGCGTCGTCCGAGTTAATATCGCAATATCGGCGTCGTTCGACGTCCCGGAGATCCCCAGGATTTCACGGGACCGTTACCTGGAACGTCGTCGCGAAGAACGTGGCGGGACTCGGTGGATCTTATTCAAACGTCACGATTTTTCCCTGTCATAATGTCGCAGACTTATTATTGTGGAAGAGTAGAAAGTACGATAAGTTGTAAACCATTGATTTGGACTGTCTTGTCTATGAGCGACGCAGTGTTTGCGTGCACGTACAGACCTGTTAGTTTAAAAATATTTGCAATGATGAGAAATCACAGACACGGATGGTGGGTGTATAACTCTATTAAATGGCAAAAATCCTGTTTGATGTTACTCGCCCTAAGTTACTATGTTCAGCCATCAAAGAGTCGAAATCGCCACAGCTTCAAAATATGCTATTCAATGCCTGTCTCTCAATATTTGCAGCTAGACATTTACCGCATTTCTGAAGTATCAGCGAAATAGACGAAAAAATAGAATGACGATACCCTTGTACTTTCATTGACAACTGTACGACGCCGGTAGGCGCATGTAGCCGTGTCGACGCGGTTTGCGTGACACGTAAACGCGCGGCGTCGTCGTGTCGCTGCAACACGCTGTCGGCGGATGCAACCGACTCGGCTGCGCGCACCCGACACATAACGCGGTCGGTGAATACGCCTTTGTACGGACAGGCCACGTGCATATAATCGCGCACGCCGGCCCGGCAGAATGCAATTTGCAGCCACGGATACGTGCTGAAATCGCCGCCGTCAAATAGACGTGCTCGTAGGTCGTGCCAGATTGCGCGTTAGACACCCCCGTACCCTGCCAGAGGCTGCCACCATTTGAGATGAAGCTTGATTCTCCTCCCAAGCCTCCGAAGAGCTACACCTTTACGAGCGTTGATCGTTATCTTGTATTAGGTTGGTAAGAAATTAATGTCGGTTTTCGAACGTTTGAACTTTAACGCTTGGTTTTGGGATAACAGTTCACTTTATTCTACTTACGTTATAATGTAATCTTAGGCCGAACGCACACGGGCGCAACCGATTTGAAATTAGTGTTGGAAACCGTTTGCGCTCTTTGTTTTACCTACTCCACTATCTGTTTTACCTAGATCCGCGGTCACATGCAACTATGTAGTTTCAGAGTGTTTTGAAACTGATCGGTTGCGCTCGGATGCGATCGGCCTTACAGCGTAGATGTCGCGCTGCATGCTGATAGGTATGCTTTTACTGTTAATTTGTCCTCACTTCGAGTTATTTACTTCGCAATTGATATTAAGTAGTGATGCGCACGAGACGAGATCAATCTCGATCTCGATTTCCTCTCGATCGAAAACAAATTTTGATAAAATATATTTACTTTTGTACTGTTACTTACTATATGACCTTTGTCTAGAATTTTAATATAAAATTGCTAATTGAAAACTTACTGTTCAGATTATTTTAGGAGTTAAATTTATAAAATCGAATTATAAAATGCAAATATGCAAACATATACAGGTTATTACATGTAACATAGGAGAGCTACAAGACATCCAGTAGAATTATCATTAACTTCAGAAGATGCGCGAATAATTGACAATAACCTTTACAACTAATTTTTTGTCGACAGTAGAGACGTCAAATATACTGTTCACCGCACAACTTGAAAACTCCAAAGTTTTTTCTAAACGGAGCGTCGCAGAGAATGGTAGCACTCGTTGCGGAGGACACGTGTTGCGACGTCGCGTCGTGCAGTCGACGATCCATAAATCGCCTGGATTACTCGTGTACTGTAAAAGTAAATCCGGACAAGTGTCTAACGCGACTTGTTTGATTAATAGTAACTGCACGACGGCGACATACAGTGGCGCAGCTAGTTTCATTTTTGTGGTTGGCCTGGAAGTTATTTTAGCGTTACACGATAATGATACGACAAAGATTTTCACGTACTAGTGGTGTGATATGGATCATTGCCTGGCAGGGAAATGAGTTAATAATCAGCAGTTCACGTTACAAAGAATTGTACTTATTAAAACTCGGGTATATATAATGATTTTTTAATTCAATTACGTTTATCGAATACACGATAACCCGGTACATTTAAGGAAAACTTTTTTAATATCGAAAGAAAGGGATTCAATACAGAGGAGGTTAATCCATCATATTTTATTCTCTTTATTACAAATCTTGCAATGTTTGAGGCTGAAAAACGGCGAAACCTCGTATAAAAGAATACATTACCGTCGATTAAATACGAACTGATTACAAGTCAAATAACATTTAGCGCGAGAGTTTCACCTCGTTTAACTTTCTTCTTGGCACATTTTTCCCACAATTGACCACCTTTGTTCACACATTGTATTTCACACTATATAATTTAAAGTTCACGGTTGAAGCAATTTCTTCTCAGAGTTTGCCACGACATAGAGTTCAACGAAGGTTCAAACGACGAGCAGTGTACCCGTCTCTTTCTGCTGGGTATATCTAACACGTATGATAAAGTAGAATTAAAACTGACGCTTCCTCTCGTAGCTCTGACTATTGATCATTCTAGATTTAGTCTTTACGTTTCATTGCAAACATCAGATTAGAGCTTCCTACTACCAACATAAATATTTTCGTCATATTCCAGATATAGTTAAGTAACTATAATAGTGGTTTCGAAAATAGACGTAATTTAGCCCAGTTGTGTTAGAAAAATTCCAATAATACTAATGCTACTTGAAATATAGACAGTCAATCCTATAAATATTCGTACTCTATGTGTATTCAAGAAGTTTGCCTAAATTAAATAATAGTTTGGATATTGCCAAATGAATTTTTCATTATGAATATGTATATGGATACCCTTATACATTTATATATTTATACAAACATACACTTGGAAACATCAAACATCAAAATTCAAATAAATTTCTTCAATAGACATAGAGGGTACAAATATTTATGAGACTGACTGTATTACATTGTACTACGGACCAACAGTGTTCTAAATAGATGCCAATAAAAATGACAAAAATTGTAATTGGGAAGGTTTACTGTGTTATCGAAACGTAGAAGAATAAATTGCAAAATATAAAATAGCAGAACAAAACGAACAGAAACACAGTGTTTCCAAAGATATTTACGTTTTTCCGACGCATAGACAACATGGTGATACCGCAACAGAGCCCATTGTCTTCGAACAGTTTAGAATTGATTACTCTTTGAAACGTTACACTCGGGGGAACGAGCTTGAATCGCGACGGCGACTTCCGGCCCGAGGGAAATCGAACGACACGAACGATACATCCGGCCGAAGATGGCGAAGGGATTATGAGACTTTTAATGCGGACTGGCCATTGTTACGAGCAAGATCGTTAACTTCATAATGACACAATTGATAAGGAGTCTACTTCGCGTCCAGCAAGCGCAGGTCACTGCCCTGGAGAGAAGCACACTCCATTATGGTTCAGTGGTGCTCACATGCTGCTTTCTTTCTTGAGTGCAACAATGGATAACATTTTTATCTAGACAAAAGTTTCAAATAGCAAGATATTTCCATTAGTATTGGGTTGTCTGGAAAGTCCATGTCGATTTTTGGCAAGTGGTACAGGTCTGAATATAACGAAATGGTTGAAAACAGATAACATGTATACATCCCTTAAGAGTTGGAAAGGTAGTGGAACAAAATGGCGCCTATGTAATTCAATAAATATACAGGGTGTCCAGTAAATGGTGGTACAAGCGAGTAAGGGTGATTCTACGTAAAAAATTGAATTGGAAATGTGGAATAAAATTCAACTGAACTGAAGCTAACTCAAGTACACGCGTACTCTACAAATTTTCAAAGTTAATTTTTTCGAATATAAAGCGTCGTATGAAAAAATTTTATTCTATATCCACGTTTGAATTTTTCTTAAAAATTAGCAGGAACTTTCTGGACAATCTAATACTAGTTGTTCTAATAGAAATCTTTATTACTTTGTTCTAATCTACATGCCTTCCTTCGATCTCATTCTCAACTCCACTCAACATCTACCAAGCATTGAGCTCAGGAATTAGTAGTTTCCATACCCTAACAACACCTTGTCCTAACCGTACAGGATATCTAACGAAGGATCAAAGGGCGTCCACCCTAAGAGCAGACAGAATAATCTTCCACAGCAGTTTCGATCGTCGGATACACGAGTCCTTCGACTTCCAAAGGTCGAAAGGAGCCCGAGCAGGTCGATAATTTAATTGCTCGATCCTTCTGAAACGTGGCAAGCCTAGGCTCCTCTAAATTATTGCCAAACGCTCAGCGTGGGCGACAAGGGGTTGCTGTTTGCTCTTACAGGCTGCGCACATGGCGCGAACAAGCACGGAGAGTCACGAGCGACAGTACGGATTCCGTTATCGATGGTACAAATCGAGTTGAAATCGATACGTGGCAGTATCGACTCGGTTCGATGCACACCGCTGCGTTTCACGATTCATGGACCCGAATAGGTCTCTAGTCCGTCCTTCTACTTTCTCTAGATCCAACCCCGCCCTTGCCCCCCAACCGGAGTTCTGGGCGCACACGACGTGTCGCTGTCGATTCCTTTATGGCTCAGGTTGATCTTTCTTCCTTTTTCCATGCCATTCTGAGACCCGGTAGATTTACGCACCCGCGACAATACTTCGTGTAGTGAACTAAACAACTTAAGAGGGGAGTCTGGACTAGCAGGTTTAAAAAAATCGACTTTTTTTGCTTAAAAATCTTCCTATCCATTTTGAGAATGCTTTCACAAAGGTCTACTGTACGCCCCTGAAATCCCAGATTAGCTTTACATAGCCGTACGAATAGAAAAATTTTGGCTTCTTACCACCGAAAACTTTTGACGGCCTGTCTTCCCTCCGCTCGTTCTTCTCTCGTGTGCTCGCTGCCCGTGCGGATGGCCCATGGCGGATGGCCCGACGATTCCGAACCGAGGAAAATGTCAGGACGAAGCCTTGAAAAAAAGTAGCGTCCCTGTTCTACACTTGGGACCATGGTTGAGTTTCGAAGAAGTTACGATGACCATGTTTCTGGCATACCCTTTCCAAAACACGATACTCTTTCGGCCTTTATGCCTAAATGTTTACCACATTCGTAATAAGGTTACCTGTGAAGGACTCCCCGATTAGTTCTTCCATTAGTTTCCTTGGAAGCTGAATCTTTCTTCTTTCGACTACGCCTCTGCAGCGTAGGAGCACTCAAACTTGGGTGAAGGGTCTTACAGGAGACATAAGTCAATCACCAGACAGTCACCAGAAAATCAGACATTCGAAGCTATCGAGAAACAGATCAGTTTCCAACTAATGGGTCCTAATACACTTTAGTCAATTGGAATTCCTTGAGACTTCGGAGAAGTCAGGGCTAATCAGCGAAGAGCAGCGGACTCTGTCGACTGAAGTGCAACGGATGGCACACAAGGAATTATTCAGGAGCGAAGAGTCTCTTAGCTGGAATAGCATGGGGCTTTACCGTATTAATGTGCATCAGCTTTAATTGCTGTCAAACAAAATTATCGTTCGACCAAAGTGTTTAGAGTTCCCAAAATTACCAACAAACTTATCAGAGTCTTGTAAGCATCCTGGAAAGACAGCCATTTTAGATGACACCATTAAGGTTCACCATTCGTCTACCCAGAATTAAAGACAGCGAAGCTACAATTCGACGCCCCCTTTAATTAACCCTTTCAGACCTAGCGATCACAATTGAGGGCACAAAATTTAAAACTTACCGACACTCGTTTAGGCCTTATTTGTGAACATGAAAAAAGACAAGTTTTCCTCGAAAACTACGCTATTAGGATTTTTTAAAAATTTGTTCTATACTAATTTTAGTCAAAATTTACCCTACAAATTAAATTATATTCTAACGAGAAAAAAATTCAGGTCTGAAAGGGTTAACACCTTTCAGTTCTGTTTGGTTCTAATGATAAATAATTAGGTACAGTTTCAGCATTAAAAAATCACGAGGCCAGATTTGAATGTCACGTGATAATTTGTATCCGACATAAGGGCTCGCGAAATGACTCATTTCATCATACAGCAAACAGGAAGTCAGCTTTAAACACAGTTTTACGAATGAGGCGCGAACGGCGAAGATAATACGGTCCGTTCCCCGCGTCGAGTACTCTGTGTTTCAGATCTCTGTACGGATATGAGTCTCGCCAGGAGATAAGTGGCGCTAAGCACCCTGTCCCGCCTCTAGGAGATACGAGATCGCAGTACGGATAAGTTCGACTAACAATTTCTACTTCCTATTTGCAATCATTCAGACCGTGTCGGCGGACGAGGGCGTCGTTATGGAAACTACTACATATGAACCATACTGTGAATATAAAAAGATGACACTCAGGTGTATCGGCTCAATTTTGTCTAAATTGTATTTATACCAGTCAAATAAAAAAATGACTCGTATAGGGAAAAATATTGCCAGTAATGGTGGTAGCTTGCAAGCACGACGATTATGGCACACGTGCTGCGAAATTGTAGATGTCGCGGGTATCATCGGAAGGTGTAAACATTGTGTCAAGAATTATAGCGTGTCATAAATCCATGGGGATGAAGGAGGTGCTATGTCAATGGTCGTCTTCTGACAACAGCAGGATGTCAGGCTTTGTCTGCAGACGGTATATACAGGGATCCAAGTAAGCCCCTGTAATTAATTTTGTGCATATTGGATATAATGATAAATATTATAATCATGATACTTTTTATTTTGAATTTTTCGTACTCGTCGCGCCATCACTTTGTCAGCGACGATTTCGTGCAGCGAGGCGAGTGCAAGTAAGAGTGAGTTCACTGTGCATGTTCATCCGTTTTTGTTTTTTTTTTATAATGTATTATGTTTAAACAGTGTTAGAAAAAGACGTCCTTCCAAGTAGCTATTGCAAACAGTATTATAATAAATTATTATATTATAGAGTTAATAACGTTTTTATATCCACCTTTCTTCAACAATGCAACCTGTGCCAATTTTAAATCCACGTTTAATGGATAGCGTTTTATTAAATAAAAAAATAAATTAATTGAAAGCGCAGCAAAGTCGTTGCATCGATCTATGCGTACGTAAACACCGCGTCGGTTTCGCGTCCGAAGTTGTCTTGAAAAATTTAAATAAAAGCAGTTGCGAGCCTAGTTCAGGAGGATTTCATGCGAAGCTGACAGTGAGTGACATTTATTCGACCTGTCTCTGGAAGTAATGTGTCTGCTGGCTGTTACGGTCGGCTAAAGGCGCACGAAGTAACTTTTGGAGTATCCATAAACGATTTGCTTCCTTTTCGCAGCCACTGAATGCTTTACGGTTATGCGTGCTGGTGAGACCGGTTGCAGCTTTCAACAGAAGCATTACTTTGGAATATTGTGTTAGGACGTTTCAGCGTCTGGATTTATGACACGAAAGGTTCGAAAGTGTTATTTTCAGGAAACATCTGCTGCAGGGAAAGTCACGCTTCGATTAAAAGTAGTATTTCGTCGTCGGAAAGCCTCGTCCAGAAACATCACGCGTTAAGAATAATCGACCGAGTGAGATTCCTGTGTTGTATTCCGAGATGAGGAAGGTGAAGTCTGATTGTAAATTGAGACGTTCATTCGATTAACTCCATAAAACAAAATGTTGAGAAATGCGATGAAATAATGAATGCGATAAATTTTAACTATCCTCAACTTCATCGTTGCATTCGAGCATCGAAATGCCAAAAAACGCCAAAAGAAACCAGTCTCTCTATTCGTTTTTACTTTCGAAGCCATCGTTTTGGTTCAATCATCCTCTGGGCTTCTCCTCGTCAAAGATGAAACGAGGAGACGAGAGGGGAACGATTCAAGCTGAGAAACCGACGTAAAGTGGAGGTAGACGGGGACGATAAATCGAAAAGAAACATGGAACACGGTGAATTTTCTTCCTGTTCGTTTCGTTTAGACCCTGTTGGCTCTATAACTAGCGATGGGATGAAGCAGCAACGCGTGGGTTCAAATTCTGTAAGTATTTCGAGATGCAGATGCTTTTAAATAGAGTTAGATTGACAGAAATTATAAGAAAACTAGATACTTAATCCTTTTAGAACTGAATTTTTTTTCTCGTACTAATGTAATTTAATTCTTAGTGTTAACTTTGACTAAAATTAGTATAGACAAAATAAAAAAAAGATCCTAATATAGTTTAGTTTTCGAGGAAAATTGGTTATTCTTCATGCGCACAAATACTTTCGCCCTACACGATAGTGTCGATTTTGTGTGCTCAATTGTGGACGCCAGGTCTGAAAGGCTTAAAACTTCCATTCCACGCTGGATGTATTCGAATCTGGTATGCAATGTACCCATGTGTAGTCACAGGTGATTGTCAGTTCTAGAAATGAACAGACTGAATTTTTTTGGTGTAGAGGACCCTTCGAGCTTGCACTCCATGCTTAATCTCTTTGAGTCTAATGTATGACGATGTACGTTTCAGTGCAGACTGTTCGTTTCAGAATGAACAGACTTCTTATGAGTAGACTTTGAACCTGAGTGAATGTGGGTGGACCTGGGAATTTTAGTTTGATCCTATTACTACATATGACTGTCTTCTTTTTCCTCGCGACGCACTTCTGTTTCGGATGCACCAGCCTCGCTTCTCTCCGTTTCGTTCCGGTGAATCCTTTGCGCAAACGTAAGCACAATTTTTCGAACACGAGAAGTCGCCTTTGTGCAGTCTCCTCTTTGCTGAAAGCGCGAATCGACGGTGTGTGTGCTTTTTTTCAGCTATGCAACGCGAACAATTGAAGAGTGAAAATAATGATCGACGAAGGTTCGCTACTTCGGAGATCCTCAACGAGGGCGTCGAATGAAGGATGTAAAAAAACGTCAGAAATATTACGAAAACGCTGTACAGAATGAGACACGGGAAACTGAACATTTATTGAACAATGATTTTAATAAATATTTAAAAAATGCTGAAGAAGGCTTTCGTCTGCATCCATCACGAGCGTACAGAAGATTTGTATTAAGAAGAACTTTTAAAAGTACAGCCGCACGTCCGCGAACACATAAGTCACGAAGAATTGCGAGACAGAATGGGAACAATTTGTTGTTAAGCGTGAAAATCTGGCACCTGAACGCCGATAAAACACTCTTTATAGTCTTGTTTAAGTCTTTTTCCCAAAGTCGAACCGTTCCCGATCGTAAAGGGGAGCATTCCATTCTTGGTCAGTTGCCCGCATTTTACAGGAAGACCAAAGAATCCACGAAGCTCAAAGTGGCACTCTTAGAGAAATGGGTTGGCATGCAGCCACCCATAAATAGTTTATGACTCAAAGAGGATATACCTTATAACAAGCCAATTCTCTTTTGGGGCAATTTTTTTCACAACGAATTACGTCATCGAATATTAGTTTGGGACATGTTAACTTTTAGGGGGCAAATCACCCGATCAGCCGCTTACCGCAAATATAGTCAACTGTATCTATTAGATTGGTAAAAAAATAATGTCGGTTTTCAAACTATATATTTAAATCCACAAATTAAAAGTAAAATCAAAAACATATCTATCAATATGCAGCACGACATCTGCACTGTAATTTTACAGATATTGGAACGTAATAGAATAAAGTGAATTGTTATTTCAAAACCAAGCGACAAACTCCGAAAATTCGAAAGCCGACATTAAGTTCTTAACGACCTAACACTAAACGAAGCGTTAATTTTGATCAGTGAAATTTCTTCATCCAGAGATTAACCCTTTGCAGACGAGGCATTTTTCTGATATCTACTAGCAACTTGAGGTATTTTCTTAGCATTCTATTGCCTCGAATGCTAAGCTTAGATTAACTTCGACGATATTTTATTGACACATCTAGTTCCGAAGAAATTAAACCCAAGCAAACATGTGGTGACCGAGAGCAACTCTCGAGTTACTTACTCGAGTCACGTTAAGATGTGACTGAAAGTCATCTCTCGAGCGCAAAAGGTTAAAGGAAGACATATTGGAGTATATCTTTAGTGACACGTGTTGACTCATTTCGACGTTGATGTTTGTTTAAATCCATATAAAACGTTAGATCACACTTTCTTGCGCCTTTATTCTCTAGTCGCACTGTTTTCCTTGCACGTGTGGACGCCAACCAATTTATGGAACTTCGTTCCGGGTAGTATCTATCTTTCATCGACGCGTTACGTTCGAAACTGCAGGGAGTCCATTGAAAAATTCTCCTGTCCATTATTATAACATTACTCACAATTCATTCACTATACTACAGCCGAGCAATTTTGAAGCAGCAAAGAGAACTATGAATACAAATGGTCGAAACGACTTTACAATAAAATGCTTACAGAATTCGACTGTAAAGACAGTCAAATTACATTTCAGAGTTTCCATTCGTGCTCTATTATTCAAATAAAATTTTCCCCGTCTCGGTGAAGCCTGCTCAAGATAATGAGGAGACAATTAGCATCCGTTATGTAGGTACACTTCATTCCAGAAATTTGCTCTCGATCCCGAGTTTATCGATTTACTCGAGCACCAGTAGACGTTCGCAAAGCCTTAAAGGTGCTGCTTAAGAGTTTCAAGACGGTTTCACCGGAAGCGAGCGTTCTCGATAAGTCCTCTTTGAGTATATCCCTCCTAATGACGATACGAAGACGTCGACTGTCGAACGTATCGTTTGTGAGTCTTCGTTGTTAGAATTTATGGAACAGGAACTTTAAGAGAGCATCTTTTATTTGTCTTTAGGTAGTTATGCACGAAGTGCACAACTACAGCTCAACTATTCAGTAGTTTAATATGAGGCCTGAGGGGTGGCTTAATGAGTGGATAAATGGGTGGCGAAGATTAAACTTGGCGATGGCTGTAGCATGAGCCTCTAATCCAGCTGGAAGATGACATTTGATACTGTTTAAAACGAGGAAGGCGGTGGAAGAATGACGAAGACCTCCAACCGAGCCAGGGTTCATGTTTAACTTGCCGGAACAGCTAAAACGTATCTAGGAAACAAGTCTTCGTGAGTAAAAATAAAAAAAGATTCAGTTTCGTCTAAATTTAGGATAAATCTTTCTGTTCTTCGAGAAGTAATCGATTCGACCTATCCATTTCGTTAAATTAGGTGAATGTCTTTATAAAAATATCAATATATATCTTAATAACTTTAATAAGATCCCTAAGGTAATGGTTTCATAAGCGAACGAGTGAGTGGCAGGGATAAAACCATGTAAATGCATTATTACGTAACCCTATAGCTTAGCCAGGCCTCTGACACTGTTTGTAATAAATAAGATTGTGAAAATGTGGTAAGAAAGGACGTCTATCCGAGGCGAAAGATCTTAATTAGCTTGTCCTGTATAGGATGTTATACATTAGTCCCGATTTCCCCGATTATCCGCCATTCAGCATAACCTATGTCATCCTGAATTATCGTCATTGATCCCTATTGAGAAATGGATGTCTAATGTACTCATGCGATAATGTACTACCTTGTCAACAATGAGTAATTATGATAAGTACCTGTGATGAGAAATTTCCTGGATAAGTAGGTGTGTAAGATTTGTGTTCGTGGCTTACCTGAAACAGAAAGAAAAAATTCAGTTAGCGACAAAGATTAAGTTTGGATCCGCTTCTATCAGAGGTGGAGGATAATTTGTTTCAAAGATCTTTATTCGTCTTCCAACGTTTCTACTGTTAAATTAAGTTTAACGGCGACACAATTTGCGCAACTTTGTTTGCCCGTATTAATTAATTACTCAATTAGTAGCAAGCTTTTCGGAGTTTAATCTGAAACGAATTTACTCGATAACGATCAAACGGGGCCGGCTATTCGTCTCGTCCGACGTTCGCGACTGTAACGGAAGGTTTCTCCATTAATTCCCAAGAAAGCGGAAGAGATAAACGAACGCACGGACCGAAACGAAGAGAACCGAGCACGGTGGAAAGGGAGAGGCTGAAAAGTTTATATTCTTTAAAAACGAGATTCATCTCCGAGTTTCGCCCAAGCGATACTTTATCACGCTCAACGGCAATCTCCGAAGAAACTCGAGTTGGGGCTGGACTAAACTCGATTAGACCTGGACTAGTCTTGATTATAGTCAATAATCGCCGAATGCTCGCGTAAATGGAGCTGGTAACAGCTTGGACGATTTATGCGTTCCACTTTCTTTGTAAATAAGAATGCGACATTCTTTCACTAGTTAAAGTAAAGAATTCTTCGATTCGAAAATATGATAAGAAATAAGCTGATGAAGATTGTTGAAATATTTACTATAATTCAACCTTTTATTTTACTACAAAAATAAATGCACAAAATATATGTACAATGTATATATCTGTCACTGCAGAATATGAAAAGAGAAAGTTTAGGATATGACCTGCCCTCTGGTACCACTGAGGACCTTTCCTATAGTTTCTTAGAGCCTGATTAGATGTGTGAAAACTGCAGTGTATACAGCTAGAAATTCTTCCTACCTATAAGGTTTATCAGTTAGTCTTTATCAGCTCTTCATAGAGAAAAGATCTCAGCTTATTCGTGAGATTTAGTAATGAAATTAAAACTTTTAATTAATGAAATTAGTATTTTATTATTTCATTATACCCCATTTCCAATAAAGAATAGCATTTACTCTTTGACATTTTCACTTTAAGCTTGACACTCTCTAAATTCCTTTCTATTTCAATTCTCTATGAACGTCAGTTCAGACGAGCACATGATAAAATATGCTTACACGCCATCTCTCATTTTACACCCTAGTAACTGTCAAAAGACAATCGACACTTGGCGCCAACTGTCTCCCGCGCCGAGCCTTGAAAGAAACCCTATCTCGTCCCAATAACTTCTTCCTAGGCATTCAATCTCGAGCTGGTCCCCGCAAAGACAGAGCGACCGCGATTCTCCTCCCGCTGGCGCTCGTCGAGGGTACAATTTCGGTTTCCCCCGAAAAACCGCAACTCTCCGCCTTGAACAACCCGCAATCGCGGTCTCATCGACGCGCGGAACGCTTCGTAACGCGTGCATGTGATCATTCCAGAAAGCCAATATCCGTCCTCGGATGCGACGTCTCGATTTCGAGCGGGACGCCAGGATAAATGATCCGGATTGAAGGGTCACGGAGCGTCTAAACTTCGCCAGGGTGCGCTCGATCGATGTGAATTAATGGCTCCATCGTTCCTTGGTTTGCACGTGTGGTCTGTGTTCGGCGATAAAGAAGAATTCGTAGATGGAAGGAGACACCCGCGGGAACATTTTTAAATTTATTCCTGGGTACATAAAAAAATATTCAAACAAATGGAAGTCACTTAGTGTATATTGTATACTTTGTACTATATTATTCAATTTTTCAATTCATTTTTAAGTTGATCTTTTTCGTGTGATAAGTAATTACATTTTTTGAAATTATTGAACAATCTTTACATTAAAAGGTAAATAACGGAACGCGGGCACTTGAATAAAGAACACCTGTTACCTTTGAAAGTCCGTCAGTTTTAATGTTTTTGTACAACAGTCTGTTCCTTTACTGTTTACGTACATCGATAACACACACATCACCCATATATGTATTTTCAACAACATTACCTCGTGTCATTTTATAACCGAATGCTTTTAATACAGCAACACTTCTTAATTAAAAATAAAGTTGCCCAACTACTCCCTAACTTCATTAAGTATCCTCTCCCTAACTCGATAATAAAATAGGGTAAATAACGAAACCCTTGCAACGACCATTTCCAAAATCCATCGTTTTCGAAGCTCGCGGCAGAGGACGAAGTCCTTCGAGGACCTGCTACACCTAACTCCCAACACGACATAGTCTGTCCTAGATTTGGCGCCCGGATCAATCGGTTTTCACTGTAAACGAACTATATCGCGATTTCGGATACTCCCGCAGAAACAGGATTCACAGCAAAGCGAAGTACGACAGTATACTTTTACAGCCTCGAGGGCCGGGACGAAGCAGTGGCGGGAAATGCGACAAACTGCTATATATATCTTCGGATTTATGTCTGTCGGACTTGGACCGGATAAAGATCGGCGAAAAATTTGTCGGAGGGAGTGAGAATGCGACGGATATAAGAAAATATAGAACGGCGAGCTGGAAGACGTTTTATCGACGCGTATAAAAGGCGAACGGAAAAGTGTATCACCGGGCCAAGTATAGACGGAAACAAAGGGAATCCGTCGATCTCTTGGGTTGCGAGGAATTTTCCAGGGAATTTCCAGTTAGTTTTCGCGAACGCTGCTAGGGTAGCGTTTTGGGCAGCGTTATTTTTTATTATTGGAGTAGGGATAAGAATAATAAGTACAGTAGTTAACACTTTAAGGACCGATAGCCTATTAATCGTCAAGTACATAATACTTTCTTATTTATTACGAAGATACTACGGTCCCATTGCATGCTTCCATTATTATATGAATTATGAAATATTACATAAACATAATTCATAAAACGATTTATAATGGATAAAATAGATTTTTAATAATATTAATGTTATAAAAATAAGCAATATTATTAAATTTAAGTACATATACAGGGTGTTCTAATTTTTTCCTGTCAAACTGTGCTAACGTGTTCTACACACAAAAGTAAGAAAAAAATGTTATATGAACAAATGCTTTCAAATGTTTTATTAAGGAGTTATAACTAATAATACAAAATGATAATGAACTGGCATTTCGTCGAAACAGCGTAAGAACGTATTATGAATATTAAGAGAGACAGTACAGGCATCTTTCAATAGAATGCAGAATAAATGAACTTGCAAAATTTTGGTTTGGCTTACAATGAATACAAGGGAAGCACAGATACGTACACAAATTTTGATCAGGAACCCAGGTATTTTTTTTTCATTTAGAGGAGCTGTTGTTGGGTATTTTTCAGTGCGTCCAAATAGATTCCACTTGTCAGTCCCGTCACTACTGGCAGGCTATTCTGCGCGTTCATGGGATACGCCGGAGGACGCTGTCGTTCGAACGGGAACAGACATCAGAGAGATGCTCGAAAACGGTGCACGATCTGTGAAATCGTGGCGGCTGCGTT
The DNA here is from genome assembly GCF_026225885.1 of Hylaeus anthracinus. Classification (NCBI taxonomy): domain Eukaryota; kingdom Metazoa; phylum Arthropoda; class Insecta; order Hymenoptera; family Colletidae; genus Hylaeus; species Hylaeus anthracinus. Next base: position 5,651,631 of record NW_026533254.1, read on the forward strand.
CGAATGCCGCCACGGAAAGCAACGAACGAGTCGGGGTTAGCCGATGCGTGAAATAAGTAACCGCCCCCCGCGAACGGCGGCATTTGGGTGCGCGAAATCGCGAGTCAGAGGAAGGTTTCAGTGGTTATTGGAATCCCCCTAGGACCCCTTTTATCTTCCTCCAACTACCTAACGGCCGCGGGCAACGTTGCGCCGAAACCTGGATACAGTTCCTTGGTAAATAAAAGTGCGATTGTTTTCCGGGGTTGTATGCTGGTGTTGCGCGAAACGTGGCTCTGTTTGTGACTGACAGCTTCAGAAACTTCTCATAACCCATTCTAATGGTGTCCGTGAATAGAAGACGATATAAGTCGAAGGAGTACGTTCATACTGTACGAGTATCGAGGTGGCTAAACAATTTGGTACCTCCTAAGAATGATATCCTTAACTCTTTGAGTGCAAGAGGAAATTTTCATACGTATCCGTGAGATGCCAGACAATTTTAAACAAAGTTAAAACGAATCTTTTCAATTATTTTTTCTTCATTCATAATTGTTATACATAACCAAAATTGATTTTTTAATAAGTTATAGCACTTACAGCTTCAAGCAGCGATATATCGCTCTTAGGTCCTTTTTGCAAGTATATGGAGGAGCAATGTATTTACTCTAAGGGATTCAAAGGGTTGATTAACAAAACAATGTCATCTTCCAGGAGAACAGAGAAGAAACGCAATCTCGATCTTTCTCGAAGTCGCATCGCCTAAGCTTGCCAATAAAACGTTAACGAAACGTTACAAGAACGAAAGGCTTAATTGCTGCTAGTATAAGATTAATGCTGCTCCCCCTCCCGCGAAAAGACGCACGGTTCGCGGCGTAGCCCTCTCTCTTCGTGACCCTTAACGAATCCGACAGCAATCCGCAAACTTCTTCGGTCTCCAATACTCTTATCGCTCGTACCCGGGGGTAGATAACAATTCTTGCAAAAGCGAACCCGTTAGTTCACGCACCGAGACCCAAGATATTCCCTAGCGTAGGAATAAATTAGCGATTCTAAGTGGTCGAGGTTCACCTCCCGTTGCAATATTGATTGCGACACGCACGCAACGCACCGCACGCAATGGAAAATGCAATAAAGAGCGAGAACTTCGATTGTTATGCACAGCCGTTGGATCGAACTAGTAAAGACACACGGGATAAACAGGTTTCCCGAGACCCATTAAACAACGAAATATATCCAAGTAGCACGTGACGACGAATAACTATTCAGTGTATAATTCTACCAGCTATAACATTTGTCTGATACTGATATCGTGGAATGATCTACTCTTACATAAAAACTCTATAAACCCTCCAGACCGAAACCCGTGTGAATCTTTTCTAATTTGTCGAACAATACATTAGTATGTAGTGACAAACTAACACTGGCTACTTTGCCTCACCACTGCCCCCATTTCTCTGTTGCAGAGTGTTCCGCGCCACACCGTTCCACCCACGGATTTACACACGGCGGAGGAATGACTAATGCCTAATTTGCATTTCGCGTGTGACTTTGTCTTCGACGTTACACGGAGTTTATTAATAATGCAGCGGACGCGCGGCGCGAATGCAAGCGGCGTGCAACAGCGACGGCTTTTTTGCGACGTCGGCCGCAAACGAATCGCGGGACACCCGTTGCGACGCTTTTTCCTACGGTCATTTTCACCGAAACGCGGCAATAGGTGGAACGCGCGCTGCAAAGAGTCTTTCTGCATTCCCATTACACGACATTCTTGAAGAATAGCGAGCTATGACATCCAGGAACTGAACAATTGCCCCTAATTCTTTCAATTTTTTAGGGACAACTTATTTTAAGAAAGAATAAAAATTGTAATCGATGTTCATCCTGAATATCTTTTTTTTTTAATGATTTTGTTTTATTAGCGACGATGCGACGATGATTTGTTTTAGTGCGTCCGATCCTTAATCTTGATAATGTGGTTTGAAGATTTCTTGTTGGAGGTAATGAAATGTAGTTTCTAATAACTTTCCAAGTTGAGAATCAATGCCCCAGCAAAGCAATCGTCCAACAGGAAGATCTCCAAAATGTGTCCCTAGATTCTTCTCAGTTTCACTGACGTTTTTACGGAACGCATACAAAGTCGTGTGCAATTATTTTCCCATAAGAGAACTTTCAGCAATAATAAATCCACGCGTACCTCTAGCGAGCAGTATGGTCGGCATAATTTCATGACCCGCGACCCTCGTGAATTTGAAGAGGTCCGAAGGTGCATCTCGTTATTTCGTACCTGATAATTCCTCGAGCAAATTGCTGCAGGAGCACCACGCGGTTATCGAACAAGAATTTTACTTTAGGTAGAAGATTAATGTCTAACAGGCTAAGAAGAATCCAAGGAGTGACCAAGAGTCAGACAGGGTGCGTTGCATGAATAGTAATTTCATAGAAGGGAGGACACACTGTAGCAGTTCTTCAATGGCGATCCAACAATAAAGAAGAAGGATTGAACGATGAGCCCTGCAAAGAAGACTAATTTGAACGTGAAAGTTAAAAGACTCTTTTCAATCTTGCAACAAAACCTGCGGGAACTTCCTCGTGGACCTGAATTAGATCGTTATCGCGCTCACAAATTCCATTTCCGTTTCAAAACACGTAAACACGACCATGCTCTCGAAAACGAAAGGCTCTAGTTAATTAGATTATCAGTCTATCCCATCAAAGCGTAGCAGCGTGCATGACGATCCCGTTTCGCAAACTAGAAAAAGATTGTTGGCGTTCCACGTGGATGTCGTCGATAATAGTGAATGTTTAATTCGCAAAACAGTCGGCCTTTGTCTCGAGAATTTTCTGTTTAGCAAACGACGGGTGACGGACCCGTTTGCGAAAGAAAGAGAAAATGAAATCCTCGCGTCCCAGTTTACATTTCATCTTCCTCTCCAAATTTGGCGCCATTCTATTCCCGCTGACATTTCATTCGCTATTTTATCTTTGTTTCCAGGCTCCAGTGTTTCTCAACCTCGAGCAGCGGAGGTGTTTCAATTCCCAGCTGCGATCCATTAAAATTATGTAAATAGAGCAATGGCGACGCGTATAATGAAATTCGTCAGCGAAACGAAGCGGGGGTGGAGTCCGAGCACTCGAATCTGTCGCTTTTATACGTAGATTAAAAATATTTCCGAGGAAAACGGCGGAGCGTAAGCAGAATTGTGTCGTTAGCGTTCAGAAATTAATTAACGCGTTCTGTGCGAATAATTCGAACAAATGCAGTGCAGGAATCGTACTATGTATTACAAAAAACTTTTGCTATATTATTTTGCATTGAATGAGATGGTTTCATTAATCAAATACATCAATAATTTATATGTATACAATAACCATTTGAAATTTTTTTGAAATAGATGAATTCACTATAACTATAAACACAAAATTTAATTTATAAACAAAATAAGATAAGTGCTTGTGTATAAAGAAACTTCATCCCTGACAGAAGTGCTTCGAAAGTTCCGCGTGTATGTAACGGGCTTTAGGGAACATATTGATTTAAATTTTTATTTATTTCAAGCGGACTCCGCCATTGAATGGAATTAGAGTGAAGTCTTGAAGAATACTGGATTGCACTCCTAACGAACCTGTTGATATTATGACACTCGAAACGATGAAAAAGTTAGTTATAAGTTCGATGCATTTGCGAGTTCAAGTAGTTCGACGAGTTGAATTTAGGGATTCGAAAGGCTCGCGTGTTGGAAAAATTCAGAAAGTCTGAACCGCCGGGAGGATAGCTCGAGAGCTCCCCAGCGCGACCAGCTCCAAGTACAAACGAATCCAACATTCGGCCTCGTAGCTTTTCATCTAATTAAATGATTAATATTCAAACGTCGTCGCTCTTAAAACTGGTGCGCCGCTGTACCCAAGTTGTAATTTCCCCCTTCAAGGTGCTCAAGGAAGTCTGCTGGCGAACAAGGAAGCGCAAGAATGTCGATAAAGATTTTCTAGCTGGGTTCTTGAATTTTGCATGCGACGTGGGAATGTATGCACACGTTCTTAATTTAAGGTACCTAGCACCAAAATCCATAGTTCATAGTTTTAATATACATCGATCGCTATTGGGAACCAAGAGCCCCCAAGTCCTCCAAATTCTTCGAGCACTCAAAGTTCTCTGACTCCTAATTAAAGTTTAGAATTCCATTGAGTAACTTAAGTTGATTGCTTTTATTTATACATGCAGAACGAACCTTTTTAGATAAAAAGAAATTCTGTTGAACTGGGAAAAGAGAGGTAAATTATACAAATATGCAAGAACATTTAAATAACGGAAGTCCAAATGAATAGCGTGATGATATTTTACGAAGAAGGTAGTGCAGTTTTTGATTAACGTCGAATCGAATAATGTGTTCGACCCCTAAAGAACAACTCAGCCACGAGTACCAGTCTCGAGTACCAGCAGAAAGATTGTCCTACTTCGATCAAGGTCGGGACTGCAAACGACGGTACGCCAGCTCCAACGATTCATTTAAAACTTTGCGAGGAGTTTCCGCGAGTTTCCTCGTTATCTAATTTAATCGGTTTTCATTCTTTCTCGCATCGTCGGACGCGACATACGCGCTCCGCCATCGAGTCCGCCTGGAGGATCGCTGACGTTACTATTTAAAGCGCGATCGCTGCTGAGTTAATTCCAAGTTGAGGGATGGAGCATTTTAGAAGGGTGGAAGTTCCTCTAATCGAATGTCTGAGGAACGCTGTTCTGCTTTACTTCGTTTCTGGTTGACCTGAATTCAGCCTAATCTCGGTGCTTTTCGATAGTTTATTCCCGCAGCTGTCCAAAACATTAATCAAAGGGATCGTGGGAGGAACTGTGTTATCAATTAAAATCAGAACTTTGAGATGGTGTAAAAAATGGAAGGTATGAAGCAGGTATTTGAATGCCCCTAGTATTATTTAGTAACAGGGGAGATGGATCAAGTAAAGTGAATAAATAATTGACCAGCAGCAACCAGGTGGATAGATAAATGATACTTAGCAGTGGGCCACGAGCCGAGGAACGTAGAGCAGCTCTGCTCCAGGGTTAATTTACGGTAAAGCGAAATCCCTGGAGGAAAATCAAATCGGAATGGTGTTCCATCACGGAATGTGGCGCAGTCAACGGAGCACGCTGCACAGAGTGACGAATGAACGCTCGCATGTTCAATCCCAAAACTTTTACTTATTCTTTCCTGTTTATATACCAGCCTCCCCCAGTCTCGCGCAAAAATGGAACGCGAAAGTGAAGAGAGGCCCCCCTGCCTCGCACTTTAACGTTGGGAGTCAGAGGCGTCGAAAGCACCCAATAACACACAATCGAGAAGTCGACTGCTCCTGCTCCCGCCACTCGATATTCAGGCAAAATGGAACGCGGACGCGGGTGTGTGTTATCGTTCCAGCCGCGTTACCTATTTTATATCCATCTCTGGAATACTGCGCCACTGGCAGGCTATACTCCGTTCTGTCGCGCTGACAAAATGAACGATAAAAAAGGAACCGAGTTTTGCGATGTGCACCGCTACGGTAACGTGTACCCAGCCTGCGAAATACCGATTTGAAAACCATGATCGCGATCTGCCTCGAACTGTCCTGGCCCCCGTAAAGCTCTTTTTGTCACGGCGCAGCTTCGATCACTCGACACTGTACAACTGAATCGGACAGCACAGTTTCCTGTCTTTCGCGATGGAATTTCCCCAACCGTACGCGAGATCAATATTTCGATACAACGTTCATTAATTATGATCGCGTAACAAACCAGCCAGTGGGTAAAGAGCGTGTTGCACGATAATTGGAGTCATTGGTGTAACATGTAATTATTTGCACGATAGGCGTTGCAAATCGTGAATGCATCAGGCTCGTGGAGAACCATTAGATCCAAAAGTGGATCGAGCCTCTAAAGTTTAGAGTCTAAACCTTAAAAAAATCGTTTCATTAAACCATTACATTTTCCTTCTATCGATTCATTATGTATAGTATTTCAATATATTGACTAACGTATATGTTAGTCAATACAAGCAAGCATACTATTTCATACATTCAGAGACTACATAGACAATATGTAGTAACGCACAAGAAATCTTTATAAAACTTGCACATATACTGTATAATTTTTTTAACAGAAACTATAACTAGTATCTATTGTGTAATTCAACATGATTGAATATTAATTGTAAGAGTTTTTGCTACAGTGGACCATTCTCGTTTCTTCGAAGGGACGAAGTGGCTGGTCAAAAACGTTTCCATCGTGTCGCGTGTCGACGGTCCGTTTGCGGTCAAGATTAATCTTGGTTTCGCAGGAAAAATACGATTCTCACGCGAAACCGCACGCACGAACGAACAGATCCGGTCACCGTACCGTTGCACGGGCCGCTACTCCGCGGCGTAACGCGATGAACTTTCGAACTCGATTCGAACCACCCGTCGACCCTCCAAGTTGGGTGTATCACCGCCTGAACTCGTTTGTCAACGAACGGGATATACGTAAATTCGTTGAGAGACAGGGACCGCGTCTTAGTTCTCTCCGATACGAAAACTTCGACTGTAGCGGCGGTTACGGTGTTCCTTACTTCCATCTTTGCCTCTAATTCAATTTGCTGGTTGGAGTCTGGTTCATCTTTCGAGTGTCTGCGATTAATTAATAAGTATATTCGTCAAACTTGCTTACAAGCAGCTATATTTCAGCGTCGAAGTGCTTTTAAGTCATGAGTTCTGTAGAAACCATAAAATATATATTAGGACAAGACACACTATATTCGTGCGCTATCGTATCCTAACTTCGCGCAATGCAAACACGCCGTTCAGTGCTGCGCAGAGATAAGAAATCGATCCCTCTAAGGAATTGCGAAGTAAGCAAAACTACTACGAAATTGGATATCTACATTCCTCTCACACATAGTACTACAATCCCTTTAACCATAAGATTATCTTTCCAGCTTCTAACTACAGACATTTTCCTAACTCGCATCCGAATTCATGTTTAAACTATTTCTTAAAAAAATTTGTTTTACTCCTGACCACCTAAGTATCGTTCAGGAGCACCAAAAGGACTCCGGGAGTTTCGTTCTGAAAAACCCAGACGATATTCCACAATGAGGAAACTTTAGCTCCAAGCCAAAGACCCGTTAAAACACGAGTCTCCCGCGGAGATAGACATTTTAACCTACTTTTATCTTTCTTGGTCTTGTACAACACACCCCGAGCAAACATAAAGCTACAATCGTACATGTTTCACGTCTGTGTGGAATATCTGGTAATTGGGCAAATGAAGTGAAAAGTTCATACTTCGGAACGCAAGGTAATTGAAAGCACGGAATACAAAACGTGAACCGTATTCACGAAACTGATGTTAATCCGTGGAGTAGCCAACTCTTTCGACATATCCCGAGAGCTCACTCTGTCCCTCGAAACTTTTTAAGCTTTTAACACTACACTGGATTTTCCCTTAATTACCCAGATTCCCTACGAAGAATCGTAACGCTGTGTTCCGTCTGTTTTCAGCCGCCGAAACCTCGCCTTCGAAATTACTCGAATTTCACGAGATATATAATTTACGTACTAAAATAGCAAAGTTCCGATATCCGAGCTTCGAATCAAAGTGCATCACGTTCGAAATCTCGAGTAGTTAACTAATGGAAGAAGTTCTCAATAATTAACCAAGTTTATCTCAATCATGGATCAACGTTCATCGTGAAAATAACATACTCGAAAATCTTCGAAATTAGTCACATAGCAACACTAAAATTTCGAAAATATATCATGGACTCTTTTTATCGAGGGACAAGATGGAATGAAAAAATTCGAATTCTCAACGTAAATGCGCACAACAGTCGTCGATTGAAACGCTACGTTCACGGAGAAATGAAAGCGGAACAAGAGAAAATAAGATGGAATTCGTAGTTTGGCAACGTTTAGGACAACGCGCGATGAAGGGAACGAGGATTGACGGCGATCCAACACGGGCACTTTTATTCTCAATTTGCTGCGGGAGGAAACGACGGCGCGAGGCTCTCCTGGCACGGTAGACACGTCGAAAGGCTTGAGGCTCGGACAACAAGTGGTGCCGTAACGAGCTTTTTATGATGAATGTGTCGGCCCCACGTGCGAAAACGTGACTTACTCGAGCCTAGCCGGTTCGCGGCTCCTTGACCTGTGAAAACGGCTTCGGGCATTGTTTACCGTAGCGCAGCTGTCGAGTTTGGGAGGATAAGAAACGCGGGGGATGTACGAACTTGGAGCTAGTATCGAAAGCCAACGTGACTGAGGATAAGTCCTGTGGATAAGTTTAATTTAAGATTATAATAACTGGGTTATCGCTGGTCGCGACAGTAACTAGGTATAATAATTCAAAAGAAGATTCTGCTGAATACCAGGAAGAAAGAAAACTTTCATAAGTCGATCCAACAATGTCAGAATCGCCGGGACCGTTTCGTCAACTCCCAGAGGGACCACTTTGATGGTGGCTAATAAAATCTCAGGTAAGTCTGTCACTTTTTATAGAGACAGTTCAGAAACTTTTTGATACCTCTACTAGTTCTCACTTCCGACAGAATACTCCCTGCTGCATAGTAGCTGTTAACAATTCAGTATCCAAGCACCTGGTGTGAAGAAAAGACGCGTATTGTTTCCTGTTGATGCTATGATTTGGCATCGAATTGTGTGATTAGCTAAAACAGGTAGCAAATGTCTTCGTGTAAGCAGAGAGCTTGGGAAAGTAGGTGCACTACTTGAAACAGTTACGGAATCAAGTTTCGCGACAGTGATCAAACGTGTCGACGTCTTTCCGTCTGGAAGCAGATGCGAGTGGAATTGAAAGGGAGGAACACTTAACGAACGGGATGGTAATGGACTGTCTTTGACAATACTACTCTAAATCACGGATACACTACCCGGCAAATGCTCCGTTCGAAATAATTACAGGGCCAAGTTTCTGGTGAGTGATTGAACGCGGTACTTAGTAGCCTTCCTTCTGCAAACGGGTGTGATTGAAGACGGGACGCGAGGGTAGTTAATGGAAACGATGGAATGGTTTTTCCTTGACCAAAAGAGGAGGAAGTAGTACAAAATAAATGTTACATAAAACCTAAAAGAAAAGAAAGTATAAAATGTATACAAAAGCGTAAAAGAGAAATATTTTCGTAAACAATGTAGGACAATGTAGACACTAGCTTCGTGAAATAAATTTCATGTATTTGGTTGGTAAGAAATTAATGTCGGTTTTCGAACTTTCGAACTTTGACGCTTGGTTTTGGGATAACACTTCACTTTATTGTATTCACGTTACGATATCATCTTACAGTGAAGATGTCGCGCTGCATGCTTATAGGTATGCTTTTGTTTTTACTGTTAATTTGTCCTCACTTCAAGTTATTTACTTCGCAATGGGTACTAAGCAAGTTCGTGTTAATATTCTTATATGAATATAAACTGGGTCATAAAGTTGCAACTGCGACTGGTAATATCAACGATGCGTTTAGAGAGGATACCGTAAATGAACGCACGGTGCAGCATTGGTTCAAAAAATTTCGAAGTGGCGATGAGAGCCTCGAAAATGAAGAACATTGGTTAAAGCTGATCCACGAACAACGGTTCGACAACTTGCACACGAGTTAGGTATAAGCCATCCAACAGTTATTGATCACCTGAGACAGCTAGGAAAGTCAAAGAAGCTCGAAAAATGGGTGCCGCATGAGTTAAGCGTAGACCGAAAACCGACATTATTTTCACAGAAGGGCTTCGAAATCCTCGTCGACTTAACACCAAAACTCGTTAAAATTATGTCCGTCGCAGCACACATCGATACTCCATCAAAGGACCTACTTTTTCCATCCAACTGCGAAAGCTTGGTCGATTAGAGAGACAAGCTTCCGTATAAAGCTCGGTGACAAAGGGTAGCACAGCGCGAGCGAGCAATCCATCTCGCTTCAGATTCAATTATCTTCTCTGTGCATTTCACTGAACGTTTGCAGAGCGTTTAATTAAATCGAGCAGAAATATACCGATGTAAAAATATACGATCCTTCCATTTCGTGGACGATTTGCGTACCCGACTCCAGGCGTACCCGACCCCTGGAGATAGAACCAGCGACGATGGCTGGCATCGTTAGCCCAACGATACAGACAATTCTTTTCTATTTTGATACGAAAGTTCAATAGGATACGACGCCGGTGGCCTCGTTCTATCTGGCTTCGTCATCGAGCTATCGAGTCAACCCACAAATAATTTTCTTTCTCTATTTCTTTCCCTTCCCCCCGGTCCCTCCATCCACGTTTAATGGATACCGGAGTTGGACACTCCACTAGATATCCGTCGTAGCGGTGATGACGTAGTTGTTGGAAATCCCAAAGAGTCGGGCAAAAATGTTTCTAAAAATTCAACTTCTGGGTTAGTCAAGAGAAATATGAATTAATTTCCTGCTGATCAAGTGTTAGGTATTTTTAGGTATTGTATTCTACTTTCGAGAATATTCGGGTTGCACAGCCGGAAAAATAATATGAAAATAAATAAATATTGCAGTACTACCATTTTGATCAGCTTTATGGAACTTATGATCACTGAGTAGCGAAGTGAAAAGCATTGTTCATCGAGTGATATTTGAACAACCCACGTTGAATGGGATTTTCCAGAAAAACGACACTTTGGCCACAAGTAAATCGCATTTTGGAAAATACCGGAAATATTCCACGGACCAATGAGATTTCACTTGACGTATGGCGCTCCTACCCCTCCATTGATGCGCGATGCCGAAGGGATCGTTGGAAATATCCAATTTTCGCAGCGTCAATTCAATTGTTAACCCACCACCCAGCGGCTCCGATTATTTCTGCATTACGTGTTACCACCCCTTCGATTTATACAGTGTGGTTCATTGGAAATACAGGGTAGTTCAATACCTGTCTCGTTTTAAATTGGTTAATTAAATTCATTGCTAATGTCAAATTTAAAAAATAATATTTCCATTGTATTTTGTCTTCTAGATTTATGAATATTATTTTATTACTTGTAGGTTTAATTATTTGCTGATTAAAGACCACCCTTTATACAGATTCGTACAAAAGAGTTTTAATTCGTTGCAGCAATGCATGGAATAATATATGACATCCCATCCTATGTTATCGAAACGCGGAATAAATCGGTCGGATTCGTACGTTATTCATAACGACTTTCGCTTTGTAAATTATACATTTCACCGTTTTCTATTTCGCGAACTGTGAACGTTCGATTCGTTCTTTTTACGCTGGCGCGATGCCTTTGTCGTGTTCGTGGTTACGCCAAGCTTGCGATGGCAAAAAAATGGACGAGAATATTGGACAAATTTGTTTGTTGCACGAGGGACGTTCGCTGTTTAACCGATCTCGTTAAATGGAAAGCAATTACAAACGGGAACGGTTGAAGCTGTTGAATATTAATTCCTTCTCATCGGTGTAGACTTTCGTACGTTTTTGTCGCGGAATATATTCTGTAAAAATGTAAGTATACATTCTGTATTATGTTTGTATGTATCTGTATTAGTCTGTATTATATAATTATACATTCTGTAGAATGTATAACAATACTCTAATGATATTCGAGACTTGCATGTAGTATTCGAATATCTGTAAAATATTTGAATAGTTTCCACTTTAATTTGTATCTCATTGAACCTCATTACCCGATATCTCCGTTGATAAGGGTCTTCTGAAGTAAAACTTAACGCAAGCGACTTGTAAATGAAAAGTAGATGTACCTACCTGCATGTAGTCGCTGTACGGGTGGATCCTAAGCAGTCACCTGGAACACAGAAAACAAAATGAGACGGTAAATACGCGACCAGAAAAAATAAACGACGCGACGGTGCCCTATTAGATCCACAGACAAAAAACGAGGGAATTGTCTTTTTCAGCTCTCTAACGCACACTCCCATGATTTACATATACAGACACGTCTAACGAACGATAAATATATTAATATATTTATATACGTGAAATCAATTAAAGTGGAGTTGCGTGATGTTGCTGTGATATAATGAACACAGATACTTACGGATAAAACAAAGTTTAATAAGAAAGATAAAAATAATATGATACAACGGAATACTATAGTACGTCTTTATGGTTCAGTTGCTTTGAGCGGTAGTGTATATTATAATTATGAAGGTAAATATCTTTCGATACGTTATTCGTTCGATTAAAAGTCCGATCTCAATTATAAATCTAAATTAAATTTCAGGGGAAATGCGTAAAAGCTTTTCTGAACAGCTAACCAATCGAGTAAACGTAGCAGATAAATCGCAACGGGGTGTTTATATTCGTTAGATTATCGCAATAAAATTTTACCCATTCGTACTGGCAGATTTGAAAATGGCCGTGCCAGGTGCAGTTAGATTAGATTAAACGTTGATTTATACGTTTCGTGATATTTTATAGAAGAGGAAAAAAGTGTACCATATTTGTTAGTTGAAGTGTAAAAACGAAAAATAGGCTATTAAGGGGTTAATTTTCGCGGGTCGCTCGAAAACGCTTAGCAATACAAACGACGGTGGCCGTGGGGGCTATTTAACGAGGAAAACGAGGGGAAGCACAATGTTCCCGTGGTTCTGATACAGCCCCGCGAGGAAGTCGTTAAGTAACGCCACGGAGCTTTAAGGTTTGTCATGTAAATCGTAATCCCGCCATCGCTGGCTGAAAGACGGGGTGACGGAACCGCTTCGCGACGCTCTCTCCCTTCCTTCTGCGCCCTCCCCGCGCGGCCATTATCATCGAAAGCGGATTCGAGTACTTCGGCAACTTTCAGGGAAGAATTTATTATAATCGCATTCAAGAGCGTCTTATGGCAACGACTGCAAAGTAGCTATTCGAGGACGACGGCCAAGAAAAAGAGTGAGGCCGGGGGGGAAAACTGATTGAAACTCTGAAACATTTGCTCTGTTAGGTAACTTAGCAGCGAATCGTCGCAGATAAGTCGGCTTCCCCCCAGTTAACGGTTTCCTTAATTAACCGTCTACCGTCTCGCGGTGCACGTCCGTGTTACGAGACGATGACGACGGATATCGAGAACTTTTCCTGGTTCGAACTCCCTATGCCTCCTCGTCGGCTCTATTAATTCTCCATTATCGCGAAAGTATAGCAACAATCCGAGCCCGTGGCCCGTTTGACCGAGTTAATAGCTTCTCGCCGTTCTTCGCCACAGCTTAATTGCCTGGCTCGGGGTACCACGTGGATTCTGCGCGATTCGCTCACACCTCCCCTCACCCCTCGCCTGCCACCTCCCAAAGATAAATACGAGGTTATGTAATTAAGATCGAAACGGCGAGCGTGTTATTTCAACTCTGCGCCGCAACCATTCACTTTGTGCACCAGAGTTTATTCGCGTTGTCCACGTACGAGAGAAATTTTATTTAAATATTATATGGAGTATTTTAGTAGTTGGAGGTCCGAGCGACAACGTGGTCATTCTGCGTGAAAAAAATGAATGGAAAAGATAGTGTTCAGTTTTGTCATAAGGGGCTTCGTTTTCGAGAGATTGGGCTTTGAACATACATACTTGAGGCACGATTGTGCTTGGGGACGATTTGGCGGGAGTGTCTGACCATAACTCGCTATTTCCACTTGCGTTGGTGTTTCAAGATTTTGTAAGTTCATGTAAAGAAATAAAAAGTTCTAAATACCCATTATTTACAGTTTCAGTCTAGTTTCATCCAAGTTTTCGTCTATGTTGTGGCATTGAGAGACCCACTAATTTTGATCCTAAGTAGTATGTATGTTCCGTGGTAAATTATCGTGATATAAACACTAGTGACTCTATGTGTATGTATAACACGAATAGCGACATTGGCACACTGTCTATCAGACAATCTACCCACTTATCTGACCGCGTATCTAGTCATACTTGTTCTGCTCGAGATACGCGATCATCGAACACGATATTCCTTTCGACATCAATGTCTACACAATATTCAACAAACGATAAAGAAACGTACACATTGATAGGCTTCGTAGAAGGAAAACAATCCTATCGAATTTTATCTACATCGTCATAAAAAGGTACAAGCTAAGTAAGCTGGTGCATCCACGCTGATAGCGACTACAATAATCCTCGATTATTTTCAGCAGTTATAAATATTATCTTTCGCAGTGTCGCTTTCACATAATCATGTCAGAAGGCCCCTTTAACGCCAGTACTCGCGAAAAAGGACTTTCCGGTTGCGTTGCTGATCTTGTTTAAGATGAAACGTTCGCAAAGTATACGTTTCGTGATTGCAATTTAGTATTATGGCTGTACAGTAATATTTCTTTTTATTAATCATTCAATTCGTGCAACGATCTGGACGATTTCCAGGATCTAGGCAATTTCGTGTAACACGCGGCCGAGATCCGTGTAACTTTTATCGACCCGAGTACACAATACAGTGGTTTATGAAACTCTTCGTGCCGACACCTAGTTTCAGTGATTGTATCTTTTTTAATGCACGCCTCCTTGTCTCAAATATAATCAAATTGCACAGGAATATTTTCTGCAAATGTAATTAAATATTCTTAATCACGATTGTTGCACCAGAGAATCATACACACCTCAGATGTAGTATTAAATTAATCAATTCGAGTTCTATACTTCATAGTGAGATTAAAAAAGTTAAGAACTACCGCACAGTGTGATGTTTCAGCGATCTAGCGGGACAAAACTTACGTGAACATTTCGAAAATTACTGTTTGTCCCGCTAGATCGCTGAAATATCACACTGTACACCAGTGTGAAATTCCTACCGATAAGGATGCTGGTCATTTCGTATATGAGATCGCACAGCTGGGGAAAAGCCGCATTTTACACGCGGTATATCAATCCACCGCTACGATTATTAGCGGTGCTATTATGCGGTGAATCAGGTTACGCGATACAGGGAACGCTACGTTTCGCGTTATGTTTGGCCTGTATAATGGGAACGTTAAACGAACAAACAAATAGGGACAGACAATAAAAGCGAGTTTAGTCAGCGTCGCGGCATCAGGAGTTCTTGCTTAATTAATGATTCGTACATTTTACTGTATAATCGTCCAACTCGGGAAGAATAAAATTGAAGCAAAACTTGTATGTCGAGAAAATCGTTGAAGGTTTGCATTCTTAACTTGCAAGCATCAATTGTAATCCTAGAAATAACTTACAGGAAAATCTCCGGACAGAGCTCCTTAACCCTTTGAGTGAAATATCGCTCCTCCATACATTTGCAAAGAAAGGAACAAGAGCGATATCACGCTGCTCGAAGCTGTAAGTCCAATAACTCATTAAACAAAATTGTATTGTACGCTCCAATAAGGATGGAGGCCCAATAAAAAAGGTCCTGTATTATTTGTTCAATATGCAAATAAGGCATCCATCGATTGTGTCTAAAAGAGCACAATTGTATGTGAACGCTTATTTCAAAACCATATGTTTACGTATAAAAATTATGAATAAAGAAAAGATATATGAAAAAATTCATTTTAAAAGACAAAAAATTATGTTTCTTTACAAACAAAATTCAAATTCAAGTTTTTATGAAAATATTTTCTTTATACAAATTTATTCTATGTTAAACCTATACCGTTTAATTTTAATTTTTTTAGTAATAAAGGAAATCTAACATATTATATATTGTGTACAAATTTTATGAATCTTAAAATAAAGTTGACCGAAATATACATTTTTGGTTACAATCATGTATCTTTGCTTAAAATTGTCTGGCATTTTTCGGATATGTATGAAAATTACCTCTCGCACTCAAAGAGTTAAATATCTGAAGAACCTCGTATCCATTAATCCAGTACATCGGAACGATCCATTAACATTTTATTTGTAGAGAAAGGAAAAGGATTCGCGAGGAACTTTGATCCACCGTGTCTCCCGTGCGTGGAGAAAGTCATTAACTGATGAAACGAATATACTTTACTTTTCTTCATAACACGGTATCAGCTGAATATTCAAAGCGCCCGACGTCACCCCGTTTCGCGAATTTGATTAATTGCTCCGACCTACAACGGGCGATTTCTTTCTTCCAGTATCAAGGAATAGCTACGGACGCGCCATGATCAACCAGAAGAACGATATTTGCCAATACACGCTCAGCTAACGAGACCAAGACGCCAACATCCTTGGAAAACGTCTGAAAGAAGCTGAGTGTTTGACAAGAAACGCAGAGTAAAGCAATGCAAATGCCAACAAGGTTAATTAGCACAGTGCAAAAACTTATAAAGAGGAGAACGCTTAAGAATACAATGTTCTGAGCTCGTTTATGCTTAATTAACCGAGGAGAAGAAACTTTTTCATCCAACGATACGGAGTAGACTCAAAAGTAAATTAATGAGAATATTTTCTCTTCGATACGCGTTCATAATTCTCCTATTGCCTAGTTTCATATTCTAGGAATGCATTCCGGTTAAAACAGTTAGGAGGCTTTACGATGAAGGTTACGAGTAGTATGCAGAAATCACTTGGAACGGAACCATAAATTCTCAACCTGTTGGGCTGTTATCAACAGAACGAACTGAAATGATTCATAGAATGCTGTGAGATAGTGTTCAAAGGATACTCGACAAGGCTGTACATGAAATATCGGACGGTGTTCGCGAATGCTCGAATGGAATTAGAATTCTTGGAAACGTTGGTGCGCTATACATCTTTCTATAACTCGTAGACAAGACAGAACCAAACGTACATATGAACTGAGATTCGGACAAAGGCACAAGGGTATATCACCAACCCTTGTTTCATTGTTTCGGTGATAATTCATTTATTTAATTAAATGAATACTTGACAGCTCAGGTAATTCTCCCTTGCAATTTCTTTAATCCTACTCTGTCACCACACGTGAATTATATTATATATATATAATGACGAAATAATGATAGGTTCACTAATGAATGATTATGGCAATAAGATTGATGAGTAAGACTTTAATCAAAAATTTGTAATTGACACAAATTATATTATGTTATTCATTTGAATTATGTATTTTATTAATTGTATTAGAAAGAATAAAAATTAATAAATAAATTTAGAAATACTATATAAAACACATATTTATGTTAACAAATTAAAGCGAATCTATCATTATTTCGTATACTATTGTAGACATTTTTGTTACTTTCTAACCACATTCTAGGAAGAAGCTAGGTCATCAAACTTTACCCACGCGACGACACTGATTTCATTCTACCTTACTTTCGTCCAACCTAACTTCAAGCGAACAACAAACCTTTCTTGACACCGTGTGACGTTAATAAAACAACTCCCGTTCGCAATAAAACTCGCCAGAGTCGAGTTAAAGGAAATATTGTGTCATCTGTAAAGTTTGTGGCGCGTTTTAATGGAAGACAGCCGGAACGTAAGTTGAAACTTATTGTAAGATACTTATTTTACTTATCGTAAGACGAAAACTATGCGTTGGATGAAAAAGTATGAAGTAATTGACTGTTTATCAAGACAGGCGCAGAGCCTCCCTTATCAAAGGATTCAAGCCAAGATGGTTGGTCAAGATGTCTCAACGGATAAACATGAAGGGCCACGGTAGAAACAGCGACTACGTAAACGACTACGTAAGAACAGGGCCAAATGGGGAACGATGGTGCATAATTTAAAGCCACTCGTTACAACGAATCAGCAAGCTTGCATGGCAACCGTGAAGAAATCGCGCGAGCACGAAGCGTTCCTTCAAAGACGCAGGATTATAGCGGCGGAAACTTGGAACGAGCGATAACAATCGACGATTCGGATCCATAATCCGCGTGCCTCGTGCCCGTCCAAACAGTTTAACTTCAGGGGAACTTCGGCCTGGAAACGCGCGTGATAAACGATCGAAGTTTCTCCTTTCATCGGCTGCCATCGGTGGCCCTTCGACGAATACTCGGGATTCCTGCACGTCGTTGACGCTTCACCTTCCTAGGCGCCATTGTCGCCCGTCGCACCTATCTTCCCAACTCTTTGGTAAATTATTACGTCGCGCCTTGAACCGTCTATCCACCCGCATCGATCTGCCGTCAGACGTTTCCTCTCTTCGCGAAGATTCATTTCGCCGCTGTTTTCGTCCCTTGTGGAATGTTTCTTCCATTTCTTTCTCTCTGGTGAGGTATTCTTGGTTCCTCCTAAGTATAACATTGGTTGGATTTTCGTAAGAACGAAGACATAAATTTTTGTCTTCGAGCTTTGCATTAGCGAAAATTCGAAGGTGAGATTCCTATTTGCTGCGGCGTTCTTAAAAATCCTTTTGTGCTCGTTGTTTAAGGGCGCGCATCTAAGCCTCGCAGTCGAAAAGTTAATCGATACTTGAAGAAAGATTCGAGGGGTTCGAAAAGCGGACTTAACTTTCGCTCGGCTGGTAATAAAGCGGCTTACTCACGTCTTGCCGAGCACATCCCTGTGCTCAATCGCACCGCGAAATTGGCAAACTTGCTGGTCCCGATTCTAATGTATTTTTCCTATTCGACGTCCTCGTTGCTCCTCCACAAAGCATGACAATTCATGACGATGCGACGTTTAAAAGCGCTTAGACTCTCGATCGAATACTATTAAGGACTCGTGAATATATAACGCTAAACGATATTGTCATCAAACACGCTTGAAAACTATTAGAAAGAAAAACTACAAAACAATAGTTAACAAAAATTAAACCATCACACCACTCTCTTGATATTAATTGCTTCATTCGCTGATTTGTATGTGGATCCCGAGCCCGTCAGACGTCAAGACTATAACATTGCGTGACTGGTAAGATTTAATCGGCGACGACACGTTAAATTGAGAACGATAAGGCGAAGTTGCAAGTAACTCAATTGTTATCTTTCGAGTTTGTTAAACGTTTCCTCGAAATACTTTCCGTGCAGTTCTTTTATACAGACCGAAAGTAGACGTTTGATGGGGAGTCGTTTCATCTGGCTGAGTTTATATTGAAATACTTTCCTGGGGGAAGTGGTTTCGTCTGGAAGCATAACTAGAAAATGATTATAGTAATATGCGAAGTCTGTAGAAACCTCGAAGGAGGGTGACTCGTTACGCACCCCTCGTAAATCTAACGTAAACCATCGCCATACGCTGATACCTTAGACTTTATGGCCTGGGTCATCGAACTTCCATATTTGTTTATACAAATTTTAGTTATCCATCAATTTTATGAAGCATGTTCTGGTACAAGTACAGCACTAAATTTTAACCAAAAATCTATTTTAAATTAATCCATATTTATCACTTTACTATTTTAAGTACTCGTTAGCTACGTTAATTATAAAATAAGAATAGTATAGATTAGGCAATATTATTGTACATGAGATTGGAAGTGGAAGTGGAGGCTATGCAACCTTTAGGAGAGCAATAGAATAAATACAAACATTTACCACATTCTTAAAATATAATATTCCTAATAAAACAAATTAAATATATTCTAATTAATCATCGTTTTGTATACCCTGCCAGGCAACCCTCTCCTACGTAGTTTAATCAAAACTTTCAATAATAACCAAACTCTACCACAAGAAATACGCACGGAGAACACCTTTTCCATTTTCCAGCGGCAAAGCCGTCTAAAGCAGTGTAGTACGCGGTTCGCCGTCTTACTGGCTGGTAGAAAAAGGTCGACGGGATAAATGTATAGATATCTGCATGAAGCATCCGGTCGGTAGGTTCCTCCCAGTCTGAAAGTTTTATACGTACACGCCTAGGAAGTGGTTATATAGCGAGAGCCTCTGGTCGGGGAAGAACTTCGCTAAAATATCCGTCCACGCAAAGTGCAGAGACGTAAATTGCATCGAGCACTGCATCGGCGAAGATACGAAGAACGAGCCTCGCCGTTGGCTCAGCGAGACCCTGAGCAACAGATCGATTGCTCTATAGCGCGCTGCGTGTAAAAGAAACTTAAACCACCCTCGACCAAGAACAAGTACAGGGTATATCGCTGCTGGGGGTACCGAACTTCGCGGTTACCGAAACTTCGTACCACCAATCGGTGCGAGGAACCACTTTTCATGTCGAGAGCGAAGGGACATTGGGTAATCTTGAAAAGCTCTCAATGTATAGCGCTTGCATCGGTGTTGAGGAATTGAAATGCCATGGGAGGTCCAAGAAATTGATTCGAGCTAATGCAGATTTTGTTTTTATTAAATTTTTAGCCTCTCGATGTATAGCTATCTTCGATAATAATTACACGTGGTTTGTCAGATTAATTTCTGGTAATTATAAAAATGATCGGAAATACGTTGAATCAAAACAAGCTTCCACTGCTTGAAAACATTAAAAATAAAATATTCCACAATCCTGAGGTAACTTCGGTACTTTCCACGAACGGGGAAATTTTTATTTCAATAATATATAGGGTATTTCGGTAGTTGATGGTGCAAGCGGCTAAACGTGGTCATTCTGCGTTAAAAAAATGGATCAAAAATATAGTGTAATGTTTTTTCGTACGAGGCTTTGTTTTCAAGATTGTGCCTGGGAACGACTTGGCAGGAGTGTCTGACCATAACTCGCTATTTCCACTTACGTCGGTGTTTCGAGGTTTTGTTCATCTAAAGAAATAAAAAGTTTTAAATACCCATTATTTCCAGTTTCAGTCTAGTTTCGTCCAAGTTTTTGTCTATGTTGTGGTCCTTTCAATGTAAAACTATCTTTGATATTAATTACACGTGATTTGGTAATATTAATTTCTGATAAATATAAATATTGTCGAAGATATGTTGAAGCAGAATGAGCTTCCACTGCTTGAAAATGTTAAAAAGAAAATATTCCGGAACCCAGACATAACTTCGGAACTTTCCTCGAAGCATAACGTACAAAGTGAGAACGATGACGTAACAAATCCCTTTCTCAGAATTCGAATCCGGATATTTTACAATCCTTCACGCTGACACCTCAGTCATCGCAGGGCTTGGAAACCGTGTAAATTCCAATACAGTTGAGGAAATATAAAATGGCAAGGAACTTTTTACAACAAGTTTACAACCATCGTCGAATATTTTCTATCGTGATCTCGAAGTCCTTTACCCAGAGCTGAAGCGCTCGTGTTAAATCTAGCAAGAGGGATAGGATTGATTTACAATCCTAGAACCATACATTTTGAACAAAGTACAACTGAAAAATATGTTTCTTCAAGCACTTACCTATTCAAGTTATTAGTTTAAAATATATAAATTTCTTTAAGAGGAAGCTGTATCAATTTCAATAAAGAAAAATAATTTCAATAATTTCAACAAACAAAAAAATTAACCATTTTTAAAATTCGTATAATTCCGTCACATTCTTCCATAAAACGCTCCTGGACGAGTGGCGAGAAAATAAACAATCCATCGCTAGTAAGCGCGATGCAGCAATATTCTGTTTAAGAGGGATTTTAAACGCGCCTAACACGATTACGGAAGGAAATTAATGCGTACGCGCTTGGCGAGAGTACTCTGCTTGTCTGTTCCAACTCGGTCAGGGGTAATTTTCGTTATTCAGACAAATGGGTTCTATAAATGGATTATAATATTAAATTGAACGAAACAGTGTTTACCCAAGCTCACTTGATCGCTTCGGTCTTTCGCGTTTCCTCTTATATCTTTATTAACCATTTCAATGTTTTCCGTGCATTTTGTAAAATGCAATTACAATAACAATTAATCACATTACCTAACCCTTAATTAACAATATTTACTCAGAAGTATTCGTTGAAATATAAATCAGAAACGAAGTAAAATCTGCATTACCATTTCCAATTATAAATTCATACATCCTTGTTCGAAGTCGATTTCATGCGACTCCAGATATCGATTCGATACCAACTATCGACAAACAAACGTCGATCACGCGTAGTATCGCGTATATACTCACAACACGCGTATGATTGTGTAACTAATGCAGGAGGCAATATCGATGAACCAGGCTCACGCGAGCATCTCCGGATAGGACGTTGCATTCCATTCTTGTAATTAACTGACATTTTGTCGATGTCGACGTACCGTGACCTTGCGAGAAAAGTGATTAATAACACGAAGAAACGTCAACTTTGAGGAAGTACTAAAAATAAAATTCAGATTACAACCACGGTAATTTGAAATATTGATCCATTCACTGCCAGGAAAAAGAAGCGTTTTGTCTTGGGCGCAAAGATTTAATAATTGAAGAGAAAAAAAATTGTGATTCAAACGAATTCTAGATTCTAGCTGCACATCATGACGTCTCCAACCCAGTTTGAAGTTTTGTTTACTCTACAGAAAATAATTTGTCCCCGAAAGAGGTCGACGGCGCCAAAACTCCCTTTTCACGGGGTTAAAATATGCACGTTTCGCCCCAGTATCTGTCAAAGATTTCGGGAACCGCGATCCAGAAGGTAGGAAGTTCCAGAGTTTCCAGGTGTAACGGCACGGAATGAGGGCTGACTGAAATATCCTCATGCGCCTGTCATAGGCTTGCTTTGGCGCGCTCTTGTTATTTCTAATTCAGGAGTTTGCTCAGGAGCTCGCAGTTCGAGCACGTTGCACGAGGTGCCGGCGTTACACTCCCGACCAGAAATAGAATTTCCTCGGTTTCGTTGGTCGCGAAAACATATCACGCGAGCTCAGAATTTCCCCGTGTACTTTTATGGCAACGTAAACGCCCCGAGAAATTAACGACGCTGTTATTCGGACGTTGAACAAGAACATCGAAAAGTCGGAAGTTAAGCAACGCGAGCGTCGGCGTCGCTTACCTACGACGACGGCGTTCTCCAAAACGATGGGAAAAAATTGAGGCCAAGTTTGATTAACACATTGTATACAAGACGTGTTTGACGTATTTTACAAATTGTGACTCGAGGGTGAAATTACTATCATCCGAGTCAAAAAGTTGATCCTTTTTGTTGATAAAATTTTATAGTGCAACTCTTTTGTAAAATCATTTATATACTACGCGATGTTTGTACCTCTTCCGTAGTTTTAGTCATCGTGTTGTTATTTCAAACTATTTCTCAGCTCTTACACATACGAATAACCGACCATCCTTAGTTGCAATCACAGAATGCTTCTTGTACGAGTGAGTCGAAGTTTCTCTCCAAGTCAATTAGTCTCTTGTCAGATCTAGACAAATCTCTGTGCAAACCCAGATCCTGAGTTAATATCCGGTACTCTGAAATGCGCATACATTTACTATTACAGTTTCACTCGATCACCGTGGACCCTATTAGTGGACCATTCATTCGAATGTCCAACAATAATTCTAAAGCAAAACTTAATACTTAGTTAATCCATTAGCTGCCACGATTCCCATTTGAGGATTTTAGGTTTAGTTCAATTCTATACAGTCAATTCCATAAACATTCCTACTCTCTATGTCTATTAAAGAAGTTTGACTAAATTAAATTGTAGTTTCGATATTATCAAATGAATTCTTCATTATAAATATGTATACGAACAAGCTTGTACATGTATATATTTATATATACATCAACACATTTATACAAACATACACTTAGAAACATCAAACCTACCATTTAATTTCAACAAATTTCTTCAATAGACATGGAGGGTACGAATATTTATAGAACATACTGTATACATCAGTCAATATTGTGTGTAGTAGAAACTGTGTATGTATTCAGTGCTTCGTTTCTTTACAAGTGAACACATTTAAAATTCGTCCATAAGTTGCACGGAACCGGAACGGAAATTTGGCAGTTAATGGATTAATCAATCCCCACTTTCTGTACATTTTGTAACTTCGTTTCAATAATGAAATAGTTAGAGAAGAGTCTCTAAATTTTCTTCCGTGTCTCTTATTCCGAAGGAAATATTCTGGACGGCTTCAGATATTCTCACTGGGGGGTGGAACATCAAGGACGATTTTTCTTGAAGGAGGGCGAGTAGCGGTCGTGAATCTTTGAAATTTATCAAGCTCGGCGCAGCGTATAAGTTACTTATCCGAAAGGGCGACGCTTGGTTCTGAAACTGTGCACATAAACACCGGCGGAGGGCGGGGAAAACAGGAAGGAACGAGCAAGAGTGGAAAAGAGGGTAGGGAACGAGAGACGAGTAAGTACCGCGAAACGCAAAATAACTCCTGTGAAAGCCTGACACATATTTCGCGAGGTAAATGTTTAATGCACGCCGTGAGACGCGAAGAGTCGCCTGGGGAATACGCCCGGACAACGTTATTTCATAAGGGTCTGACGTATATTCGGTTGTAACTTTGACCGCGCGATACGTACGTATTAGCGCGGCCCCCCCCCCCCCCCGGCCCACCATTTAGTACGCGAGGTACGGCAAAAACGACCCTCCGCTTGAACAAACGTTCGATTAACTCACCGGAACACGCTCCGAGCCGGGCATTATTTGAATTAAATGCAAACTGAATTCTATTTGTTTGCGGCGTATCGATGAACCATTCCATTTTCTAATGGAAAATTACTACCGTTTGGAGAACAAAGGGATACTTTTTGTTAGGCTGCTGCCATGGCAACAACGTCTTCGTTGATCGGTGAACGCTTAAGTGGGAAATTTAGTCTAGCCAAGGTCTTTTTTCAATGCATATCATTTTAAGATATAATTAATTTTTTTCTCGAAACTTTTTTACATATAAGGGCAGGTTCAAAGAAGAAAATTTGATATTGAAGATTTAATTTGAATATATTCATACATATATCGATATAAATAGTAGTGGCAAGCGAATCATTCGGTCAAAACTGCGAGATACCTGGAGTCCTTGGAAAACTTCCGAAACATAAAATAATAAAAAAATTGTTCTATAGTATGTATATAAGCGCAGATAAATCTCAGTTTGCAAAAAAAAAATTGTTAATTGGAAAAGTGACTTCAAATGAACCAAAAAAAAAAAATAGAGTTTGTATGTATAATAATTAAGAAGAACAAAAATTCATTGTGAAGTGAAAACGCTCTTTATAAAAATCGTGACAGATTCCAAAATTTAAAGAGGATTTCGCTTCTCCTTGATGTTCGTCTGTGTGATTTTATTTCCAAAGCAAAATTTTTAAACAATTGTTGAACTTGTTTTGCGGGTCTGTCACCTGCAGGTAATCCTCCTATATAAAGAGCATCTTGCGTGGAGCATTGACGAAAACAAAAGTGAACAGAGCCTTTAATTACTTGCGCTTCGAAATAACGTAGCGCGAGGAATTAAAAGTGCTTTGACAAAATACTCGTTTAACGAGAATTGTTTTCACCGACTCAAGAAAAATTTATGGTTCAAGTTCCTCTGTTCCTATTGCATATCTCGGCGATTTAATGCGCTAATTGCATTTTATTTAAATTATGCGCGTTCCCCGTCCCGTTGGTGGCTTCTTTCGCCAGATAGCGTCCGATTCTTTGACAGTGCACGCCCTGGAAGTCCTGTGGCACGAAATAAGGACAGAACCAGGGCGTCCCCCTAGGCGGGAACGGGAACAATTTTTCATTTCAAAGGAAAAAGATTCCATGTACGATATAGAGGTAAATCAATATTTTATCTAGATAAAAGGTTGACCGGAAATTTGGAGAAAATGAAATAGAATAAAATAATCCTATATATTCATAAGTGAAAATGGAAATTTCAAAAATCTCAGCTTTCTTGCTGCGTGAAAAATGATATGATTTAAACGCTTGAGAATTTCAATCATTTTAATTGCATTTTATTATTACAGACTTTCCTTTGAGCATGGTTTTAAAATGTGCGTTGAAATTTTAAATAATATCTCGAGAAAGGAACATGTCAAGAGACTGTATATATCCATACAACCTGTCTTTGATGATAAATTGAGATAAATTAATTTAAATTCGATTGAGTACAAGATTAATTAAGAAAGTGGATTGATTCTGCGCGGAATTGATCAAATACTTTCAAAGTAGTCTGTTTAATTAACACCAAGTACAATAGATTGAAAGGCTTGAATAGTACAATAATAAGCAAATATAATATTCTCAATAATAGTCCTCTAGATCGACATTTTTATTGGGCTGCGACGACGTTTGTTCAAATTTCATTGTTAATAACCTATATAAGAATTTATTTTATTCTGCGGATATTATAACATGAACTTTACTCTCAATTTTTTTTATATTCGTGCATATTGTTTGGATTTTGTGGGTTCTTGCACATTCAAATTTCCTATAAATGCATAAAGATTCGTAGTCTACTAATAGTGAACGAACTCGTTTTCTTCCTTTATTTCGCGTGATCTTGAATTATAAACGCTTCAGCTTAAATCCTATTAAACTTCAAAGCTTTGTTTGATTATTCCTCTTTCACTATTTAATTTGCAATATAACGTGGTGTAAATTAAAAATCAATTCTTTTTTCTAGGAAAACCAAGACAATCGTTCATTCGATATGAAATTCATGGAACTTGATTTGGATTCTTGTTCGGATTAAACAAGACGTATTTAGATAAACGTTTTTCGATTCCAAAGTAACAGGAACTTCCATGATAAACAAAAAGTTAACTACAAACGATAGCGGAGCCGTGTGTTTGCGTAAAAATTGATTACGTTCGTTTCGCTGTTAGTGCGTGTAATCGTTTATCGTATTTTCGTTGGAAAATAAACTAACGCAGCTTTTACGTAAAAAGCTTACGTAAAACGCATTCGACGTTTCATCATATGGTATAATCAATGCGTAAATACGTTGTAAACAAACGTAAAAGAAGTAGCTCTCGATCTACAGTACTGCCTGCAATAGTCTACAAATATATCGTTTAGCGTTATTTTTAATTTACCAGTCTGCGAAGTACCATCATCGGTGAAAAATTCAATCGATTCGCGGTAGGCCGCCCACTTTTATTTGCTCTTGAAACCGAATGCTCGAGAGTACTTGTCGAGATTGGTACTTTGGGACTCAAATAGCTATGAAGAATAATTCAATCACCGATGAAAAATTTAAAGATCTTCCTCGATGTAATTAAGTCACTTTTAGATCGTTGTAGTAGAATGTCGCACAATTCCTTCTATTTATTTATAGAAAAATGTTTATAGAAAAACGATGAAATTGAAATTCAAATGTCAAAGATCATGCAAATGAGCGCGAGTATTGTTTTAAAAATCAGCAGAATAAAATAAAATTGTGGCGTGCACGAGCACTTTTTCAGAAAACTGTTGCGTCAACAGGCTTAATTAAACGTTTCCAACGGCAAAGTAAAATTATTCCGGCGAGCATTAACCGAGAAATTAAATTTACCTTTGTTCCGAGTGCCATGATCGCGAACGTGATTTCTGTACACAAAAATCAATGTCGCACTTAATGAAGATGCAGTAAAGCTCCGCCTGTAGATCGCGCGAAGCCTTTGGAACAGTTTCGTAAACAAACGTATTAACCGTGAACATAATCATCCTTCTGGCGCTTTTCATTAAAAGCTTCCTTTACTAATTATGTAGACGAGGCTCTTGATTGGTAACAGGATTGAAAGATTAGAGAACGAAGATAACAATCGAATCTAGGCAACGATTAACAGTTTAAAGTAACATAAATGGACTTAAATAACATACTCTAACTTGTCTTAAAAGAAGAACGTGGATTCCAAATCTCTTCAAAATTATTTGAACTTCGATACTCTGTAAAACATTACATTTATTACTAACTAAAGCTTATTCCTCAAATATTATTATTTCTATTCAACTAATCAATTTAATTACGGTAATAAATTTAATATAATTACTCCCACATAGATTTACACAAACTAGATTATGAATCTAACCATTCAGTAATCAATTTAATTTGAATAATTAAATTATGGTTAAGCTCAACGTAATATGCATCACATTGTAAATAATTCCAAATAAATAAGATAATGTTACTTATCCCAAGCATCATACAATTTTCAACCCTTAATTCGATCATCTTCTCACCTTTCACCTTCATTTTCTTTGTCAGTCTTCTTTCAATCGACGCCAGGCAAATTTTCCTCGCCCTTTGTAAAGAATTTCATCACACTTCGAGGCGATTCGCACACACAATGAAAGACGAAGTCGTTCCACCTTCGTTCGGATCGACAAGAGGAATGCCAGGTGTTCCAGCGCGCCGCAAACGAATTGATTTCCTATTTGCTTTCCCCGCATTTCACCTTCGCCGTCTCTTTACGAAAATTGTCCTCCAGATGACAAACTCCGGTTAGGGCCTCGATGAAGTTTCTCGCATTCCTCGGTGTCGGGGTACCGTCGATCCATGATCGGATAGTCTTTGTTCTTCCGCGTTCACGGAAGCCAGTAAGTAGACACATTAAGCGGTACAGTGCTCAGCTGTCGACTCAACTAACACCCTCAGACCCATTACCTTCCACTCTGCTAATTGTACGTCGAATGAACGTCGTTGTTCGTTTGGAAACTACCAATGGATTGCATAAGAAAGGATTTACCTTTTATCTATTCGTGCCCCATACACGAATACTATCGAATTCTCCCACGAAAATTTGGCAATTAAAAGGAACAGACAAGGTGAACTTTGTGTAGACCTTCATTTACAGATACTAGTTATATTAGATTACCCTGTAGTTGGCACCAAGAAAGATTTGTGTCAATCATTTCTGGATTGAAAGAGACTTTACATAGTACGGAGCATATTTTGCTTTGTAACGTGGAAGTGTCTAAAGCTTGACGGACTTCTTTCTAAAAAAAATGTAGATATTCTTAACGTTTGTAGCAAAGGTCCGAGCCAACCTTAAGCTTCCAGAGGAAAACGTCTACAGTGATTGCAGGCCTCTGGAAACGCTTAGGTACGTACAGAGGCTGAACTATCTCTCGTTGTCGGCGACCTGCAGCGTGTAACCGCACGGAGCAACACCCGGAAACCGTTCCAATTAACCTAAACGCGGCAGCTGGTATTAAATGCAATAAATATCGATGCCACCTTGGCCGCGGGGTTAGCACTTCCGGCGGTGTTATCTCCTGCTGACCACCGATCCCCCCATCGAATACCTGGCCCTTCTAGCAAAGAATCGACAAGTGGATACAATCTGCTCGATAACGACCGATTCGGAAAGCTAATTGAGAATCGGACGCTGCGGTTTAATTAGTACCGGCGGAAATTGTATCGGACGTATCGAAAATTATTACTCTTGAAGGGTTGCGGAGCACGGGGGTCGATATTGAGGTTGGGTTTTAATAACAGCGATTTAGCTCCACCTCACCTCTTAGATGCTCCCATCCTCTGAAAATGGCAGGCTTTTAAGGAATAATACTATTTTATATTGTAATACAGTAGAGAGTGGTGAAACTTATTAGCTTTAACTGTAATAAAAATTCTTCTCGTACTAGTTTCCTCTGGAATTTAAAAATGATTCGAATTACGACTTGTCTTATTCATTGAGAGAATAAGAAAATAATTTACAATATTTACTGGAACTTGTTTTACTCTAATGTAAGGTATCAACACGAAAGGAATACATCATTACTGTCTAACATTACACTAATTTAATTTACTTATTATTCCGTATGTATGCTTATCAATTTATAAAGATGTTTCTTGAAACGTATAAAAAGACTTCACGCAGTAGAGAGTGGAGGAATCACGAAGATCTCGTTTGGGAGATCAATACCTCTGGTAGAAGCGTTCCACGAGCCGCGTAAGATAAATGTTTCTTTTCATCGACCTCTAAAAGCAGCGTAATTAGGTTGTCGAATAATAGATTCGTTCACGTGCTGGGGGGAACGTTGTTCAGTTTATCGGCGGGCGATCATCGCCTTCGGGGTCGAACGGGCGTATAGTTTCCCTTCTTCAACTTTGCTCTCATCCCCATTCAACTCCTCGCCTCTTTTGCTTTGATTAAGTATTTTAGGAAAGAGTGGAGGATAGATAGAAAGAGTGAGTGAGAGAGGGAGAGAGAGAAGATAGCGGAGTCAAGAATTGGTTTGCGAGCTCGTCGAGAAAGTGAATTCAGAATCAGCATCGGATAGGGTATTCCAGCGAGCGAGTCAGGTAACTATGTGAGTTCAGCTTGCTGGCTTCAATCTGCTTTGTGCTGAGCGAGCGAGCTAGCGTACACAGGAAGATTGGCTACCCTGGTTTTCTTTCTCTAGGCGCATACACCCACTAAATCGGGAATCTTCGTGTCCGTAATTTTGAGTTTCAGGACCTCGGGACTCCTGGGGCTCTTCGTGCGAGATGCGAGCAAAATGAGCGAGAAATACAAAAACTTACAAGAAGATAACAGAATGCTTCGCGTTACGTTTACTTCCATCTTACAGTTGGCTCGATTAAAATTGTGGTTGGTGCATTCCAACTTTCTTTGTCGGTTTTTTCAGGTGTAGACTATTCACACATTCTTTTTCCATGTAACACAAGCTCATATTTGTTATAAACGTATATCTTAATACATGTACCATATTTTATTTGATTTTATGTGATATTTGAATAGAAACTTTCAAGGAATAATACATTTTTACAAATTTTACGCCCTCATAAGTTTATTCTGTGTAATCGCTAATAAAGTTTGCTTAGTCTTACGATGTCCCCTCAGAAGAGACATTCAAGTGCAAAGGGGTAAACATCCGTTCTGTGTCTTCCTCAGTAGAATGGTCGGAAAACATGTCTTGCGGGACAAATGTAGATGCTTGGAGATGCATCTACATTGTCACAGGAAATTCCTATTCATACAGATATATTGCGCTTGTACCGGCTAGATGGCTAAGTGTTTCTAAAAAAAAAGAACGAGGACTCGACGAAAATATAGTGGATCCCGTGCACTCCCAGCCAGACACTTATTACGCCCAGAGAGAAACTACATGCCATACAGGCTCGATAAACGGTTTTAATATTCGTCGAGACACGAACGATAAAACACGCGGCACGGTTTTTTTCTCCTGTTGCCTGCGTGGATCTCCAGGAATCATTCGTGACGCAACCCACTCCACCAGCATCTCCCAGAGAATTTCAATCTATACTAGCTACGCCAGCAGTTATTTGATCTACGCAGCTTTCCACGTTTGAATTTCGGGCAAATAAACAGTCGGCGAAATTGAACCGAAATTCGTTTATTCGTTCAAGTATTTCTAGGCAACCTACCCAAGCACGGGTTTCTCATTTCAGCCAATCGAAAAATCGACTACTACCCGCGTTTTCAAAGCATTCATAGTCCCCGGAATGCCTCGGCGTGGCAGGGAGGGCTCGCAGAATCGTGATAGTATAAGGATAGTGGCAAAGAATAGCGATCGAAGTATAAGGCAAAGATGTTCATTTCAGAAGAAATAAGTAATACAACGATAAAGCAATTAAGAACACGATATAAGTTTCTTCGAACGAGAAACTATTTTCCTTTCACTCCACCGCTACTTTCCATTTAAACGGTCGGTCTAAACACTGCGTCGATGCTCGCTCTACTCGCTATTCTCACTACACCGTGAGCTCACAATGCATTCCCCACCCTTAAGAATGCATTCGCGTCCAACACATCCACGCAACTGTACTCTGCTACTGTCATTCAGTTACCTTGAAACGAGCATATTCCTAGAATTCTTATTGTTCCATCTCAAGTGTTTAGTTTAACAGCTAGACTTTTTCCCTTGGCATCTGAGACACAGGAAAACTTTCTTCCTCGGCAACTCAGACACACCAAGTGCTCGGTAAATGGTTTCGTACACGTGTAAGGAGGCGATTACGGGAAAGTGCTAATGACTTCGAAGCATGTAGGACCGGAAAATTTGGCTAGTAAACACGATACAGCATTCCTGGGTACAAAAATGAATTGATAAGGATTTAGAATCGAATTTATCGATACGATACGATTAAATTTGCTTATCACGTCTGAACATATCTCGTTAATTCTACACGTGTTAAGGCTTGTAAACATTGACGGTGATATTGTGCTACTTATGTTTCGTCTATATCACTGGATTTCACTTAGTTATTGCAAAACCAGTTGCAGCATATCATACAATCATCGTCGTTTACAAACATCGACACAAGTAGGCAATAATCAGGCATGTTAATCAAATAACATTCACTACCACACAAACAGAGATGTCGAAACTCGAACTTCTCCAAAACGAAACATCGTATCGAACAATTCTATTTTAAATTTCATACAAAAATCACTCAAATCTCAGTCACTTTGAACCAACCCTGTAAATGACAAAGAATTATTTCATTTAATTATCTTTAAATTGAATATGTAAACACGCTGTGATTCTCGTATGAGCCGTTCACTGCACAAATCGATTAACTCTACCTTTTGAAAAATCTGAAAATTAAGTGTCAAAGCACTTGGTACAGTCATAACTTTTTATATTTATAATAACTTTCCTGAAAAGAAAACAACTTTTTTTCAATATTAAAGAAAATTTTAAAAAACGATATATATTATTTGATCGCATTGCTCAACTTTTTGTTTTATGAAGTTAACCAATCTGTGCAATTAACGGCTCGTATATACACGTAAAAAGAAATCCATGCTTCCTCCCCTGAATTTTGTTCCACTCTCCTTTGGAAGAGTTTATCACGATTCACCCCCGCGAGAAGGAACCTGCCAAGTCTACTTCGCATTGATTTCCTCTGTTCGTATCGAAAGGTTCCGAACGAATCGATAGCGGAATTAGTTGAACAATCCAGTGGAAGGTAAATGCCACGTAACGAGGCACAGATGAATTCCATTAGCCACTCGACCTACCCTCGCCTCGTCGGTGTGCCCACGTCCGTACGCGGCTATAGCTCAATTATTACACCAAGACCTCTCAGCCAACGGAGCGTTAAACGTATTCAGACGTATAGACAGCGCGGGGCCACGACGATAAGGTGCTACTGTACGATTCCACGGCCGTTATACGACTTTACGAGCTAATCATACTCGAACCAATTGATTGCCTAACGTAGCATGAAACGTGCGAACGCGGCTGCCAGATTCGCGATGGAAACTCACTGACGCCTGATAAATTTGGATTTAACGACGCCAAGATTGGATGAATATTAGAAAAGACGACTTTATCGTTTGGTTTCTTTCTTTTGTCTAGTTTGCAGTACAGTTTAACCATCTATGGGCAGAATTTTGTTTTTACAGACAACTTGCAAGACATTTGCTTTGATATTTTAGGTTGACAGTACTGCCAACAGTTATCAATATTTTTGTTGGTAATCAGAGATATTATATAATTAACCCTTTGCACTCGGATGTCTCTTCTGAGGAGATAGCGCAAGTCCAGACAAACTTTATTAGTGATTACACAGGATAAACTTATTGGAGCGTAAAATTTGTAAAAGTGTATAACCCCGGATATAAAATTTTAGCTTCGGTAATTTATGCATTTAGAAGATACATGTTTAGAATATACAGATTCTCGATTATAAATCCATCATAATAGGTTTTCGAATCGAATCGGACGATTTTACGCCGAGTTACATGGTACAATCAGGGTAATATTTAATAATTATGTATTTAAAAAAAACAATTGCTTAAGAGTATCTAGCAATGATAGTAACTACCTATTACATAGTAGATATTGTGCCCTTCAATTTTGGTAGAATCGAATCGAACAATTCCACGCTGAGCTATGACACCTCAAAGTTTCCTATTTTATAGACAATTATAAATGACTGACAGACGTAGTGACCTACATATATATATAGGCAATGGCGTCGTTGCAAGGCCGTTCCAATTACGAGAAATACTATTAAACATTGTAGTATCTCCTGGAAGGAACATTCCTCGACATTCCTCGACATAATAGTAAACATTGTAGTATTTCTTGATTGGGATACTCCTCAAAGTTGTTTAAAAAAGAAACATTTATATCCACTTTTCCTGACGATCAATTTTGATGAAATTTGGTATACAGGAGTTTTTGAGGTCACTAATTCCAAATCTGAACTCAAAATTTAGATATTCAAAATGGTGGATCCAATATGGCGGACCAAAATAAGAAAATTGATTCGATTTCGATGAAACTTGGTATATGGAGTCCTATGGGTCGAAATTGACCCAGTTATGAATGAAGCCCAGACCTGAATCCAATAGAACGTGGGCTGACCACGTACGGACCTCGATCCGCTTCTGAACGCCGGCTTCGTCCGGCCTTCCTCACGAAGTTTCACCGAAATCGGTTGGAAACTCTCATAATTATGAACATTTAAAAAAGTGTTCCGCTAATTTTGTCCAGTAGTTTATTTGGTGTCCTTTCACGCTCTGCATAACATCCTCCAAATTTTATATCAATTGGCCACGGGCCTTTTGGAATAATATCCAAAATGAATTATAGTTGACAATTCCATCTAAGAAATTCTTCGAATGTATCGTACAATATTTTTGTAAGTAAATGTACGCGTTTCGTGCTGTCGTCAGTTAAATGTCAACGCGGAGCGGCTGAAAAAGATCACGTATTACACGTCGCGACGCTAGGAAGTAGTCTAGCCACGAATTCACCGCCCTAACCTCACCATTCACCCTCCCCTGTCGTTGTCGAAGACAATCAAAGCATGAATTATTAAACGAGCAACTCTGGAGCGCGCACGAAGCGTCGCAAACACGGTCAAAGTGTAACAAGCCCGATTCCCTTTCGAAATTTCGAAAGTTAACCATCGTCAGCTTAATTGGGCACTCGATACATCGCGAACATCCCCCGACTGTTTAACATTTCCTCTCGCAAGCATGGAAACCAGCCCTCGCGCCTCCCCTATGACCCAGTTCCGTCGAAGCGCGACCGACTTTGTCGCGATTCAATTCAATCGCGCGTGCATGAGTAACGCCCAACACGGCGTCGACGCCGACGATGATGACGACGATGACGATGATGACGCGTCGAGGGAACAAGAATTACGCGCCCCCGAGGCTATCGAACAGTGTAACCCAGCGTTTCTCAACCACTTTTCCTCCTTGGCAGATTTCTAGATATTATTCAAGTCTGTAGCTTTGCGGCAATGCTGCCAGGTGAAAATAATAGTGCACCGGTTGTTTGTCTGTAATATGAGGTGGCATGGAGTGAAATATCGTAGTTAGATTTGTTTGCAAGTATACAATTATTGATAAACGCGTAAACTGTTAACATTTTCTTCTTTGGCTGTTCTTGGTCCCAGTATATGGTCACAATATTTATTTTTTTTTTGTTAGCAAGAAATTTACTCGACCTTCCCAAATCTCGAGTCGCGACATGGGAGCCACTGGTGTACTCGATAAAGCGCAGGGAAGACCGAGACAGCCAGAAGCGATAAGAGGGCTCGAGAGTCAAAAATGTTCCATCGCTGGGGGTAGCTTCTCGACGTAGTCGCTGAGAATAACAGACGTCGATCCCAACCGAAGGCTGACGCGAGAGCGCGCACGTATCTCCTGTAATTTCGGTCGAGTGCCGCGATAAAAGTGACTACGATAAATATCGCTTTCCGATCCCGAGACCCAAACGCCACGGCCGCCATTTCCACGTCGACTCTCATTTGTGAGTGACTGGGATCTGTTTACATCCGGTAAGCGGAATCAAACATCGTCGCCAGAAACGTCGAAACTCGGCGGACGCGTTTTGCTCTTCACTTCCTTCGCGCGACATATCGACTTTACAATAATAAGAAAGTGGAGGAATGAAAAGAAACAGATGTGTTGGCGAACTAGTCGGAAGTGAAAAGCGCAAGCTGAAAATATATAGAAAGCTAGCGTGAAACTCATCTGAACTAATGGAATACTATTTCAAAAAGTAGCACCATCATTTTGGAAGTGAATATTTAAAGATAATGTTTCGTTTGAGACGCTGAAAATTGTCAGACTATCTTTTGATATATCTCGTTTGTCTATTTCTCTGTGTGTATACAAATATTATCATTTTATCTGAACTTTCCTCCTTTGCTCGTAGCAAATCCATTATATTGAGACTCAGAATAGGACCTCCATGTTCGAATCGTTAATCGTAGTTTATCGTACGATTCGTTTGCATCTAATACCGTTAAGCCTCTTACACTGATAAATCGTCCACGATTTTTAAAGAGAAAATAAATTCTCTTGAAAGCATACGTTATTCGATTTACCCAGCGCCGTTTACCTATTTCTCTTTCTCCTTCCAGGGTTCGAGTCCGACTGGCACGGCGTTCCCCAAGCAAAAACTGGTAAGTACGCTGCGAGATCTTTTACGTGCGGTCGGATCTAATGATACGTCATTAACATATTATATAGGTACAGCGGTGTGTCAGCGTAATATACATGAGGTTTACGAGCCACAGCGTCGGGCTCGGTACATATTCTAAAACAGTTACTCAAAATTTGCATGACCGTGCACGCTTCTCTAGTGTGAACCGGATGTAAGAGAACTATTATTCAAATCCAACCTATTTTCCCCTGCACGAAACACTCGGGGCAAATTAGACGAGAGACCGTCAATCGTTCCCGAGAAAGACCACCATTTTGGGAATAATTATTCGGTGTTTCGTCCAGACGAGTGAGCGTTTATTCGCAATAGGGGTTGATGGTGCCGCGAAAGTGCACGTAGTAGCGTCAATATGTAATACTTCGTTGGAAATACAAAAGACACACTGGGTAGCAAAACTGTCGGCCGAAAAAAAGTACCGTATATTTAGCCTTAGAGCTTTATTCAAATTTTTTATATCATATTATTACAAAGAGTTTTCTAAAAGAGACTTTCGTATTTTGTTTCTTAATCAAGTTATTCTAGACCACCAAGTGTTTAGAGCGAAAGCTATTAATAAACATTCATGTTCGCGTGAAATGATAAATGAACAAATTGAAAGTTCTTTTCGAATAAAATATTTAAATGGAAGCTAAAAGGTGAAAATTGCTAAAAGGCTAAAAGTTAAAAGTAAAAAATTGCTAAAAGTTTTTCTTTTTAAAAAACTTCAATATTTTAGAATTTTGTACACCGCATTCTTATACAAATAGAAAAGAATATATGAAAACAGCATTCAGTGCAATTGCTTTTACTTATCCATTGATCCAAATTATTACTCTAAAACCACGGGTGGGAAAATAAAAGTCTCCAAGCTACTTACTCTTGAAAGGAAGCTCGACTCTTTGCAACGTTTACCGAGGAAGAAGGTAAAATATTAATTCGGAGAGCTTCTTACCTGAAACAAATAGAATTAAATATTAGAACGCTGTAGATAAAAATTATACTTTGATTACATTTAAGTCCCTTATACTTTAATTTAAACAACCGCGTGTGATGACCTCATAGCATAGATCCTGTTATACACATTTCAACTCACTTGATTCTTCAACGTTGGTGAAAAAATGAACCGTAATTCGAGAGTAATCAAGAGCAGTTGGCTACTCAGCATCGAGTATGCCTTTATGTACGTCAAAGCTGAACTTGGACAGTCGCTTGCGACTCTTAATTTGCCTGAACCCAGTTTGCCCTCAGGCTTATGTAGTTTTTCTTTAATTTAGCGTCCTCCCAGCGATATGCAAATTTCTCTCTTTCCCAGTTCATTAACTTGGGCATACGCTTGTGTCTTTATGTCGTGTTTCGTCCAGGTTGCTGAGCCAAAATTCCAGTTACGTACATCCGACATCTTTGAATACGAGGATCATATTCAAATATATTTCAAATCTTTAAATAAGTGTCATATTCTTGACGAAAAATAAAAATACAAATAGATTGCCTTAATTTTCTACATATGTTCTTTCAACAGAAATACATTTTCTCCATCAGATAGGAAGCTTCCTGATCCCATCGTAAAAAATAGAATTTACCTGGCCCACTAGTCACTCCATTTGTATTTGTATCTATCACAAAAACTGTTGCGTACAAAAATTCCGATTTATATTTGAATGACACTCTTATTCCGAACCCAAATAAAATGTCTCTCGTAAATTTCTTTAGGTACCGAACTGCAGTTTTTGATATCGATACACTCCACAGTTTCCCAAGTTACCGTCTAAGTTTCCGACCATCGACGCTGAACTCATTCTCGATGAATCATCGTGGTTCGAAGTAACACTTCGCAGTGCCAGGGCAAGCAATTGTTCTTTCCCAGCCACGAAGTTCACGATATCGAGCTCGTTACACGAAAGGTCAGGGCGCAGAGAGGTGGCGGTGAGAGGGGGAGGGGGGGGGCGTGCAGGAGGGTAAGAATCAAAGCAAATTAACTGTAGCGTTAGTATCCGCCCCACGATTGACACTTAAGCCGTAAATTGCTAGTCCCCTTCCAATAATGACTACCAGGACTATCGTTTTACTTCGGCTCGTGGAACGACACACGAAACTATTGGTTGATGGCTTCAAAGGAAAGTCTAGCAACTAAATCCCTCGTTTGTTCGTGTTTCGCGTTCGGCTGGAGCTGACACATACATATGTAAACGCGATCAAAACTCGTTTTCGCGAATTCCTAATTACAATCCGCGACGCACAGTGGCACGAATCGCCAAACACGCGACGATAAATCCACACGCTAACGTTTTCAGCGTTTTTTGTTGGGAAAATGAAGGGAGTAGGGATCTTTGGATACCTGGTCGATGATTTTGCTGTACACGTCGATAAAAGCACGCGAACGGCGACTCGCGATACCAGGTTTGCTTCCGTAGGAAACGATAGCTTCGACGCGAACGCGAACATCGTGGACAGGAAGGAAGGGTAACCACTGATACGTGAAAACGCAGATGGATGAACCGCTACAGGGATGTGAGCAATGGAATCCGTATGTAAACCAGGATCCATTAACGCGGCTATTAGCACCGTGTTCGGAGAATTTCGCTCGTTGCTTGCGAAATTAAAGGTTCATTCGATATATCACGCGATCCGTATATTCGATTCCAATTTGAAATGTTGCGCAGGCTTCCCTTCAAATTTTGATATTTCGAAATCATTGGATCGACTTCGTTCTTTTCTCAGATTCGGAGATTTTTAGGGAAGAATGAAAAAGTTTTGCGCGTAGGTCGACTCGATTTAAAGCTACTGAACTGTGTGTATTCGTTTTTAATGTGGATGTTCCGAGTGTCCCTTTCCGTCGACATTGTGAACTGCAGATTAGGTGTGATCGCACGAAACGAAGCGCAAGCTACGAAACGGTATGGAACGGTTTCCTTCCGTGGAATTTTCCTGGAGACAGCCTCGAGAATATACGTTTCCCGCGGATTCTCCATGGCAAGATCTTAAACGCAGCATTTCGCGAATTTAAAGTGACACGCGCAATATGTAACATACCTGCGTAGATACACATTCCACTTGGAATTCTCTCAGTTATTGTTACGCAAACGGAAGTTGTGCAGTATCTGCTGTTATTATAACCGTTAAGGGTGCATAGTTGGGTGTACGCTATGATTGCAAGGAGTACGTCTTTTGAAATTGCCACTCATGCATTTTTAAGAACTAAAGTATGGGTAAATTTAATTCAATGATCACGTACAGAAAAATTGTATTCTATTACTTGAAACGGAGTGTATTTTCTGATAATCCAATTGTGTCCAATTTTAACATGTTTACAGGAGAATCATTATGCTCCTTCATCAGAGCGTTGCAGTAATAGGACCATCGATATGGAAATATCGTTCCTGATTTTCGAACAATGAAACACACTTAGAAAACCAGGCCAAACGTATACACCGGCGAGAGGTAATCACGAATAATAACAGTTAATTACATTTAATGGTGAACTACTTCTTTCGTTCGCATTGCAGATTCAAGATTACTTTTCCGATCACATCGTACGCGAAACTGTGTTCATAAAGAATAGTATTTCGAGGTGTGAATGTGTTATTTGGGTACAAAAACTAGAGTAAAACCGAATTAGAAAAGACGTTAAAAGAAGACGATGAATAAGCAATTGGATTGAGCATCGAAAATAGCAGGATATCTGAAGCTTCCATAAAAAAAAAATCAATAAAGGATGAAAGGATGGTAAATATCGAAATGATTGCGTTCGTGAGAGAATATAATGAACCATTTATATCGTTCCCTATAAATCTCATTCAAATTTACATATACTCTCCCACCGCGATTATTCTGTGTACGATTTATGACATTTTTCAACAAAACAATTTTATATTTCAACCAGCTGGACATCTCCAACCATTCAAGGGGCTGAAAACGTTTCCGCACATTAATTACCGTGTAGTATTTGCTAGACGAGTAAATAAATTTAAAAGTGAATGTATGACATTTAAAGGAACAAAAAACGAATTCTTCTTTGTTGAATAAAAGATCTGACGGTGCATTTGAAACTTTCTGAGCGATCATAAATTTTGGAGTTAAGGGAGTTATAGTAATGAGAAAATAAGTAGGGAAATGAGGCGTGGGATTTAGAAGCATTGCGAAGTGGAGTAATAATAGATAACTATGAACGAATGAGAGAATTAACGAAGTGGTATGAAAGATTGATACGGATGGAATTGGTAAGATAAGATAAAGGCCTTGTAGACGAGGCAGCAAGGATGGAAGATCCGCTTTTACTTCGAGTAGAACTAACCAGACTTTCTAACGTAGAAGTAGATTCAACCTGTTCAGTTACAAAGGGCATTGTTTTAGAGAAATGCATTAAAATGCATTCTTTTGGCTCACAAACAGTACATACTAACATTTTTCTTTCTGTAGTTACAAAGCGATCAGAACATATCTCCCTTAAACAACTTTTCTTAGTCACAATGATTTCCTACCACACTGGTCGAAAAATAAAAGAGATGAAAGAATAAAGCGTCCACGCGTGAAACGACGCGTACGCCCCGAAGCGGCACCGTGACGAATATGTTACAGTAACGAAATTAATGAGACGATTATTGGGAACGACAAATTTAAACCACACGCCCCGAAATAGCAGTGACGCGTCGCGACCAACTATTTTATCGCGGGTAAAGCCGACGGGCCGCGGCGAAACGCCATAATAGTTTCATTAAAACGGTCAGCGTCGATGGGTTTGCGGCCCATTATCGGTTTTTACGACCGGAGGAAAATAGTTGGAAACCTGTGGACAGTCGGTTGGCCCGCTAACTCGGTCGAACTTCCTTGTTTCAAGGTTAAAACGTTTCCGCCGCCTCAATAAAAGCGCGCCCTCAACCCGGAAGCTGCGGGTAGCAGACTTTTAATTCGATTGCTTCCTGCGCGCTCGACATAAATTCCGGAACATCTGGGATCCATGCATGAAACGGACGCGGCCAGTAGACGCAGACGGGCGATTGCACGTTTCACTGGACTTTTGGTTTTCCACGTTTGGAAATGTCTGGATTCCTCTTTTTCCACGTTCGACTGAATTTTTGCTGGAAGTGTTACTATTTACACAGGCATCGATTTGAAAAATGTAGATTCTTGGCATTTTTAGCAACACAGTTGTAGCATATTGTATTGTTTCATCCTTTGGTCTTCTTTATGGAATAATGATCAATGTATCTAGGGTATTCATAAAACTGAAAGAAAAACTGTCTCATTG
This sequence comes from Hylaeus anthracinus, assembly GCF_026225885.1. Taxonomy (NCBI): domain Eukaryota; kingdom Metazoa; phylum Arthropoda; class Insecta; order Hymenoptera; family Colletidae; genus Hylaeus; species Hylaeus anthracinus. The sequence continues at coordinate 5,692,828 of NW_026533254.1, forward strand.
TAATTAGTATTTAATTTCATAAATGTTTACTATTCTTTCTTAAAGAGATCTTCTAATGTGTATAATAAAAAATAGTGTCAGGTCACATGTCAACAATCCTGTGTTTTAAAGTAGAGATTAAGAATGAAGAAACGAATTAAAAAGTCCACTGGATTGAAAACTCTGTCCGCAACACTATCTGGAAATTGGTATTCACAATCGACGAAAAACAATGCAGTCCGCTGAACGAGTGATCCGTAAAATGATTGCTGAAGCACAGCGACCTGATTTTCTAATGAAATAAACGCGTTTCCATTGTGCTTTAAAAAAAGCGCATCAACGTTGCTCGGTCGTTTAATTAAGCAGTTAAATTCTCAACGAGCCGCAGCGAAATCGGTAACGGGTTTGACCTTTGAATTCCACCTACGTGATTCATGGATATTTATTATACCGGGTCGACGATGTGTGTTTTTATCAACGCTAATGCATAGCCTTCGGAGAAAACATCGTTTCGAGTGATTTGATAGCAATTATTTTGTAACGAGGACATCCCGAAATGGGAAAAATAAATCCAAGTGAAACTAACATATATTTTTCGTTATCTTTTGTGCAGCAGATCTCTGCTGTGGTGTGAAATTTCTATTTATTTTGGTGCGAGAATTAAAATTTTCAAACGTTTCAGTGTTTGAACAACACATGTTTGCCACAAATTTGACTAATACTTGGCCAATTACAACAAACAACCCTCACGTCACTTCAGGCTAAGTTATGACATTGCAATTTAGATGCCCCTTGTTATATTTAAATCCCACAGTTTTGAAGCAATACTTAGTGTTCAGTACTTATAGTTCTGATCAACAACAATGTCTACAACACAAAGATTAGCCTGTCTCATGTATTGAAAGCACGGTGACGCCACAGTGACGGCGATCAAAATTGATTAAATTCTACCTGGAACAGTTCTCATTATCCAGCCATAAAACTTCAAACTCAATTTAGGAGCTAACTTGTTCCACCGACAGTCGAAGGACAAGTCAACACTGTAGGAGCAAGCTTGGTCCGCGCAGAAAGCTCCAGTCCTCGTACGATCGTCAAATTAAACCACTTTAGGTGCATCGGTGGGAAGGGTGAACATCCAACATGATGTAAGAACTTCCGTGTGCTATTGGCAAATTTTCGGTGGTTAGAGGACCCCTAAAATTGCAGTTGGCCATTAGCCAAGAGTAAGCCAGCGTCGATTAACGCCACGGACAACGTCACTGTTAACACACGGTAGTTTAAATATTATGGTGCAGCTATACATACAGAGATACAGGGTGAGGCAGCTAAACTGTTACAGAGTGATAATACCTAAACTATCGTGGATACAAAAAATCTTATAGGAAAAAATTAGAAGATTTGAGAAGCAAAAACGAGAAAATCTCTAAAGGACTATTTTTCTTAGTTTATCGGTGCCCTACATGCTACCAAAGTTTTGACACTTAAATTAGGGACACCCTGTATACCAATTTTAAGACGTAAGAGTAGCTTACAGAAAATTCGATACAACTCCTGCACTCTTCATGGTTGGCGAACACCGCATCAGGGGCGATGCCTCGTAGCCCAGCGTTCCTGTTCGGTCTGCTCGATTCAGCCTCCCTTCGCTCGACCGTGTGCACTCACTATTGCAGGCGGTTGCATGTCGGGATGTGCACTCGAACGAATGAATGATGGATCGAGCCGAGCCGCACCGCGTACGGTAACCAGCAGAAGCTACCGTAGCAATGGCCATTCCATCGTTATCGTTGGAAAGATAACGATACAAGCTCAAACTTCCCTTGGCCTACGTCAGCTGAGATAGAGCATGCCCGCGATCTGACCCTCCCTTCACCCTCCGTGTTCCCTTCGCCATCGAAGTCCACCTCTTTACCGATACTCGCATTCTTCGTCACCTTCGCGACGGGTTCCTCGACGCTGTTGAACGCCATTGTCATGGGGTTGCGACGGGAATGCTCTTCTTTCGTCTCGAGTGAAAATCCATATCGCGGTCGACGTATGCGAAGCTTCGCGGTTTCGTTCCACGACTTATCACCGCATCGCTCGCGTGGTTCGCATGTCTGGTGAAGAGACGGGCGTCCGTTTCCCATCTTATCGCCGCTCCCGGGCGAGTCCTCTTCCGCCGCTCTTCAGGGGTCTGCCTATTTTCGCGACCCCTCCTTAACTCCGATCGAATCGACACCCTTGGCAGACGACGCGTCCTCGGCATCTGCTCTTTGGTTTTAATCCCGTGAAATAGTGGTCGACCGTCTCGCGCTGGAATCTTCATGGGAGGGGACGAAAATGGGATCTTTTTCCTAAGCCTCTTTTCCCTTAAGCCTCTTTAATCTGGAAAATTCATTTCGAATGAAATGTACACTCAGCGGGAAAATTAAGAGATCGGTGCGTGATCGACTTGAAAATACCGAAATTCACAGTTTTGTGGAAGATAGATGGTAACTTCGCTTCATTTTTTGTCTTCGCATTCGAAGATGACAATAGATACAAGCAAGTCAAACAAAGTTGTCATGTATGTAATGTGACATGAATTAGTTATGTAGGAATAAAATAATTACGGGCGATCGTCGCGGTCGATCGGTAATTGAACCCGGTCAGCTTACACGTTTCTGGCTACTCGCGCGTTTTAGTCCGGAACGCATGTTTCCGAATTGTCGGTCACCGGCCAATTCGGAAACGTCAACAAATGTGACAGCTGAACGGCCGCAGGAATGAGTGTGACAGAGACAGAATGATAGCGAGTGAGTGCGATCAAGTGAAAGCGCAACGAATAATAGTATATAAGACGCCAAACTATTTAAATAAAGTATATTTTAACACCGCATACATGCTTTCAACAATAAATCCCACAGTTATTTCTAAAAACAAGGGATCCGACCACAACACCTCTCGAGGTAGCTACGCCAAGCAACCTAACTTTGTAAAGGGTTCCTCCACGTTGCTGTATATATAATTTTCAATATCCGAGGTCCTGAAAGGATATCAAATAAATTGGGAAGTAACTTCAATCTTTCCTCCGTGTTGAGGCTTCATCCACCGCCGCGAGGGAAAAGGTGGGCGATCGCTGGTGCATCGCTCTTGCGCCGGGCTTTACTGACCATCGCGATCCAGCACGATGCCGGGAGCTCTCTCTAGCCGATGGGTGGATAGGTTGGATGGAAGAGCGGTTGGATTTCGCCTAACCCATCCTAGAAGGGCCGCCTCGTTTATCAAGCGCGTGATGAAGCTGTTGGGTTAGGCGAGGGCCTCGACGAGAGCCGCGGCATAAGCAAACCGCCCGTCTTATCTCGAATCGCAACGTCTTGTTAGAACCACCCCCTTCGTTGCCGTTTTCCGAGACCTCGCCTCGTCTTTCAACCCCTTCGTTTGGCTCTACCCTCTGCGTAGTCCTTTCGCCTCCATCGTTTCTCGAATTTCTCGCGGAACGCTCAAAGGCGACCCAGAGAATATTTTTCGGGCCGAAGGTCTCCGCGCCGTGGCATCCTCTTCTGCCTAGCTCCTCTCGTCTGCGCCACCGACAGTGGAAAAAGAAAATAGAACGTGAGTATTCGATAACGAGGCGGCCACCGGCCCAGTTTCCACTCCTTCCAGAGGAAAATTCTCCCGTGTCTACGTAGGCAGAGACGAATTTTTCCGCTGCATTTTCTTGACCCGGTTTCGCCGTATAAAGCGGAAGGGATCAGAAGCGACAAGTTTCGCCGGTTCCGCCCTCGCCGCCCCCTCCTCGGAGTTTTCATATTTCTCTCGCTCGTTTCACGTTTTCTTTCAACCACCCTCTTTTTTTTTTCTCTGATACATGTCAGCCATTACCGTTCGCTAGTAGCCTTATTATTGCGGCGCAGAAAATGAGGGGTGTATTGTACAATGGAACTCGTTTAAATGCTTTGAATAGCGCGATAGATCTTGCACTCTGCTTTCCTGTCTGTGATAAATGCTGGCGAGGCTGTGATTTTGACGAACGATACCAGTTACAATAAAAGATTCTTCGATAATCCATGATCACTTGAGTTGTCCTCTTAACTCTTTGGGACACACGATTATAAAAGACAAATAAAATTCAAGCTGTACAGAAGAACAGTGTCAACTACTTGCTAACACGTTTTGACTAACACGTATACATTTCTAATTCCACTTATTGTACTTTTAGCGTTAGTTCATAGTATTGCTACATGAATGAAACACTTTAAATAAAATGGTAAAGCTAAGCAAAGATGGGATAGATGTAAGCCATCTAACTTCAAAGAATTAAACAGCATTCCAAGATAGACTAACAACCCAATCTCATTTCTGCTCCTCACTCATCCACTTACGAAGTCACTACCTCTGGGATCTTGCTAAACTAGTCCCGCACTTTATGGGATACAAACGAAGAATCGAATGTCCAAAATGTAAATACCCGCGCGCACCGTGCCATGAATTTCCCATCTGTAACCCGCCCCATCGAAAATTCCGTTCGACGTTGAAATTGTACAATTAGATTTCGCTAGGACGTTTCGGTTTCCTCTTCGAGTCCACGGTAGTCGGCAATAACCATTTGCGAGTCGACGACCGTCCGCGACAACGCGTTCAAGTAATTTCGAAGAAGTTTCAGGGAACACCGGTTACCACCACGAGGACGCTCGAGTTTTCGAAAAAATTACGATAAAAACCGTCTCGAGAACACTTTGCGGCGCGCTGTTATGCCACCGTTTCTCCCCCTGTTCCTTTTTCTATTTCAAGCTTTCTCTCTCCCTTTATTCTCGCCGCGGGCTTTGGTATTCGCACGTGCTCCTTACTTTCCTCGAGTTACGGAACCGCGTTCACGCCCACGCTTGTCCACAAACGGTTCAGCGGAATGAATTAAAGCCCAAGGTGGAAGGAAACATCGCAGCCAAGTCGGGCTTTTCTGCCTGCACAAAGGAAAATGGTATTTCGTGGTAGCGAGCTCCGATCCGTTTCGAAAGAATGGAGGCGAAAGGATCGTGGAAACACTGAATTTTGAAACTACCAGGAGAGATCGACCGAGAAGGGGTTCTTTTGCGAAAGAGAGAATTCCAGCCCTTTTAGAAGTTACGAAATCGCTTGCACCTCAACGCTCCGGGCCGGGCGAGACGGGAAACTGCACCCCCAGGATATCTTACGGGGCAGTAATTGTAAGAGGAGTAAATGAAATGCGATGTTTTAAACGAAAACAAACGGAATTTCCATAAACCTTCTGCGGTTATCCGAAACTGCTAAACAGGAGATTGAAGAAGACCTTCGTGTGCTTACGGGTTGCTGCACTGTACATGGGATGCAGCTAAACCCTTTCAAATCTTGTTGGTTGTCGGCTCTCGTTGTCTTCTACGTACCTCATCCTCGTTTGACGATCCGTTTAATTCACCCAAGTTTACCATGCAACCTTTCCACACGACTTTTGGTGTAAGTTTGAGTCTACTCAATGATTTCAACATTGGGCATACAGTGGACTCTCGACTTTCGCAAACAATTGGTTCATGAAAGTGTGTGAGGATGTTGAATGTTAGAAAGTAGATGGATGTACAAAAATATGCACCAAAAACTGTGTTTTAAGGTATTTATTTATCTATACGTATACATAATGAAGTTAAAGAGGCGTGTTTAAATCAATCCTTTGTCGCGAGTAATATCGAGCTAATGGCTACGAAGTTGTAAAATGTAAAGTGAAATTAGATTTAGATTAGCAGAGATAACAACAAGGAGCCGTTTGTCCAACTAGATCGCTGAAATATCACACTGTGGAACGAAGCGAAGACACGAGGGTATCTCGGTGAGTTTTATCGTTTCATTAGCATTGTCTCACCGATCCTCCGAACTCCTCGACCCCTCAAGGAGTATATCCTCCAATGACGTGGATGGTTTCTGTGCATTTATTGTATAGAAATTTGTGCATTTAAGGAGATTTTACTGTAGTAACAAAAAAATGTTCCGATGCAATTGGCTTTTGGTGCGCAACAAACCAATGAAGTCAAACAACGATCAATAGAAGCCTTCTGACAACTTGAAGTTTTCATTATTCGTGGTTCGCGTACAACGCCGCATCAAGAACGAAAACTGCCGCTAGGTTGCGCGCTGAGTAGCAGCAAAACAACCACGTGAAATATTACACGGCAATGCGGCTCCGCTCCGCGATAATAATTAACCCAGAACTTAAACGCAACGCCAAATTTTCAGCGTGAGCTGCAGCCTCGAAGCTGTTCCTCCCCGCTGGGCGTTTTTTGTTGTTGTTGTTGTTATGTATACTTCATAACCAAGAACTTTTCCATCGAAAGGGGTGCGCGCAACGACTGAGTCGAAGCCTTCTAATCTCAAACACCTGCACCCTTCATAACTTTCTCATCCGATCAATTCTCGATAATCCAGGAAAATGAAAACACCGAACGCTGCCGAGCGTCGGCGAAGCAACGATGGGAAAATATTCTCCCGCGCTCCATCCGAGCATGCACGGAATTTATAGACTGCTGCGCCGCCCCCGTAAATCCGGGAAGCCCCGAACGTCCGCGACACGTCGCGCAAACACGCGTTACTTCGACAAAATCAATTATTCACACTCGAACGAATTCTTATGGTTCGACGAGACGGGAACAAATGTACTCGCAAACTTGGAAATTGGTGTGACCGACAGACTTTTCAGAGTCTTGAAATTTATGGGGGTCCAGACAAGGCAAATACTTCAGAGTTTAACATGCGATGTTTGAAAGTTTCAGGATGTTGATAATTTTTTGAGATTTATTGTAAAACTTACTGTAATTCAACTTTTTATTTTGCTGCAAAAGTAAATATAGTATTGAGAATATACAGTCAGTCTCATAAATATTCATAACCTGTACGTGTATTAAAGAAATTTGTCTAAATTAAATAATAGGTTCGATGTTTTCAAATAAATGTTTGATTATAAATATGAATATGGATAAACTTTACACTTAGTTTGTTAATCTTGACGAGCTCCTCGTAGAGTTTTCTCGTGACACTTAGAAATAAAATCCAAATCCTATTTCATCATAGCCCATTTCCAATGGTTTTCTTTTACACCATAAGGAGGTGTAAAAGAAAAGATTTGATTTTTTGTCACATTACATTTCACCCAATATTAAGTTCCTCTGAGATCCAGAGATCTCAGAAATGACAACGTCCCTTACGAACGTAGCGTAAGCCCAGCCATGTGTTTCCCAACGCAAACCTTATCCGCACGTCTTCGACGGGACGGAAACTTTGTTAATAATGAAACAAACTTCTAGAGTAGCCATGTCGAACTCGATGTCCGTGCTGGATGTCTCCAGCTTCTCGGAACGGATACCTCTCCACGGGCTGTTAAAACACACGTGCAAAAGTGAAGCCATCGTGGTAGAGTACTGTATGAGTACGAGGGTTGGCGTAGAAGTTTATTCCCACTCATCATGCATCCCATGACGTCACATTCTCATGATGTTTGCTCTTGGATAAGCCCACGAACAACAACGCCTGTATCTTCACAGACCATCTCGACAAGCCTGTTTCAAAGCCCTACATGCATTCTTGATCTTACTTAACACTTTGTGCGCCGATGCCCTTTAAATTTACCAGCCCATGGGCCGGCCATTTTCTGTGCCACCGCATAAATGGTATAAGCATTCAATAAAATATATGCAAATCCTGAACTATTAGATATGGTAACAATAAATATCACAGGTTAACAAAACTATAATATCGCTTATAAAACACCTTATCCTTTCATCAAAACAATATGTCAAGCTTCTGGACTGAGTGAGTAGGATAAAAAAATAGCTCCCAATTGTTCCAAATAAATCCACCGTGGCGTGAAAAATCGGAGATTATGAACACGTATTAATATGTGAGCGGACCACAAAGTGTTAAAATAACTAAACAATAGGAATGCAAATAATTGCACCGAAAATCGTTGCGTTTGTAACTCTAAGCATATCTAAACTTCTTGTTCTTTTCTTCTATTCGACACTTTCAAAGGGGAAAGAATTTCGAATGCTGGAGGTATGAATAGATCTTTCGAAAAGTTGGCGAGGAGAACCACCGTGTAGATAAGTCGCTGGCCGAGAAGGATGTGCAGAGGATGTAGAAAGGGGGCATTTAACGCTCGCGGAAGGAGAAACGCGCAGAGCTTGCCCGATAATCCTCTCGTTTATATTACTTTACCGGCGTACAGTTCCTCTACGGTTCCCGTAGCGTTGCTTCCTCAGCCCCGTCTTTCCACAGTTCTCTCTTCCAGCATCGTCGTGGAACGACAATAGTCTCCGCGGTCCTTTCATATTCCTCTAGACCCACCCTCTGGCGAAACCCAACGACGAATTCTGCGATGGTGCTAATGAAATTTCTGCCACGGAACGTCGCGCTGTTGGTCGGGCCGTTTCCTCTGCCAGACTGGGGAGTGAGCAAAAAAAAGGAACAGCTAGGAACGTGGCGCGCCATTCTGGAAAAATAGTCGCGCCGACACATGCGGTCTTCGGGGTTGCTGGCGGCCATCTATTTCCGGGTTTCCCCATGTTAACCTGCCCGCTGAGCGGAATACTTAGACCAGAGAGAACTTTGGACTAGGAATGGCTGGTGACAGAGGAACAGGATTCGCTGAGAATCGGAAATGGCGGAGAAAGATTCCCTGAGAATAATGTATGAATGAGAAGATGGAACCTAAGAGAACAGCTAGAGTACGTGTGCCTTGGGTACGCGATGAGATCTCTTGTATATTATCAGATTGTTCATTTATTATAATTACCAATTTCTTTTTACTATGTACAACGTGTACAAGGTTCCCTCTCTCTCTACTCTCTGGAAAATGGCTCAACTCTCTACTCACTTTCCACGTCGAGGTAAATAGTGAAAATTGTTAATTTTCCGAATGCAAATTGCAAATATTCCTTTATAAGGTTTAGCAATTAAATAATCGAAACGCCAATTAATTAAATGACTGTTCGATGAGTGACCAATACTTTATCATTTTCAGTAATATCGAGTAACACCCGCTTTACCGGCAATTGACCAATTTAATAATTACTCAATTATTGAATAATTATTACTACGACACTGCTATAGCTCGGCATTACCAAAAATGGTGACATTTCATTTCCAACATCAAAATAATCTCTCAATAATTGGTCACAATAATTTCAGACTTGTTCCCTCGTTGGCTCGTTGGCTTAGATAAGTAAGATTTTCTAATCCACTCTATATCACATAATCCCGGCAACAAACGCGAAGCATTGTTTCGATATCTTTGAACCACTCTGCCCTCCAACGGACCGCCTTCAATTTCCATTCGCTTTTCATTATCATGCTCAATCTTCGATGAAGTTCCGCCCCGAGCAATAATCGAATTATCGCTCTCTTTTGCTGGCCATTTGCGAGCTCGAATGTTAATCGAATCTCAGCCGAGTTCACTTCAATCGTAGCACCGACCAAAAAAAGAAAATTGACACTAGGTGCACGGAGTTCGACGAGTGGAGCAGATGGACGAAAACGAGAAAAAAGCACGAGAAATGACGCGACTTTTAGGCCGAGGAGTTGGCAAACAACAGTTCGAGAGCCAGAATTCCGAGTCCTTTATGTTCTAATTAAAATCGAACTTTGAGATTCGATTATAACTTTTTAGTTATAAGTATACGTGATCTGTAGCCAAAACTGCTTTCATTTCGCTAAAAAAATGTACAGTATAACGAAGTCTTCAATTAAAATTGAAAACCTTTTATTTTTTCATACATGACTTGAAACTGAATCTAGGTAAAACTAAATGAACTGTCATCTTTCTAAAAAAAAAGTAGGTACAAATAATTGCGTATGCTCCATAAAATACTCTACTCAATCGTATTATGATGTGAGCAGTGAATATTACCCAGAATATTTTGTTATCATTCAAAGAGACGATTGATAACAAATTACTTCTACATACTGTTATTTCTTCCCCTCCGAGTCAACAATTTCTATTATTCGAACCTTGCCGGAAAAAGTTTGCCGACCCATGCTTCAGGCTGAAAGCGCACTTGCCAGAGTTCCACTGTTCGTACAAAATAGGAGCTAGACGAGTTCCGAGATGCGCAGCGACAGTTGATTTCCGGCAATTGGTAGCGCGAATCGGTCCTTTGGCTTCCTGTATTTGTCGAGCTTTCAGTGTCCATTTTCCAGCGCTCGAAAACGCTACTGAACAAAGATTGGATTTACATTCCGACGCGGATGCATCGCAGCGTGGTGCGCGTTAGTTGATTTTGTGGTCCGATATCGCAGATCCATTCGTTAAAGGATGGTCCGATCGAACTTTGTACGTTAAATGAACGCTTATACAAAAGATTCTTATCCACATCAAATTTACGGAGGAAGAATGAAAGTTAAACATCTATTTATCCGTTTCTCGTGGAATACAAATTTGAATTCGAATTGTAGAATGCAATATCGTAATTGTAAATACGACATCGTAGCCTTTCTTTGATCTTAAAATATATATATATGTATATATCAATTCGTACATCCAACATAATCATTTACAACCCATTTACTGCCAGAAAAATTTAAAGCGATTTGCCTTGGGCGCCAAGATTTAATACAGATGTGTAATCTAGGTTATTATTTTGATAATATAAACTGATATTAAATTTGTTGTTTTAAAAAGGAAATTTACGCACTTCTTTTCTAATAATTCGTGACTCAAAGGGCTATAAACTTATCCCTTGAGTAATTGCAATCAATTTGAACTACGAGACATTTCGTAGTGAATGTGTTAAACACGATACTTACTGTACCATCGTCTTTAGTCCATAGATAAATTCACATAGAAGAGCTTAATTTTCAAATTTCCCAAGCTCCTCCACATTCGATACGCTTGTACTGTTCTCATGTGTCGAAATTCGATACCAAATTCCAGTAAAAAAAAAAGGGGGGAGACAGGAAGGTCAATGACTCGGAAATTGCCTAGATATCCCACCCGTTGGGTTTTTTCCTGTGAAACTCTAACTCGATATCCCCTTTCAGCTATTTCAATTACCACGTGTTTAATATCGTCGATTCGATCGCGATACCTCGAATAAATCCATCGATTGGTCTCGAATTGGTCAACGCGAACGTACAGAAAGAGTTGCGTGTGAAATTCTCTGGCAAACCGAAGGACTCAGAAACGTCGAATTCCGCCGTGGCATTCAGAATCGCTCAATTCGCGCGAATTACCCGGTCGCCGGCGAGCGAGCGAGCTGCGTTAACGCGCTACAGTAGTTTTAAACGCGGTAAATTGAGGTGGCGATTGTGGAAGAAAATTCTCACGGTCCTTCTCTCTATTTACGAGCCTGAGTGTACACATTGTTCGGCCCGTTTCGCAGAGAAAGCGACACTTGCCGCTGTTGGACTAAATCTTGAGAAAATGGTGCTTGATCCTCGCCTCTCTGCGCTCCACATGCGTTTATCCGCTTGATCGATACGGGTTTCCCGTTTATTCTGAAATACAGGGTGATTTGAGAAACTGAGACGAGGTGTAAGCTCTTCGCGAAACGAGGTTACCAAAAATTTGTACGGAAAATGATTCTTCGATGGAGGAGGATTTTTTAGGGACAGAAGTCTTTCTTTTTTTAACTTAATGCAACGGTGTGAGTATACTTTGCACTCGTTTTTGTAATGGAACCATGCATTGTTTTTGCACAAATGGCTTCTTTTAATTATTGAGCTTGTACGTGAATTAAATAATCAGCACTAACAATGTAATAATTAGGGAAATATTAATGGATGGTAATTTATAATTCCATCATTATACGCAGACTTTTAATCAGTATTTTATACTGTGCAATTATTCCATTATTCCATACTATATCAACCACTATAAATCCAAAGCGATTACATCGCAACGAGCTAATTGTCAGTATGCAAATCGCCGGTACTGCACAGTAGTAGTAAACAAACATAACGTGCGCTGTTTACTAAAGGAAAAAATCAATGTAAAATACTCCCCTGTGAGCGTTTATCCGCTCAAGTTTTATAAACGACGAGCTCGTAGTCTTGAATGAAATTCTATCTTTTGATCGTAAGCTTCGATTCGACAGTGACCAATGGGTATTTACTAGTAACAGCGATTTTAGTCGCTCGCACTAGATTTCAATGATAAATAGAGAAATTTATTTTACTTTGCAATTTACTATTTCGTTCCCTTTCATGGATTTTTATGTTGGAAATGCATCTAGGATATATTTACTTTAAATGAAATAAATCGTGCAGAAATTATCGTAGAGTCATTTCCTATCGAAATAAGAACTTGCAATCGCAAACAAAAGGTACACAATTCTAAATCTTTCACATGCAACAATTATAATAGTTAAACAAGCAGCCTGAGCGAAAATTATGAAATTTATACGACGTATCCATCCAATAATCCAGAGTTTAGCGACTACCGTCGTAACCCGATCCATAGAAATCCGATGCACGAATTTAATTATGGCTGGACTACGCGAAACTGTGTGCATTAGCCAGAGGGCAAAATCGCATCGCAACACACGTGTGTAATGCATACGGTGCCTGTTCCTATTTTCAAAGCTTCGATAGTGCATCGACATTTTATTCGCTGTAATATATGCCTCGCGAATAGATAAGATTCCAATCTGTCCTCCTCGTTATTGAAACCGTAGGCTATCGAGTTTTCCAGTCGACTTCCGCGCCGCGATGGATTCGTTTCTTTTTTTTTTTTTTAGGTGAGTCCTGCGGGATATGTATCTGAAATTCGTGGCTCGTGGCCGTATGTTTTCGGGAATCTATATTTTTCGGACCATTAGCAGATTGCGGTGATTCGACCATTTTGGCGGACTCCATTGGCTGTATTTCAATTTCCGCGGCGACTGGAATTCCCATTACAGTTTGGGAGATGTGTGACTACTATGCAGACCAAACGGGAAACGCGAGGTGATTAACGCTGGAACTACAACAACGAAAGTGGAGTAAACATATTTATTTGTAAAAAATTAATAGTCAACAGAACAAACAAAAATTGAATCAATTAATATAAGCAAATTTAAATTAGTATATACTTAACACATTCGCGACCGGCAGATATTTTACATTTCTAATGCCGAGTACTGAGGAAAATAATAAAATTCTGAAGCTGGACGTCGAAAATTTGTATCGTTAGGAAAAAGATAAAAGTTACAAAATATGTTTTGAAATATCAATGTTGTAAATATGTTGTGTATAAAATAAAAAGATTTTCATAATTTTTTCATAACCAGGAATAGAATTCGAAGTGACGTGAATTCTCGTCAGCGGGCGTGAATGTGCTAAACTAGGAACAAAAACTAAGAGAAATTCAAAACAATTTCACGACAAATAGTAAATTCAAGGAGAGTTCTCGCAAAAACCCACAGGTAAAATTCTACCCAGTAGGTTCAGTGTTATTGTTCTCAGAAAGACCCGGATCTATCCGTCTACGTATGCACCCTTCCCCGAACAAAATCGTTAAGTGAATGGGAGTAGATCCGATTTGTGTTCAGTCTTGCAGGTGACGCTGATATATAGTTCTCTCACACTCCGCTAATTAAATTCCTCGCTCATCAGTTCTTTCACGGTTAAACTTCACACCTCGTCGCGAGGTTTACCGGTTCTGTAAACATCTTAACGGGATAAAATCCATTCAAAGTTCACCAGCGCACGGTGAGGCTTCTGTTTCTTTCATCTGGATGGCGTTGGCGCGCTTCGTACACCGTTTACGCCTGGCAAGCGCTACGTAGACACTTGAAAATCTGCCAAAACACCGGGAGCGCAGTTTAATCACGCTGGAGGTCTGGCGAACGTTTCGTAACGGATACGTAAGCATGCTCTGAAGAAAGAGAGAGAGAGATTGCAGAGCCAGTAGTGTTTATTCCTTACATAATTTAAGGCAGCCTCGAGGAAAGTCCCCGGAAGTGGGCGTGGGAAGGAAGCATGTAGGGTTGGACTGGGACGAAGGTAACAGGGGTAGGTTTTAACTCTCCTTGGACTTTGAAAATTTTTAACCAGGGGACACTCGGAACGAAGATTTAAAAAGTTTGCGTTTTCCGGGATAATAATTTCTGTCGTTAGCTAGAGTAGAATTGAAAGGGAAGTGAAAAGTATGAATATTTCCTACATACAAGGGTCATTCGAGTATAAACCGGAATTTTTATAAACAACTTTATTAGTGGTAGATATAAATGCAAATGGAATGCCTTATTTTTCTATGTACCTTTCTTTAACAGAAATACATTTTCTTCCACAACTGACTGATTCTCAATGAAATCTACTGTCACCACTTTAATAAGAACATTCAGAACCCAGTGTATAAACACTAAAATAAACATCGCATGCGATGGAAGCAAATAAGTCAATCATGATACTAGCAAACAAAAATGTTTATATCTTAGAAACGGTTGACTTTTCGACCTATGTTTACTAAAGCTTTTTAACTCAGTACTGTGTGTCTTATATACCATATAAACATTTAATGGTTTTTTTTTAACACTCTGTATAAAGAAACATCAGTGTAACGATTAATATAGAAAAAGCGACTAAATACTCGAATTTATTGTTCGAGAGTGGCACTATATAATAATGAAATACAAAAGACGAATTCGTTTCAGCCACTTTTCGCATGTGCGATGGCCGCGGCTGGAAAAGTGTCCGTGGGGCCAACAAGCACCTCGGCCTTTCGCTTGGCCAGTAATTACGAAGCGACAGGGCAAAATTTGTATGCACGCACGCGCGCAACTAGGGCTGCTTCTATTTGGCATTCTGTGCCATCGCGTATTTACGCGAGCCTCGAGCGTTAAAGTGAATTGAAAATTTCACCGGGTCGCGCCACCCTACCTGCACCCCGCCCTGATTCGGAGAGCGCTTTCAGGTTTCCGTCGTTGCGAATTCCGTGCTTCTTTCCTCCGTTGCGGTCTTCTTCTGCACCCGTTGCGTCTTTAACCCTTTGACGATCGTCCCCGCATCTCGCGCGAATCCCAAGTGTCTCGAGCGTGGCTGACGTTAGATTAGGTCAGGCAACGTGCCATTTATTCGTGCGACGAATATTTTTTACTCGAGGAAAGTCATCTTAAACTCAACTCGCTTTTCCTCGCGCTGTATGTTGTACAATGATTCCGCAAACTACGCAAGCACAGTTAACACATTCCCTGCCAAATACGAGATGTCTCGTAATTCAAATTGATTGCAATTATTCAAGGGATGAGTTTATAGGCTTTTGAGTCACGAATTATTGCAAAAGAAGATCGTGAATTTTCTTTTTTAAACAACAAATGTAATATCAGTCTTTACTATCAAAATAAGGCCGAACTGCAGTTTAACCCCTCCAAGCTTTTGACACCTATCATACCTCACTCTACTCGTTTCTTTATTGTAACGTTACTTTATTGTAACGGACGTAACGACATGTCATGTAACTACTACACTTGTCCGTAAGGGTGTATCGAGTTCGGTGATTTAAGGGTTGCGTGGATGCAGGGTTCTGATGGCGTAAGGTTTGGATCACACAGGGACAGGTTCAAATTAGATGAAGCAAACTTATCCTGAAAGAAGAAGTATGTAGGCGAAAGGGTATGGTACATTGCAGTTGCACAGACTCGCGGAAGATGGGAATGCAGTTCCTCGACTCTTACAATTAGCTGCCGACAATTAGACGATTGCGTCATTCGTCCAGCACGCTGGAATCCTAGCTTACGATCAAATTAAACAGGAGTTAACGCGACATTCTTGCGCTACTTTCCCTGATGTTTGATTTAGACATTGTGGAGTTAATGGTCTTGATATCAAGGAAGTATTTCTATCTATTAAAACCAGTTAATTTCTCTTACGTATAAATTCAAGAACGCGAACACGTTCGCTAGAAGAGACTTGGCACCGTAGAAATCAAAGAATACAAAATTTCCACGGTGTTTCACCCTTTGAGCATTGCAAAAGATACAAAAAGCAGAACTGTTGCCGTTTTCCGTGGTCGTAGTTCGAATTTAATGAGTCATCAGCAATAATTCACCCCTCTCGCGCGCTGTAATGTTTGCTTAATCAGCACGTAATTATACGATTACGGAGGGCGGATTAAGAAAGAAGAGGCAAGGGAAGAAAAATGAAAGAAGAAGAAGAGGAAATGAGAACGAAGCAATACGAACACGTTGACGAAATTCGCCTCTCCGTTTTCTGCCCGAGTCCAGGGAGCGGAGTGTGTTGTAGGAATGGGAAACACAAAACAAGAAACGTCAAAACACGATGTAGCCGCGTGGATTCGGGGGGTTGGCAAATCCTTCCTGGGAATACAAAGTGAGACAATCTCGGGGAACAATGAATAGCAAATGGAAATTGAATCGCGATTACTAAGCTAAACGCGTATCGGATTATCTTGTTGAGACTTATGCATTATTAATGCGAGCGGTGTCGTAACGCTATCCCGTGGGGTGTATGAAGAAAATTATTTTATCGACTTCTCACCATTCTGGGGAACGTATCGCGCTATAATTTAATAACGGGACGACGACGAGACACGGGGGATCCTCGCACAACCGGGGGTAGGTGTTATTTATCATGCAATGGCAACGCGCGACGCCGACGCATCTATGGAATCCACTTTAATCTTCATGTATTCGCTTATTTATTTATTTATCTTGCACGAATTAGGAAACGAAATATTCGAAAGAGGTTATTATATGAAGCCTTCACTGCACAAATAGATTAACTCCACTTTTTGAAAAATCTTTAATTAAAGTGTCGAAACACTTGGTATAGTCATAACTGTTTATATTTATAATAACTTTCCTGAAAACGAAAGAACTGTTTTCAATATTTATTTAAATTTATATTATACAAGGAATTTTAAAAAACAATGTACATTATTTCATCGCATTTCTCAACTTTTTGTCTTATGAAGTTAATCGACTTGTGCAATGAACGGCTCATATTTACTTTTTAGAATTGTTAGTGAAAACAATGAAATTGTAATAAGATCTTCAAACAAATTTTGGGCGACATTCAGTAATTAAAAATAACGTTTGCTCGGCAGAAATACCTAAACCTAATTATCACTCATGCATTCAAAGGGTTGGAACTTGGGATTCCGTAGAAAGAAGGTCAAGCATTCGCGATTTGACGGTACTTTCATCTCGTTCGCGAATTAAAAGAATTAAAATGCTCAACTTTCGGTTGGATTTTTACGAAACGCATTGATCTCTTTGCTTCTACGTTCTGTAATAAGAGACTCGAGTGGTTTTTGAGGTCGAAAGTAACTGTAGGCCGAGTGCGCGCGTGCCTTACGAACTTTCAACATTGATTTCTTCGATAACGAACGCCCGTACGAGAAAACTTTATTTTACACTTTCGATTTATTTCCTCATGCGGAATGACTTCTTTCTAAACTTCTACGTAAAATTTGAAATAACGAGGTGGTCAACTTCTCCCGCTCAGGGCATTAGTTATATTCCATTTGTATCCCATTTCGTTCATGTTATATTCCATTTAACATTTCAGTGAACTGTATATTTACTGCAACGGATCTTGGGAATTATTAGGTAATGAATTTTATGCATCTATGGCGTAGGTAATATGAAAAACATATGCAAAACGTATGCATAATATACTTCGTAAAATAACACGATAATATTATTCATAAAATTTCCTGTTTTCCACGCATTAAATATAATACACATTCTCGAAAAATACTTGCACCAGAGCAAAGCAACCTAAGAAATAATCAAGAAACTCTAACAGGTCAGTTTAGAACCCTTCAAAAGGAACAAAATTCGCGTAGGCTCGCAAAGAATCACTTCCGCTCTGTTGCGACGATCGTGGAATCACCGAAAGTGGTAATTATGTTAGTGGAAGAGTACAATCGAGTTACTACTTTCGCTATCGCGTAAAGTTTTCGTTGTTGCCACGTCGATCGACTGGTGAAGCACGTAGCCGGTGCGATCTCATCCCACTAATACACGTTAATAGACACGAGAACTTGAACGAGTTCCAGTTAACAATGTATTCGAATTCTCAGTTGCGATTACTTCGCTGTAAGGTGACGTAAAAGGAAACGTAAAATACGAGCCGGAGGACGACGACCGATCTTGAAACTTTCACGATCCTGGCAGGAAGAAAGGCTGGGTTGGGTAACGTTAATGCGACGTCGTCATTCGTCCCTGTGCGGTGAAAACTTAACGTGTCCCTCCTCGACATCTTGAATAACGCAACGGAGGTAACGCGTTCCTTTGAAAGAGCTCCCATCGATTTTTTTCTCCTCGTCGAAGGAGAAGACCAGAGATACCGTCGACCCGACGAAAAACAATTCGAGGAAAGAAAATCAACTTGACGGAAATGTATAGTCGAGAATAGCGGCGAAAGTGCAGGGGAGCAGTTTCATTCTTTTGCTAAAATATCTATTTTAAGTATCTATTTTTGAACAATTGATATTCTTTTGTATGTTAGCAGTATTAGCATCTCCATCAATTACATTAATAAATGCTTGTTTCTTTCTTTGTGAGTGACGATAATATATTGATTATCTATGCTAATATTATAAAGAGGAAAAGTTTGTAGGAAGTAATCTCCGGAACTATTGAACCGATTTTAAAAATATTCAGTAATAGAAAGCTACACTATCCCTTAGTTACATAGGCTATGTTTTATTTTTATGAAACTACGTTTACAATGTGAAATCTCAAAATTTGTAAAACAAGTCGGAAGAAAAATGTTGCTTGACTACTTTATCGGCGTACGCTGACCAAATGGTTGGATATACGTGAAAAATAATGTAATACCGAATTCGTCAATAATATTTACATTTAAAAATCTATCTCTACCCTACACCGAATTAAATGCGTTCAGCTGTTACGATGTACCTAACTACGTGCTTCCATGAACACTACAATAATCATTGTACCTACGTGAGTAAATAATATAATCACGAATGTGATATAGAATAAGAATAGTAGTGAAATCGCGGGACGCAGCTAGTCTTCAATATTATTACATGGTCCGTAACCAAGGTAGGAGATCCCAGACTTTCGTCCACTAGTAGTAACGATCCGCGATTGTATGCAATTAAAATAACGCGATCACAAGTGTACCTTAATTAATTACTCAGAAGTCCAACTCCGGAAATGATGAAGACCGAAGTAGAAACGCGTGTAACGCTCCGATTGGCTCATAAGTGATGCTCAACATCACCGTTCCACGGAACAACATCGTTCCTGGAAACAAAGGCCTGGAGGAGATGCATCGCGGTATGAAGCATTGTTACACGGATGCAACGTTACGCGAATCATCGGGGTATTTTCTGATATTTCATACCTTCCGTTAACGTATCCGAGGGTTCTTCGTGGAACGTCGGTAATCGTCGATGCGTGGCTCCTTTAACGCAAACACACTGTGCGTGCATCAAAGCTGGTGCTTTTTCCTCGCGTCGATTGCTTTCGAGTTGCGCCACTGGCGTTTATGGAGGATCCTCGCGGCCTTAACTGAGTCGTGCATCGTTCTGAATCGCAATTTTTCAATTAAAAGTTCGTTTGATCGACGCATTTACAAAATATTCGACGCAATATAAAATAAAGACTGGTAAGAGTACAGATGTTCGGGTAGACAGAAAGAGCTGAGTTAAATTCGAACAAAATGTTTAAGTTGACGTCTATGTCTGGAATTTTGAACGTCGAGGTAGACAATGTTAGAAGAAAGGAAATGGGAGAAAAGGAGAATTAGGACGGGTATAAGGAGCGAGGCAAGGAATGCCAGTAGACGAAAGACTAGTTAAGGAATGTTTTAAAGGAAAGGGGAAGGAAGTTATAGAGACAAGAAACTGCGAAGAGAGAAAAGAATACCTTATGAGGCATGGATTCAGTCGAACAGGGTTAGGTAAAATAAGAACAGACACGGTGAGTTAAAGTCTAGGGAGAATACTATCTATAACATACCGAAATTAAATAAAACTACTTATAATGACATATACAGTTGGACAACAGTGATTTTGATATTTTAAAAGGCTAAGCTAAAAGACGCTACATGCATGAAATAGTAATAGTACGAGCACTCGGTGGGACGTGACGTTCAGAAACTTAGGAAATCGTTTGTAAGGTTTCAAAGGTAATCTTCTCTCGTTTAAAAAGGTAATCTACGCATGTTCTGTCGCGTATCGAATTTCGAGATGTCCCAGGCACTACCGCGTGAGCAAAATTCCGGCTTAACTCTCGCTGGTATTCGTACTCCGCGGTTATTCGACCCTGTCGTAGCAAACTGGCTACGGAAATTCCTAACGATAGTCCTCAGGATAATCAAAATCGTGTGCAGTATATCATCAGAGGGATCTCGCTTCCGCGTTCGAAAGCATTGTTGATTGATGAAAGGACTGTGTTCGACGCATGACGATATCGCGCCATACGACGCGCATCGTCATAGTCACGTAATTAGGTTGGTAGGAAAACAATGTCAGTTTTCAAACTATATATTTAAAACTAACTGTTTCAGGTTCAAAATCCCAGGAATATTCAGTGTAATATTAGAGTAAAATATAATATTCAGCATCGTCAAACAGGAGACGTTAGTGACTCTATTAAAAGTAGGACACGTACGCGAGTGAAGAAGTAGTCAGGTGTGGAGAGCTTCTTGATGCGACGTGTTAAACAATCCTCTGGAAAGAGCACAGCGGAATTTTAACTTGGTCCGATAGCCACGGACACCCTCGAGTAAAGTTAAGATTGCTGGAGCGCGGCAGGAGCTCGCGCGTTTTAACGCGGCCGGAGTCTGTGACACAATAAAAACTTCGACACGCCCCGTGCAGCACAGAATTTTCGTCCCCCACCCCTGGCCACGTCTCCGACGACTTACTTTGAATCGAAAAACTCGATGGGAAAGTCCGGATTCTGTCGGAAACTCGAGACGCCCTCAAGCGACCGACTGGCATTCCTTCTCTTGTGGAATGAGCGGAGTCCATCGCAGTGTGAAATATAAATCACGATTAAAATGGATGATTAAGAAGGAAATTTCGATCAAACTATGCGTAGATTTTTTGTGCAATTTAGTACAACTTTCTGTATTTTTATATACAGAATTTTTCAATAGGACCGATATGTATTTAAAACGAAGTGGCAACTCTGTTTAAGGTCATATACATGATGATACTAGCTGCCATTTGTATTCAGCACTCTCTGACAATTCATTATGGTAAGATACATGCTTCAACAACGTTTGGTAATTATCCAAAATGGCTATGAAAGTCAACGTTGTTTTGTAAAATACTCAACGTGTTCTTCGTGAAATTGATGATCCACTATAATACTATGCTTGCTATTCGTCGAATCGTTGCAAAATTCAAGAAGTGGAGAGAATGTTGGTGCTGTAGGAGGTAGTGTTGCGGGTGATGGTAATTTATTGATTCTTCGCAGTTCTCAACAATTAGGCATTTCAACAACGACAACTTGGCATATTTTGAGAAAAGGTTCACACCCTTATAAGATCTTGTTGGACCAAGAGCTAAAGCCATTAGATGAGTTTATGAATATCGAGCACTGTATTCGCGAAGTCACAGACGATATAGTACTAATTATCGGGATAGTTATCCAAGTAACACAAGAAGCTTATCAGTAGCTACTAAGACTTATTTCGAATTACTTTATATGCTCGATATACTGGGTTCAATAATATTTAACAACGTTAACGTTCCGAATATTGACAAATTGATTATGTGAATTCTGACCACGTTTCGGGAAATCTGTCCCTCTATTCCTAGTAGCGAAAATACCGCGCGATACACGTACAGCGAAATCCGCTGCGCGATACAAGTGGCCAGCGGCTTCGAATTAAGGAATTCGACGAGGAAATCCAATTTTCTTCGGATACGCCAGTCGCCGCGAAAACGAAGTTAGAATTCCGTCGAATTGGCGAATAATCCTTCGAGGCATGGGAGGCAAGGGGGTTGACGGCCCAAAATGGCAGAGGGTAAAATCGATATCGTCGAAATTCTAACTGCGTGCATTGTTTCCTGACCACGTCACGAAACTAGCTATGCTCCCTTTGGGTGATATGACAACATACAACACCTATTCTAAGCTTAGAAGTGCTGTATTGCGTAGCATTTATTTATTTAAAGTGAACAGTATTTTTTTGGCATATTAATAACTTACAATAGTATTACTTGTGTAGGGGCCCGCTTGAGAATATATGTATAGTTAATCCCATAAGTATTCGTACCCTCTGTGTCTGCTGAAGAAATTTGGCTAAATTAAATGATAGGTTTGATGTTTCCAAATATTCATTATAAATAAACATGTACATGTGTGAAGTTTACTCATGTTCGTATTTATAATGAAGCATTTATTTGGAAACATTTAACCTATAATTTAATTGAAACAAATTACTTTAATGGACATAGAGGATACAAATACTTATGAGATTGACTGTAAACCCCTACACACAAACAAATAGATAAAGTTTGCTTTATAGGGAGATCAAGAAAGATTAAATGGATGAATTAAAATTTTCTTCCTCTTGATTGTTATAAAACTTAATCCTGAGAGGATTCTTTTCGCTGTGTATTACGCCGTCCGATACCGTCGTAAAGTCTATTCGCGGGAGGAAACTTTCGTTGCAAGAAGAATCCCTGGGTATGGGAAAATTTGTAGCCTAGAAACGGATCACGTTGTTTCTCTCGTTAATTTTACAGAACGCCGTTTGCCATACTGCTTCGATAAATAAACGACGGACGAGGGTCGTTCTCTTGCATCGATCGCGAGAATGAATTTATTCATTTACCAGTTCGCTTATAAACGGGGATTAATCCCCTACGTTGGTAATAAATTGTAGTAGCGTATATCGAAAACTTCGAAACGATATAAAACGCGATACGTAAAAGAAGGAAGCATTGAAAAAGTGTGTAAGCGTGATTGGACTCGTTTTAAAAGGCTCTTTGTTCCAAAGAAAAGATTTTCAGTGTCCAATTTCAGTATCATTGACGTCATACAATGTTCCAATAGCAGAAAAGAATATTTGAAATTCTGTTTTCCACATCGTGGATCCATAAATTCCAACGCGAGCAGAAGGGAAAAAACGATTCATCCAAGTCCACGAATCGGGCTAACGTCCGCTATAAAATTATAGGCCGATTAGGTCGACGGAATTTCGGTCTTAACCACCAAAGTCTCGATTAGTTCGGCTTGATACCGTGTGCCGAGGTGTGGTTACAACTGGGATATCGCGTCTGGCTTACCGCCAGATTAGCGCGGCGATTATCCGCGCCGAAACCCAGTTCTATCGAGCCTCAAAAAAGCGCAGATCGGGTCACGAGCACTGAGGCAAAGCTCTGTGTTTGTTTCGACGAAAAATCGACTTTTTTATCAACTGCATTCTCTAAATTCAAAATAGTCAGGAGTAAATAATTACTCCTTCTTAATAATTAACGCTAATTCCACCAAAATATAAATGTCCTATTTCGATATTCCACATTAATAGAAATCGGGAATTATATGTATATAATTGTTGGAATAGTATCCAAAGTAATTGTTTAATTTGCCAAGTATTTTGAAATTATTGCTTGGAAATCACGATGGAATAAAAAATGTGTCTCCGTGCTTACTTACTCGATGGAGAAAACGTTGACTCTCGGATATTTCCCAAGGAAGAATGTAAAATGGTAATTAGAAGAGCTTCTTACCTGAAACAATCAGAAATAAATATTAGAATGCTGTATTACAATGAACATGTTTAAAATCTTAATTCCTAATGTTTAATTCTTCGAATTTTCAAATAACGACATTTATTCATAAAACTACGAATGGTAAATTCATAAATTCTAATTTCATACAATTCATATATCATTTTTATCAAACAAACGATGGATCGAAGTATTCCATCTTTTATTCTTCATTAAACATTTCCTGTCCAAGTGAGAATGCTGCCTGTTTCTCGTCCAAGCATTAATGAAACGTGACGTCAGATACGACTTTCGTGTTGTAATTTGTTTTGAAGAGACATGTGTCCAAAAATTACACATATCGTTAGCAAACGAAAACCCTGGCTTGACCGACCGACCCCCATAACGTTTGCCTGTCCATCTTCCCATTAATTTCGCGTTTTTCACTCGCCAGGCTTCCCAAGGGGTGTGAGGGATCTCGCTTAATCCAACTAACGAGATTTCGTCGGAGTGCGCAACGCTGTGCAGCGAGAACTCCGGGCGTATCTAATAAATGTTATCTGTTTCGTGGCGGAGTACGGACAGAGTCACGCGACTGGTACCGCGTCGCATTTCTTTTTTCGCTGGACGAAAAAGTTGTGCACCTTGGTCTAATTCTGTACGACCTAGGTGCGATGACGAGGATGTGTAATTCCATTGCTGTTTGTTTGCGGACAGGGGTGCTGAATTTTCTATCTACGAACCGATTCTTATATTTTATTCATCGAACGACATTCTATAAATTGATTTGACCCCTATTTAGAATAGCACCCCTAATTATAGCGTGTATGTTTTCATTGTTAAAAAGTTATTAGTGGTATTTATTCAAGGAATGTTAAATATATTCTTACTTCCTGACAATTATATTTATTACTAATAATTCTGGAGGAAAAAATACTTTGGTAAAGCACTAGGTAAGATGGAAGTGTGAAATTGTTAAATTTATACCGAAACGATTGAATAACGAACAGAAAGAGCTAACAGAGAACGACTTCCTCCGCGTTCGAGACAAGAATGCACGTGCTTCTCTCCCCCGAAGCTGCGAGAGTTCGTCACATGAGATCCACAATTCCATTTTCGTGCCTGCAGTACGTGTACCGGAAACTTTTCGAAACTTCCTTCCAAATACGTGGCTTCTGAGCGCAAAATAAATCCAGCTGACGGCAGGGGCTTCTGTATTAACTGTCAGAAGTTAATTCCAACAATTTGAACTTATCAACAGAATGGAACATACTAGAAATTAAATTCAGTTCATTATTCGATGAAAATAACATCAAAAACAGTTGCCGTTTTAGGCGAAGAATTAAAAGAAATGATTCTGAAGAACAGTTTTAGGTCAACGATAATAGAGAGCCAATTCATTTTTGTACTCCATTAATAATATACTTGTTAAATATCGCAAGTCACCGATTCAAACAAGAACACTAGATTTCTGAAACAGAATCGCAACCCTCTCCTCGATATAACAACACCAACACCAACAGACCCGATTGCCGCCGTTTCATCGAGGTGTTATCGTAGTATCTCCCGTGTTCGAGTTTCAGATACATAGGCACCAATATAGAAGTCTGGTGAACAATTTCTTTCGATCCCTGAAACGACAAAAGCGACGTATAAAACATTCATGAAACCCTGGACGATTCGAAAAAGTCACGCATCAACTGTCACCGTGCAAACAAGTCCCGGTCTATTTACGAATCAGAAGCCGCGAAGTGTCGAAAACCGTGACACCAGCGATAATCGAGCATCGAACTTTCCGGGCCTACTCAAACATGCATCGCTTGCATTTTACCCTCGCGACACGGTGGGGTGTTCTTCGTTAACAGACCATGTTATCCCGATCGATGGCATCGTTAAACACTGCACGCGGGTTAAACATGCAACAGTATGAAATCGGGATTACGCTGCTTTCGCAGAGGATGCGCATACTCGAGAATCGCGTAGTAATACTCTGGCCCGAACGATTAGAGCTTACGAGCTTGCGCCGCTGTCGTTACCCTCTATCTCTCTTCTTCTCCGCGTGACCGGAGCTCTCTTTTACCCGCCCTTTCGTGCTCTCTTGTCGGAATATATCTCGCGAATTCATAAGCACCGAATTTACGACGCGTGTGACAGCGTAACGCGACATTCGTTCGTGACTGCCTTTAGAGCATCGTGCCGGATAATAACTTACGATAATACACCCGTTCTCTTTTCGCGTTTCGCTGATACGCGAAACCAGATCCGCGCATCGTGACAATCCTGGATAAATATTTCCGTTCCAATTCGATCTTTCCTTTTATCATACCATCGCTAGACTTTGCAGTTCTCTGTGTGTGGTTATTTCGTCAAACAGAGCCTAGACTGGTACGTTGGGACGCTCTTTGAATCGACTGAATAATGGGTTATATTCCTTTCTGTGACTATAGTCTTCACTACTTATTTTCAGCGTGGTTTTGATAAATGTGTCATTTACTGCACAAATCAATTAACTCCCCTTCTTGAAAAACCTTGTATTTCATTGTCAAACCACTTGGAATAGTTGTAACTTTTTACATTTATAATAACTGTCCTGAATAATAAAGATTAACACCTTTAAACGGCAAAATGTTATTGACCATTGAATAATAAATAATTTATTTCAGAGGCCATTTAATCACATTTCTCAACTTTTTGTTTTATGAAGTTAATCGATTTGTGCAATGTACGACTCAAATATCAGAATCTATACGTAGTAAATAAAATTATCTCTTTTATTACAATTTGTATCATTAGAGATTCCCCCCTGTCAATCGAATAAGCAGCTTTAAACAAAAATTTATTCTACATGGTACACCCTCGTGTCGCTGCCAATCCTTCGTGCTCCAAACAGAACTTATTATTCAACGATTCGAATAACCAGCTCTCGTCGTTTCGCCGGTGATCTCGTCGATCCTGTGTATCGTTTCGACTCGATAAAAGATACGCTCGTGGAAGGCAACTCTTAACTAAGCTCGTTCGAGACGCGGGAGGTGTGCACGCGCGTCGATTTCACGAATCGCGGCGATATGTTAGGGAAAACGATATCCAGCCACGAGATTATTGGAAAGAAATAGAGCGAAGGCGAATCGTTGCCGCCGCACGACTGGCTATGCCACGAAGAGACGTCGATTGGCCCTGGTAAATCACCTCGCAGACAGTGAATTCAACCCTTTCAAGACTACTGCCGACTATAGTCTTGTATCTTTTATTTTGTTAAAGTGACTAACTATATTGGTATAGATATTGCACTGACAAATCTTCGGACATTTTTTACAAAGAACCATAATACTATGTCTTTAATAATATCCGTATATCTATAACATATTATAAAATATCTTCGATGTGAGGAACATGTATGTTTGTATGTAATGCAATATATCTTACAACTAGGTTTAAATATAGTATGTAAATATAATATTTATCTCAATAGAAAGTAAACTTTACATGTGACTATAGTCGTTTGTCGTAGATTCTGTGACGTTGGTATTTATTAATTTACCTTTGTGTGAACATTTTTAAAAATTGTATTATAAAAAAGTAAAGAAAGACCCTGTATGACATTGTATTCGCGTTTCAAGTATTCTTGCAGCGGAACCATGCCGATATAGTAGAATCGAAAGGGATGTAGAATAAAAATGGGGCAGGTCGTAAAGGTAGCGACGGCTGGATGGAAGCTGTCGTCAGCAGAAGAGAATAAAGAATAAAAGTGGAATAATGTACGTGAAATGATCGTTATTCGTCGACAGACGTTTCCTCGTCGGCCGCAATCCGATGGTTTATTACCGTGTTGATTGTCAAACCAATACTCGTGATTTCTATGAGACCAAAATTTTGATTCCGGAAAATTGAAAGATAAGTAACTTGACGTTTGTAGACACGATACTTATTTCTGTCACGTCGTTGCCTACATGCATTTATTTTAGTAATTTAAAAGAATGACTGAATTTCTTTAGTTTTTCAGTGAAAAGTCCTGTCAATCACGTGTATGTGAGCGACGCGGAGGTCAACGTGTTGCCGTCGAAATGGATTTTTCGTGGCTAGATGACGGAGAGGAGCGATGGCAACCTGCATCTGGAATTACTGCTTTCACATGGCGGAAAATATTGTCTACCGTCGAAAGCGAAGAGATGTGTTTCAGCTTTCCTCTTTAATTCTTCAAATTTCGCGTGCTTTTTTGCTATTGTGACACGTCGATACATATTGCGATTCACCGCGGTGAATTATTACACGGCATGCAGTCACTCGTTGAAGTTTTCGTGCACCCTTTCATTCAGAAACGAGTCAAAAGTTGCGGGGAAAAAATATCTGCCTGTATCTTCTGCAAGATGAATAGTCGATTTATCAATTAATTTATCCTTATGTATTCTTTTTGAATTTTCGACTCATAAATAATATGACCTCGAACAAAATCATTTGAATTACTTCCTGAAACTGTTAAATCCAAATTGTTCGACCTTCCAAATTAAAGTTTTCTTTATTTAAACTTGTGCAACCCATGCTTAGTCGGTTTGATACGTCCTCGACTATCGAGACATGGGATCGAATGGTAGAAAACCGCTCGAGGGTGAGGCAGGCGTGAAAGAAATAGGTATAATAGAGACGCCACAGAGAAACGAAGTGTCAGAAGGAAGGATGATTTGGTACCACTATCGCCTTCGATATTCAGCCAGAGTTTCCCGTGGAGGAGGTGAAATCCACACGTTACGGCTAGGGGCGGAAGGAACACCCACGAATAGCAATAAATAGGGATATCCGACGAATATCGAGATCTGTCCGTTCCAACCAGTCCAGTTCTTTTCCCTCGAGGTGGGCGTTAGAATCGTAATTGCCGCAATGCAACTTCCAACTTAGAAAATCGTTCATAACTATGGTTACAAATTGAAAATGAAGACGAGTTGCACTCGTGTTTCTAGTTAACGATTGTTTATGCAATATCAGTTTTCAATCTCGCTACAGATCCTGATTGACACACTTGTCATTTAAAAATGTCATAAAAATTATCTGAATACAAATCGTTGTACAAATTGTGAATACAAAAAATGAGGTAACGCAATGTGTACGATAATGGAAATAGTAGTATCTGGTTTAATCGATTAAGGAACAGAAGAATTTTGTGACTTACTCGAGCACAAAAATGAGAATGAAAAAATTTGAGACATAAACATGAATTACCAGAGTACGAGAATCTAAAAGGAAGTTCAAAAGTAAGAACAATATAACCAGGGATACATTACCCGAGACCTGCAGGGAAACCAAGAACTCATGAAGATAAATTGTGCAGACAATATGATACTCTAATAAACCCGTCTGTTTGTCTTGTGCTGTCTTCCGCCCAGCAACATTTTTTTACACTACTTTAGAATCTCTGTTCATCCGTAGAATTTATTAAAATATAATACCCATTATCCGCACAATTTATTCTCATGGCTTGGTTTCCTTGCGAGACTCGAGTTGTTCAACCACAATTATTATCTTTCTTCGAGTGTATTTTGTTGTTGTAAAACAATACACATCCCTTTAAAACAACATCATTTGAATAGATAAAGATTACAGTGCGATGACACGGAATATTTATCGTCGTATCTCGTTTCATTTGGCGCAACGTAGCCGCTATTATTCTTTGGTGTTTCCGTTGTTTTTGTCAGGGCTCGAAGAGGAATGTTCTACAGAGACATTTTTCCCCTGCATCCTTTGAAACTAATTCTCGCGCGTTATGAAGCAATTGCCGTAAATTCCTCGAAACGAAGGTTGTTTTAACGAAATAAATTCTCTACCGTGTTCCCAAGCGTGAAGTTCGTTCGCCAGAGAAACGAAAAGTCCTTCCAAATTGTGTTGAACAAAGTTATACTAGGGATGGTCCGAGCCCTCGAGTTCGTTCCTAAGAAATTCAGCCCTGTCTTTGATTATTCACGGAGACGCTGTCTGATCGCGCAATCACGTGACATTGTTCCCAGAAGCGAGAAGGGACAAGATGACGAGTCCCTTAAGAATGTCTGGAGCAGTTGACGACGAAAAGTACGACGTGAAGAATAGAATTCTATTCAAGACGAAGCAGGGACGTCATTACGAAGCAAAATTCTCGATAGGAATCCTTCGGCAATAAAAAGTAGTTTTCTGAATCCATTTTGTTTACCATAGTCGGTACCACTTTTTTTCTCAACTTGAATTCCCTTCTGAACAATACCTTTGACTTCTCAATATGGATGATGCACCGGGTAAAGAAAGATGCTTTAAAATTCATCGGAGAATAGGCGTTATGGGGTTGCGTCTGTGTTCTATAACGCCTCGGTACAGAAGGAGGAGCTTTTGTTTTCCCTTCTGAGATTTATTCTGCTTTATGAGGTACCGTATTTACAGCCACCTAATTCGTCTTCTGAAAAAACAAGTCTGGAACAACGCAAGGATAATTAATTTCTGCGAATCCGAAGTGAAACCATAGAATTCATTTGTCAACAAGATGCCTTTTGCTTGATATACAGTTAATTTTCAAGTAATATCTTGCAGAGGAAAAAGATCTCTAAAAGTAATGTTTCGTTAACAAAAGCAATCAGAGATGAAATCTTTGTACTGTTTTATGAAAATCATAAATGAATTACTTTGTACTAAATATGATTGTGAAAAAGTTCTATTTAAAAAAGCTGAGTGTGGTCAAAAGAAAGACTGAATAGTAAAACGCTTGGTCATTAAAGCAGAACATAGTCGTTTGAATCAAGCCAAGAAGTTGCGCAGTTTTGATAATGGAGAGGAATTAATTGCGACATAAGGATTGAATATTCCTTCTTGGGAATTTGTTTCAACTCTTGAGTATCAAAAGAGGTGTCGAAACAAGCCAAAGTCTGGGAATTTAAAGTTTCGTTCAGAAATCAGTTTCAATAATGCAGGGATCTAAATTGAATTGTTCTGAGTTTCAAATTAACTTCCCCGAATCGACTCCTGCAAGTGTGACTTCAAATTTTCATATTTGTTCAGGTTAATCTCCATCTTACGCGTTAAGACAACCTCAAAAGCAGCAACGCGAGATATCTCAGACGTTCGAACATCCATGCATTATAATATCAATGCATCGAGAGATAGCTTTACGCTCGTAATTCAGCAGCATGCGAGGCGGTGTGAGTTATCCGGATAATGTGGTGGATCTGTTATCCAAGCGCTGGGGACATTTCAGGTATCCGCGTTATTGTTACAGTGCAGAAGTCGAGGTAATGCTAACTGTTACTCCTTACTCCATTCCTCCACTAGAAAATACCTTCGTGACATGGAAATGGTAGATTTATTATACTTACAGTGCAAATGAATACATATACTCATTAGTCAGTGCATATACTTATACCGTGCATACTTAGGGGAAGTGTGCGTCGAAACGTGAAATCGCTATTAGATGTATAAAATCACTAATGAAACTATATTGTACTTTGAAATTAACCGTTTGTACTCGAGGCCTTTTTTACTGCCCTTTCTTTTTTTTGAAAATTAACAAAATGGCGGCCTCTGATTGTTTACTTACGCAGTGTCAAGAAAAGAAAGTTTATTGTTTATAAAAATTGAAGTTTTTATCAAAACAAAAAATCCTTGATTAAAAACAAGTCTTTTACATCTAGAATGAAATGTATGAATTTCATTCAAATCCGTCAAGCGTGTTTTCCACTTGCTTCAGCGCGTTGGTACGAGCACCAAAGATCATTGCTTTTAGTAATTTTAAGATATCTCGAAAGCTATTAATCGGATTAACTTGAAATTTTTCGAGAATATTTTCAAAATATCATATTTTAAGAAGATGCAAACAAAAATCGATCTTTTGAGATCCTGATTAGACCTAACTCCTCAATATGTGAATGAGAGTCACCTTTCGAGCGCAAAGGGTAAAAAGTAATCACCCCGATATGTAGCAACTCAGCCGTATACAATTACTAGCTTCGTGAGTAGATTCTTGCAAAGCAATGAACAATCCATGTAAACTATTTGTCGACGAATTCTCTCGATTTTCTCCTCGAATAATCACACGAAATCGTGGATCAACAGACAAACAAATACAGTTATGGCGCCGACTAACACACAGGTTACATCCCCTGAATACTCGAACGAAGGATTCCGTCGGAAGATGGCACATTAGTTTGACTCCAACTTTGGGATTTCACTCGCTCATGAATTATTCGCGTAATACGCCTACGCTAATACTCCTGCTGCATCAGACACCAAATATAATTTCGTACGTAGAGAAATGAACACGGTTCGCGCGCCGGTTCGCTACAGATTGTTCCGTGGGAGATTGAAGCGTGCCCGGCAACGGGGATTCATCAAGCTTGTCCTGTCGCGAGTCATTTAACGCGTCTACCAGGCCCCGCCGTGCGATCCCTTCAAATTGGATGACCTTTAATCACGTCTCGCTTAAATTGACCGCGCTAGGGTGGCGAGAGTAAAGGATATCAAAGAAGCGGCGCGAGTCGGTCGATCACCCTCAAAGATGGTCGAGAAACGAGAGGAAATCGAGTTGACAAAGAAAATTTGTTGCTTGGAAAACTCAAACCTCCTTGATTGAACGATTCAACCCTTGTCAGTGTTAACCCTTGGCACTCTTAAGCCCACGTGTACTGCTCAGACACTTGAAGGCGTTCTATTCCTACGGCCACTGTCACTGCCAACAATTTATCAGTCAGCTTTAATAAGCGATCGTTTACCAATGGCAACAGATGTTTGTACCGTTATGCGTTTTTTGTACTCTTACCCCAATAGTGAGAATATGTACTTCTGATCGGCAGTGTTTTCCGCAAGGTATCATACGGAAGATGCACGTAAAAAATCACGTTAAATAATATAAACAAATTAACATGCTATAATAATAACTTTTATTTTGGGTATCTAATTTCAATTAGTTATAAGATCGATATCCTTGAGCAATAGCGTTAAAAAATACGTTAGTTTTTCTTTATTTGTTTCAAACAATCTCATATAAATGATCAAATGACGGACAATATTTCCATTAAACTATTATTCTTTGTATATAAGTATGTATGATTAATAAAAATGTAAAATTCTAAGGGAAATCCTATAATTTAACAAACTGCAAAAAGTGTCTCGTGGCCTCATAATTCTGAAATCTAAGAAAAATGGTCTTGGAGTTGACTATCTGCAAATAGCCAAATTGCTTGGAGTGCAAAGGGTTAAGATTCGAGGTCTTGATTTGTACTCTGTGAAAAAATCTGTTGTCACGTATATTAAGTGTATTGATTTGACGCCTCAAGCTTTGTTTCTTCATTCGAGATATCTTAATATGATTTATATTTTCATAACTAGTACCTGCTTCGTTCTGAAAGACAGAGAAAGGGGATCTGAAGCAATTCAATCAACAGTTGTAGCTTCTTTGTCGCGGCAGGTAGTGCCCTGAGTCCTTGAACGCAAACAAGAATCACTGGAAGCACCACGCATGCCAACGACGAGCGTAAACTGACGAGAATTAGGTTGACGAACTTAATGGTGCATCGAGTGCAATAGTGACGACAGTGTTCAAGCACTCGACGTCGATGCTAACGAGGTTTGATTATGTTGCTGCGCTGCCAACCGAAGCCCTGCCTTTCCAATGGCAGACCTGAATATTGGCGTTTGCCTGCGCGACACATCATTATAATAAATTAATGGCGACGGTTATGTTTACAAAACTATTTCTAAATCTTGACAACAAATCTCTTTAAATTTCCGTATTTTCTTATAGTGTGAATAGTGAACTCTAAACAATTATATCACAAGTCTGATTAATAGCCTTTTAAACAAATGTAACTTCACAGAGAAGTGCAGAATTTTGCATTGCAAACATTCTTCGCATCACAGATGTTGAGAATATACGTTATTAAAAGTCTGCGGCGAAAAGTTCTCATTCTAACCGAACTTCTCCGACAGAAATTGTAGCAGTCGACATATGGACAGAATCGCTTCTACGGTTTATTAACTTTACCCAGTTTCTTCACATATTATTATAGTTGAGTTTCGCGTAGGTTACTTCTTCGGCGTACAATATTCCTAGGAAATAACTTCGATGTCAATAATTACTTTTAGTACGAGCATTTCCTTCGGATATTTGATATTTAACCGGTTATAGTTTCTATCGATTTGTCCACAACATTAGTCAGGGCCTTTAGAAGCCAGGAATTCTACCGTTCACGCAAACTCCATCCTGATTCGCATTCAACTGCATCCACCTGGAACCTTTTCTAATCCTACACAGGGCACACAGCACCAATACACATCAATCTTCTTTGACAAGATCGAGTAACCCTTGATACCTGATACCATCTACCTGGACCACTTCCTGGGTCTGGTACGAACCGTACTGTTTACTTAACTCCCCTAACTTAAGCAACTCTGGACATCCAATATCCATCTGATCGTATTCTTTGATCTACTTCAACCAATTAAGAGCGTCATGTAAAATAAAAAAATACCATTGACTAAAAAATCTCGAAATTTCTATAAAATATAATAAGAATATTATTTAGTGGTATGTTTCCTTTATATTGCCAATGTAACTTCTATGTATTTTACATAGAGGGAGCTCGCGGCCCAAAACCAATTACATTCGTAATCCGCGCTTTGGACGGTGAGCGTTGATTTGCGGAAAAACTGGGGGAAAAAAATGGAAAACGTAAGGAGTCAAGATATTGGTGTACGCCTGCGAAGTGGTACTTTGTGTAAAAATATCACACCTAAATAAATTGAAATTTTTTAAATTATTTTCTTTCTTCAATTTTTCTTGTTTATGTATTTTATTATTTTTTTACAAATTTCAAGCTTTCAGCAATAATAACATATTCAAAACGAATTATTAATTTTTTTGTTAAATAAATATGTAATCCTTTCTCTTTTTCCTAAAATTTATAATGGGACCATTTGCCCTGCATTCAACGTGTATACTCGTCATTGCTTGATTTCAACTCGGCACTCTGTGTAGATCTTTTAAAACTGAACTCCGCAGTTAACAGATTAAACAATCCTGTCTTGATACTAAATTTTAAACTCCTTAATTGAGACAGTTGATTACGTCTTCTTCTTTCCTTACGAGACTGGTCACTTCATAGAAGAAATCAAAGACCATCAGC
This sequence comes from Hylaeus anthracinus, assembly GCF_026225885.1. Classification (NCBI taxonomy): domain Eukaryota; kingdom Metazoa; phylum Arthropoda; class Insecta; order Hymenoptera; family Colletidae; genus Hylaeus; species Hylaeus anthracinus. Next base: position 5,727,535 of record NW_026533254.1, read on the forward strand.
AGAGATCTTCGCCCCTTAATATCCCCGAAAATTCTCGAAGACCATTAAGTATCGCATACCTCAGCGACACGGTGGCCAAACTCCAGCCAGCGAATCAGCGAGCCACCCCAACTTAATTACAGCGTTCCAGAGCGTAGTTCACAAAGCTCGCAGAAATAAGCTCGTCGCGCGTTTAATGAAGATCTATCCTAGGCGAAGAGCGAAGCGCTGTTCGGCGAATTACGAAGTATCTATCCACGGACGAATTATAAAAGGTTTATTATCCGTGGAGCATTAACGCACAGACACAGAGAGGGTTCTCGAACCAAGAGGTTTGTGATAGGTTGGCGAGGTTGGAACGACGGGAGACGAGAGGAAACTCGCTTTGACGTTTGACCGTGGCAGCTGGTAGGTATTTCGAGAATTTCCCAGACATTCGGCGGTGCGGTTCCGTAATACAGCTTCGTGTGTAACTACAAGCGAGAAAGCCAGCAGGCAATCCAACCGGGTGAGCCAACTTCTGAAGTATTTCGTCCACGGGGTCGGTTAGCTCGTGGATAGCGCAGCCGCGTAACGATCGGACCGCACAGCACGTGGTAATTGCCACCTCGTGGTGGCCACCTTGCAAATATCATCGACGCTGAAATCGAGGCTGGGCCCAGCCTTTCACACTGCGCGAGATTAGAGGTTATCCTTAATGAAGGTCACTCGATATCCACCGGAACACGCTCGGTTCCCCTCTTCAACGCTAATACTCGACGGAGTCTGGCTTAAGTTGCGTTTTCAGCGACCAGGAACGTCGAAACCACAGCCAACTCACACCCCCACCGAGACGCTCCCCTGTAAGAATTAATTATTCTCCACCATCATGGCGTGGGAGTAGGGGCGGGCAAAGCGCGAATAATACGTTACTTTTAAACGTAAATTGCGCGCAGCTGCGACTGACGCGTCGATTTCCGGGAAAGAGTTAGGTGGAATTAAATTAGCGTCGCTCGGGGGAAATATTTTAACGCCCACTAACTACGGTGATCCGCGTTCAGGAGGTTTTCCCCTGCCTTGGTGTGGAAAAATCGATTTCTTAACTCTATTTTTGTAACGTTTTCATTTTAACCCCTTGCACTCAGAGAGTGTGCAAATAGGAATCACGTCGTATTACATAATGTAACCTATAAAGCCTGTAATTTACTGTAATGATACTTGAGCTTATATGAATCTTTAGACATTGAGAAACATATTTATGTCAAAAATCAAAATTTTATACTATTCTAATGTGTGATAATGTATGAAACAGTCATAAATATGCATTGATAGTTTGTATCTTTTAAGTTGCAATGTTAGACTTCCTTGTTTATCTTCATAAATTGCACCATGTCATACAAAATATATTCCCACATTTTACTTTCTTCTACAAATGCTCTTTGCCGCTTTTGTAAGGTGTAGATTATTCACTCATTCTTTTTCCAAGTAACACAAACTCATATTTGTTATATATATATATATATATTAATACATATTTAATACCATATTTCCATTTGATTCAAGGTACCATATACTTTTATAAATTTTACGCTTCCATAAGTTTATCCTGTGTATTCACTAATAAAGTTTGGCTGGACTTACGATGTCTCCTCAGAAGAGACATCCGAATGCAAAGGTTTAAAGCACGCTACTAAATAATGCACGTGTTCCTTTCGTACGTATCTGAAATATTTTAACGCCCTCTCACTACACTGATCCGCATTTAGGACGTTTTACCCCTGTCTTGGGCTGGATAAATCAATTTCTTAATTCTATTTTTGTAACCTTTTCGTTTTAAGGCACGCTACAAAGTTCTTTTTGAACGTATCCGTAAAATAACCGTACCCCGCTAAACGATTTCGAAGAATTTTATTCAAAGTTATCCAATTCTTCGTACTATCGATGTTTACAAATATTCTGAACCGAAGCATTCTACACTGATTTTCGCATGGGATTTCATTGCCCGAAATTTCGAAGGCTTCGCGTACACAATGGATATTCAACGCCTCGCTGCAATCTCGACAATTACGAGCGATAGTATTCAAGCGAAATTCACGGTTCGAAACGATATTCATAGACGATATTCATCTCTTACCGCGAGAGCAACATTCGTGCCGGTAACGCTTGGATAAAAAGAAAAACACGTTCAGAAAATTAACAGTCTGCCCGATAGGTAGTTTCTACGTTGGCAAATTACGTTCCACTTGCGGATAACATTATTCAGCGACCAAGCGTTTTCGCTTCGGAGGGGAAACCGTTCCCAAGCATAATGCAGTACATCATTTGCTCGAGTTCGGAGCGCATTTAGCGGCACGCGCGCACATACATCGCGCTCCCGGCTTCCACCCGCGCTCGTCCAACCCCCCGGCGGCGTTTAACGTTAAAAACCATTTGTTTATCCCCAAACGCAATGCATCCATGCTGTTCGAAACACTTTATTTCGATATTCTGCATCCATCACGTGTATTGATGTGTGTTCCTCATCGGTTTCGTAATCGCAGTGTTATGTGGTCTAATCAGCAGTGTATTTATTCTTACATGTACAGTAAGTGTAAGATGTATTCGTACAGGAACCAATTTAAAATAAAATTAATAAGAAAAGAAATAATAAATTAACATTAAATATAATAAACTTTAATTTATACAAATTCTACTCTAAAAATATGTAGAAATGTTGGTTAATTATTTCTTCCCATAAAATTTATTAATAAAATAAATATATGAAGTTTTATTTTGAATTTGTTCCTGTATGAATACTTATTACACTGACTGTGTGTATTATCTTTCACGTTTAATTGCAGGCATGTATATCTTCATTTCTTCACGCATAGTTAAAAAATCGAGTATATTCAAAAACAAATTCCTAAAGCCTTTAAAATAAATACACTGCTGGTTAAACCACATTACACTATTACACTACACGTTACTGTATGAATTTGGGACGAGCAAGCAATTTTTATCTTCTGGAGCAGAAATGTTTACACGAAGATTAGCGAAACGGCTTTTGGCCGCAATTACACAAAGGAATAAGTAGGTGTTTGCCGCATAAACGAAGCAATACGGTGCGGCAAAGATCGGGGAAACGTACGCGTGCGAAAATAGTCTGCCGTAACGATAATTGTATGCAAATGATAGGAAGCCGCAAGGTATAAGACATTTACGGCGCGCACGAAATTGAAACCGCGCGAAGAGTCAACGCGCGCTCTTGTTTGGACAAGGAGCGGAAATTACTGTGTGACTGTTTTCCTAATTTCGGACACGAATGAGATTCTACGACGGCGGACCGATCCACAGACAGTTGTCAACGCCATAAATAATATGTAAGCCCGGCGCGAACACACGACCGAGTCAATTTAACTGGAGTTAATACAGGTCGCGGGCAACCTCGAAAGTTCTACAACAATTCCCGCGAAGCGAATTATTCCGACGGTCTCGCGGCGTTATTAATTTATGAAATTATTACACTCAACCCCCAGAAAGTCCTTGAGTGTTTTTGATGGCGGTAATAATGTGATATGGACGTTCGGATGCTGCGATGATGCTTGAATTTAAATTGCAATGCGGATCGTTTCACTTCGATGCGATCCCTGCTGAAGTGGGTGTTAGAGATTTTGTTCGAATTTAAATTTCTATAGTTTTCGTGAAAATAAGGAGAGTTTAAGTCGTCGTTTTCTTGTTGGAGAAATTATTTCAGAAATATAGATTCTAGAAGGTGGCAGGTCCCAACTGTCTTAAGAGAAAATTTTTTATTTTTGTTAATTGGAATAGGAGACTTTAACATTCTAATAAATAAATTTCCTAGATACTTAATTTGACAAAATTATAAGCTTCTTTAGCAGCGCAACAACACGATTAAACGTACCTATCATGAAAAGTGTTAATTAATTACGTGAACGGAGACATAATTATTATAACAATGCAAATGATGCATCAATGCTAGCCCGTCTATTTTGCTCATATATTGTAACGCGTGTCGGTTATTAACAGATTAATTGTACGGTCGGGAAGTTCAAGCGGAGCGAGGACAATATTTGATTAATTAAAACAGGATTTAATTGCGATTCAAAGCTGTGCTGGAACGGAAGGAAGTTTTTCGAAATATCAATGACATCAGTACATGTAATTGGAATATTTTGGAAAGAGACAGTATAATTACCTGAATGTATGAGACTTCGCAGTTTCAATTATTACTTTACAATATCCCACAAAGACTATTCGCTATACTAGGTTGTTCCATAAGTTTCCGGACACTTAATGATTGAATTTTTGACATTAAAATTCTTTATGACATTTGATCCAAATCGGAATTGAACAACTGCTAGAAAGATGGATGAAAACTATCAGTCGCGATGGCATTTATTTGGAAGAATAATTATAGTTTGATTATAATGTTATTACAAAATGATTTGTTGGTATCAAGTGCCCGGGAACTTATGGGACAACTTAGTATATTCCAGAAATCAAATGTGTTTTACGTACTTCAACAAATCAGTGTGTCACCGTGTACCCAGTAATTGTTGGTACACGTGGTATGAGGCGAACAACGAGAACTTCCGTTCGTCGAACGTCACCTAAAAACCCCGTAAAGAACAGAACTAACGTCGACGTGTAGTCGTCGGGACGTTAACGAGGATAAATCTCTCGCGAGGCGCCTTTCGCTACGTTCGCAGCTCAGAACGGAACGGTGGACTGCGCGGACCCTTGTTTCCGGCCAGCAAAAAAGCCAAGCATTTCAGGGCCGGTTTCCTACATTCCAGCACGCTTGCATTTCACCTTGTCCATGTAAATCTCCGTGAGGCGGAACGTTCTTATCTTCGTGCGGATATAAAGCCGCTCTTCGCCCCCCCACGGTGCTAAGGTGACAAAGGGCAAAAAGGGATGTCGCCTCGCGATACGTGGCAGAATTGCCAGAATTGCGCCATTTAAAATATTTCATTTTATATTTTATATTTGATGGCCCCAGTCTGATGATTTAACACTTTGACGAGTACGAGCGCACCGACGCGTCCTGACTGATGTGTGCCAGGTAGCGTAACGACGCGACGCACCGGTGCGTCCAAAGTTATTCTAGCCAAACAGAGTAAAAATCTCCAGCAGCAAACATTTGTTACGCCATCGGTTATCTTTGTTATTGTAATTAAGATATTATATCTTGATTACTTTTCATCTGTCCACTACGGAAAGCAAATAACATTAATTAGAAGTGTCTGGCAATCTACGCGTACCGTTGTTCCATTGCGCGTATACCCGTGCTTTGACGAATACCACACAACAAATGAATTTTAATACTTTGGTAGGAAATATGTACTCATCTGATACAGTACCTTGTATTTTGCCGCATTAAATATTTCATCAAATAATAACATAACAAATTTTCATATTCCACTTTCACTTAAAAATGAATATGGTATGGAATATATATAATATAATTATTAAATAAATGACATACAATTTCTTACTAGTTTATGTATTAAAGTATGCAGTCAAATAGATGTACAGTCAGTCTCATAAATCTTCGTACCCTCTATGTTTATTGAAGATATTTGTCTAAATTAAATGACAGGTCTGAGGTTCCCAAATAAATTTAAATACTCATTATAAACATATATATGTGAAAAGTGTGTTCGTGGAAATATCTATCATGAAACATTGATTTGGAAACATCAAATTCATCAATTAATTTAGACAAATTTCTGCGATAGACGAATACTTATAAGACTGACTGTATATAAAATATTGTTTATATTATGGAACAAAACACTCATAAACCGTGTGCATTTCGCAAAAATGCTTACTCGTCAAAGGGTTCATATAAAAATGTAAAGCAAATAAAAGAAAAGAAGAAGAAAGAAAGGGACGATCGAATTCATTCTCTCATTCCTTCCACGAGTAACGAGGCAAGTTGTTCTTTTTCGTTCCTAAGAACAATGAATTTTTTAATTCGAAAATTGCCCATCTGAAAGTAGCGAACACGGCAGTCGAGCAACTAAGAATTATTGGTTGCAGCGAGGTAACAGTTGTTCTGACGCGGGAACTTGCACTTGTTGCCGTCAACGCAGCTTTATGAAACTCGCGGAAACTGTTTCATTTAAAATTACATCCGGATTAGTCGGAGGTAAGTGGCAGGCAGAGGGCATTCGGATCGGAGTACACGGGCCAGCCAAACTCCTCTCTCGGAGCAAGTTCATGTCCGTAGATCGGGTACATGTACGCGTCGACGAACTTGAGCGCTCCTATTCGGTTACACGCTCAATTATCCACGGCGAGTTTGCAGCCACTCGCGACTCTATGTTTCTTGAAGAGGATCGTTTCCCAGCTGTGTCACGACGCTGCACTCCCGTTTGACATTTGTGTAGTCACTTTCCAATCGCCTAACCCTTTCCGTAGGTATCTCGTTAACCGAGTTTTGGATTGCAAAATGGAAAAGAACTTTACGACTCGTATCGCCACGAGGAATTGATCTCGAAGAAAGTTCCACGTTTTTATCAATACCCTGCACGAATAGATAAGAAGTTTATCCTCGCGCGTGACAGTGCTCGAATGAGTAGACTTAGGAACTCTCCAATGGAGAAATTCCATCTATCCAAGGAAACCATACCAATACACGTTCTAACTCTCTAGCGCTGAACGTCATGCGTCGTTCTATCAATCGTGCTTCGTCAGTTCGATTATCCTCCGTGTCAATCGATGCGATCTGGGAGCGTTTATGCGTCTGTCGGCCAGGGGATAGGTTTCTCCCTCTGATTGGCTGTAAATAATCGCTCTCCCGTCACACCAAGACTTCGGTCGTACATCATTCCACGGACGTTGAAGATATTACATTGATTCGCGGAGTGTCCACCATTTGGTGCTCTCAACTTTTCAAATAAATTACTTGCTTTGTCTCCCACTGGAAAATAGTGGGTGACAATGATTCGAGAATGTTCGTGTCACTTGTCTCGTTATACTGATTAGTCGTGGACAAATATTTATCCAAGCTTCTCATTTATCACGACCAAAAGTGACGATTAAAATTAAAATTTCACCACAGATATCGAGGCAGAATTAATTAACACGAAGATGATCCATACGTTGCAGAGATTGAGGCATTGGCACAGCGATAGATCGCAGGTATAACTGCGTTGTCGGGTGCAGCCCTGGTTGGACTATTTACGATGCACAGTTTACGTTTCCATACAAGCAACCGTTATGCAAATGTATTGCTTCATCCTGCTGCGTATCGAGGATGCGACAAGTTCAAAGAGAAAAATTTAATATCCGGCATTCGATCGCAAACAATGCAAAATTACTGCCACGGGGTTAATAAACATGTCTTGGAAAAGTGGGAAATACGCGGTCAAGGACAAATTATTCGACGTTGGTAACTCCACCGTAATCCGTATAACTCTCTTATAATACGATTAATTTGTGCAATGTGATACTGAAACCGTGTTACACGATACTCGTTATATGCGTGGTAGAGAGGTAGAGATTTTGTTTCATTAGAGAGAGAATATTATTTTTGGTTCAGGATTATTACTGATATTAAAAGCTTGTGAAATTAAAATTGAATAACACTCTGAGATTAAATATAAATTGTAAGTTTCAAATTCTAGTAAACGATTTTCACTCACGTAATTAAGATCAAATGGTAAATGATAAATTTACATCAGAGGGTTCCTGGTAACAGTGTAAACATGTTGAGCATATATTTACAGAGAATTACAGGAAATTTGTCGCAGTTTTCCCTGTCTTGCTCGCAAAACAGTTACGGAAGAGTGAGGTACGTATTAATTGTACGTGTTCGGCAAGGTTTGCCAACAATTTGTCGAAAGTGCGCGTCTCACCCGAGTTTGTCAAACAAAGTTATACAGAATCCTGATTAGCGAAGATGAACGAGGCTATTTCGTTATGAGATTATAATCACCTCGAATGCCTACATTGTTTCCGCGATACGTCGTGTCGATAAAGCCATTAGGTTCGCGTGACGATCCTCTGCGACACCTATTATTCATGTTGTTAGAGCGACTCCGCTCGTTACCCGTGCGTTAGAAACTACCAATCGACACCGCGAGCTCGTCGAATGAGCCATAAGCTGAATTACTTTCGACCGATTCGACGATATTCTGCATATCGGTCGCGTATGCGAGTTATTATCACAAATTGACCTAACGTGTTATGCAAAACGTGGGAAAAGAGCTCGCCACGTGTTACGGTCTGCGTGACGCTCTCTCCGATACGATCCAAGGTTAATTTCTGAAATTTTATATCATGCAATCAAACTGTTCGGTTCAATGACCCCTTTTCACGAGAAATACCAACGACATAGTATTTTGTAGTGCCCCAGTTGGGTTATTGAATTGCTCATTCTGTAGTGAAGGTATAAATTTTTTATTTTATTTATTTCGTGATGTTATGAATGCAACCATTTTAAACATACAAAATTTCTTCCAAGTCTCATGAATATTTATTTTCTTAATTAGCGATCAATAATTATTTTCATCTGTCTTTCCATTTATTATTAATTATTTCACATTACCGTATAATATGCAGTATAATCTGAAACTCTCGACACTGAAAACAATTTTGTTCGAAAATCGGGAATCAAGAAATATTTTAATATTATTATCTTCCAAGGTGAGAAATTTGTTAGAAATCTCGAGAATTTTCGAGATGAGATTCTCGAATATAATCACTGTTTCGCACTGAAATTGCACTATCACTTTTGGAGTGTTCCGGACGAATCCTGGCCCATTGTGCGACTCTCGGGAATAAAACGGAAAAACCAGCGTTATCAGCACGAAAAACACAGTCTCTAACGTTACACTGCGTGCATTATGGCCGCGAGTACACCTGACTGCGTTAATATCGCTAATTAAAACCGCCGTACGTGTCGTTATTTGCGTGTCAGCGGTGATAACGGAGAAACAACGGAAAATGCGTTGAAATTAGAACCGCGATAGCGGACGAATTTTTAAATAATTCTAATCGCCGTGCAAATCTTGCTTACAATGTTGCCTGAACCAGAGATGAGCAAAATCCTCATCTACAGTCCTTGGCTATCGAGTTAGGACTAGGTACGAAAATTTCACTTTTATGCCTATTTAGGTGGCCTAACAGTATATCACTTTTAATATCATGGACTGATACTGATAGATACAAATTTCGAATAAAGAATCAAAATTATAGTACATATTACGTTTAATGAATGAAAGCACGTTTACTTTGTAATTTTCTAATGCTATAAACGCACATTAATAATTTTTGAAAATACTTGAATAATTACGTGGAAGTTACAGGTACGTAACGTTTTCTGATCGATTATTCACTTTACTATTTACTTCTCAGTGAAATTATTAATATAGGTTCACCCTTATACGTCTTCAACATTGTTTAACTCTTTGCGAACTGACGATAGAGAAGCCAATGTCGCAAAAAAACCAAAAAACTTGAGAAAAAACTAATTAATTAGTTACCAAAGCAGTCCACGATATTTAAGGAGTCAGTGTTGAAGAAGTAGCGTCAGCAAGGGCTGCGAACGAGCTGTGTAGGTTTAGCTAGAGGTAGAGATAGGCGAATAGGGTGAAAGGAAAAATAGAGGCAAAGGTACAGGAAACCAATATCATGCCATCGAAATCGATACCGGTTAAATAAATATTGTTCGAGAGGCTACCAAATTGACAGTGAGTCCCGACGAATGGAATATTTATTCCGTGGAACTGGAAAATGAAAGCTGCACCGAGGGATCTGCTCCTGATGTTACATCTTATAAAGATAAATCGTATGCGTCGTTACTCAAACAGAAATCTTAGATAGAGGTGCGTTTAACGATAACCTTATCCAAAGGTATATGTCATACTCGATCAAATATGTTTGATATATCACACCTCATTTTCAATCTCAGTCCTTAAATAAATTTCATATAACACGCCACTTTTATCTTATATAAACTATTTGATACTTGTAAACCTTTAGATTACAAAAACGAATCGAATCATCACGAAGATTACCCTATATTAAATTTCTCGCAAGCATCTTGAACACTTTTAATTATCAATTTTAGTTTCTCAAATGAAAATCAACTTTTCCTATAATAAAAGTTGCAGTCAAGGTATATTAATACCGAGTTCAAAGAAAAATAATTAGAGCGTTAGATGCATTAAAAGTTCACTAAGTATGGCGTTGAATTCAACTTAACAGCGTTATCGATAAATTGGGACTTGAAAAGTATCATTTGCGATAAATTTATCACCCATGACTACCCAATTGTTCAAGACTACCCAATACGTATTGTGCGGAGGTATGCAATGATGAATCGATTACTCGAGCTTGTTTCAAGAAGTATCGCAAGGTTAATTGCTTCGCCTAAACAGCTTGCTCTAGAAATCGATATTCCCGCCGATATTATCGATGAAACGATATTTCACGCGAAAGCCGTGCATAATCTTAAGGAGCACGTTCAGGAAGTCGACAAGTTTAAGCGCCAAGTTTCACCGTACTCACCTTACGACACGTCTCTCCGAAACGAACACGTTCGAGGAATCTGCAACAGAAAATCAGAGATACGTTAATTTATGCTAATTTATATGTGTTTCTTTGGTGAAATTAAAGCTAGAATACCTTTGATGTGTCTTTATTAATTATTACATAGATGGACGAAGTGGATACGAGAGTATTACGAGTGAGGCAAACTAAAAGAGTGTTGTCAACACGTATGAAGGAATATAGTTACTTCAAGTCAATCGTTATAAGAAAATCAATAAAATAATTCTCCATGTAAACAATTATAAAACTTCCTTTGTATTTAAACACAAGAGAATTAATTCCAGGTTTTCTATTCTAAAAGTCAAACAGCCCCATCATAATGCAAGCGTTCCACAAATATATTTTAAAACAACAAATTTTCCTACTTATCCCAAATAATTTTCATGAAACTTCTCTTCAGATTGAAGACGAAAATTAGGTAATAAGTTTACAGCATACGTTTTACTACAGATCATCCCCCAATACGGAGACAATCTCCCCCAGAAAGACTTGGCGCAAGATGCATTACTAAAATACTTTTTATTTTACCGTACATCGCTTCTGGCGAACAGTTTGAAAGGAAGAGAAAACGGCGAAAACTGCATTGCAACGTAAACTGCTTCCCCATTGGGCGACCTATCGTTTCGCGGTTGCGTCGGATCGCGAGGAACGCCTCGCATACACCGAAAATGTTCTCCAAAGAACTAGCTTGGGAGTATCTCCGTAGACCAGAACAATATTTCTCTCCGCTATAAAACACAACAAAAGCCGTGTCTCATCTTGTCTAGATTATTACGATGTGCGAGCGTGCACTCGCACCACTAAACGTGCCACGAGCAGGATATAGGTGAAACATCTCAAACGACGAACGCTTTCGTAAATTTCAAACACCTCGGTAATTAAATCTAAATCTACGAAACAACATTTTCCATATGAAAGTTTCTGTGGGATTTCCGCAAAAAAGCCGTAAGATTATAATTTGAAAGTTTGACTTTATCTGGTTCGAGACCTTCAGGTTAATCGAAATTAGCCCACGTAACCCCTTTACCACGTGTGAGATATGATCGGATATTCAGGTCAAAACTGATTTTTCACGAGCCCGTCCTGTGGTGTATTGTTCGGACCAAATATAAACATGACATTTTGGCCCCAGGCTGTTGGAGCTTAAATCGTAGCTGAAGGGGTCAACTAATCATCGTCAAGAGTTTTTGGTTTTTCCAGCTTGGAAAAACCCGAGATACTCGCAACAAAATATATTTAGTCTTGGGGCCGCAGGATGCAACGTGGGCATGTATACCTTCGAGCCGCGACATCCCTGTCGTCCTAGGGATCAGTTACTTGTGCCAATAAAGCAATAACTGCTGTTTCGGTTCACGACCTTACAAGATCCCAACCAGCGACTATACATATGCGCTCTTCGCGGTCAAAAGGTTACATGCGTATGTAATACTAGTCGATTCTATGCAGCATATCTGAGAGTTGCTGCGTAGTTCACGCAGATAAATAGGTATGTCGGAAATTTCATAAACTAGAATTGTTAGCATAGCGATAATACATGAATTGTAATATCGAAGCCACAAAATTTATACGTACGAATAGTGAACAGGAGCAACTATTTAGATCAAATGCGCCTTGTGTCTATACAGCATAACTAAGAGTGGAGTCGGTCACGAATGAAAATACATTAGTATTTATATGAATTAGAAGTAACAATGTAACTATAATACATAAATTCGAGTTACACAGTTAACCGCCCGCATTCCGTAATTATACTGCGACACAATGGATCGTTGGATGGGAGAATCTTTCAAATTAGAAATCGTAGGCGGTATACATTAGTTCGGGTTACATAGGGAGTTCATAGCTCACTGGCTGTATTCCGCAATTATATTGTAACACAATGCACTTTGACAGCATCTCCATGTTTCATTAATTCCGAGCAGAGAGAAATGAACATGACGACGTAGAATTGGATTAACCCCTGTCCTTCGGGATCGCCGAATGCGTCACATGTGAGAAATGGTTTCAATGAGGAGTGGTGGCGAAATTATAAATAAGGTTGCCCCATTTTCGCGTTCCAGAGAGCGGAGTTTATAACAAAAGTGGAAAGTTCGCGGAGCACACCTGAGAATGACAACCAGTGATGTGCAAATCCTCTACTGAATGCTATAAATTCTTCGAATGTATTTCTGTTGAATATATTTTTGACTTTCACACTATAGTTCTCACCAGTAAATGTAAAATATATTCTTCCAAACATTAGATTGTTTAAAAACGAACATTTATCTAGTCAACACATCTCAAAGTGTCGTAAATATACAGTCAGTCTCATAAGTATTCGTACCTTCAATATCTAATGAATAACTTTGTCTAAATTAAATTATAGGTTTAATGTTTCCGAATAAATTTTTCATTAGAAGTATATATATGTGTAAAGTTTATTCATATACATATTTATAACGAAAGATTTATTTGGAAAGATCAAACCTATCATTTTATTTAGGCAAATTTCTTCAATAGATATACAGGGTACGAATAGTTATGCGACTGATTGTAAATTTCGCGACCACTTCTGCTATTCTGCAGTGCATTACCATAACTCGTGTATCCATTCGATCGCTATCCTCTTATTTGATCTGAAAAAATGCTCGAACATGCCCCCATCTAAATGTACGCTTGGTTAATCGCAGTGTCGGATCGTCATCGGAAGCATCGCGCATTCAGACGACGAACAATTTATATTCCAATTCAGAGGGAGCTGAAAAATTTCGGAACGAGTTATATTCACAATCACGACGCCCAAAGTCATACATCTTGAACTGGTAGGGGAGGATCCGGAGTTTCCTCCTCGCGCGAGACTTATAGGAGCGCCATGAAGATGGGCAGCTTGCCAAAGGGCTGTAACGTTGATGCGAAACCGAAAGAGAACTATGTATCATCGGTGACTCGATTGTAATACGTAAGTGGCGCTCTTCGACCGAACGATCCCCGACGGGGAATTCCCGTGTATCGATCGAACGTAGAATTCAGAGGTCAACGTTAAAAATGGCCTCGAGATTCGAAACGTTTCGTCGTGTACCAACAAGGGAAGAAAGCATCGTAAATATGAACTACCACTTTAACAGCTTTGGAAGGGTAAAATTTTATTCGAAAGTTGACAAAACCGTTCATTAAAATGGATACGTGTACAAATGAATTTTGATTCACTCGACAGTCACGTTATTTAATTTTACAATATACATTTTATTTTTCTAATGGATGAAAAGTGTGATGTATTTTAATCGTTTTCATCCAGATTAATGTGCTGCCCATCTGTAGATTAAAACTGATGTATATTTCTGCTGTAGCATTGGGTAATTAAATTTTGAATATTTATTCACAACTTTAATAGTTACTTTCGCGTTATAATATTTTAATTAACTCAGAAGCTGAATGCGCACGTACGCGATGACGAGGATTCTATTTATTCGGTAAATTCGCAGAGAGAGTTACGTCTGTTTGATAGAGTTTTGAGAGAGTTTAACGAGTGTAGAGGATATGCGTTGTAAACTAATAATAAATAGTAGAAATAGTATCTCCCGCTTACTGCAAATTTTAATATATTTAATGTAGGTGTCTGATAACTTTTGGTAGTGCCTCAAAAATTGCGGTAAAGCCTTGCGTTAACATTTCAACCCTTTTTAACATTCGACTAAGATTTAAGTATCACAAAAATCTATGTCTCTACCTTTGGAAGGAGCTCTGTGTTCTTCGACATTAGCCCTGCTGCAGAACAGACGTCATGAAAATTATGTTAGCCCAACCACGCCCAGGAACACGAACGATCGTTAAAAAAGACAATAAAAAAACTCACGTTTCTGTTATCGATCGCCGTAAATAGAACTCGAGCAAACATAGAAGCGAAACACATCGAAGAGTTTCTGTAGTTAGGATGGTACAAATTGCACGGTTTAAATCTAGGCGAAGGAACGCCTAACGTGCTGTTCAACTTGTTTTTACTGTTGCGTCTGTCCATTAACCGCTGTTTCTACTTGTATTGATATTTGTAAATGTTAAAGACAGTATAGGATCACATATTTTCTATTGACCTTGCCATCTAATACTTAAAATCAATTAAACCAGATAGTATCGTACCACGGCCAACGTTTAAAGGCAGTGGACCAAGTAGAACTGGCGAGTAATGGTCAGACACAATAGCCAAGTTTCACACGTACCTCAAGAATGTTCAACATCGATTTCCTCGACAACGAAGCCTCGTAGGGAAAAACATTATTAGACATTTCTTATTCAGTTTTATCCAGAGGATAACGCTATTATATCTCCCTCCTCGAAACATGTTCTACTAGCTAAAATATATCAGACTTTCCTTTAAAATTCCTCGTAATAATTAATCCAACGCGGAAGGAGTTGAGCAGCCCTTTATAATTTCTAGTTTTCTATATTTTCTCGAGAAAACTCGTCTCTACTGTGACGGGGGTCATTGGGTGAGTCAGGTGCACGCAATATTGCTACGCAAATCGGGGTCGAAAAGAAAAAGATCGACGAGCAGAATCCTAGAAGCGAAATAAGAGAAGTCGGAAGGTAGGGCGGGGTCGAGATAAAATAAAAGATGAACGGATGTGCAAATTCGAAGGCGATCGGCCGGCGTCAGGTGCTCCATGGAAATATACAATTCTCATGAACGAGGGCGGTAAGCTACGGCAGCGGTTGCAGCCACGACGGCCCAGAGAAGAGATACCGAGCTGCGTCGTTGCAGCTGCGGCTGCTCGAACTGTCGAGTGGATCAACCGTTCTGCCCTAGTGTCATAACGAGCAGAGAGAGAGATGCGAACGGAGAGAAAGATAGAACGAGAGAGAAAACGGGAAACAGGGTCACGATCACCTCGGAAATTAAACGCAACGACCGCTGCGAAGCCAGAAGATACGAATCGTTACTTGCTCGATTTCATCTCTGTTGAGGTCATCTACGTTCTGGTTTATCGCAGAAGTTCTCTTAGACTTCACGTTATTTACAATTACATTTTTTTTATCATGGTAAAACAGTGATTATACGAACGGCGTATACCAATTTAACCCTTTCAGATTAATGTACTAATGTAATTTAATTTTTGAGTTAATTTGGGCTAAAATTAGTATAGGAAAAATAGAAAAAAATCCTAATTCTAATAAAAAAAACCCTACCACGACCAGTCAAATGACCGTTCTTATATACAATATACATATAAATTATATACAATTGTTTCATGCATTATTCGATTTAGTATCACGTGAAATATTTTTGCATACAATTAAAAAAGTGTCTTTAAAACTAGTCATTTGTCTGATTACGATAAAAATAGGTACAAATGGGATAGGTTTAGTGTTAAACATTTAGCCCTTTGCACTCGAAGTCATTTCGTTACAGAGTGTTTAGTTACCACTAGAAAAAGTACCCAAATATTTACCAGTCGAAAAAGAGTTTTTAAGCCCTCCTGTATTCTGAATAGTATCGCTAACCTCCTAAGCAAACGGGCGGTTGAAATTTTCCCACTCGAAACTGGAAATTAGTCCACAGCCGAAAGGGCTTGAATGCTCGAAGTCGCAGATCCTATCAGTAGCAGGTAGCGCGGTTTTAATAGCAGATTGTCCGGGTTCCGCGCGACGAAGCAGGTTTAAAGCGGAACGCAGCGTACAGAGGGTGGCAAAGTTCGTCAGCGGGTCGGCGAAAGGTTGGGAACGCTCTTTCGAGGTGGTAACTTTTAGCCACGCTCGTTGGCCAGCTGCTGTTGTGTCCCCCGTGTCGCCTGTAAAAGCGTTAGACGCTGAGACAAACACGCGAACCCGACTTCAACTCGTGAATCGCGCGCGTTTTGTAACGATAATGCGAAAACTTGGCCGCGAAGAGAATAATTCCCGCGCGAAACCCGTAGTGGGATCCTGTAGTACGTGTTACCCTCGCCTTTGGCTCCCTCTCTCGCCCTCTGCCTCGCTTTGGCCGTAGTTTGCATTTGTTGCTGAATTTATGAGTCTCTGTCGGTGGTTTACGACTCTCCGCCAAGATGGAGGATTGGATATTTCGTTTCGTCGATCGACCGTTGTTACACGAGGATTACGAGTCGTATCGTCCCACCTTGTATCTCCACCCACCCACGGTATCCTTTGTCCTAGCAGTCAGGCGAATGGTCGTACGATGCTCGTTTAATTACTTTCATCTTGCGCCCCACCGCTCTTCCTAATTTCCTTTTCAGTCGTCGGGTCGCCCACCAATGCGAGCACTGGCGCGTTATAACTCCGTGGGTCTCGAGAGGGGATAGAATTTTGCGAACAGCATGCAGAGAAAACTAATGAAAAAGATTTTGACCTTTGAGAGATTCTGACAGGTATTACGGTGATGGCTAATTGCAGTTCACGAGTCGCGAGCAAGTCTAGACTCTAACTATTGGAAATGCGTTAAAATGGAATAATAAAATACTAATTTTATTAATTAAAAGTTTTGATTTTATTTTTAAAATGTCATTAATAATGATTTAGAAAGAAAGAATTTCTAACTGTATACACTGCAGTATTGACACATCTGTTTAGGCTCTAGGAAACTATAGGAAGGGTCCTCAATGGCACTTGAGAGGGCAGGCCATATCCTAAAGTTTCTCTTTTCTTATTCTGCAATGACAGTTATATACATTATACATATATTCTCAGTATATTTATATTTGTAGTAAAATAAAAGGTTGAATTCTAGCAAATGTTCTAACACTAACCGATTTCTTTTTAAAAACAATGGTTAAAGAGAGATTGATCCTATTTTAAAAAATCCGCTAAATACATTTTTCTTTATTCTACGGTAAGGTGAAGTTTGAGGAACATTAACCTGCAAGATAATATGCGCCACTGGGCAAGAGCTTTGCCCCGTCGATACTCGTTCCGCCCCGTAAATTCCGTTGTGCGATGAGGGCGGAGTTTCGTTGTTTCAGAAATCGAGCGTTTTTATGGCCCATTTTCGTCGTGCTTCAGCTCGCAATCCGTTTCGCACGAGCAACGATTGTGATTGTCAGGTGAAAGGAATTCAGGGATTCGTGACTACGAACACTGCAATTAATATACTTTTTCGCGATTTCCTTGTAATTGTAACTTCGGTAATTAATGGGCAATTCAATTTCATGACACGATGAGATCTTAATATGCAAATGCCCTAAAATGTCTGACCCAACACAATTCATTCTACTTTGAATGTCTGACCAGGCGCGATCTCGTACAGTATTATTCTACTTAATGTGTTGTGTACGCCCAAACACGTGAAATACGAAATGAAAGTTTTAGGGCTTGTTCAGAGACTGCGGAATCTGCGCGGATATGCAGGAAAGGGGAAAAGTTCTACCTCGGTGCTAAGATGGAAATCGAAGAAGCAATAAGGTTTGTGGTTGCTCTATCAAAAAAGTAAGAAACACAGAAAAAGGCAGTATGGGTGCATCCAATATTAACTCTCATGTGATATAATGTCAATAGAACCGCGCGGAAATCGTGTCTGAAGTAGGGCTTAGCTATTACATCTACCAACTAGCAATGAAAAATTCGCTCGGTTCGATTTTCATATTTTACGCAAAAAAATCAATTCAACCGTAAAGTGTACCATTTCGCGTGGCGTCACGTTGCATTTATATTCCATCAGTTTCCATTTCACGTCCCGTTTTCCTCTGGATCCGATTTTTAACGTAATACAAATTTCACTGGCGCCGTATACTCGTGAAAATGTTATTACACGGCGAGTCCATTCTCGCAAACTAATGCCTCGGGACGCCAAACAAACTTGACGACGCATCATTGTTACCTAATTCGCATCCAGCAGTCTGTTAAGTCCTCTGTAGTAAACCCGATGCTCTGGAAAATCGCGTTACACTTACAAGACCGTTATACCGTGATGGAGGATCAAGGCGTAATAATAAATGCGCCCGACACCTGTAAACCGTAACGATCAGGGTAAATTAACGAGAGAACGCCGCGGTACGCTGGTCCTAGCTAACACGCAGCAACTATGATGCAGAGAATCTGTCTAGTATTCAAACTGTGAGTCACGAAAGGAGAAATATAAGAGTGGAAAAGTTGCATCATTTTCCTGAATGGAAATTCAAATTTCTTAGTGTACGATTCAATCAATTATGTGATGATTTTGGGGTAGTAAAAAATCTTCTTGCGTCTTAACTAAGCCATCGTATGGATAGAAAGAAAAATTCCCAGAATATTTCACATTTCTCGATTAATTAGTTTTTCAATTAGTGACGTAGCACTGTGATAGAATTAATCGACTATAGTCGTGATATTAATTTTTAAAGTTTTTTTATTTTCAATACCGGAAAGCAGTTAAAATTTCAATCAAAGTCGAAGAACTCGTTATTGGCCCACTGTCGAATTTTTATTTTCGGAATAAACTTCGGAATTTTTCATTTCGAAATTCGTCATTTTACAACTAGGCTATTTGTAGATAGATGCATTGCAAAGGAATAATATAATTTACAAATATTTTTATTCATCAGAAAAACGAATCGAGTGATGTCAGTCATTTATTCATTTATTCATTTATTTATTCTTCCATTTTTTCCATGGTTATCCAGTTAAATATGCATAACTTTTAACAGTCAAATGGTCGACTGTATCTCAATTAATGCCCTTCTTAACAAAATATCATTGTTCTAACACATTTTATAGCTTTAACACAGACTCGGTCTGTAGCAGACTCTATTTAGTCATGCTACGTAGCACTTGTTGTAAAAACTGTAGAAAATGGTGTGAGGGCAAAGACACAGAGGAGCTTCTTAAGGCGGCTCGTAACGTCTCCCCATTAACGTTTACCTCGAAACGATGGTAGAATCCTGAGAAAGGAGACGAAGACCATCGACGTAGAGCGACCCTCGCAGAAGTTGTCGCGGACGAGACCTCGAATGGCGTGCTAAAGCTCTTCTAGCCACACGGTTATTTGTATGGTAAAGTTACTGCGTCGTAGGACGCTTCAATGCGCCTGAATTACATTACTGATCGTCGAGTTACCAATGGTAATAAGGACTGCTTTGCTTTTTGTCTGTCTACGTTCTGCGGTTAAATGTGTCTTCCGCTCCAGGGGCTCGACAAAAATCTATTGCTTTCTCTTTGCATTCTCTGAGAGCATGGGCGTCAACGTCTTCCATAAACTGCTGAACTGAAATTTGAAATCTTGCGGGAACTATCGATTTCCTTCTCTTTCCATTACAACAATGGGCTTAGAAAATATATGATTCTAGACAAATTTGCTATGACTTTTGATGGATAATACATTGCACACACGACTAAAAAAGAAAACGAATGAAGAAGAAAAACTTTACTTCATTGGTAAATAGATGATTAAAAGATGAATGGATAAATAACGGTTAACACACTACTCCATTATTCGAGAAAATTCTCCTTTTTTTCAATCTTTAATGCGTTCGATGAGAATTTCATCGTATCGATTTCATCACCGAGCTCTTTCTCATTACAGAGCACTCGTAATTAGGTTACCTCAATGTTATCACAGAGCAATCCCAGTTCGTCGATTCTGCTCTCGTAATGGCTTCCCTGTGCATTCATCTTTCCTGTTTAATTCGTCCAGAGGAAGTCACGTTACGCCGTCCCTTACAGCGTAAGTTCCGAATACTCCGGTGCATTTATACTCTGCTATTTTCATAAGGAAATTCAGATTCATTGAATAATTGCGAGTATTCGAGAAAATTAAGTTTACGTTCACTTGTACACGTTGGTAAAACTTACGCTGTGATTCGAATGCGAATAACACGGAGCAAATAATTAATTATTTTAAAATAACGAATTTCCATTAGGAACATCTGTGAAGCAATATCACAAATAATTTGACACTAATGGAACACGCTGGAGGATGAATATTTAATGTGAAACGTTTTATGCAAAATGTTTACCTAATTTCAACATATATTACACATGGAATTTATCTTGCTTAGTTAATTGAATAGCTTGCTAAATAATTTAACGGCTTCGTTTACGGGAAAAAAGGAGAACTCTTGAAGTCAAGAAATTTCCTTGAACTACGATGGGATGCGTTTCGGGGATTAGTCCTACTTTGTTTCCCGTTACGACGAAAACTTGGTCGAAACAAAAATTGGACTACTTTCGAGGCTCCCTGGAAATTGGAGGCAAAAGAATTAAAACTGCGGAGAGGAAACCTACGCGAAACATGGAAGCAACAAAATTGTTTTCTTCTTCTTCTCCTATTTATAAAACTTCGAAGCCCGCGAGTAAATTCATTTCAGCGAATAAATTGGTATTGAAATTTCCACAATTACGAAACGATATCGCAAACCTATCGCGGAACACCTTGTTCTTGCCGCGTGAAATAATTTATTTCGCGAGAGTATACCCGTTAAACGTATCTTAATTACCTATCTCGCGAATGTATCTGAATTCCTAAAATTTGAACGACCACGTTAGCATGAGCTGCCTCTGTATTAAGTAAATGAATAAGTAACTTTCACGAGCGGTAACAAGAAACGAATTTTATCAATTCTTTTGTGCTAGTAATTAGCACACCTTTGTGCGGCCGTTTAATTACGAGTGGGTTTCGGAACGACAGTTTCTTGTTTAAAGAAAAATTCCGAATAATTAAGAAGAGTAAGGTTTGTTTATCTGATAGATAAAAAATTTGCTCAACTCTGATCGAACCGTCCTGTTGCCTCAGTGCTCCGTTTCACATGCAATTAACTTTCCATCTCGTCGCCTGCGCGTCGACGCTTTTGTCGCGTTCGGAAACGCGTTTCGAACGAACGGAAGGACACACCGCCGTCGCAATATTGTGCGCAGGCCGCAAATTTTTCATTTCGCCCGATTCTATCACGCGTCAACTAGAACGAGAAATATTCCCGCGACTTTGCGTTATTGCACAAGCAGAATCCAATAGAGGTCGTACATCGCCGCTCGTAAGCGCAGCTTGACAGGCCTGCTCCCGTTCTACGGATGCTAAACGCGCTTTTTCAAGAAGCGTCCCCTCTTCGTGTCCCCGCCAGGAATTTTATTCCAACTAATAAATCACTCGACGACTAGTAGAAATAAAAAATAAAACCATTCTACCAGGGATAAGGAAGACGTAAGACTACTTTGAATTCCCCCTTTTTTCTGACTAGTGACGCATTTTATCAAGGGGTAAAGACAAGTTGGAGATTAGGAGAAAGTGGATTTTTTTTTTAAATAACTTAATGAATGTACGTAGAAAGAAATCGGCTCAATAAAAACACTTTCGCAACTGCCTGCGAATGTATTTTAGCATATTATGGCTAACAGGATAATGCCATAATGCTTGTGTTTCCAGCGCTATAACAAACGTACGCCGCCCCTCGTACGTGTGAAGGGTTGATGGCGCAATTTCAATAAAGCTTAAGAGGGAGAACGGTTTAAATCCCCAGGAAAAGTACTAACGATCGGGAACGATTTCGTCGGAATCGCATTTCCGAGCTGAATCGATGCGATTCTTGACAGTTCCACTTACTTCCGGTTGCGACCGTAGAGACGTGGTAAATGTGATCCACCAGGTGTAACGTCGAACGTAAAATTCACCTAGCGCGTGTCGCTTTTCAAGATAAGGGACCTTAGAAATCGAATCGCTTACCAGGAATATATCTCGCAACTAATAGCCGCTGGAAATGTTCTTACCTTCTTCGACGATTATGTTCCTTCTATTTTCTCTCGAGATATAGGAGATAGTTACCAAAGTCGTACCATTTAACCCATTCACTGCCAACTAAGAGGTGTCTCGTAGTTCAAGCTGATTGCAAATACTCAAAGGCAAGGTTTCGTGCCTCTTGAGTCACGAGTTATTGAAAAAGTAGATCGTAAATTTTCTTTTTAAAACAACAGATTTAATATCACTTCTTATTATCAAAATAATAACCTAAGTTACACATCTGTGTTAAATCTTGGCGCCTAAGGCAAAACGCTTTAAATTTGCCTGGCAGTGAATGGGTTAATCCTTCTCGGACCCAATTCATTTTAGAGCCATTGATATGGAACGCCGAATGACAAAAATAATAATACTTCAATCCCATGAAATCGTTCAGTAATCCCATGAAATAGAGCACAACATACAGAAAACGTACATATACAAAACTAATCTCAAAATGATGTATAAGTTTATACGAACCTTCTTTATTATGTTTCGATTCTTGTTAAAAAGCCCAATCCTGGATATTATTTCCAGACATCAAAACCTGAGACGGTTACCCGACAGTAATAAAGAATAACGATTGGTTTAGACCTCTTCGTATATTTCCCACATTTTCGAGGAAAATATAAAGATTGGTTGGTGCGTTCCAATCGTAAAATCCCAAGCGGAAGGAGAGGAACCATTTATTATTGTGACACTCGCGATAAGAGACCTGCTCCTCGTCCAGGCAATCATTTCAAAAAATATCAAACCGTAATCGACTTTAATACGTGAACTGTAGTCCATTTTTGAACGAAATAAGTGTATCGTGGTGATCGATGTATGAAAATGTCTATAAAATACTTAAAAATGAGAATATAAAATACTTTTCTAGAACTTCGAGTGATTTGGACCATTATCAATCAATACTGTTTCCGCAGAGTGTATTTTTACATCATGTGAAGAAGGGTTGAAAAATACAGAGCAGGATTTTACATAATGTAATTCCAAATGGGAGGATTTGTCAAAAAACCCAATTCTTTCAGGGGGTAGGTTATAATCATCATTTATGACTCCCTGCGTTATAAATTACGATCCCAAACGTTGAATTATGTGTCACTTCCGAAGTCCGGAAACGCTTCGCTTCCACAGGAATTCTTTTCCCAGGACGTCCGCGCAGGCACAGGCGAGTTCAAACTTGAATCAATGGGCTCGATTAAAGAAGGAAATGTAAGAACTTTTTACGCGCCACGGCAATAACTCTTGGAAATAATGGAGTCTGAAACCGGACGAGATATCGCATACGTTTCCGCTCTTTGAACCTAATGGCATTGTTCCACCATGTTTTGTTCCAATATTATCGCTGAATACCTCGCCCCCGAGGGAGAGTTGCCAAAAGCTTAAGGTATTTCGTTCTGTTCTTCCTATTTAGGATTGGCTTTTACGCAAATTAATAGTGGAAATAGACACTAAATTTGAATCGATTCAACAAGAACAAATTAATTCTTTAAATATATTAGCGACTAGCTGCGTCCCGCATATAATATTAATATATTATACCTAATAAGTTCCCTTAAAATTCGCCTTATAATTTTCAATTCATTTTTAACATAAAAAACGTTATTATGGTTTAAACATAAAAGCTGGATATATCGCGTAGCTAACTTAAGGATAGTGTAGCTTTCTATATATGTGGGATTCTATTTTTAGCGAGGATGAGGGGAGGTGAATAAAGTCAGTATTGAACAGAACGAACAAATATTTAATTAAAACAAGGGATAAAAATAACGGTGCTTCCCGGTTGCTCGCGATCGACTGACTGTCGTCTTCCGATTGTTCTTTGACGACCTGTCCGCGCCTCTTATGTTTTATAATCTAAAACATTAGGACATTTCCACATTCTTACATGCTGCAGTCTTTCCATTCACGTCGCATGCCCTACTGAATGAACATGTATTACTGAAAAATTGTTTAAATCAGTTCAGTAGTTTCGGAGATTATCCCCTACATACAAACAAATAAACTTTACCCCTTTATAATATTAGTATAGGTATAGATCTCTTTAGATGTGAGAACGACAATTTAATTTATTAAACAACGTTTACCATTAAAAATCAATTTCTCTGCAATGTTCATTATTCGTACAATTAATTTTCATTGTTGTACCAATTATTTCTGTCGTCAATTATTTGATTTGGAAAGATTTAGCAACGAACACGATTTCACCACTGGATGTTGATTGCATTCGGTAATAGGAATGAAAATGAAGAGATACTATTTAAGTGATCGATACGGTTTGGGCAACTTTATCTTAACTCCACACTATTCGTCTAAGTCTAAAAGCTAGCGCTGACTTGGATCGACGAAGAAAATCCAGGGAATAGGAAGTGGAAGTAATCCTTTTCCGGTATACGCGTTCCCTCGGAGATGCATTACTTATAGTACATTTAACTCGAGGAATAGCTGCGCCTCCATCCTCATTGGACTTTCATGTCGGATAATCGGTGCCCCAGAGAGACCCGTTCTTCCGGGGCGAACTTTGTGTTCGATTTCATTATGCTACCGCGTTGTTACTTCGATAATGCATATTTATGCACCGCAAGGGAACTCATGCATGCGATTATCGTTTCATTTGATTTGAAAAATAAAGAAAGAACATGATATAATACACTCGAGGCATAATTACAAATCAAAGGTAAGCCAATCCACACCAAATCGATCATTTTTTACGATCTACATAGGAGGAATTTTAGTGAAATTGAAATGAAATGTAGTTCACGTGAAAATAGGAGGGTTTTAAGTAATCATTTTGTTGGATTTGAGTTTTCTTTAAAATACTGCGGTAAGAATAATAAACAGTGTATGTAGAATACTGTTGTGTAATAGTCGTCCAGGAATAACCAATACAACAGATTATGAAGTCCTTATGGCTTCGTCATCATCCATATTGTTCATACATGAATCGAAATCCGATGCCATTAAAATTATCAACGATTGCGGACTTCAAGTGCGTGATTCCGTTACTAGCGTTGCCTTCGAAACGTATTCCAACGGCTTTAAAAATCATTACACTTTGCTTCTCCAATTTGCGAACATCGGTTTTCAACAATCCCACTCTGTTATCAATTGGTGCCCTCCAAGAAATATCCAATTGCGATACAAAATCGGAAATACGATAGTATCCGATATCTGTAGAGTGCTGGAGAGGTCGTCGAAGGAACCTTCCACGTTGGAAAGTCCTTACTATTGGAAGTGTTTCTTGTTACTCATCAATAGACTGCGGAAGTTTATGCACAATAAATATTTAACATGCATACGACATTTATGCACGAAAAATATGCAGAATATGTAAAGTATATATGTAGATATATACATATAGAATGTAGTATAATAAGCATGTATTATTATGTTACAGAATATTCACTATATACAGGGTGTCCCAAAACTGTTGGAGGTCCTTTGAAGGGGTGGTTCGGGGGATGATTTGAAACAACCCCAGAATATTGGGATTCTTCTTATTTTCCTTCGTTGGGCCTAGAATCTCAAACGACACCCTCCGTATCGATTTCAAGAACCACATGGTGCTTACTGCATCAATGGGACCGAACCGAGTTTTCTCCTTGAAAATTATCAAACTTTGAAGCGTTATAGCTTGAAATCTAATAAAAATCGGGTAAATATATTAAAGCTTAATGAATTCGCCTTGAAAAGTACTATCGCATGGAATAAAAAATATATATATAGTTCCATTTGAAAAACGAAACTTGACCATCATATCTCGTTAAATAACAAAGTTAACAAAAATTCCTTCTCGCTGAAACATGAGCCCCATTTTACCATGCAATTTCCATATTTGAAATTTTGCATTCGGCCGATAGTTTTGGAGTTAGAGCTCCGTATCACTTAGGCGGGGATACCTTGTATGTCTCTCAGATACCCACACCTCCGATACCAGCCCATTCATATTTCTTTTGCCCGTAGTTTTGTCCGAGTAGCCCCGACCACCGGTGTAATATGATTCTCACCGATTGATACGCTTCTGTCGAGTGTTTTCTTTTTCTCGGACCTCTTTTTCCTTTCACTATCTGTCGTTTTCTTTGCGAAATACGTAATTTGTTGCGAATTACGTCGTGTTTGGTCTCATTTGAATCAAAAAAATGTCAGGAATATGATGATAACAGTTTTACAACAAAAACGGTAATAATAAAAAAAAGTTTGATCGTTGCATTAGCATTGTGTCATCGAGATATCCGATCTCGGATCATGTTACTGTCCACTTATCGTAGAGAAACTTGTGCATTTAAGGAGACTGTTGAATTATATATGTATATCCGCTTCTATCATCGTTATCATGACGAGTCATCAAATATCAATTTAAGTTTGAATTATGTTAGAATAATGTAAAAATGGAATATGTCACTGTTTGAATACAAAATATTATGAACC
This sequence comes from Hylaeus anthracinus, assembly GCF_026225885.1. NCBI lineage: Eukaryota > Metazoa > Arthropoda > Insecta > Hymenoptera > Colletidae > Hylaeus > Hylaeus anthracinus. Next base: position 5,754,131 of record NW_026533254.1, read on the forward strand.
TTGCAAAGTTCCACAAAAAATTAACGTGTTAAAATTAGATTATGTTCCTTGTTTGAGTCTTTCTCGCCTAGGTGTTTATAATTCCTTGCAACTTCTGCATAGAGTACCTACGTATTGATATCTATGCACGCACACTCGGGTATTCAATACAGCAATTGCACACAGCTGCGCCTTAATGAGCAATTTGCTTCTTAATCGTTACTATCATCGGTTTAGTCGATAATCCATGGCTCCCGGACTATTGTTACTGCAGCGTGGACCATTAAACGTATATCAAGCGGAACGACGCGAACGATTAATATAAATTCCAAACAGATGGGAAATTAAGGTCCTATATGTATAGATTTTCGACTGTAATTATCATAATATAAGGTCGAATTGAGGCGCGTTAACGGTATGATTGGTGGATATTTCGAAATGTCACACTGTACATGAAAACATTTTGAATTTACGAAATTGTATTTTGCATTTGAAATTTCAGTCTTTTAATAGCATGTACTTTTTCCTCCACTTTGTAGGTCCAATAGTTTTATTACTTTCTGGAAACCGTTCCTAAATAAAACGTGTATTTTATCTGAATACATGAACATCGTTCATACGAATGTATAAACTCATATTCTTGTTATTAATGACATCAAAGCGTAAATACTTTAATTCCCCTGCGAGTGATTCTAAAAACTGTCGAATCGATCAAAGCGCGAACAAAAACAAGATGAATTTTCATAATCCAGGCGGAAAGAGCTCTTCCACCAAGATATTAACACACATATTTCGTTTCAGTGGACGGTTTAAAGATAAACAGGATTGAAAATGATTAAAATTCATAATATTTTCTGGCACACGGTATCAACAGACTCGCGAATTCCGGTGCAGTCGAACACTGTGATTTCACAGCTTCAATCATTGATACGGCCCCACAGAATGGCTCTTAAAACAACAATATCGTTATTTTCGAAAAAAATCTAGATTGACCCGACCTCGCGGTCACTGTTTTCCAAAGATAAATCTTCCTTTGTTTTATTAAGAGGCGAACGTTATTCGAGATTTTATCTTCGCGAGCTCGTTGAAATTTTTTTTGCCGTTCCCTTGGTTGTCGCTTTTCTGCGAGATCGTTTTTACTTCATTCATTTCCGACTCCGGGGGATAGAATAAGTTATGGAACGACGAGAGCTTTATTATGCTGGTCAATATCTGTTAATGATTGATCGCGAAGGACTCGGAGTAAAAAGCTTTGTCTTAAAATCGCTGCTGAAAAGCGACACGTGAGAAAAGTAGCTGAAATCGCACTCGAAGAGAAATGTAAACCACGTGAAGCATGTTTGCAAAACTTATATTAAAATAAAGGTGACTTTGATGCAAGTTTGGAAGATTGAATTTGTCTCGCAAACATATAAAAAAACTTGAAAAATGCGAAAAATACAAAAGAATATGGTAAAAAAAGAATCACAAAGAAATATGGACTGATTTTCACTGAAATTAACTGTTTCGGATTTGGAATATTTGAATAGATTATAAAAGTACATTTAAAAATCTTTTCTGGATTGAAGTAATCAGTGATAGAAAAAAGCTTTCTACCTTGAATTAATTTCACATTCCACATTTTCATGATCGCACATATAAATATAATTAGAAAAAAACAGAATTGAGCTACTCTGACGTCCATTGTAGCAGTTTTGCGCTCGGTCTTTAGCAATGTATATACGTGCTTCGTTAATGTCTGGAGCAACGTCAGCAGTATTCAGACCAATAATTATACCCGTCAGGTCCATAATCTGCAGTAGATTGCAGAAGCCTTCATTAAAAGTGCGGGCAGCAATATATGCGGCGTTATGGACGGTTTTTGCCCCATCGAATAAAAACTTAGAAGCTGTCTTTCAAACGACTCTCGATATTATTTTGGCGATATCCTAGGCACTGTCCGAGGAGATCATCCTTACTTCATATACGAGATGAATAGCTTTGGTTCTTGTTCCCTCTTTAAGTGTGCAAACATGTTCGAATATTGCCAGTTATAGTATAACCTCCAGCTTTCATCCTTCTCGTTTATACGACGCCATTTGTGGTCGTACTTAACCAGTCAGCTGTGTTTGACGAGTATACTCGTTGTACATAAAAAGTAGTGACCATTGTCTATTTAAATTGCAATTTTAGTGAAAACTGAAACATATTCTCAAATTTCAAGATGTTTGGAATATTTTGCCAAATATATTTTCCGTGCGCCAGTACCTCGACATGATAACCATACCTGACCCCACTCGAAGATGGTGGGTTTGTAAAACGACAAACGGGCGCCTAATATCTGATCATTAGTATCAGTACCACTGTTAGGGGTTCTTTTTCTGACGAACCCTCTATTAGCCGATCAGGAAAAAGAATGGAAAGACAAGCCCTCTCCATTGTTATATTCATCAAGGCAAGTATACTTAGAGTCCTCGATCTAACTTTAGTTTCAAGCAGTTGTAAGGAGTTTTGCTTTTGGGTCCTTTTCTTTTGATGAAGTCTATTGTCATCAACAACACCAGGAGACGGACCCTCTAATATTTTAACAGCGACATTTACTCTGTGATTGACGAGTGCGCGCTCTCAAAAGAGGGCGCTACAGCTAACTGATTAATTATAAATAAGAAAGTCACGAGAGGGTCTATTAACCAACGGGGGCATTACCATTCTTCCTTCCATTGTTCCACACGTTTCAGCATCAAAAATGTTCGCAACAGGCTACCAGTTCTCGAAGCGCTTATTTAATAACCCCGAGCTCGGTATCGGCACTCGATGAGGCAATATCGGCTTGTTGCTTCGGCGAGCGTAAACACGAAGAGACGTGAAAAAGAGTCGCGGAGGCGGAGATAGTCGTGTTTCCACGCGAAATTCATTTCGCTGAGGGCATTTCGCAACTCGTTCCTTTTTTTTCCACCCTCACTTCCTACGGTGCTCATATCTCGTTAATTCGCTACGAATGATACGCACACGGACGGGAACGCGGACACAGTCGCGCGTACCTCCGTAAAATCCGCAGTTGCCCGAGCGCCACGAAACTATCGAATGGGAGTTCGAAGAGAGAAACGAATCGTTCGTCGCCTCGCGTCGTTCGATCCCCTCGTTTTAGCGGGCTCGATGAAAATTTGGCATGCTCGAATGATCGCGCGAAGCCCTCGATACTTCGTTGCCCGCATCTCCTACGTATTTCCATGGGAGCGAATTTATGGTGCTCGGGGAAAGATTGGAGCAAGTCGAAGCATCGCCTCGATCGTAGGGGATTTTCAGGGCGATTGCTTCGATCTATCGCTAGACTGACCGGAAACGTCGTCACGGTGAATCGTCGAGGGGTATTCAACCTCTCTGACGCCCACGTCGATGGACCGATGTGACTTTTGCGGAGGAGATAGGGAACATTCTTATGTAGATACAAATTTCGAATCTGGAGAGGAGTGATGTATTGTATAAACAGGAGGTAAAAATGTAGAGTAGAATATTGCATCTGTGATAGCATTGCTATCTATGATAAATAGTGTAACATAAATACAATTTTTATGTAAATATATTTATATACAGGAACAATTGGCGGTACAAGCGAGTAGAGGGTGATTTTATATAAAAAGTTGAATCGAAAATGTAGTTCGATATTAAAGTTAAGTGTTCGATTAAACATTAATAATAATTAAGGTTTGGAATAAGTATTCATTCGAGACATTAATCGTGAGAAATTTGTCAATATTATAATATCTACCAAGCAATCTTCTAGTAGCTAACAAGCAATGATTAATAAATTGATTTATTTGCACCCATGATTCATCAAGCTAGAAAACAATTAGCCAGTTCCTTTAGTCGACTACAGCAAAGATAATCCTGTTCGAAACTAAAACGGACATTACTTCTCGCAATGCATGCACTATTCTTCCATCGATCGAGACAAAATCATTAAAATCAATAGCGATGCGGTACGAGGAGCGTTGAAGAGCTGGGTTATTCGTTTAATTTCACACAGGACATGATAAAAATAATCTCTCGAATGACGCGGAGGAACCTGTGGCCAGCCATCGGTCGCGTTTCAGATGGAATCCGAATCCTGACATTTGCATCCGGCGCTTTACGTCTTGTTTTGCATAAAACAGGCGGCAGTATCAGGCTCTCCTCAGTCCGGATAATGGATTCTCCGGCTCTCCACCTTTCTTCCAGCGAATTTAACGCGAGCCTCCATTGTCCCCCCGATGGCGGCGGCTCGTAAAATGCTAATTTGCGGCCGGGGCGCTGCTGGAATGGATCAGATCGGTTAGCACGAGTGGATAAAAATCGTTGGAATACCAATCGAGGAAATCCTTGAAAACGAGCCCGCACGACGATCGATCCTCCTGGCTTCTGTACAAATCACGTTCCCGTGTGGTACACAGGTGCTCTTGTAAAATGCGATCTCTCGTTCATGCATGCGCTATACAGTCGCGTCGATAAGTATGTCGGCCTGGGACACCTTTTCAAGAATTTTCTATGTATCCGCTGTATTTTTCTCATGAAAAATACGTATGCATTTATACATAAAATATGTATTATTATTATGAGATATATTAAATCATGAGTAGAAAGGAAAATTCGAAGGATGAAATGATAACATGTATCATTCGAGCACAGAATATTTTTTACCCGAAGTAATTATTTACAATAATTCATACACAAAATAAAAGTAAATGTAAAAATATTCAATAACGAATAAAGTATTTTAACGACACGTTAACTAACTTACCAGCGCGACTGTACACACGGACACTGCATGTTCCCGGCGCACTCATTGTCTGCCTCGTGTGCTGCACACTCGTGCCAACGACGAGCGTGTCTGCACGATATTCTAAACAACACTCCGGATTGACATTAGATATCAGTGAGGCTAGTCACGCAGGTAAACGTGCCCGCGGTACCGCGACTTGCCGGAAAGTAAATTTTAATTGAGGCACGAACCTCTCGTTCCGCCTTGAAGTTCGTCGCGTTTCGGTTACAAGGGATTCCCCTAGTTGCTTATTCTCCCCGCGGCCTTATTCGGTCACGATATTTCTCGGTTGGCATTAAACGAGGGGACAAGTTTGATGGTACGGAAGCGTTCGGATTTGTTTCGTGGTTTCCACGAACGAGAAGGGAGGATTTTCTTGGGAAAGATTCGTGTAATACTTTCTTAGGGCAAGAATGTAGAAGCTTTTTTCTTATGTTCTAGTGTGTTGATTTCCGAATGTATTCTTTTAAGCAGAGACCGAATGCCGTTATATGTAGAGGTTTCGGTATCATAACGATATCTCTTTTGATGTTATTGTGACATATCCTTTGTAATACCGATTCAAACTCTGCTTTTAAGAACAAGCTTGTCCCACTTTACACTAGTTAATATGTGCTCACCAGACTTATGGTTATTAAAGGATGAAGTCTGAAACTTTGCGTGCTACAATGCTCGGTTAAAAACTAACATTCCACACGGAATAGGGATAGTGGCAGTTTCGAGGCGAGACAATTACTGGATGGTTTTACGGATGTGCGTCGTGGTTGAGGGGGTGGCATCGGAAGCCATTATTTCAGGATTAAAAGAAGCTTTCACGGGTCTATCTAATTATCGAGTTGCTATCTGACTGTATTCCTCAGGGAATAACGAGAAAAGAAGGCAAAGACGAAGGGATATACTATCCCCGCGCACGGTATTACAACGAACCTATTTCTTGTCTCTCCTGGGTCTCGGTTGGCCAATAAAAGAGTTTATCGAGGCATCATTTAGAAGATAAAATTGAAAATCCCCCCTACTCGTCTCCTCTGTCGTCAAAACGTTTCGCCAATATCGTCTGTTTACCTGTCCTCTACTTTGTGAGAGATATGTCAAGCGCAGAGGAACAGCCTGGAAGCTGAAGAGCTGGTGCAACATATTTTATGGCAATCAAAAGTTCTTCGGCAAAATCTTCCCCCTTCTGGTCGTAAATGGTGTAATGGCGGGGCTTCGAAAATTTATTGCAGATTAGTTTGGTACATGCGCGAAACTATACGGTCGTGCGAGGGGTACGACGGCTAAAATCCATTACAGCGGTCACTATGTATAACGCGCGCGACTAACATGCGTCATCCATGCAACAAAACGATCCAAAGCGTTTGATGAAGTATATACGTTACATTAGGATTACTCACAAAATAATATACACCTTTTGAAAAACCTTTAACCTGCTAACTGCGGAATTTAATTTGAAAAGATCACCACAGAGTGAGGAATTAAAATCAAGCAATGTCGAGTATACACGTCGAACGCACTTAACTGGTTATTTTGCCAATAAGGATATAATCTCCTCGTCGGTAAGGAACGATCGATATCAATGGATAGAGAAAGAACGCTTTCGATTCGCAGCGTACAGAATCGAGCGATCAAATGTAGTTAAAGCTGCCTCTAAAGCTGCTACCCAGGAGTAGCAACTCACAGGACATCGTTGTATTCCATTTCTGGCAATTTCTAACCAGGAGGGACTGTCGTGGGCATAAGAAACGCGGGTCTCCGTTCGAGGACGATGCGTAATAACAGGCGTTGCTCGGGAAGTACGAGCTGCTGTTTGCAAGGCAGATTACACGCACGCAGTCGGCTCTGGCTGGCGCTCGCTACGAGGACCTCGTAAATATTCATTTAATCTGATCTAATCTATACGAACATATTCTGCGCCTCGTGTAATTGTCGGCGAAATTGCAAATCGATATCTAAACCGTCCTGCCGTTCCCCTCCTAGATATTGTACTTTGCTGGACAGCCATTGGACGAGCGTGATTCTCCACCTTCACCCTTGTGTCATGGGACGATCAAGATAAGCTAATTCTGTCAATCTTAAGTCATCTGCTTGTTTTAATAAAACTAGTATTTTACATTGATTATGAATTTTGACCTATTTCCGTTACTTATAGTGGTTTTTGAAAAATTCAAATGTAATTCTGGAACATTCTCTTCAGTTCTTCAGTGCTAGCTCAAGCTTTATAACTTCGCTTATTTTTCAGTAATTTTTCCATCAAGTTCTCAAAGTCCGGAAATGATGATAAGAAACTAATTCCTGTAATACTTCAGCGTCCTACTTGAAGGAATTTTGGAGGTATTAAATAGTTTGAAGAATCGGATATAATGGTTTCGTAACTTCAACATTTAATACCTTGAAAACTATTCTCGCAGAAATTAGTTTCTCGACGTCACTTGAAAATACTGTAAATTACTCGATTCCAAATTTTAGCGTGGAGCACGAGGTGCACGCATAAAATCCAGATCTACAATTAAGCAGAGCTAATAAAATCACACAAAAATTTGAATTTCGATTGTCTGCAAAACTATTTCATGCAATTTAAATTCTTCCAATTTTGCAAGCAAAAATTCGACGTCGCAATAAAAGCTCACATCACCAAACATCTAAATAAATTGATGAACCGGTAAAAAAGACCGGCTGTTTTATTTCAACAACGCCGTCATGAATGTGTACAAAATGTAAGCCGAAACAAAGGGCTATAGAAAAATATTTTTGTCAACATAGAGTGGAATGCACGTGCACGCGTACCTAGCGTAACTGATGCACCGCGCATTTTCCAACTTGATGCTCTCGAAAACAACGCATCGCGTGCACAAACTTTATTCGACGCGATTTGTTTATTTTTTTTTTGCGCAAAAATATTTTCATTTCATTTCTACCGGTTACAACTACCTACTCCTCACTTCCACTGCATAATATCCCTTCAAACGTTCCTATCGTTAACGTGCCACGCTTGTAAAAAACTCTCCTCTAATTCATTCGCTTATTTTCCGCGTGCCATGGGTTCCTGCTTTTTTCTGGGATAAAAGCACATTATTTACGGTTTGGCTTGGTCCAACTAGAAGGACCGTAAATATAAAAATAAACACACGGTTGCGCACAGTAAACCCGGACGTTCGATGTCATTCAATATCCACGTCGTCGATGATAAAATGGAAGCAAATCATGCGTGGAGGGGATCGGGAAAAAATGGAGAAATACAGGACGGAACGTCGCGACGATTAATTTCGGCGCTGTTACTTCGAACAAACCAGAAGCATCTATCGGCGAGAGGGAGGGGCGCAAAATCAGTTTCACGTTCGTGTTCCTTGATCGTGAAAAATAATGCCCGCGGCGTAATTCCAACATCACGGTTTAAACCAGTGATGCTCAACCTTTTTCTTTATCTAGCCAAAAATGAAATAAAATAATTTCATATTTAAACTGCCAGCAAGTATTTAAAAAACAAAATGAAATACAGGTATTTGCAATCCACTAATTCTTGGAATTTTTATCGAATATACATTTATTCAATATGGCGTAAACGTACGTCATAGAAGCTAATATTTTTTATAAAATATATAACTGTGAATTATAATTTCTAAGAAAATAACATTCATGAACAACGTTACAATCACTAGGTTTCTAAAATCTCCTCGGTGAAAGAAAATATTTATAACTCTACCAGATGAAACATTTTGCAGGATTTTACAACTATATTATGATTATTTTTTATATTACATGAATACTCTGCAAAAATAATTTAAAAGCGGTATCTGAATATAAATTACAAATTACATTGCCATCGCGTGGATATTTAAATTTGTTTTCAACTTTATTTTCCAAACAGGACAAACTAGCCTGAACTTTGTGCACCACTGATTCGAACAGAGCGACGGTATTAATATTTCTGCGAAACTACGTCCACGGCGATCATCACGGGACCAAACAAATTATTTAGCTGTAATAAATATCGCGTTCGACGATTCATGTGTGACGTTTCGTGGAGTGAACTGGTCCATTGGCAAATATCGAGCATGGACAACCAAGTTTCATGCTGTTACAACGAGAAATAAAATCTTCTGGATTGGATAACAAGTTTTGTAGAACTTTTTTAAATCCCCACCCTCGTGCCCCATGCGCCATTTTCAATACACCACAGCTTCGAGCAATTTGAATTGTTTTCACTATACCAGCTATATATGCTCCTTCCATGGATTTCGAAGGATAGCAGCCTCCCAAAAATCAACTATCTAGTATCTGTTAAGGCAATATTTTGGAAATTTCAACTCCTCTATCATTTTTTATGCTGAATTTGTTAGCGCAGAATTTGGTTTGTAGAAACAATGTTTTTCATGCATTTTAAACGAAAATTTACAGTGAAAATAACTACGCCGATAAATGTATACTCTTGTTTGTGTTACGTAAAAGAGAGTTATACAGAAAAAAAGGAACGTACTCTGTTCATTTTGTGCGATTTAATAGAATTGATCTATTATAGGGCTGTTTGTTAAAACTCTACTTACAGTACCAGCCAGTAACATTGCTTTTAGTTTACCTGCAACAGAAAAGAAGAAAACGTAAATTAATAAATCATGAAGCTTATCGTATTCAGTTCGATAGGAAATAAGCCACGCCATTACCCTTTGTACATCCCTCGATAAAATATGAATTTCTCACTAAAAGTATGTGCTTCGAGTAATTATCAGAAGATCCAAACATTCTCAGCTTCACATTTGCTGAATTTGAGATACATTGGACATAATCTTTTTCATCTTCGCCCCAATCTTCTCTATTTGAAATTTCTGGTTGCGCCGGTAACCTCTGCATGCGGGAACCTTGCACAAAGCTCGGAAGCGTGCACCTACCGCGTGAATATTAACGGAATAAGAGTCAGTTTTCGTTCTTCCTTGTTGTCTCTTTTCTTCCGTCACGGCTGACGGAAAATACGGAGAATTAAAGAGGCGTTGGTCGTACCTGCGGCTAGAATCCAGCGTAGCGAATTTCCCTTCTGGCATTTCGCATGCGTCTGCAACCGACTTTGATGTGGTTTGGATATTATTAGTCGTTTCGTATGGATGTTTATTAACCCTTCGCGATGTTAATCACGTCGCGGGCAGTTACTCCTCTGGGTTCGCTGAATTGAAACAATCAACTGCGCAATTACGGGAATGTTCGAAGCCGATTTTTCAGCGCTGATGTCATACAGCGCAGTGCTTCTCTCAATCCTTTCTGACTTGTGGCATCTTTCCACAGTGATTTCTATTATAAGTGTAAAGTTTATTTGACCGATTTCGAAAAGGAGTAGGTTACTCAATTCGACATGTATATTATTTTTCCACGTACATATTTATAATAAAACATTTCTCTGAAAACATCAATCTTATTATTTAATTTAGACAAACTCATTTAATAGACGTAGAAAGTACGAATACTTATGAGACTGACTGTAGATCGTGCCTCTTTTATACCTTGCACTATGAATCTTCGTGGTCCCCCACGAAGTACAGCCATAGCTTATAAAGTGGCCATTATGGCTCACTATTGAGAATCCCTGGACCAATTTGCGTTAGTTCGACGGTTTCAAAGTTTTCCAGCACGAATTTCGAACAAACGTTGGAATATCATGCCGCGGCAGCTAAATTAACCACGAGGCGTAAATTAATTACGGGACAGGTAACGGTGCGCCAGCTCGCGACACTTTGTCGATTAGTCGTCCCGTGAAATAGAAGGGAACGATCGATGATATGAATTGAGAGAGTTCGATGGCAAACGGGAACGTCATCGATATTCTTCGCACGAAAGCAATACGTTCCTCCGCTGATACTTACTTACTGACTCGTGCAGTAATGGCTGATGCAACCGAAGATGAATTCCTATTGAAACAGTATTTATTTCGCTGTGCATGTTCGTCGCGCATGTCGCGATAAACCGTAACGTTTTCCCGCGCGAGAGGTATAACAACGTCGATGAGGAAACACATCGCCGCGCCTGTGACCGATCAATCGTCCATATTGAGTCCGTAACTAGAAACGAGTGTCTTTGTAAGTCACCTTGGAACGAATTGCAACGAGAATACGCCTTTAGTTGCGTGTAATCCTCGATGACTGGTTGCGAAACGGAGAATGATTAATAAAAGTGAGCTTGGATAACCAAGGTTTGTGGCAACAAGAGTTCAAGTAGAACTCATTCGAGAACTACACATTGGAAAAAGTATAACTCGTCGAGTTGATCTATAAACGCGTGAATGTTACTGTCTTTTCAAATGAATAGCTGTGGAAGTTATAAGGAGCGCGACACTAGCGCCGCCTGTGCGATCTGCGCCATTCTCGTGGCAATCGTCCAGTATTCGTACAGTATTGTAAAATGTTTCAACACAATGCAGCGCTTAACGTGTCGATTCAAATTCATACCATCTCGAGGCTCCTCCCGTTGTCGAAGCAAGAGTGCCTTTGGCGTCGCTCGTAGGCGGATAAGTGAATCCTTCGGTGGCAAAACGTGCATTCATTCCGATGCATCGAGGTCGCGGGTACGTGACTGCAGGCGATGAACATTCCACCTTGTTACAAAGACGGAGGAACGAAATTGGCTCGTATCCACGGGAGCGTGGTAGGTCGAAGTCCCTGACTCCGCTCGCGGGTGATGAGGCGCGGGTGTCGTGACTGTAGCTCTGTTTCCGCGGTGTAAACTCCCAGAATTTCCCGTGGATCCAGCATAGGTTCCTGTGTGTTGGACGAGACAACCTTTCTCGGGGGAATGAATGCGACGGCGCGTCGTGGGGCTTTCGAATATCGCGTAGCAGCCGAAACCAAAGCAACGCCCGCGAACTGTGCAGCGTCAGGACGTTGGGCCAGGCTCGTATAATAATAATAATGCCGACAAGAAACCGACCGTGATATATTTCGGATGCAACCCGTTCATCTCTCTCGTTCCGTGTAATATCGTACACCGTCACTCTTGCACGGGAACACTTGTACTTTTATTACAGAGAGGATATATTCGACGTCGAGACGGCGGGGGCGTCGGTTCCTGGGAGACACGGAGTACTCGAAGTAATTGGAGCAAAGTAAAAAGGGGAATTACGCTTGGGATGTCGGAAAGAGAAAGTTTCTAGGCTTGTTCTTGCTCTGGAATTGATTAAATATCTATAATGTACACAACATTCAGTATTCGCTTAAATATTAATAACAGTTACGGTTCAGAATAAGTATTTGAGGATTAAAGATATCAATTGTGAGAAATTTGTCTATAATTTTCTATCTACTGGTTGTAATATCTAAAAATTAATTTCTGATAATAGATAAATTAATTATTAACTCTTTGCACTCGGATATCCCCAGTGAGGGGTCATCGTAAGTTTAGAAAATTTTGTTAGTTGCAAGATAAATTTATCCTAGGAAAAATTTAAAAAAAATCCATGTTTCTTTGCTTTGATCTCCATAGTTTCGTACTTACTTAGTATTAAACTCGTTGATTGTATAATCTATGTAGGGGGAGATCAAAAAAACTCTGATTCCATCCTCATGGTGAGACCTGGTAATTGGTATTATTCGCGACAAGCAATCCTTTGTCGCGAGTGGTAGCGAGCTAATCGGCTGCGATATAGTAACAAGATCTTTAGATATACGAATAAATGTAACATTTTAAGATTATAAGAAAGATCCTAAAGAAATCAAAGATAAAACTTGAAGTTCGAAGTGAGACAATTATTATTTAAGAATATTTAAACGTATCCTTTTCGTGGAAAGTGTAAAAGAGGCAACAATAGCACTGAATTATAATTCCACTCCGAACTTTTCACTCGCTGAACATCTGCTTTAACTAGCTATCCAAGTTGCTGAAAGATTGTTCCCCTTTAAGCGTAATATTCAAATGACTTCTGCTTCTGGGTTAACTCGACAAATCCAGTAATTCTCGTTCACATATAAAACTCGATATTCGAAATCAGAAACTGGTAACTGGGCACCAATCGTGGAAATGAGAGGAGCCGGTACCTTTTGATTGCCACGTGAATTTTGCTTCGTAAGTTTAATATTCTGAAAGACGTAGTTTGCAACTCTACTAATCTAGAACATGTAGCAATTCTCTCCTATGTACACAATTAAAAATTCGAAGTATTATCTCAGCATGTACTGCTGTCCAAAAATTCTACTTCACGTCATCTTCTTAAAATTTAATAATCAAACTACGTGTTCACACAGGTAACAACATTCATCCTCTTTCCATATAACCGTTCCCCCAAATTTGATTGAATCTTAATGACACGAGTTCCCATTCGTCACACGTTGCACTTTTCATGCTCGGCGAACTTGTCCAAAGTTAAATCTCGATTGTCACCAGAGTTTGCAGGATATATCGCTCACAAAAGTTCAAAACAGAACTGGTCGAACATTTGCACCATTCGTCAATAATACGATTAGATATGGAAACTGTGGCTACGCTTACTTTATCGGGAAAAACCAACAAAAAAAAAAAAAAAAAACAGAAATCGACCGCGTGACAGCTGTTTAAATACGACACGTGCGTAGACTGTCGCTCCAACTGTGTCGATGCGCAAACCAGGAATCTATGTTCTCTTGTTACTATACTGAAATCGCGAGTCTACAATAGGACAACAGCTGCCTGTTATCATTTATGCTATCTTCGCTGCAGTGTTAGTTTGCACTATTAATGTAATCGCAACGTGACACGTTTGTTTCACTTATCGTTTTCCGCGACAAAAGGAAATACAACTGGACACCTCTGTCTCGTTTCTATCTTCTGGGAATCTTATACCTAATATTTTCTAGTTTCATCTTCGAGGATTTCTCTTGTACAGATTGCCATCAAACAGTGATGACAACGGAACCAACGAGATTCGGGGTAAATCATTCGGCATTGATTGGCAGCGCTCCCTGCTCGAGGAGACAGAAAAGCCCCGGCTATATCATCGTCTGTCGAACGCTTAGGCCATGCACAAGCTGCGCATTTTTACGATAATGGATTTGTGAATTATATTTACGATCATGTCCCCGATACATTCGGCGTTGGCTAATACGCGTAACTCATGTCCTTAACCTCGATATGGGATCCTAGAGCGTAAGAGCATAAAATCTGACTTATAGACACACTTAAATTTCAACACCTATGAAACACAACTTCATATTACAGAACAATTTATTCTGAATCTATTTTCTCGCCACATGAAGCAACGATTTGCTATCACAACAAATTGCCCGTTTCGAATTCGCTCCGTATTTATTCTTCCAGTCGCGAACCGCTGGATAAGATCGAGGTACGTTACCGTGGCGCGGCGTACTATCAATATCAATAAACATCTGGTATTATCGCGCTCGTAATGTTGCCGCGGCGGTAGTCGCGAACGCCTCGATCTACCAGCGGCAATAACAACAACATCGACTCACGGCTGGCAGGGAAACGGTGACCCACCTCGTTTCATCGATCCTCCAGCTCTGAAAGTTCGCAACTCTCGGGTTAAACGAAGGCAGTGAAGGTCAAGCGAAACGGAACAGCCCTGAGCCGAGCGCGTCGAGTTTCGTAACCCTTTGTTCCACGCTCGACGCGCCACAAAATTATCCGTACAATTAGCCAGACCAGTTTGGCATGCCTCGATGTGATCGTGAAAGGCTTCATTTGGAAAAGTTGCCCAGCCCCAGGAGACTCGTGAGCACGCTACGCTGACCGCGTAAAGTTCAAACGCAAACGAACCGTTACCGATGAACGACGGACATCGAGCGTTCGTCGATCGTGTTCGACACGAAGGCGGACGCTAATGAGAGATTCGTTTACTGAAGGGGAACCCCGAGTAATTGAATTTTTGGCGAACAATCCTCGTCCAGGCGTAACTCGACCAACGCGTGCCTCTTGCGAATATTTTACGGACAGTTGCTCGCAACGCGACATCCGCTGGGAGGACGAAACAAAGGATCCCTGGTCAGATTCCACTAGAGAGACATTACTCGTTGATTAATTACAGCCTTGGGTGATGCGTTATGTCGTCATTCCTTTGGAGTCTCCTCGGTGCACGAATACTGTTAATAGCTCTGCTTTCTTTTCCACTCCGTGTAGCTCGATGCGTGAACTCTGAGAATGTTGAGCTGACAAGTCTCAGGTAGAATCTATTGTACAAAGCCTTACCAATAAGTCCAACCGAAGCTATCATACCCTAAATAAAATGATAAAAGGAAACATATTCCTGTCTTCTAAAATGAGCTCTCGACAAAATGTGCCTTGTCGGTAGACCAACTGTGCCAGAGGAGTCGAATTCTTAGGTATATTAACTATATCGTTCTACCGAGCAGGCGATAACACGACTAGCATATTAAGCGTTCACCTTGCTGCATGGGACATGAGAGTTTACTGTGTAGGAGGGAAAACTGAGCCGAAGGATCATCTTTACACAAGTTACGGAAATTAATTACTTATGCCACTTTGTAAGCTAAGAACACCTCTATATCTACCAATGACGGAGATGTAAGACGGTATAGGTGCATGTAAACAGAATACAGAATATGTTTGTGGAGACGTGGAAGTTCTTTACTAATAAATGAACTTTTGAAACTCTGGCAGCTTGCTCAACTACTTTATGGGTTCGTAGATCTTTAGATGTTCCTAATGTAGTACCGTTTTGTAGATGTTTATATCTGAAACCTAAGATGAATCCTAGCATTTGGAACATACTAATTACCTCTCGAATATGTCTCGTAGATATTTCAATTATCTTAAGGAGAAGGAAAGTGGAGATCGGGTTCTAGATTCAGACCTAGACGGTTCATTTCGCTCCAACAATCTCAAACACCAGAATCAACTTCGAGAACTTTGACTTCCGGGTTTATCAGTTTACTGGTTCATAAACGCTCCCTACAAATGCTCTTAAAGTAATAACGTTTTCCAGATCAGAAACTTAATCTTCTAATAGTCTCGACACTTGCTTCGACCTGGCTTTCTACTGAATATGATACCTCGCGTATATTTCAAGCAGTTAATGTATATTATTATTGTAATGTATGTAATGTATATTAACTTAAAAATCTTATTATTTGCTGTTGGAATATTAACTATAATTCAACCTTTTATTTTACTACAAAAATAAATGTATCGAGAATATATGTACAATGTATACATGTCACTGCTAAATAAGAAGGGAAAAAGTTCAGGATATGGCCTGCATTCTCAAGTGCCATTGAGGACCTTTCCTATAGTTTCCAAGAGCGTAATCAGATGTGTGAAAACTGCAATGTGTACAATTAGAAATTCTTTCTACCTTTTACTAATAATGTTTGTCTGTTAGTCTTGGCCAGCTCCTCGTAGAGTAAAGATCATAGCTTACTCGTGACATGTAGTAATAAAATTGAAACTTTTGTTTAATGAAATTAGTATTTTATTCTTTCATTATACCCCGTTTCCATTATTTGTTGAAAACGAACCCTGTTTGTAGACATCCCTAGCGTTCCAGACGCCAGCAATTCTTTGTTCGATTAACTGAGATACTCTTCGCTATATCGAATGGAGTATAGCAAAGCCAGGGATCTTCAGGTATGCACCTTGATCCCTCGGATGACCTACGTGGAAATTCCTGGAAGGAATTCGCTCGTGACGAAGAGGATCGACACGCGAGAGCTGGCGAACAGTGCATTTGTGTTCCCAAGATTAACAATCTATGTTTCACGCAGAGATACTCTAGGCGAGCAGGGATTCATCTCGCATGTTTCGAATATCAATTACGGTATCGTTACGCGCGGTGTACCAGAATTATTGGGCACGCCACCTGTTTCACGTGATCCTCCAACAGCTGGTATCGCTTTCCAAGCTGTAATAATCGATTATTTGCAACAGTCTCTATCTCGAAGCAACCCAATTGGTGCGTTCTTCTTGCTCTGTCAGAATTTAATTGATTTTCCCAATGCAACTCGACCAACTGCGCTACAATCATCTCGTTCCATTATCGTGGAACGTGTGGATATCATATTTCCGAAAGCTACATCGCGTGTCAGCGATTTCTCTCGAAACGCTTGCTCAATTTGACCGTATTCAAAATTTATAATCAAATAAGATTCGCCAATAGGCTTTCTCGTTGATAAGTAGGTTTACAGCTCGAGAGGAACATTCTGCAAGCGTTAGACGCCAATTTTGGCGAAACTTCGCAACTTTGTACATTGTGCATCAGTCAAGAATAAGAAAGATCTACGCTTCTCAGCTGACGTAACTCAAGTTTAAGAGACGAAGTTACCAAAGTTTCGCTTCTCCGATGCTACCCTGCGTGTTATTGAAACTACAGACAAATCTCTTGGTATTAATTATTGCTTAAGAAAGATAACGAAGGGCATAGACCTTCGAGAAACTTTGAGCATCTTCTAAATCTCCTTAAATGGATACCTTCCGACAATAAGCCAATTATGACTTAAAATTGAAAATATCAAGCACGGACATGCAGCCGCCAGGTCGAGAAGGATAATGAATGAACCCTGACAAAATTGCATTCGTCCATGAAGACACAAACAGGTATTCGATTAAGCCTGTTAACCTACGCGGTGCAAGCGAGGTAATCGAAGATCCAAAGACAATAAACCAGCCTACCTTATCGCATCGCTGGTACACGCGTAGTCCAACCTGCAAAGATTGTGTCTGTCCAACCCAACGGGAATATCGGACACGCGTAATCGCGTGTACTCGCACGATTACTAGGCGCGTGCGTCTTCGGTCGAACGATGGACAAAATGATCCTATCGCCAAGAACACGCCCTTTCGATACGAATCTAGCGACTCTTTATCACGACGAAACGACGCTGCGAGGATTTATTGCGTCACGGGACTCCCTTTCGGAGAAATAAATCTAATAATCGCGTGTTTCGGCTTAGACAAAACAATGGATCACCACTGAATTGATAGTTAGGTAGCCTTCGCGGTAGTACCCGCTCGCAAGATAGAATTTGGTACCTTGGAATCAAGGCGTAATCGTCACTGTTTCTGTTGTGGGCGTAAAGAACAATGCTATAGATAGAGGTTCAATTTTTAGCACCACGCAGCGCGATCGCACTGTTCGCGCTCTGTGCTGAAATGTACAGCGATGTTTGGTTACGATCGTCAATTCGCAACGCGTTCGGTTCCGAATGTAGCTCGTTGCGAGTCATATCAGAGTTTCCTCTCGTAATAACTATTTTTTTTTTTTTCAAATAATCGTAATCCATCTGCATAAATAACCGGTTTTTATAGACGCATTCGCGTCGATCAGCGTTACTCGCAGCTAAATGAACGAAGCGCTATCCAACACAGATTTTTAAAAATCCCTGGCGCTAAAACTGTTAATGTGGAATTATTTTGAAATTTCGTCTAAGCGACAAATATAGAAATATAGTATTACGTTGTATCTTACTGAATTATGCTATTATACATTGTATTAGTGCATTTAGTATAAGTTATTGCGCACAGTTTAAAGTGCAGAATTTATAGAATAATGTCTCATTAATATTTTAGCTACTGGGCGGGGTATAAATTCGGTACCTTTTTAACATCCTCCTTTGCTTCGGTGTAGTTACTCCAGCAAATCAACCATTGTGTCCTGGAGATAGTTCCAATAAAATTGCCCATCGTCTCCGTGGAAGACAGGCTCGAGACTACGGAATACCAAACTAAAAATAGCCAACCTAAACCGGTGACTTCCGTTGTCTGCTGATGTCTGCTGGTGTCTTCCTAGGGTCGACAACGATCTTTCTCTCATCGTGAATGCACCATTAATCATTCAACCCGCTAATGGTCTGCGAGAGTCGAAGCGCAAACTTAAGAGAGAGGGGGAGGTTTCTGGGGACGAAACACGACGCTTCAGAGGCGCAGGGTCGTATCGTAAAGGGGTTGGATTGCAAAAGGCTCCCTTTCAGGTACCGATTCTTTCATGGGCCACCACGCAAGGGAAGTTCAGCGCGTAGCAACGTTTTCATCGAATTCCATCCGTACGGAAACCTAAGCGATACCCCGTTATCGCGCCGTGGCACCGAGCGGCACGATAAAAGATGATAAAGACAGCTGTAAGCTAATCGCCCCACGAGTAGGGTGTGGATTGCCTCGAGGACATTTTGTCGAAAAAGGGACAATCTGAATTGGTACGAGGGACGAAGGATCGAATCGGAAGGAAGGGGGTAGCGTGGAGTTCGCGCATTGATGTTCACGTTTATCGGTGGTAGATAGGGTGATGCGTCTGATCGTCAGGACTGATTCCTCGTGGCTTAGGTTAACCTACGTGGCGAAAAGCAATCGGAACGTGTTCTCTTCAGTCATCGTTTTTCTGGTTTCGTCATTGTTTAAAAGATTGCAAAGTTGTTTTCACCCAAAATGATCCATACCGTGCCACGTGTACCACCCACGTGTATCACCGGTGGTACATGCAAACATATTTGTTTAATTCGCTGAAAACATATATTTTATGACAAATTCAATTCTGTAAAATATAATTCTACCAAAAGAATGAAGCACAAGTGGTACACGATGTGATCACTCCTCTAAACAAGCTAACTGTTTATACATTGATAATGTAGTGAAATATTGTGTGATAATATATCAATCTTTAGTCAAAACATCAAATGGGCTGATCGACAAGTTGAGCAAAGAGGGCTTGGCACGGAACGTGTTAACAGTTTCAAAGAACTGCAAAGTCCAAGGACTTGTTTTACTATTACAACTCGAGTGTCTCTTTCATTTATAATTTTAATGATATACTTTTTTTAGCACTAAACACATGAATTTATGGAAAATTCTCCCCAAATTTGCTTGTTTTTTTTAGATATTCGAGGGTCACCCCTTAAATAAACGGAAAGTGTGACGGGTGTTATCGTGGCAACGCTGAAGCATAGAAAAGTCTCGGGGGAAGGACAGGGGAGGGTTGACGGAGACGAAGGGTGGAGCCGGGGAAGTTTTTGTCCCGCTGATAGGGGATGAAAAATGGAGAGTCACGGAGAGCTCGATTAGAAACAAGAATATGAATCGGCCGTCTCGATCGTCAATATTCATGGAACGCGACGCGCCGCGGCGTCGTTACTTAGGCACGACGCAGGAAAGAAAGAACCGGAACCGGAGGATACCTCGGAGCTATTTCCCAGCCGTTGATAAAGCGTTTAACGACGCGGAAGTGGAAAGTCTGCAGGATTCGCGAATCGACACGCTGGATAATTAGTAAGGGATAATTACGTAACGGAAAAAAAGTGGTATGATTCGGAAGGCTAGGGACAATGGAAAGCAGGATTCTTTGATAATTAGAGGGAAAAGCTTTTGTCCTCTGTTTGCCAGATTACATTCCAGATGCGGAGTGATTTGCACCGAAGATGGGAGCCATCGAGTCAATGAATAAATTACAGCTTTTTAAAGTAATATTAACTCTTTTTTAATCAAAACAAAGGGTCACCAAAATTTAATTGAAATATTTCTATAATTTTCGTCTATTTCTCATCGAGGAAATGTGATGTTTTTGTTTAAAGAATCTTGCACATGTTTGAGGCAGACTGTTGAATAATAATAATAAAGGCCTCTTGAAATTCAGTTGAATGGCAATTAACACTTTCCAAATTGGCCGTTCGAACAAACATTACGGAGGAACCAACGAATTCGGAGCTCTCCACTTGCTCGCTCATGCAAATAATTCGTTTCGGTTTGTTTGCACTTACAGACTGGTGAACTGAACGATCCTAATTTTCCACGAACATGAGAGTATTTGCGTCATTATTGGCGTGGCTATCTGAGCACTAACGGTACCGAAAATCCCTACCCTGATTCGTTCTACCGAATTTCCCTATCGATTTACAATTATCTGCACTTCATTATTAATACTGAAACGAAGAGACAAAAATTTACGTTTACGTTTACGTTAACGTCCATCCTGAAAAGAGAAGTCGTTTGCTTCCGTTACCTTTGCGAGGCTTCTGTAAACTTATACACAGTGTCAAGTTACTGGAAGAATACTTCTTCGTGTGCAGATAATTGAATTAGTCTGATGACTGCTTTTCGACCCTTTCTTTGGTAAAGTGTCACTGGTGACACCAGGTCTTTAGATCGATCCAGTATGAATAAATCGATTTTTTTACCGGTAATTTTGTATTTCTGTTGCTTATTATGCTGTTCAAGTGGGAACCGTTTATATGTTGTGTTAACTCATCAATATTCATTATAGTTACAAATTAACGTCGGTAGGTTTAGTGTTAAAGTTGCTGTCAACCACCATCAATATTGTTAATGGTTATCAGAGACATTATATTTCACAATTAAGATGTATACGTCATCTTGTGAGAAAACTAAAATTATTTGGTAAAATATCGATCTATTAGCATGTAACGTGAAACTTATGTACGTGAGCTCATAGAGGGTTAAATTCAAGTTTAACTCAAATTTCTCGCATTATAAGAACGTCTATTATTGCTGATGAAGCCTCAAGCAACAATATAGGAAACATACCTTTGGATTAATTAGAATGCGCCAAATTTCAGGCGTCCAGTGACATCCGATTAGCGAACGTCGAGTAAACGGAATCCCGACGAAAGTTGAAATCCGCTTTGCGCGGAAAACAAAAGGACCTGAAAACCCTGAGGAAAATTCCGACGTCCTTATTGTCGGAAAATTCCCGACGGCGACGATAGCGAGCAAAGACGCCCCCGGTTCTCGTTCCAAAGTCGTCCAAAGGTTTTTGTCGTCCAGCGTTTCGCGCGCCGAAATTCACGGAAGTCGTGCAAACAACGACGATGAATTATTATACATTAGGCGGGGGCGTGCTTTGTCTGAAGATACACGGTCACGAAGTTAAAGACCCGGTCGCATCCGCGAATTCCCCGCGCACGAGTCGGAATTATGCGAAAAATAACATGGAGAGATTATGGCTCGGGGCGGAATGAATGTTATAAACTTTCCGCGTCGCGTCATAAATTTATGAAATATTTAAGTCGTTTTCGTGTTGTTCAAAATTCCTCGAAAGCATCTTTACCTTTGGCGAAGCCAGTGAAATTTCAATTCGCAACTTTTTAACGGGGTTCGGTTCCGCTCGCCTAATTTCACTCGAGTTGCAGCTACATTCGGCGCATTCAGCCCGATCGCTCCGTTGGCTCGTAATTACAACAAACATCAGCGAGGTTGTAAAGGTTGAAATTAATTTCATTCGATTTCGACGGGAGCGGAACGAGTGGGCTCGATGGAGCGACGCGGAATGAATATGATTTCTGAATAAAATCCACGCTAATTTTCAACCAGATTTCCTAGAGAGGCTGTACGGTGTAGCGAATGGTTGGCACGCGTTGATTGCATATATCTTACAACCGCAAGAAAGGATACAATGTTCACACGCATATGCACTTATCCCAGGTGAAGTACGAGCACAGTCACAAATAATCAACTATGCCCGGGCAGAGATTTCTCAGCGGGATCTCTTCCCTCCTTTCTTGCCCGAGGAGGCATAAATCGTCGAATATTTTTCGCTTGTTCCTGTGAAAACGCGCAATTCGTTCCTGCACACGCAGCACACGCTTTCGCGAAAAACAATCAATGATTCAGTGCTCTGGAATCGGGGAAATTGAACTAGCTTGCATCGGTGCTCGCGTAAGATTGCTTATGATGCATGGCTGAGTTCGTTCCACGGGGACCGCAGACGTAACGATTTTTCACACAATAATTTGTAAGAGCAAAAACTTGTATACCATTATTTTTACTCGACTCGGAATGACCCTTTGTGGACATGAACAGAGGGTAGAGTCCGCGTGAATCCTGCATGAATTTCTGTGGCTTCCTACTCGACGACGACTACTATTGCAGTTGACACGATCCTCGCACAGCACGCGTTGCAAGTTCAGTGCCGAATAGTTCATTACATTTGTACCATTAAATAAACGTGCAACACAAATAGTGTTTTATTGTTCTTTCAAACCGTTATAGTTTTCCCGCAATGAAAAGTATTTTATACTGTTGTGGATACTTCAGCAACTTTGAAGCGAGTGGTCACTCCGTAATCAGAGAGTTACGGTGACTGTGTAGCTCCACCGTATCCTTGCAGTTTGCAACAACTTTTTCTTTCCATCTAGCTTTCCCAAGTTTCGTTTACTCTGGACTTTCGTACTTATTTATGACTTCCTGCCTATTCTATCTGTATCCTGTCTCTCAAGGATTCCTACAGTCTCGAGTTCTAAATTTACTAAAGTTGCAGACGCTGGTTTACCTCTTTCCCAACCAGACGATTGTAAAAATACTGTCTTATCGCCATTGGAAATAGAAGCATATAACTAGTCTTAGAGACACTCTTTTCAATTAAATGCAAAAATATTTTCCGTGAAACTAAATTTGATATTGCCTGAAACAATTGTATATAATTCATTTATAGTATATAAAAATTATATACAAAATTCTGTAAACGGTCATTTGAAGCCTTTCAATCTTTTAAGAAATGTATACATTCACTGTATAGTCTCCAAGCACATTTTTCTCTTTTTTGTTTTCGAACCTTTGCTGTGTTTTCTTCGTTGCATTTCTTCCTTCATTTCTACCATCCTTTCGTTTCCGTCGTTAAAATCAGCGGCAACCTCGATTTAAGTATCTTCTTCTGTACCTCCAGCGACGCAGCTCGAAAGTTTATCGAACCAAGTTATCGTTTCCTGCTTCTTAATAAATTGAGTTGTGGTTGAATGGATTCACTCTCCGTGCAGCAGCAACCTCCACCTGTCATAAACGAGCCATTTCCGGAACAATTTTAATTCGATCTTTCGTATTGGATTAGTTTTCGGTAAAACGTGTTTAATCTGCCAGCAACACGCCGTCGCGGCGAGGAGTTTTACGAGCCCCGAGGCTGAGTTTCCTACCTTTGTTTCAGGCCAAGTCCGCCTGAACCGAGCACGTGACCCACCTGAAAATGAACTCGGCGCATCCGTCGGTGGAAAAATATCTGTGCACCGTGTACGCTTAGTAAACCTCGGGCGTAGCTTCCTGCTCTCCCTCTGACCCCGTCGATACAATTAAGGAAGCGCAATAGATCCACCGTCGAATCTAAAGAAATAAACCTTTTAACAGTGAATTGGTGGAATCGCGCTTCCTGGAGCGTTTATCGTTTAAGTTCCGGTGCCTTAATCCGCGACTACGATGGCTTTCTTTTAAACGAATCAAAATTCAAACTGACCCTAACCCCGTGGGATTCGCTCACTAGTGTAGTGTTGGCGTAGACTTCACCAGTAATATAGCACCTAAGAGCAACGCTCCATGCAATTGCTCGTGCAGTTTTAAAATTTTGTGTCCTCAATTGTGGACGCCAGGTCTGAAAGGGTTAATAACGCTAACCCAGGACGTCTATCAAACTTACAACGATGTTGTCGTGTTACATCTTTAGGAAATGTACGACGATAGGAGCAGGTAGTCGATCGTTTTACGAAAATACTTACTGTTCAATTCCTCAACTCGTTTCAGAGCACGAACGAGAAAACAGCCATCCCCTAGGTTCGCGAGCTCATGAATATATTTCGAGATGCAGTATCGCGTCGCTGTAGGGCGTCTTAGAAAATTCCTCGTCCGTGACAGTGAAACGCACTTTGGAAGCCAAATCCACTTTCGAACGATCAAGACGCGCACTCTCGTAGTTTTTGAACTATTATCCCGATCAATTCGAAAGGTGTAGAAAAAAACACGTTCGTTTGATTTCACCAAAAAATTCTTGAAAACGTCGTGCGTTTCGAGATTTCAATATAGAACAGGCACTCGAAGAATCCGAAAGGATTCCAGCATTCCATCGAGGAAGCGATAAATCCGTTCCGAACACTCGACGCGGGTTCTTGCCGAGTGGCACGAGATCATGCAAGCGTAACAAAAGTTACCTCACGGAGGAGAGACAGACGCTCGGTCGGTGACACGCTGTCGACGTATTTCGGGACGCTGGAGAAACTCCGGCTTAAAAATGGCAACCGAATACTCGTGTTCCCGGTCATGCATACGGTTAAAAATATTTCCGACGAGTAAAAATACAAGCACCGAGCACGCGACAGGCGGGTTCAAGCCTTATTGACAACGCAACCGTGCTCCAGAAAGCGAACTGCCGCGGCCACGGTGTGCAAATAACCTCTCGAGCGTGAAACCTGTGACTAATTGTGCTCGACTGAGGGGGAAAATGGGGCACAAAAAAAGAGACGAAAAAGAAACAATGGAGTACGAAAGTTTTCGTCCAGAATTGGAGACAGACATTTTGCATCGGTGTCGTGACCAAGGCGATTTGCATCGTAATGCAAGTCAATTATAGCGCGTTTCATAAATCACGAACGCGTTGCACGCTACCCAGACCTGAGAGGGGTGACGGCTTTTGTACGTACACGGTTCCCTACTTCGGGGATTACCAGAAATTCGCGGACCGCGACGCGCGACTTCCGCTCCGCCTGGCGCGCATAACGACGAAATACGCGCGCGGCGTTCAAACCCGCCGAAATTCATTTCCATAAACGTTGCGAGCTGCCTGATCGCTGGTTGACTGAAACTGCGGACTTCCCCCGTTTGGAAACTTGGGGAAAAGTATTTACCTATGAACGAAGGCGGACCGAGTTTCAGCAGTGCGCGACAACTCGCGAAAATTTGGCATTGTCCCTTCTCACCAGGCGACGATTTTTGTTTTCGAGAAAAGTAGGGTTGTTGGAACTGAACCACATTCGACATTTACTCGAATCATGCTCAAGTCATGTTGTATTTGCATAGTGGACCATGCCCGATAGATAGATAACTTTTTGATTTGATAAAATAATATTGAATGTCATTCAATCTTTAAATATTGTTGACCGGTCATGAGTAAACTCGTGTTTGCACTTACATTATCTAGGTGAATTGTTTCCACTTGCAGACACAAGAGTTCTCATTTACATATTATAGCCGTTCATTGCACAAATCGATTAACTCCATAAAATAAAAAATTGAGAATCGTGATGAAATAATGTACATCGTTTTTTACAATTCCCTTTATATTATAAATTCAAATAAATATTGTAGCATGCACAAATGCAGATGTAGCTTTCATCTAACGATATATAAAATTAATAAAAAAGAATAGCCAAAAAATCGTTAGTAATGTTACAATTTTTATGTGACTGGTGGAATTAACCAATTTGTGCAGTGAACGGCATATTTGTTCAAAATTTCTCTAAATTCATACAATTCCTGTAAATTTAAACATCAAGTTTAATCCACAAACCTAATACATAAACTTCGCAATGTTTTTTAACTTCATCAACCTCGTACTCGACATTGCATTCGTTTTTATCACAACAAAACACATCGTGCAAATTGGTAAAAAATAATCCGTTACGCAATACCATCAGCGCAAAAACTCGTCGAAATTTATTTCCATAAACGAGCCGCTGAAGTCGCCTGGATCGCGACTGGCGAATCAGGACTCTTCCCATTCAGAAACTTTGTGAAAGTATTAATCCATGGACGAATGGAGACGAAGTTTCCCGATGCGCAAGAATTCGAGGAAACTTCGCGCCGTCGGCGTCGTTTGTCACGGTGCGCGATTTTACTAGTACCCGTTTTATGCCGATTCAAGGAATCCATTTGTTAACTGTATGCAGAAATTTTATCGATTGATAGAATTAATGCCGCGATAAGGTTCGAACGGTGATTTCCCATCTCAAAAACGATTGCTCGAGTTAGAGTTTGTAGGTCGTCGGTATTGCTTTTCATTTATATCTATAATAATATTAATTTATTGGTAATGCTACTCCGTAGTATAATTTTGTTCAATTTCTCGCAGGACGAGAAAGACACGCGTCATTCGTCTCTTAAAGACGGTAGATTCGAAAAATAAATCCTCCATTTCG
Organism: Hylaeus anthracinus; assembly: GCF_026225885.1. Taxonomy (NCBI): domain Eukaryota; kingdom Metazoa; phylum Arthropoda; class Insecta; order Hymenoptera; family Colletidae; genus Hylaeus; species Hylaeus anthracinus. Next base: position 5,780,699 of record NW_026533254.1, read on the forward strand.
AGGCGCTCGAGCAGAGCGCTTAAGGAGATTACTCTCTTCAAAGTAATCCAAATAAAAGGAAAAAACGGTCCGGTCGGGCCAAATAGCGGCGCGATTAAATGCTTCAAGACGTTACATCGCGTTTTTTCCCACCCCTAGAGCTCCAACGGGATGAAATTAACCTTCCCAAGTCAGCGAGAACTTTTTCTTTCGATTCATTAAAACTTCAGGGCCAGAGCGTGTTGTACTCCAGTGCTTCCCAACCTTCTTTACATCAATGCACACTCGAGAGAGGCCTTTCCACTGTATGCTTTCTTTTAATAGCAAAAATTACGTCGATATTACAAGCTAAAACATGTGAGAATAAGAAAGGACTCCTTCCTCGTTGATATTGATTTATCTGAAAAGTTTATGTCGATTTTTCATGCCGAATGGTTGCAAACAAATAACATGTGTACATCCCTTAAACCTTTCGGTACGAGCGCTCAGTCCGTCGTGACACTTCCGCTGTGCGAGGTGCCACGCCGCAAAATGCGCATGTAATTATATAAGTAATACTTATAATGTTATTAGATGGATGCCGGATATATCCGGCGCTCGTGCCGAAAGGATTAGAAGGTGGAAAGGTTGTGGAACAAAATGGTACCTACGTTATTTAGTAAAGTTATATCAAAATTCAAATATCTTTGAATTTTTCTTAAACATTGGCATGAACTTTCTGGATAACTCAATACTTTCGAGCGAGAATAACCTCAAGAAAACCGTACAGGCGATGGGAAATTTCTTGTACCCAATCTGTTGATTGTCACCTACACTTCTCCACATATGTATTTTGCTCAATATGAAGGTTTAAAAATGGCATTCTGGCCAAGAAGTACCTCTTCTCAGGCCAGCGTGGGTGTAGTATGTCGTTGGCACACCTGTTGGGAAGCACTGTTGTACGTCAGCGTTTCGAGGCGACGTTTCAGGCGCATCTTCGTCGAGACGGAGAGAAACGGAGTCGAGGCATCGCGCCACCCCTTTCTCCAACCCTCTTTCAGCGTCCTCGCACGAATTCACGAAACAGGACGCGATAGCCCAGTTTGCCCGCCTCTTCGGGCGCTCTTTCCGCGCCGGGGAAAGGCGATTTAATAAAGGGAGCGGAAACATCGCAGTTCTTGTAAACCGGAACGGATTGAAGCTCAAGTGGCTTATTTCTCCTGCGAGCTAGACAGACAGCTTTATTCGAAATTTCCTCCTTTCGGTGCCGAGTGGCCCGACTCCACAGAAACAAGATACAAACGAGGCAATTAGCGTACACACTTGAGGTACACAATATTTTGACGGATTTTTACATGTTAGCGACGCCGTCGAGTTACCGCAAGAACAGAAATTGAAAACTAAATAGTCATTAGCAGCAATAATAGATCGATCCATGGGGGTTAATTGCTGGTAATTCGAATTTTCCTCGGAAAAATTGGATCGATGTTCCGCAAAGTAAACGAATACGGACGGGAGCCTATATAGTGGAACAGCTCTCTTCAGGCGAATCAGTTCCGCGAAGTTCGACGTAAAAACACGGGTCATTAAGAGGGACTCTTGAACTTTAATTCCATCCTCAGTTTTCCTAAGTTATGCTTTCGTTTCTGAAACAAAACCAAGATCCTGGCAGCTCCCATAATGGAAAAACTTCGAAACAATAACAACCGGGGGCGAGGTCCGTTTTTCGGTTTCAGACTCCCGTCCACGAAAATTAATAATAAATTTAAACGAAACCAGCGGCGGACGCCACGGACAAGGAGCCCAAGCGAGAGTTGGAAGTTCGGTTGGAGAGATTTCTATTTTTACTTTATCGTCGGAACGCGTACGCCAAAATTACCCGCACCGACGTTCTTAATTTCCCGTATTTTCGATCATAATTAGCATCGCTATCCAATGGCTAGCAAAAAATTAATTTCCTTCTGGGCAACAATTACTAGTCACAGTAGATTTCCTCGTTATAACGGGTGTTACGCTCCGCGACGGTTGACGAGCGTGGAAAATCTGACGGGAAACGCGAGCGACACATTATGGAAAAGAAACTCGACAGGGTCAGTATTTGAATACCAACTACGACTATATCTTATCTCTGAATCGAGTCAAAGCGCCCTTCTTTCGAGAACACTGTCATTAGTCTGTGGAAGTGCGTTAGTCTAGATATGGAATCGTTAGCGATCTCTTACCTTCAGAACGTCCAGGTTTGTTTCCCTCGGGACCTAAAAACAAAAAGGACGATGACACCAATTTTCCAAACAAGTAATCGTTTTAAATAAAATTACTAGATATGATTAGTTAATACTACAAGTAATTGTCGTTTTAAGTTCTGTTCTTGTACGTAAGATCAATTTCGAGGAAATCGATTTTCCTCTCCGCAGTTAAATTTCCGCAAATCAAGTCTCCATTTCTACATAGAATCTCATTATAGACCACTACACAATATCTGCATAGGCAACGGCTGTCCAACCTAGTACCTATTTTCCATTGGAAATAAAGATCAAAGTTCTGAATCAAGTTTCAACATAATGACACTCAGTCTTTCTAGAGGAAAGCTTCTCAACCCCTGCTATATAGAGTTCAACTGAGTCGTAAGCTCAACAAATTAAAAAGCTACTGCCACGGCAGATATTACTATCCCAGCCTAATAAATCCATCTATCTATCTATCTATTCCTGTTGCAATTTCTCTCCCTGATTTTCCAACGGTCAGCTCGACCATAACTCCGTCCCCCCAAACGCTCTCGTAAAGAGAAAAAGAAACGCACTGTAAAAGGGGAGCTTAGCGGCCGAATCGCGTGCGGCAGGTTAATTATTGCGAACTCTTGCGTACAGAGTGGTAATCATCCAATCGTGGAGTGGCGCATTTATCACGCTTATGCGAGAGTTTGTTCTCGAAACGAGGCGCAACAACGACGCCCGTCATGGAACTGCTTTCATCGCGACGAGCCCCCGCCGCGTGAGCGCGCTTTTTGTTCGGTCACTGGTTTTATTGCGCTCACGTAGCTAAACTTTGCAATCCGGAAGTTACCTCGAACATGGACGCGCGCTGCCATCCTGAACAAAGACACCGTGGGCCGTAACGAATGGCGAATATCGTGGGCGGCACTAGAGATGGGCAAATTCGTATCTACATAAACATTTCGACCAATGAATAGAGAATAAACCTTTCGTGGATCTTTTCAATAGAGCATAACAATTATTAGGTTGGTGCACATGAAATGTCATTTTTCTAGTGTTTCTGTCACCCAGCTCAATAACATCCATTTTAGTCTACTCTATCTCCAATTGATTGTAATCATAATAAAGAGGAAGAAATATACTGTTAGGTACTCGCAATAAACTACTAAAGATGTTTAGAATAGACTCATTAGAACCTTATTATCAACAATTATGAGTACTTGGAATATTCACGTAATTTTGTCATATGAGTATAAACTTATTCGCCATCATTTTCTACCCTCAGATTTTATAATTAATGAAGAATCTTATTGCAATGAAATAGAAGAAATCCATTCAAAATTAATAAAAATAAAGAATTATGCGAAAATTATTTTTATTAAATGTACAATATTTCATTAAAAATATTTTATGTACATAATTAGAGTTTCATTTGCATAAACGACATTTGAGAAGTTGTGGTAAGTTGATTGTACTTCCTATTCTATGATTAATGTAACACATTTAATTTTTATGTTGTTTCATGACAACTGTAAATTGATTTTTTCTTTTTAAATTAATTTATGAGTGACTATATCTTATTATATATCGTTGTATGCATATCGAAAATCTTGTTTTGTATAATTTTTCAATTAGCATACCATGTTTTTACTTGGCACGTGCTATTTGAAGAAAATTCAACTCAACAAGGGGGGTGTTTAGCTCCTTAGCGTATATTGCTTCAGATGAAGGGACGTGCATAATTTACGTAAAGTTTTTCATAAAGATTCTTTACCTCTTCTCCATGTGTAAGAAATTGAAAAGTTTTTCTTATCTCCTCACTTTATCTTACGTAATTTTTTTCCGTGTCGTAAATTGAATTCATTTAACAGTTTAGTTTTCTTCGCAGCATGATAATCAACAACACGTGCTGAGCTTTCTAAGAGCAAAATGTAGGCTTAACAGGAAGAAATCCGTATGGTTTTAATGTTTTTTGGAAAAAGCTTTACATTTTCTGTAGAGATTTGAATTTTCGTTATGAAAATTGGCAAAAATATTCTTTAAAGTACGCATTTTCGATGCAGGTATAGAATATTTTTATTGAACGTCCAATATCGTCACAAAAAATTCCCAAACTTCAATTCATTCAGTTTTAAAAGTAATATTCTCGTGGGAACCCAAAACTGAGCCTTTGTTTAATTCCACGATTGATCCGCCTCTGGCAGCATCGAATGGTGAATATCGTGGTGAAGTAATGTTAGACACAGCATACGCAAATGGATTGCCCCGACAAACATAGTTAAAATAGGCGTATCTTAATAGCTCCAACGCTGAAGTAAAAACATCGGAGTTGCGACGAACAATTCTATGGAGAATTCTTCAGCGTTTAAATCGATACATTACCAATGCGATAACTAATAAATTATGTTTTCTTCGATCTAGATCGAGCCTTCGATGACCAATAATCATTTTTAAAGTAATATAATTTCTATATTTCCTTTTAACACATTTACGATCGCTGACTTCAATTCGCGTCACTTCAAATTCTATTCCTGGTTATGAAAAATTATGAAAATTTTTTGTTTCATACACTACATATTTACAACATTGATATTTCAAAACATATTTTGTAACTTTTATTTTCATCCTAAAGATACAAATTTGCGATGTCCAGCTTCAGAATTTTATTATTTTCGCCAATACTCGGTATTAAAAACATAAAATATCCGCCGGTCGCGAATGTGTTAATAAAGAATTTTCTATCCTTCTGTGCCTCTCCAAACTGAATTCTACAAAAAGGCTCGATGCAGTCCACCTAGTGTAATCCCTTCGCCAATCTCCTAATCAACACGGCTTAAGAAGTATACAGCTGCTTTCAGCAAATAGATAAACTTTGCCGCCAGTTCCTGACAAAAGTGGCTAAGACTCGCCATCGAAAAATGTTCAAGTACGAAAGTCGTTCCGGCGCGGCACGTGCGAAAAGGCGACTACAGATTGGAGGAGCGGGTAGAAACTTTTCCCAAAACTCCTTTCCATTGGTTCAGCTGTGGATTTTCGCCACTGGGTGTTTCCACCATCTTGTTGTTCACCCTCCCGTGGGTCTTCTTACCAAGCGATGACTTGTTTCTCACGTACACTTCATTAGGTACTCCGCTCCGCGGGGACATTGGAGCTCTTTCGAGCTCGAGATTACTTCTTCTTGAAAACCAATTTTGCACCGACACATCGACGCCACACAACCGCGAAAATCTAGGAGCAACATTGTGGAGGAGCATATCCTCGAGTATCAGGCTCGCGTTATCTTTACGGAACCCTGTTATCGTGTAAGCAACGTCGCGGGGAAGAGATCCGTCGAGTAATGGAATTAGAATCCTATTTCGCGGCCGCTAATTGCATCCATGATCTCGTCTCTCGGTCGAGTCACTCGCTGAGATACAAGTTAATCAATCTTTTCACTTGATGAAAGGTTAACGTTCATTTTTCTTCGTGATTCATGGATTTGAAATACTTGAACATACTGTTTTTCTGTTCAATTTATTTGGAGCTCCATACTATACAAACTGTAATAAAAAAAATTACAGTAAAACATATGCTAAAAGAATGTCCAATGCGTAATATTATACGAGAAATAAGAAACCAACTATCCACCCTGAAGATTAATTCTTAAATGATAAGAAATGCATATCGAAAATTATATCTTATTTACAAGGGACAAAAATTTTCAGAGAAATATAAACAAGAATTAACAAGTCACTACAACCTTCTAAAATATACGTTTAATGCTAAATAGTATTTATAATTATTGTTAAATGTAGAGAATTAGTTATTTTAGCCATAAGTCGTCCGTATTTACTTTCAATTATATTATAACTCACATATGTATATAAATGTTGAACATGTAACTCACAGTGGTCGCTAATGCCTTGTAAACTGACGCGACGATAAATAAATAATAATGATTTGGTTGTTTCGTGTACTATTTTCAACATTCACAAAGCAAAATTACAAGATAACTTTTATAATAGGATATTCTCCCTCTCGCTATACAAATAAGTCGGCAATTTGGCCAGGCGTTTTACAATTTTCGACCCATGTAAACGAGCACAATCCTATAATTTATGCGAACAGAAAATGACTCAAGCGATTCAGGTGAATAGTGGCGCGCGTTGAGGTGCCGCTCGTTGGAATTTTTACAGGTCCCGAGTTAATGAACGCTGGAACAGGTTAAATTCGGGGCGAAAGATTCTTCCGTTATGAAGACGTTAATTACGGCTTGGTTAATTGCTCGCATTATTTCGGCCAAGAGTGCGGCTAACTACGTAAATGCGAAACAATTAACTCGACGGGATACCGTGACGAGATGATGAGCTTAAACAACGGACACTGTCTACACGCTATAACGTCTAAATAATTCCGCGGCCACGGGCTAATTAATGCCCTTTATGAATCGCGGGGGCGAGGAAAAAAAAGGATCGCTGTTTTCCTAGGACCGCAAAGCGTGTAGAAGCACGCGATCGGTGCACAATGTTGCAGAGATGTAAATCCGCGCACCAAAGGAACTTGTTGCGGATTATAATTTTCTTTGAATAACGTATAAAAAGACTGCTAAGATATAGGAATGTAAAAAATGTGTATGTGGAAAAAAAGGGGATTAAGGTTAGTATGAAACATAGTGTTACAGGTGACGGTATGCACGTTACCACTAATATCACGTGCAACCGCGGGCTGTCATGTATAAATTTCTATAAAGAGATTTTTCTGAGAATTAAAATTAGGGGTGAAGGTGAAATTCTCTGACGTATTTTATGATTTATATTTTAGGATATTATCGCATCATTACATGAAAGTAATACTATCGATAAGAGTATTTATAAATACGAGTATTTCCAAGCACGTGTACAGCTTTAAGTATTTAATCAAGTGGATTTCTAGGCCACGACTCTTTTTAGCGTGCCCGAAGTTCTCACACTAAAGGATCATTTTACAGATAACGCTACAACGGCACTTATTATACAGAATCGCTTACAATTATTTTGCTGAAAACATTTCACTGTGCTTTTGCTCGTAAAGACGCCCATTTTACGACTTTATTAAATCGATAGCAGCTGTCGACAAGGACGCCGCTCATTTCGATCCCGAAGGTGAACGTACTTGGTGTTCCATTCATTTTCGTCGTATTTCCTTCGATAAGCGAAGCATAAAAACATTTACAAGTAAATTACTAAATTACTAAATTACTAAATTGAAAAGAAACGAGCATGTAATCTAAATTGGATAATGATTACCAACCGCACAAAATTATCCGATCAATCAATAATCATAATTACCGATTACTCGGTACACAATACACCCTAGTATAGTACTGATTGGTTGGTAATCATAATCAAGGATTACATATTGTCCCAACACAGCGTTTAACGCGACTGTATCGATAGCTGTCGACTCCAATGGGAAACAGAAACAATTCCTCTGCAATCAAATAAAAGAAAAAAATGTCCACTCGTCGATCGTCCACGCGTTGAATTGACTTCATCATTCGTTTCCATTAGGCGTACAGAGCAACGAAACAAAAGAAGAGCGTTTCCATTCAAGTATTTCGCGTATTCGAGTTTAATTGTTTCGCCGTTGTCGCACGCTATCCCCGCGCTATTAACTTTCCCCCGCGTTTTCTTCTCTAGCAAACGACCGTACCCGTCTCGAAATTTGATCTGCCGTGCCCATTAACTCCCTAACGATTGTCCCTAGCGTACGGGCACAAAATTTATGACGCACGGAGTAGGATCGTTCTGGAAACCGGAGTAAAATTGAATCCGTCGGCAATAATTCCACCATCAAATTTCCCCTATGCCGCAGAACAATATTAACTGTCAAGAATTTCTTATAATTCTTGGTACTTAAGGGCGGAAATAAGTTTAGGTTCAAGGAGCCCGTAAAGGGGTCCTAAACCTATTTCCTCCCTTAATTATCAACCAACGATGTGATAAACGTTGCACCAATATTTATTAAGAAACAAATAAGTGTAGCTATTCGATCTTCATTTTTATATCTTTTATTCTGTTCTCGACCCTTTCAGAAAGACTCTTTGTAGGAAGATTCCGCCCATCTCTGGCTAGATACGAAGAAAACTGTGCTCTGCGAATGGAAACTGACGCGAGGGAAGCTACAGCCAACGAAAACAAAACTTTGAAGACGGGAAAATGTTCGTATCGAACGTTTTTACGCGCCAGTTACGGTGTACGCCTTTGTATGAATTTGTCACATTGGCACTGTACGATTTGTCGCGACATGTCACGTGCTTTCTTGTGCTCCAGAACCTGCACGAAAAACACGGGTCACGATATCTCACGTTTCCATCGTTTAGTGCACGCAATCAGTTGCGCCAGCGATGTTTGTAGTTCATTACGTAGTACAGAATATTTTCATAAATTGCGGTTGAAGAGATTGCGATGCGATTTCGTTCTGATGTGGTCACTTAATGTCAGGTTTGCTTATATCGAGGCTTGGAGTATACTTGTAAGTGGCAAAAAGATGAAATAAAGATGACAGCGAGTATACATACGTAAAATATATCCTGTATATAAATTCATGAAGATTATAAATTTGTAATTTGTATATGAATTCATAATGGACTTGTGAATTCGTAACAAATTCATGAATTTATTATGAATTTATAAATATATATATATAAATTTATCTAGCGAAAGCAACTTCATGAATATATGACAAACTGATGAATATATAATGAAATCATAAATTTAGAACAAAGTAATCTCACAGTGCACTCTTTTATCTGGTATACCCTTACAGAAACAGATAAGTATGTGTTACTTCACCTACAGAGACCTGGCTAAGCGCCAGGCGCCACAAAGGCGGCGCTAGTGTCACGACCCCGCATAACTTCTAGGTTGTTCCCTCTACAATTAGAATATTATCCCCCTCCATCGAGACCGTCGATTCCAAATCTAGGATAATTACAAAACCGATACCCGTACTTCCTATATTTTCCTAATTCCCAGTCAATATTAATAGAAATATTTCGTGATCGGTGACATATGCGAAAGGCATACACAAAGCTGTGTTACCGCTCTGTGTTTGCAGATCTGCGAGCGCAGCGCCAATACAGCTGTTTAGATGGATTACTTTGATTGGAAGAGAGTATTTACTCGCTTCGTCAGTGCGCATTTGCCGATGAAACGCATTCACGGTCGATAATCAAACGCGGTCACGAGTCGAACGAAAAAACGCACGATTACCGATCGTCACTGCGTGTTTTCGAGTATATGTGGGACCGAACACTGGATTTCAGTTATGCGACAGAATCCATTTCGTGGAATATTCGGGCAATTTTAACGATGTACACGAAACCCTCTCGTCTCGTCTCCGAGTATTTCTGTCTTCTGCGTTGCATAGTTTCTCTTCATAACGCGGAAATGGGCGTATCGTTTAATACTTTACCTGCCAGGAGATTATTCATACGCACATTTTAATTACAGCTTCTATATACTGAAGCCCATTAACCATATTTTTACCCACCAACTTGTAATATTTAATTTGAGGTAACTGACAAGGTTTTTAACCCTTAACTGTTTAATGTCAGCATACGCAGTTTAAGGACACACATTTTTAGTAGGCATTATTTAGAATAGATCCTATGATTCGGAATATGAGAACGATACAGCAACAATCGACAATTGCAAATGCATGAAAAAATTTAATAAGCTTCGTTGGACCCCGGCGAATCTAATAACGACGACACTGAGATCGTACTTTACCTCGAGTAGAGTTTTCCGTTCGACGTGAGTGTCGCCATTGCTAACACTTAACGAACAATAAGTGTTTCATCGTTGCGTCGCATATTTTGGGTTAATTAATTTGCCACACGATAACTCGTTGCTCGTTCAAAATTTTCCACCGCTTCGAAATTAACATTATTAGATGGCTAGGAGCAACGAGTAAACGATATACGAGAAACAAAGGTGAACCGAGTCGATGGTTCAAAAGGTCGCTTAAAAATAGAAGGAAGTATTTACAGCTTAATTTTGGTGATCAAAGAAGAAGCGACTCTTTGTAGGTGACGGAATCGTCGACTCCGTTTCAATTTGTGCTCCTTTGCAAAAATACAAGCAACGTGTCCTCTCTCAAGGATTCTCAGTCTCGTAAAGGATAATCGACCAGTTAAGATCCTATCTCGTAGACTCGGCGAAACAATATAGAATTAAGTGGTGTGCATTTTCGAAGACAAAGGACTAGACTCTACTACCACCAACAATACTCGAAGCTTCGAAATAATCGTTTAAATAAGCATTGTCTGACACAATTTACCCTTAATGTTCAGGACCTTCGAAGTGGTATAATTCTTTACCAACTGAAGAGAAGATAGATCACAATTATTTTTGGTTACTTTCTACACACTTGACAGGATTATTCTAATTGCCTCTCAAAAGTGATACATTCACCTCGTTCACTCGTTCATGAGCTAATACCTTCTTGGACGCAGTTGAAATCGGTGGACCGATATGCTTGGAATTAGTTGAAAGTGAGTACCGTCAGCGTAACGCATCCTTAGCGAGATTTATTTCACGACGAAATGAAAAACGTTTCATTCAGATTCCCAGACGCGGGGGTGCACGAGTAGACGATAATTCGCACGTGGCGTTAATGGAAACGGATCCAATTAATGGAGGCGGAAACTTTTCAAGGCGTATATTCGGTGGCGTTTTCGCCCTTCGCCGTTAAGTGCGTGTTGAAAATTCGACGCACGTAGCAGCAGAATCGTCCGCGGATCCTTATCGCTAGAAGTACGATAAAAGCGAACCGACTATTGTTCAATTCGCCAGGGAAACCAATTTTTCATTCAACCTGTAAGTTGACCGAGGAATGTAATGTTCTATTCTTATTTCACTCTCGGACACCGGACGCTTGCACAAACGACGGAGTCGGGTCACTATTCAGGTATCAGAATCCAAGTCCATACGCGCTACGAAAAAAAGCATAAAATCAAATTTTTACTGAACTACTTTTGCAAAAACGTATTATTGCAAAATTGTTTAGAAAAAAAATACATTAAATACTGAAGGAAGGTGAGAAAATACTTTTGGGAAGTACACATAAATGATATTTGTTCTGATTCGTGGTTTTCTGAATATTCTTTGTATGTCATATTTTTTTCAGACTGCTTTTTACTAATGTATTGATAACATGTATGCTACTAATCGAGTTACAATGTAAATACATGACTCGAGACTCTCGAGAACAGTTGAGAGGAATGCGACTTCAGAACAAACGTCAAAAAAGTGACTCAGCTCCGGCGTCGGAGAGTTAAAATAAAACGTATTGCATGCACATAAAACAAAGGTAAAGGGGGAATGATACGTATTCATAATTTTAAAGACGTAATTCGGAGTTGGACTATTCAGAAAGCCAAATTAGGACACTTGACGCAACTTGGATACACCCCTCGGCCAGGGATCGCTGTTAGGGTGCTCGGCTAGTCGTTGACTCCATCCATGAGCTCGATGGTTTCGGAGCTCTGGGTAGCCAGGCAGAGCATTTTGCTGTAGAGATGATAATCGCTTGGCCCCAAGTCCAGAGTTTAAGAGGGGTAGACGAAAATCTCGCATGAACTGCTCGAACAAAGCTTTTGTGCAAGCAGCGGGTGCTGGGTCCCGCCGCGCCGCGCCGCGCCGTGGAGAAGAAGGACGCTCTTGGTGAGCATTTCGCATCTTTTGTCTTGGATCGACCTACAGTTGATGCGATTATCACGTCTCTTCAGTAAAATGAAAGGCTGGTTACGGAGCGCTCCGACGAGCTCACGATTGGAGTCAACAACGCGGTACCCTAGCGGGGTCGTTCTTTGACGAGGGATTGCAAAAGCAGACACGTGTGCCTGAATTTGGATGGAAACTTGGGAGGGACATATTATTTTTCTAATTTTCAATGAAAATCACTCCTAATTGAATCAAACGATAAAAATGGTTGGTAAAGCCAGTCACGCAATCTTTGGCTTGTGAATCGTAAACTTGGTTTTGGATACGATAAAAAATGACGACGACTGTCGAGCAGGCGGCTAGCACGAGTAGTAGTCACGAGGAAGGTGCTTAAACCGACTATAAAAACGAGTATCAGGTCGTAGGAAGGATTTACACGAGCGCCCTTACACAGCGAGTAAAGCTTCCCCAATCTGGATGATTGTCCAGACGGAATACAACGTGTAATGGCTCCCCGAAGTACAGTTTGAACAAAATATAATGGCTTGAGGTCACTCAGGTGCTATTTGCTGCTGTATAATCAGGTGACAAGATAACAATTCGTTGTACCGCCCTGTTTCACTTTGCTCGTTCTACTTCCAAGTCAATGGTTTAGTGTCGAAAGGGTGATCGAGGTTGGATAAGAATTTAACTGAAAGAAGAGAATCAAATTGTTACGTGAAGTACTTGAAATGTGATGGAGAACGTCAGGATACTTGATCTTAGCTATAGATTCGAACTGTCGCGAGGTTGGTTAGGAATTTCGCTCAAAGAAGAGAATTAAATTGTTAGTTTGGGAAGAATATAGTTATGTGAAGTACTTGAAATTAGATGGAGAACGTCAGGACACTTGATCTTAACTATACATTCAACTTGTTACGAGCTACTTCTGACCAGAAATCAGCAGCAAGGAGAAAACCACCGAATGACCAATACATTTTGCCGAGACTATAGTTGTCCAACGCGACAACGCGCCCGTCAACCAAGAGGTACCGATATCCATCGTGATCCGCGCAGTTGCTGACGACCCATAAACGCGCGGAATGGTAATCGAAAATCGTGCGGAAAATGAGGGGTGTGTACGATCGATGACTCCGGTTATCGGCGATAACTACGGGTGGACGATATACGCGCAATTATACGGTGCCGCTGTTACGCTCGTTTTCACCGATGAGTGATAAATCGCATACTCTGCCCGTGCCCGACTGTCCCCATCTCCCCCTAGCCACGACTGTTCCCGACCCGAAATTATATCTGATCCAAACATCACCAACTCGCCATTCGTTTAGCGCCATCCGATACTGCATCGAACTCAAGCTCGTCCGACCACGATTAAACCGTGGTGCCTTTCCGTGGCGGAATTTGGAGAACGACGAGACATTCGATAGGAGTCGACTCGATAGGATATCCATGGGTATCCTAGCTCTTACCTTCGATATTGCGTTAGAGATACCTGATGGGAACAGCCGTGTGCTGTGTCTGCATAGATTATTTCCCAGAGAAACAGACTCTAGAAAGTCGTGTGGAGAAAGTGACAGTTCTCGATCAGATCGATGTCTTGGGTGATTGTCGATCATGCATCATACCTAACCACACTCGTAAAGTCTATCCTCCAGCTGACTTGAAATAATAATAATATGAAATATGTAAGCAAATAATAATTCTACGTTATCAAGTAACTTTCCACCAGTACATCTAACATTTTTGAAGAACACCGTAAACTCAATCTACGACACTATATTGGAAAGGAGCCGTAGGAAGAGGCAAGAAGATAAGAAGCGGAAAGGAAGAATGTAAGATGCTGAGTTCAATATTGAAAATACACGTCGAAGAAAAGAGAGTAGGAAGAGTCAAGAACATGCTAGCCAACCCATTCCTTTTTCCTTTTGCTCCTTGATACATTACGTAACTCGGTTTGACCACAAACTTGACGAATAAGATACGTCATAGACTGACTGAAGAACTCCGTGCTCTAAGCATTGATCTTGGAGCAAGAATACGAAAGAGATATCCAATTCTTCGGTATCTCCAATTTACCTATAGATTAAAATAAGGGAGACTATGCTGGAAGACTGTGTTAATTTATATTTTCTTTCATGCTGACAATAAATCAACAAGTATTATGTTGTCCAGAATGTTCGTTCTAATTTTTAAGAAAAATTCAAAGGCACATTTGAATTTTAACATGTATTTATTGAATTACATAGGTCCATTTTATTCGGCAACCTTCCCACCTTTTAAGGGATTTCGATATATTCAAATCTGTACCACCTAACAAAAATCGACATGGATTTTCTAGAAAATCCAATACAATTGCACGATGTCACTAATTTCAAAGAGTATGAATCATATTCATTTAACTATCCGTGGTACATTGTAACTTATTTTTATTTCTTATATCTCGAATAGCTCGAAGCACGCGAATACGTCCTTCGTTCGAAGAAAAAGGTTCAGGACCTGGCAACTGCTGGGAAATTCGGTCAACTTTCTGCATTCTGTCTTCCAGCTGTTTTTGAATATTAAAGAGGAAGAATCCCAGACCCCTGGTTTCCTCGAGCGACGACAGCCGAATTTATAATTCCAACCGTAATCAATTTTAAACCTCCTCTTACGGACGAAATCCTCTCAGTCTTCAAAATTTAAATCCAAGGAGGTAGGAAAAACGCGAGAGAGAAGCGAAATTAGGAGCCTCGGCCCGCAGGCTAAGAGAAGCACAGTTGGCGGCAAAGAGGTCACCGTTTTCACCGGACTGATCCGGAGATTCTGAATCAGAATTGAGAAAGAAGGTACGCTCGGGGATAAGTCCAAGTTTCGCGTTGGAGACACATACATAGAAACACACGTACACCATATACACGTCTGTGGGTAAGAATCACGGTAGAACGCATCAGGCACAATACTTTTTAAGAAAATCATGTTTTTGATTTGGCACGTAAAAGAAAATTCACTGTTTATATCTTTCAATTTCCTCACTTGTATTGTGGCTTCGTGACTTGCATTGCATACCTACATTTTGTATTTCTTTATTACACCAGGATGATATTAAAATTCTCGTACGACAAACGTTTAGTCGAGAAGATATTATTGAACGCTTATAATATTACAGCCTAAACTTTTTTGCTTTGACTTATAAATGTATCAGCAGGTTCTCGTCGATTCAATAATATATATGCGTATATAGTGGAAAGATTCGCCGAGAATCGTCTGAATAAATTAGCGAAAGGTTTCAGTAACGCCGTTGGGCACATTAATATCCGAGGATCTTTGCGTTGGCCCCGAGTGAAGCGCGAAATGAAAGAGTGGCCCTGGGAAACGAGCTTCTCACGGGGCCGACGTCCTCGGTTCTATCGCGTCGCGACGGCTTCGAAGGTATCAAGATAAAAAATAGTCACATAAATCCCAAAGGAAATCGATCCTGGATTCTACTTTTCCTAGTTCCATCCGATGGTCGTCTCGTCCTGACGCGCGCGAGATTTACACGCGGCCAGAAACCAATTTCGCCCCTCCCCCTCCGCCATCACTCATATATCTACTTGATTAGACAATTTGTTGCGCACTTACAAATTCGCGACTTCGAGGTAGCCATGGAAGGAATTCTTATAAAGATCAAAGTTTAAAAAGTAATCGACAAAAGATGCATAACTTTTGTTAAATTTATTCAAGTTAGTTTACTTTATTATGTTATGAATAATTGAAAAAAACGTTTATCTCTTTTATTTAGATGTATCTAGTAGAACGCGGTTGTTCGGATAAATTCCCGCAGATGTTGAGCGCAATTTGCTTCTTATTATGCCAGCGAATTTCACGCTTAATCAAAAGGGTTGAATACTTCTTAGACGCTGTGGAGTGGAGTAGAACCTCATCCGGCGAAGAGCTAGAATATTCTTCTCGTCAAAGTAAATATTTACTCTGCTTTACTATTCCGTAAACGAAATGGAAGAGGTAATTTGAAAAGTAAAGAAAGCAAACCGAAATGGTCAGTTGCAATATCTCGAAGTTGTTATTGTGTTTACTTGTGATAAATTTAACCTAGAACCATGTTTCGCTTTTTGTATCGAACGTGTCAAAAATTTAAACGTGTTGAAAATGAGGTGCGTCTATCATTTCCTACAATACTACTTTGATTAATAATTTGTACGAAATATTACTTCGCATGAAAGCATCAGAACTCTGTGAACCTCTAGCAGATGTCGATAGATTGCACGGTATTGTGCATGATTAATATTCCTGAGCGTTTAATCAATATAATCAGCAGGGTAGCTTTGAAAAAACGACACGGATCGCTTGGACTCCACCCTCTGAGACGGCCAGAAGCTTTATCGCACCGAAGGTAAAGGCGAGTCATCTTTCATGTTGCCTGAAAATTGTTAACGTTGCTTTCACATTGTTTATTTATTGGCTTCTTCGAGCTGACGTGGTGACATCGACGGTATCGATCACGCTGACCTGCACGCAATTTATTATGCACGCTCCAAATTGTTTCTTTATCGCTGGATCGATAACGTTTAATAAAAACAACGATCGGTTTCTCAGGGGCGCACACAGGGTGTGTTCGAGGAATATCGATCGACCAGACAACCGAGAGCATTACCGCGCCATGGTCGCTATAAAATGGTTATAAATGTCAGAAACAATTGATACTACTACGCGAGGATTTGCATGGGGAAGTGGAGAGTGTTTTCAGTCCGCGGCAGAAAATCACGCAAATTACACGGTATCGTGGCTGAGAACTATGGTCGCGTTTAATTTTGAAAATATCAAGGAACTTTGCGCTGTCATCGCCGCGAAAAAATAAATACAGAAACAATACCGGTTGAAAATATTAAAAAATGATAATTTTTCAGTCTGCAACTGAGTACTCACTTGAAACGCTTGAATAAATTTAACGCTTATGGTGATTACAAACTATATATTGAACGCTGCTTACGAAACTTAAATGAAAAAAAAGTGGGACATAAAAAGTAGAAGTTATCAAAGGCCTCTTTCAGGCCAGTAACGCAGACGACGAACAGAAATAATCATTTAGGTCGTCAGATAAAATGTATTCTACGAAGATCATTCTTTAAAGACGAGTGATTTATTAGCGGAACATGAAAGGGCATAGCTGTCAAAGAATTAAAATTAAAAACCTTTTACGAGAGAAATTGAAATGAAATTTCTCGCAAAGTAAATACGCTGAAGCTGTATTTTTTTACGCTTCTTTCGCTTAAAAGATGACAATAATCCACTGCGTTTCTTTAGCAAGGATACTTCCCATTGTTAAATTGGTTATTTATAAAAATAAGATAGTAAATAATCGCGATGAAAACCTGTTAGATATGGCTTAGAGTCAAGCTTCGCAAAATAATTGACTCGAATGAAAGGAGCGTCGGCATCGCTCCGATACAATAGCATACGTTGAGCATTGTTCACATAACGCAAACAGGGAAATAACGCAACACAAAAGAAAGAATATTTTTCATTTTAAATAGCACCGTTATTTCACGAACAACTGCGGTAAATATTGTTATGGACCATACACGGTTTGACACGTAATATTTTTGAAACGTTTCTAGTCAAACAGTCGTTATTAAAACGTCGAGAAACGACGACAAAAAACATAAAGAGAAACGACAAATTACAAAGCAGAATGTCTGCAAACTGAGGAAAAAACGGCGAAACGAAAATTCGTTTACGATGCAACGCGTACCGTCGTACTCGCGAAACTGAACGTGTACTTCGTTAAAACAAAATATCTTAAAAAAGGCGCACTTTTTTCACGTTTAATTATTCATACGTATCAAATTCCTCAATTATTCACAACACGGTGTGTAATTAACAGTGGTCAGAGCTGCGTTGTTTTCGACGGTGAAAAAGTAATGCCAGGTTCGTTACTTTTAATTTTTGTATAACATTTCCAAGAATATAATTAATAACATTTTATTGTAATAAATGCGCATCATGAATTTTTTATAATTAATGGTTTGGCGTAATTATACGGAAACTTGATTTCGTTTTATCCATCGAAATGGAAATATTATAAAATATTGGGAGTAACTTTCATAAATTCATAAATACTTTGATTAGTTCACGAATAATTTTCATGGATATTTGATTGAATTTTTTTAACTGTATAATACTTATTAGAAATACCTGTGACGAGAAATTTCCTTGGAAACTAGCTACCAAATCAGCAATGTTAGATGTTCTTGACTTACCTGAAACAATAAGGAAAAATCTGGTTAGCGAATACGATGTTCAAAAAATGTTCAAATTGAACATTGTTAAGATCTTAAAATCTAATAATATTTCATGCACGTAGATTTATTCCACCCTATTCCCCCTAACCCCTGAATTAAACTCTCCCTGGTACTTCTCGTTCATTCACTTAACGCGACTTCTTTTCCATCACCATTATCTGTAATGATCAATCACAAGTTTCATAATACAGACCTATCACTGACATCATTATTTACGAACCAGAATACATGCATCCATTTACTCGTGTCCTATTTCCGACAAAAATAAAAATAAAGAAAAAAAAATAGAAAATAAAAATAGATTTGTAGAAAGTTTTTCAATTTAGTTGGAATACAGAAATGAATCATGGACCAGCAATGTATTAATTACGCCCGTTCAGTTGCACAGCCGAAACAACATCCAAACAAATATTTCAAACATTTCCTCTGCCATCACGCACCACGCGTATATTCTTCCATTTACTGCGTGCATGCACCGAAACACACTAGTGGTATTGTATAGAGAATAGAAATTTATTACTGAATGACTAACAATGGGACCCCCAAAGATTCTGGGAAATTTGATATTTTAATTAACAAACGGAGAGGGTCTCTGGATTATGTTAAATTCACCCGTGAACCTACTATAACAAAGTCCATCAGGTTGAGACAATTCTCCCATTGTGGAAGCTGTGTACATCCAAATTGGATCAACCACAAAGGTCCATTTAAAGATTTGGGCATTTGTACGAATACAAGCTTGTTTGAATAACCGGTCAATCGAATGAACGTTTCGAATAAATCGATATTCGAAGTTTTTTTTCATCGCCTGTTATTCAAATAAAATTCTTGCCATCTCTGGGCCCAATTCTGCTACGCGACAATGCGCCATCGCGGACGTTTAAATTGATCCAGAAAAAAAAATAAACGAATTGGGGTATCCATTCGCTATCCATCATACTCTCCGGTTTTATATTCTACAAATGATCATTTTTTCAAGCACTTGGGTAGATTTATCGCTCGAAAATTATTCAACAATTCTATCAAAAAGAATTCGATAACTGAATGAAAAATCAGAATTCAAATTTCATTTGGAAATTTGTTAAATCACTTTGTTCAAATGGAAAACTATCATCACACTGATTGTCTTCTTCGAACACTAACTCACCTTAGTGACTTCCATTTGAAACAAAGTCTGTCCAGGTCAGTCCCACGACGCTTAGAGCCGCCATTCGAACTCAGGGTTACTGCATCCTCACGAAATCCCATTCAGTCGACACAATCGGCCGCTTGTCCCAGTGGAAAGAGCATGGAAGCCCCGAGAGGCGTGAATCGAAACGGTCAAAGGGTTATCAACGAATGTTCCCCTATCGTTCTGACCAAGAAAGAGAAGGCTGGGCGCCCTAGCGAGCCTATTTTCGTGACTCCTTGCAAAGGGAGGCCCCAACAGCGGGCGAAGGTAACACAAAGCCATCGAGAGAACCGAAAAAGAGTCAAAGATCAGGAGATTCCAGATCGAGCACACCCAGAGTCGACAGTGGAGTCGATCGCTCGTGTAACTCGCTCGCGGGCCCGCTTAATACATCAGACAACGAACTAGGAGATCTATCTCTTTGCTACGAACCGTATTGTACGCTTACAAAGTTACCAACGTGCACAATAAGCGTGTTTGTGGCAGTTGTGCGCAATCCAAGATCGAGATAACCTTAGCAGGCATTGGGTGAGAGTTAATTGTCGAATACGTCGTTACGTCTGGCGCCATCACGTCATCGATGCAGTTTCTTTATTTTATTATTTTTCCATGAAAGAAATTCCAATTTTCCTCAAGTATTTCTAGAATATTTTTCCAAAGATTTTCTATATGTCCTTTAAAACCTTTACATATCGACTACTCAAAACGGAGCAGCCATTGAGTCCCCTGATTTTTATAATCATCAGGGTGTAATTACATAAAATTTCAAGAAACCTCGACCTCGAATGGCTCCAGTCAGATGAATATTATTTAGAAATGTCGTGTTATTACTCCTTGTAGCGCAGAAGTCACAGATATTTGGGTTAAACCATGTAATGGCGTGCAGTTTGGCGAAACGTGTGTCGACGAAGTGTTAACTGCACGGACGCGTACACGTACGTACTCGCACGATAGGATATCGATCGGTGTAAGTAGAATGTTGGCATGCTGGCAAAGCGGAGTACGAAGGAAACAGACAGAATGAAAAGTAAAGGTGTGTATTTCGTTTCGAGTGTGCCGCCTAAAATCGCCTGGCGAAGCTATCTTGGAGGATTCGTGCTCGAGGCGAGGGAACTACTACTCCTTGGAATATTCAGGGTACGAAGTACACTCCGCGCTGAGTAGCTCCGAGGGGCAATTTGTGAATCGTGAAATTAACCTTAGAGGTATTAGGTATAAAGCGTTGGCAGTTGTGGCATCTTGATAGTAGATTTTGGAACCCTGTTACGCTGTCTTAGGTTCATAACGTGGCTGCGAGTGATACCTGTCTCGTGGTGTGCCAAACTGTGAATGACAAGTTTATGGATATTTTGATACAGCGAAGTTAATAGAAACTAGTCAGTATAAGCATGTTAGCATTTATAATAAACATGCCCACCTCGAAGTTAGATATTGTAATCATTTCAGAGAAATTAAGAAGTATTGAGTATTGAGTATTGGGAAGTATTGAGATCTAAAAGTATTGAGTTCTGAAAATTTAGTTATGCTTTTGCATTTATGAGTAATTTCGTCGTTGGCGAGTAAATAGAGATAAAGCGACGACGAGATTTTATAGAACCGCGTGAAATATAGGAATGTACGTTGGATAGAGAGATAAAAAATTACATAAGACATACTCGAGCCTGCAGCTAAGGTCGACACGGTGAGTCGATAAATCTCTTGCATAATCTTTGCTTTGGATATAAAAAAACTTCCTGCTTCAACATACAACTACTAATACTGCACAGTAAAGTTGCTACGCTCGTTATTATACTATATTTTAGTTGTATTGTAAATTCCATTAACCTTACCTCTTAACTCTCTTGACACACGGTCTTCGTTTACATCCGTAAAAACCATTGTATTATCAAATACATTTAGAATATACGAATAAATGTATAAATATTCTTATTAACTGCAGCTTAACTAAACATTTGAACTGGTCTGAATAAACTGTAGATTAGATGGTTTAATGTGTTGGCAAAACATTTTCTCAGCGAGTTATGACCTACTCCTACCTACATTTTCATTAAGAATAGCCATTAGCGGTATCCCTATTCCATTCTTAATTTAGCCATTATATTCGTACTGCGGGACCCACATTGTCAAAAATAATAATCCAGAATGTTCCACGCAGCATCTTATGAATATTTTATAAATTCATTTCAGTAGTAATGAAGCAATTTAATGAAGTAACGTAAAAAAAGCTGCAGTCTAATCCTCGCAATTTACAAATTTTAAGAAAGAGAGAAGTGATAAACCCTGTAAGTACGAATGCGCTAGAAGTCTCTATCATACGGTAACAAGAAGGTACACGACAACTCAAGCCAACAAGACTGAAGGCAAAGTTTTGACGACGCGATAAATAAGACTTGGTTACAGTGGCACACCGCGAAAATGCTAAGAGGCTCGGCTACTCTCTAACACACCATTACACAACTTGATGAAAAGAATACAGCTTTCCAGACCAACTTTCGTTCACAATTTGAAACACCATTTTACTCTGAATATACAGTATGTAATATATAAAATAGCAATATACAGGATGAATCACGAATCATGATCAGTGGAGATTACTCTGTTATTGGCAGTCCGATCGAAAATGCTTTTATCAGCTTCTGCATGGTTTCATGGTGGCATTTTTTGTTTTTTCAAGATCACCTTGAATTCTTTGCAAATAAACATATTATTTGTTTACGCCAATCTGTTAGAGGATTTCAAAACAAATACAATGAACCCCTTCATATCTTCTCTGGTTGTTGGTATTTTGCTTGTTGTTTTGATTTTTCTCATAAATAAACATCCATGGGTGATAAATGGGGAGACTGTACCGGCCATTTAGTATTCCTTGATCGACCATTCCATTGATCTCGAAATCTCATATTTAACAATTAAGTAATAATTCGAGCAGAACGAGCGAATAAGAAGAGCTTGCATTGCAATTGACCTAAATGAATTTCATCGTGCAGTGTTTTCTACATTAACACGTTATAGAAAGTGCATCCAAGTTCAAGGTCATCATTTTGAACACTTGCTGTAGCAGTAAGTACGCAAATAAGAAAATTAATGAAATACTTGAAGAGTGGGCCATTGTATTCGTCTTAAAATCCTCTAGCAGATAGGCGTCAAAAAATTATGTGTATTGACAAAAAAATCTAGGTGATCTTGAGAAATCAAAAAAAAAAAATAATTGACAAATAATTTTGTATAATTACGTTAAAGGTCTCTTGAAACCGTGCAAAAGCTGGTAAAAACATTTTCGATCGAACTCCTAATAAGAGTAATCTCCACTGATCACAATTCGTGATTTACCTTGTATTATCTCAAAGTTTCATTCTGAACACAAACGTTTGGTCGATAGCATTTCACGCGAATAAGAAACCCCTTCCTCTCGCCAGGGAGATTCCAAGATCCCCCATATCAACAAACCAGTTCTGTTACCAAACAGGCATCCAGTATACCTAACGCAATACCCAGCAGCACTCAGTCAATACGATCACGGGGACTAAAGTCTGTCGATTCGAAGCTGCATCTTGACAATGACACGTGACGGTAGTCAAAACGACGCAAGGGGGTTCGTCCGTGGACAGGCCTGATCTATACGAAGGGATAGACGTTCGGAAGGACCAGGGGGATACGGATTGATGGAAAAGCCCCTCTGGTGGGAAGCTTGGGCGGCGTCGCTGCAAATTCATCATCATTACGCACAATCACCATTATCGTGTCGAGGAAGACGGCCACGAAGCTACCGTCGCGTCGAGCATTAGCGATGCGATCCATTTGAAAGGATCGATGATTGCGCGTTGGAACTTGCAAGGGGTGAATCGTGGATTCTATCGCGACGATGGCAACCCCCTTGTGGCTGATACGACCGTAGTGGGCAACCGCGAACAAAGCATTTGTTAGAATGCAGGATTCGTTTTCTGGCGTTCCCTGTATTTCGGGGTGCGAGCTCAGCTTGGTAATTACCGGTCCGCATCAGTAGGAACTTGCGTCTGTGGCCAGAATCTTCCAATCGAGGCCACGAAGCTCCTGTACAGTCACCTGCTAATCAAATTCCCTCGAACCAATCCCGACAGAGGTGGTGAGCCTGCTCTTGACGAGGAAATTCCTGGTCCTCGAGAATGGGCAGAATTTTATTCGAATACCTGGTATTAGTACCCTCTATGTCTATCAAAGAAATTTGTCTTAATTAAATTATAGGTTAGACGTTTCCAAATAAATGCTTCGTTATAAATATGAACATGAGTAAACGTCACACATTTTCATGTTTATTTATAATGAATATTTGGAAACATCGAACTTATCATTTGATTTAGACAAATTTCTTCAGCAGACATAGAGAGTACGAATGCTTATGGGACTGACTGTATAAATAAAATGACTATAGAGTATATTTCATGAATGGATATCATAAATGAGGTCTAGTGATTTTAGTAGTAGCAGTAGCAGTTTATCAATGGGTATTCGAGATTTAAGTTTATTTGTATTTTTACTGACAACGAATACGACGCAAGGCATTACTACAAAAATTCACAGCTGCCTCGAGCTTTAAAAATAAGAAGATTTTGTTATAGAGCGTTCCAAAGTTCCATCTCAATCGAAATTTGTCGCGAAAATTCTTATCTGGATGAAAATTTCGTAGTCGTCGCCCGAGAGCCAGCAATTTCGAAAATATTTCGGAGAGGTGATATTTTTTGAACGGTCGCTGGCACAACCCAACGGTCGCGCGGTGCAATTTATAACGGCGCCCTTTGAATTTAGCGCCGCGCGTCGAGTCGTGGCGTAGAATTTTAAAACGACGCGCCGACAGTTCGTACAATGCGTCACGTAGCGCACGATTTGTCCTCGCCCGACCGTACGAGATAATCGATACTCGAGGAAGAGAGAAGAAAGGGTCTGGTGATCCCGGATCCTGCCAGTCCTTTGAACAGAAAAATTAAAATAGTCCGTATTCTAGTCACAGAGAGGATGACATTTGGGGTTACGTTAATTCCCACTTTCGAGTGGGGATTTTTATAGTGAGTTTAAGCAACGAAATCATCACCACTGTGGACGGTCATTTTTAAATAAAGTAGTAAAAGTATATTTGAATATTAGATAGCGAATAAAATCAACGCGAAGTACCTTCGAACAAAGTACGAAATATGTATTGACTCCCTCTCCAATTGTACAGATTAATCCTGTCAATTACTGAAACAGTTCACGATACGAAAGACGAAAGCATTAAACGCGAAATAAGCTGTTTCGAAAATAACTTTTGTTTAATTAGCTATCGTGTATCGCAGATAGTTTGCAAAATTGCATTGGGAGGTAGTTTCATCTCTTGAACTTCAACTGTAGCAGTTAAAGGAAATACGTGTTCCTTATTTCTGGCTGTTCTGCAATCTTGCAAAGTTTTATTATAATCACAACGCTTGTCACAATTCTCGTGCACAACACACAGTGATACCGCCCTTCTTCAACTAAATGTAAATAGCTCTTAAAGACTGGTAAGATTCGGAGTGAAGACTCTTCTCTCAAACAGTTTACTACTCGACTGTAATTTCATAAAAAGTTTTGCTCGGGGTAGGAATGTAATAACTCTTTCATACTTGCCAGACATCGAATAAAAGAAAAATGTGCGAATAAAATATTCCTTTTGAGGCCTGACGATAATATGTATGATAATTATTCCGTACAGGGGTGTAAATAATTACCAGGAGTGGCCGACACTGCCATCTCTTTCTGTAGAAACTTTTGGTCAAACAGGTGAAAGTTAGGGTGAAGCATGAATTATGAAAAAAGCTAGAGCATCGCTCAAGGAAATTTTTATGAAACTTTCTTCGTCAGGACGTTAAGCGGAGAATCCTTGATATATTCTCCCCTAAGCATAGCTTAGAACCGCATATGCTGCCTTTGATCAACGTCTACATATGCCTCACCAAGAAAGTGTCCATATTCGCTTTGAAGCTTAGAGCCATCAGCTGTGCTACGGTAATTTTAGTTCGGGTCACACAAATAGACTAACCTGATCGTTGTTGCCAGTACAAATTATCGTGTCCGTAGGACGCCTTCTTTAATGACAATCTTTCTACCATTCTCTTTTATTCTTCAACCCTCCACATACTCGCGTCGCTTCGAGTCTGATTTAATCCCGTTATCAGCATGTGCAGGTTGTAGTTTCAACCCTTTGCACTCGGATGTCCCTTATGAGAGACCATCGTAAGTCTAACAAATTTTGATAATGACACCACCGCAACGATAAAGGATTTAGACAGGGTATCCCGTAACTAGTGGTACAAGCGAGTTAATTGTGGTTCTAAGTGAAAAATTGAATCGAAAATGTAGAATAAAATTGTTTCATGAGTGCGCGCACACTCGATATATTTTCAAACTTATTTTTTCGAAAAAAAAGCGTCATATGGAAAAATGTTATTCTACATTTTCGATTCAATTATCACGTAGAATCACCCCTACTCGCTTGTACCGCCAGTTACGGGACACTGTGTATAAACGATTCAAGAAAGCTATACAAATTTATAAACAAGTATAATAATACCAAAAAAGGCACGTTTCAAATGTTAGACTATTTTCTGCAATGTGATTTCTGTTCGCACATTTTGCAACGGGATGGTGCAGAGTGCAAAGGGTTAAAGTAGTAATATGCCGCTTCTTCAAAAGATATAGAGTGCAGGGAGGGATAGAGGATTACGAAATGACGCGTTTGACGCATTTAAAGGAGAGGATTGATTCTGCGCTCCCGAGAGTGCACAAACGTCGAACCATGATTGGTGCAGGTCAACGAGATATTTGCTCCTGCAGTACAAATTTGTGAATGAAAGCCCCAGTTTCCGCATAACTCCGCGCAATTAACAACGGAACGCTGCACACCGAAATTGTATTAAACAGGTCACGCAAGTAACGGGTCGACATATCGCGCGCGTTATTAATAGGAGGCTATAAAACCCGGCAGTTTCGTTATTTCTCTTTGGAAAATTACCGACAACGTTCTACAGCAGTCAATTCCAACAATCTGGGCGGACAGAATTATGAACGAAATTTTTATGAACTTTTTTGCTACAGTTATGCGAGCTTGGACTTTTTACTGCGAGTAATAAAATGATGACGATTGCGTCGCTTTTGAATGACACAAAATTCGTGTGGTTTTAGATATCAGAACAATAACGAGAAATATTTCTCTGTCTACTTTAAGAATGAAATGATTTTCCACGTCTTCCAGAAATATTTCACCTTCGTCCACCTACATTGTTAGAATCAACAGCGTGCTCGAATAAAGGAAAATCTTATACGATTTTTCCATTTTAACAGTCAAAATTTCCAACTGAAAATTTTAAGACCGCCGAAGCAAAAGGACGAGAATTCATATTTTGCTTTCGAAATTTATGCACACACGAGCGTATTTTTCTATTCGAAAATTCTACTCTAGAATGCATATGGCACCCCGGTTGTCAATATCTGCCCACTCTCCGACTCGGAGGATTTCATCGATGCGCGATTTAGTGGCGGAAAAATAAACGAGATTCCATTTTCCATGAAATTGATGAGACGCCTCGAGTTCTCTTTTCAACGTCGACGCGATATGCAATTAAGCTTAACGACGTCGCGTTACTCTTACCGCTCCGTTCTTCTGTATCCCTTAATTAAGCTCCTAAGCAAAACAATCGTTACCTTTGTTCAACCAGAAACGTTCAACCAGCAGTTTCGCAGCGATTAATCCCCCCCTTTTCTAAAAGTTTCCGTTCCCATTTATTAAACTGTTTTCGTTGTTATTTAGGTTGCGAATCTGGACTTGCACCATAAGTTTCAGGTATCAGGAAACCGTGAATGTCAGCTGCGTTGAATAGAATTTTAAATGAATAAGGTAGTTTGTAGTAGCTTTGTTTCTTTTTCCTTAGATATTTAACGTCGCATCAACCTTTGCTTATTAGCGAATGTCTTTTATGTGGTTAATCTTATTATTAGATGTTGGTCCAAATATGTGCGTCTTTAAATAGTTGGTTTATTTTATATAAGTTTTCTTCTGTTCTCCATGCTTCCTTTAAACTAGTGGATAGTTTGTGTTGTCTGTGGAGTGTATAGTGGTCTTCTCAAGTAGGCGTTCATGCGTGTATTTTGTATGTCCAATTCTAATTCGCGTAATTGGGACTTGTTCTATTCTCTTGAGGTGTCCTGTGGGTGATGGTCCGAAAAAGTCATCTGATATCTTATGGACTTTTGGTATCTTTTCTGTTCTCCAAATAATGTTCCACTTTTTGTTAATGCATTCATGTAAGTGTCTTTTAACATCTTGAAGAAAGATCGGTATTTCGTGATTTGTGATATTATTTGTTGTAGACTTGTTTCGAGTCAGAACTGTCAATTTTGCGAATGAGTTAAATAAGAAGACAAGCTGATGTGGTGCGAAAGTACGAATGTCTAGTTTGACTGGCAGTGGGAGTAACGGCCTTGAGAGGCCAATTAATTTTCTAACCATAAGGGATAAAGCATGTGCAACATCCAGCACAGGAGCACTTGAAACGTTTAAAAAGTGCCGCTTTCAAAAGGCAACACGCGCCAAAAAGGCGTTTTAATCGTGTTCTGCAGCGGACGTGTCCCCGCGGAAACCTTGCCTTAGGCTCACATAGCAAACTCTGTTCTAAACGCAGAGACATTCGTTATAAGATTTATTTGCAAGAATACTGTAGCTGCTCCTGTAGTTCTATTCAACTCTTATTATTTCTACTTAATTTTTAGATTGTTTGGAGGTGTTGTTTTCGAACCAAAACATGTTTCCTTTATCGACAACATTAAATAGAATCAGAGAAGTACTAAAATACCCTTATTCCGAAATTGCTATTCATAAATTCATCCAAACACGCGAAGTGAGAAAATTCGGTCAAGGAGAATGTTCAAACAATCCTCTTCGTTCAGGACAAAATCGATTAGTCGAGACTCGAAACAACGTTCCCTAGAACTTTGAGCTAATGATTCAGGTCTAAGTTCGGAGGCAACACTGCACTATCCAGCAGTGCATCGGTGTTATCGAACGCGAGAATTACTTCCTCGAAACAGGAAAAGGCAATCCTAGTAGTTAACCCTTGGAAGACCGCAGAATGATGGGTCATTCGAGATCCAGTCTTACGTCTGTCTCTAATACAGTCGAGACGATTAGTATTTAAACTCCGCAATTACGTAATATTTGCGAGAAACCCGTTAGAACGAGTACAGGAAAAAAGAGAATAATCACTGCAACTAGGCGTGGACGCGAAGGAGTTATGGAAGAGAGGAGAGGAATCGTCGTGGGAACTTCAAGACGGGGACGTCCAATTACACGGGCGCCATCGAAAAAGGAAGAAGACAGTGGGCAATTATCAGGAAATATCGAAACTGCGAGAAGTCTCCATGACCACGTCCCATGGCGTTATTTACACGCGAGGGCTCTCACGAATGGCTTCGATTCCGCTACGAATTTAATCCAATGTAAATAAAAGACCGTCTAATGAGGTACGTTCGAAAACTAACGACAAATGGAAAAACCGGTCGACGGAGTTTACGGTAGTTCGGTCTGGTCCTTTTTTATTATTTTTCTAGCTCTGCCCGACGTCCCTCGCTTTTACCCCGTGTCCATGGCGTTTGTACTTCTCGAGGCTTTTCCGCTTTATTCGCAGACGTCTAATGACGCTCTCGTTCGGTGGTCTGTTCCCTATGCGCTTTTTCTCTCTTTTCTCATCCACTTTCTCTTCTTTTGTTGTCCTCAGACTTCCTTGTCACCATCCCCCTTCCCACATTTGTTTCTCGTTTTTCCTTATTTCACTGGCCGACATACTCCGTGTTCTTTAACCTTTTGAAGCTGTCCTTCCAATTAATCTCTGTAAGGAGGATAAAACGAGTACGCGTCGAGACTGCGGAAACACGCGAGCAACCCCCGTCGACGCGATTCGCTCGCTGTCGCGCGCGTTTGAGGGCGCTTTCAGCTTTGGAGCCAGAAAAAAAAACAGGATTTTTGAGCAACTTTTCCAGCGAGGAAATTACGAGGACTGCCAGTTTGAAACTTTACGCATGAAACGAATTACGGAGGGTATAGGCTGCGGATTTTATACATTCACAGCGCGGGTTACCGTGGAGAACACTAAAATGAAACATATTCCATAGGCAAAACGTAAGTAGAATATATTTCAGATACAAAAATAATTTCATGAACGTCATGAAAGTCTTTGATGATATTGTTTGTTACGAGAAAGAATGTGTCTCTCGAAGGTTGTGTGTTCAATAATAGTTGATCCAATATCCAGGAAAAGTACACTAAACTTGCAAATAAAAACAAAAACATTATTCCTGGTATCACGTTTGAGTATTGGACGATTACTTCAACAGACCACTTTCAGAGTGCGTTCTCGCGACTTTACACCATCACAGAATCCAAAAAACGATACGTTCACCGTCTTCAAAGGTGTTTTCGTCTTCAGATCTCTCTTAAGATTTGCTCTCGTCTTTTCTTCTCTTCGGTCTGCAAACACCATGCAACGAACATCAAGGAACCCGGAGGAGCGCGGGAGACCGTGATTGCTCGCTTTCCTCGTCGGTTTTAATTTTAAATGTTGTTTCACGCCGCGAAACTCACGTTTCCCTTTCAGTTTTTTATTATAAATTACGTGTTCTATTCATTGAAAGGAAGGAGCTCGCCCTGGAAAGGGGAGAACCAGCAACGAAACTCTCTCGCGATGTCGAACAGCTTAGAAACAGCTAAGTGAAAAGCAGCACGCTAAATGCGTACTCGTTAAACGCGCATCCCAGTCTATTCGTGTTGTTCGCGGCACGAAGTCGCGAGTGAATGCTGCTCGAACCCTTTTTGTTGCTTTTTGAGGAAATTAAAGTTCGAAAACTTGAAGGCATCCCAATAATTGGGAACTTCACTTGGCAACTTCATCCATCAACAGCCTACGGAACGATAACTCTATTCCACCAATCGTAAGTCACCCTCGCTACAAGTAGCCCCTTAATTAGCGCAACCACCAGCAATAAATAATACTCAACGGTTTCCCCGCGAAGAGGATTGAAACTAGTCGCTCGGAAACCCACAGAATTTTTCCATTTGCTCTCCATACCTCGACTGTGTATCGCAAAACTCGTGGCCCGTGCATTACTGCATTACAGCACTTTTGAACAACGAGACGAGCCCTGTTCCTTGCGCTAAGTAATATTTGAGGATTTTCTCGGGGAACGGCCGGGCGAACACATACATACGAACTCTCGAAAAATGCAGGTAACGCTTACGTGGAATTCTATGTAGCGTACATACGTTTTAAACTCCGTACACTTGAACCGTGCAACGTAAACTTTGCGATACGCCGGGCAAGAGCCGGGGAGTTCAACTTTCAGCGGGCGAATCGTCGAAATCGCGGAAATGATCTTTGTTCCGATGGCGTGCCTCGTATTTTTAAAAAATCGCAAATAAGGGACCGGGCACTATTTATTTGAGTTGAGAGTGATAGGTGAAATAATTGGGTATGTGAAATGAATATTGTGTTGATAAGCAGGGTTTAGTCTAAGGGAAGATTCCATTTCTTTATTATGAACGAAAGAATGATTCAAGAATATCATCTGAGGAGAGTCTACAAGAAGAAGAACCAATCATAACAGGGTCAAAACGTTAATTGACAAAAATGAAGAATGCATACTTAATACACCTCCACTTGTATCTTAAAGAGTACTAATCATAACATGGATAAAATATCGATTCTGAAGATATTAAAAATACATATTCAGCGAAGAAGTTTTTCATTTATTGGTTCCAACGTCAAAAGAATATGTACCAAGTCATCGACATACGGAAAAAGTTCGACTTTCAACTAGCGCAGCGTTGGAATTGCGAAAATGGTCTTGTATGGCGACTGATGTGCCTCATATCCCTAAAAGGATCGAAATAAACGACTTTGCTGCTTCGTGTTTCGACGAATATCGAACGAGAAACGAAATCTCTCGCATCAGTTGCCTCACGGAGGCAAAATAAAAACCTCACGTCCGGGAAGCTCGCGAGACAGCTACGAAAATGTCTCTCGGCTGCTATTCGGCCATTTTCAATTTTCTCTTCGCGATGTGTACACCAGGTTTGAAAGAAAAAATGTTCGATCGTGGAGAAGATTAATTATAGAGATGAAACGAGCTCGGTTGAAACAAGTGAAATGTAGTTTGAATTTGCGCGATACAATTTTCATCAGGATTGTAGATTGTTCTGTTATTTATATAATTTTCTATATGTAATCAATTTTTAATCTCTGGATACTTCAAAGTTTAACATCCTCCTTGTTCAATTAATCAGTGGAAGGAAAAACTACTGGACTGAACTAATCTCAAAAATAAAAAATTAATCTCATGTGTTTTTAAATAGAAATACGAATGAGTATATCTGATAATTAAATAAAATAAAAAGTGAAGTTCCATACTTTCACGCGTCATTTTCAATAGACAGACGCGGAAGCATTGGCGAACAAAAGATAATTTCGCCGCAATCTTTTTCGCCTACTCGATCCTTTTCATGAGCGCGACTCGCCATTGTTACACGGCGCGGACGGATAATGTTTCCGTTACCGTTGCAGAATTACAGACAGCAATAACTCTTAACATTGCGTACACCGCGGCGTTGTATATTACAACGCGCGTCATCACGGCGAAGGCGAACGCACAGTGCCCAATATCGAATAACAGTGATAAACAACCGACGCGTCGTTTATCACAGGGCTTTTCACTCACTGCGGCTGCTGAAATCCCGCGGCACGTTAACCTAGAATAGCATTTCTCAATATTTTTTAATCAGGAAACGCTTTTCATCTCCCGGTATATTTATGGCACGCCTACATTCCCCTGGGCCTATTTTATCTTTTACACGTAGTTTACAGTTTGTACTTAAATAACTCATAAATACTTTGAAACTTTTCTCATATTCAAATTTTATTATAAATGTACTGTAAATATACGAAATAAATTGCTCTTGTTTGTTTCATTACTAACTGCAATTTACCGCGAAACACCTGTTCATAGCGAATGAAACGCGAATGCTCCAGAGTTTGGGAAACGTTACTTTAGAAATTGTTCGCGCTCTATTGGTGCGTACGCGACACGTCACGTTAATAGCTTTATTCAGCTCTGAACACGGCGCAAGGCGCGATACCCTTGCGAGAGCAATGGTAACGCGCCAGGTCGGATTTAATAAAGGTTCGATTTGCGTGCTATATAACGAGAACGAGTATGCATGGTAGGGTACAACAGAATGTAGACCAATTGGTCTAACTGTTTGTTGCAAGGAACAGAATTTGGCCTGTCTACTTATACATATAAAACAATGTGAAATAAATGAGATGCATAAATAACCCTTTCAGGCCTGAATTATTTTTTGTTCTCGTATTAATGTAATTTAATTTTCAGAGCCAACTTGGACAAAATTAGTATGGAAAAAATTAAAAAAGATCCTAATAGTATAGTTTCTAAGGAAGACGGTCTTTCTTCACATGATCTTTCTTCATGTGCACAAATAAGGACATTCGCCCTAAACGATAGTGTTGGTAATTTTGAAATATTATGTCCTCAATTGTGGACGCCAGGTATCAAAGGGATAAGCAAACACTGAAATTCCATGTTGGCACAACTTATCTAATTAATGTGTTTCACCCTCATGCTCTTCAGATGACGATCAGTTGAAAAAATGTACAGAATTTCCATAGAACGTTTCTCTGACAAAAATGGCCAGTTTCTGACAATGCTCAGACTCAGGTTTCTCCACTTCCTTCATAAATTCACCGAAAACGAGTTCCTTGAAACCGACGATCTCGCACGCGGCGATCCCTGCGTGCAAGTTTGCACGTTCTCGTTGAATTTTCGGAGATCGTTCTTCTCGAAAGCGAAACCCGGCACGGGCGAAATTCATTCTACGGTTTCGTCTTATTTTTGCAGGAAACGGATCATTCTGCGCTCGGCCGACCCGCGATTTCCAACGTGGCGAGTATATCGATATACCGGGGGACAGAGGACCCTATACATCTTGAAGATGGCTGAGGTCGGACGTGTCTCGGGGGAATAAAAGTGTTGGTAAAGGTGACAGCCAGCGACGTCGAAAGTTGGATCACGGCGTCGTGTGACGGTCGACGTTGCGGGATGAAAGATCGAAAATTCGATTCGGCGATCGTGTACGTTTCCATGCGAGCTAGCAGTCACCTCGTATACGGTTTTTATCCTGAAGAGGCTCGGCTACTTTGCGCGAGTCTGCGAATCTTATTGAAACTTTCCACTCGGTGTAACATTC
The DNA here is from genome assembly GCF_026225885.1 of Hylaeus anthracinus. Lineage (NCBI taxonomy): Eukaryota > Metazoa > Arthropoda > Insecta > Hymenoptera > Colletidae > Hylaeus > Hylaeus anthracinus. The sequence goes on from NW_026533254.1 coordinate 5,814,301, forward strand.
ACCTGCACTCTGATCCACGTCCAGTTAAAAACTTCATCTTCATTCGAAGAGGAAAGACGTTAGACCAAATCGTGCGACATATTCCTCATTCTAATTCATGACTGGAGACTTTCAGGAGAGATCATAGTAGAGTGTTAATTTTATACAGTTGGAGCGCGTACGAATATAAGTAACAACTGTTACATGGATGCAGAGGATAGACAATGCAAAACAGAATATTAACACAATATTAGTCGAACATTTCTATGGGGAATTTTTCAGCGTTTAAATCGATACATTACCAATGTGATAATTAATGAATAATTTTTTGTCAATATAGCTCAAGCCTTCAATGGCCAATAACCATTTTTAAGATGATACAATTTCCATAGGAACTATTGTATCTATACTTCCTTTTAACACATTCGCGACCGCTTGCGTGAATTCACGTCACTTCAAATTTTATTCCTGGTTGTGAAAAAAATTATGAAAATCTTTCTATTTTATACACTACATACACATAGTTATAACATTGATATTTCAAGACATCATTTTTATCTTCGCCCTAACGATACAAATTTGCAATATCCAGCTTCAGAATTTTATTATTTTTGTTAGCATTCGGTATTAAAAACGTAAAATATATGCCGCTGGCGAATATGTTAATATGCAAAGAAACTAAATTTGTACAGAATAAACCCTGCAAATAATTTTACCCAGTCGGTCATGTTAAGGAAATCATGGCGTAAATATTTTGCAAATACTAGCAAGACCTTGAAATGCAATTATAGTCGACGCGATCGACTTTAAGGAACGAATCCCGACAGGAAAATCTTGACTCTTCACGGATACTTTTATTTCAGACGGCGGGGCGCGTGTAAGATTCGCGTAAAAGACGCCGCTGGCAGACTGCGACGGATAATCTGCGACAGGAAGTAATGTATCCGGGTGAAATCTGGCTGGTGTAAAGGGGAAGTACGCCGAGGCACCGCGGAAAGAAAATGTGCGGGTTTATAGATGAGATCAATGGTATTGGAAATTTCAGGAATCCGACGTTCGGTAGAATCTTTACGTACTTCCTGCGTCAGCCGTTCCATAGGAGGAAATACCTCCTTCGCCTCTGCGCGTAACAGATACGTCGTTAGAAGGAAAGATGCGTAATACGATGATACATGCGTCGTGTTCGAATATCGACATGATTTCCGTTTTGCGAATAACGTTCTCGATAACGTAACGAGGATAAATTTTTACTTCAATCCTATACAGTTCGAAGAGAGGAATAACTCGAGTTATCTTCGACGATGCGTAGAATCTCCAGCATACGAGAAATCGAATGTTGCTTATTCATTTTCATATGGTATGAAAGTTATGCTTCTTTTGTAGTAGTTGGACTTTTGTTTATTTGAACTGAGGGGGAGAGTAAACAGGATATATGAAAAGTAGGTAGGCCAACAGGAAGTGAGTCTTGGTATGAGACATACAAAAGCGATCCGAATGAGGTCATGTTTGGAATCATTTTCATCGGGGAAACCTTACCAGTCAGCTGAAAATACTTAGATGGAAATATAATGAAAAATGTACCAGAAATGTACTCTACATCATCAAATTACAATTGTGTAGCTACTGGCTATTCTCTTGATTTTAATAATCCTGGTTCATCGATCATTGTACGTCGTCATTTCGTTAACGTTAATTCTATCAACGCAGCGGGTCTAATGAAAGTAACCATCTCATTAAACGAGGTATTACCGCATGTGTTACTATACAGTATTAAAAAGTATCCCTTTACGTTTACAAAAACGGGTTCATGTGTATGCGCTTTTGAGGGATGAGCGACAGTTGCGAAAAAGCGTAAGCAAAACTGAATCGTAAAAGAGAGATGAGAAGATTGACTTGCAAAACGCAGCCGTGTGAATACTGAAAAAGAGAGATATTTTGTAACGTTTTATACACAAATTTGCCTCGTTATCCACTTTTCATCTTGTCGTGAATTATAGAGTTGTCGACGTATTTAAATGTTTACCAGAAGCTCAGCTGCCTCGCACTGTATTAAAATTATTCATGGAAGGTACTAATGGCGAGACTTTCCAGAACACGCGTAAATGGTATAAATTGATGCCAGATAAAATTATTTAAATAAACTCGACGTTTCGTCCGATATTTTGCACCCGAGTAAAAAATTCATCGAAACGATGGTAATTATTATTGCTATGATTTAACTTTAAACTCAAATGGTTTGTAAATTGATCTATCGAACATGTAGAGATCCAATCTGTATCCATTTAGATCGTTATATACTGTGATCAAAAAATAGTAAGACTTTTTCATTTAAATCGCATTGATTGAAAGATCTTGAATTGATATTGAAAGACAAATTGGATCTCAGACGAGTCAATGCTCGTTTGGTTTCAAAGACACTCAATTTCTTCGAAAAAAGAAGGCGTGTTAACATCTGTGAACAGTGTGATTTCTGAATACCAACCGATCATGCGAAGCATTATTACAGATAATTAGATGTGGATCTACGCTTACGATTTGAAAACAACCGATCAATCGCGCGAATATTGTGCAAAAGGTAAACCAAGATCGAAAAGATCGGTCCATAGAAAATATTCAACGAGAATCGCTGCGTGCCTTGAAAGCTATTCCGGAAATCGAATTTAACCGTTGTTTTGAAGACTGGAAATAACGTTGGGAAACGTGTATCGTCTCCAATGGGTGTATCGACTTTGAAAGGGTTGAAATAAATTTGGAAAATTAGATAAGCCGTTTGTGTTTTATTTGAAGAGTCTTACTTCTTTTTGATTACGGTAGTATAGTCGATGCTGTAATTGGGTTGTAATTCCGTAAAATTAATGAGTAATACCATCATGGCCATTTAGATGGGCGGAGTTATGATCACCATACGTTTCATATATATATAATAACTTAAAGTAATATTAGTTTTACAAATAAAATTCGAACAGTATGGATTGCCACCGAGGTTAAATTCTTAGAATAAGATACAGTCAATCCCATAAATATTCGTATTCTCTATGTGTACTGAAGAAGTTTGACTAAATTAAATAATAGTTTTGATATTACCAAATGAATTTTTCAATATAAATATGTATATCAATAAGCTTATACTATATATGCGTATCATCAAACCATTTAATTTAAAAAAAAATTTCTTCAATAGATGTTGAGAGTACGAATATTTTAGAGACTGATATTTATATCAAATGAAATTAAAATGAACGTATTATTGCTCTTATTCGAATGATTTTCATTTGATTAATTTGAAATCTATGGTATCTGGATCCTATTAGATTAAACAGGCATTAACCTTACCTTGGAGAGAATTTGTAGCAGTAGTAATTAGGAGAGAGAGGGGGGACGAAAGGAGATAAGGGAGGAGGACGTAGAAGATAAAGGATCGGGTACCGAATATTAGTTTCTAACTGCACATGTCAAGATCTAGCTTCTTACGTGGACCCAGCGCGAGGGAACTTTGCGCCAAGGAACTTTGCGCGAACACATGCAGAGCTTACTAAATTTAAGCGTATTACAGATTAAGCGAACTTCCCGTGGCTTAATACCTAATTTCAAACTGGAAAATAACGCTTTGTCGATCATTTTCGAAAGTTCGATACGGAACGCCATTATGGTCCAAGAGGAGAACGAAACTAACCAGAACAATGTCAAAACTGATAGGTTTCTAAAAAGATAAAAATTAAAAAAATCAAGATCAAAACATGGAAGCTTTAAGTAAAATACAAGAAAATTTCTATTAAGTTATTGGTAAACATTTGACGATCAATAGACTGTTTATTGCATTCTTCTATGGTGCTAACTACAAAAAAAAACTCACTAACTGAGTTGCGTCACGTCATAAAAAAAATACACGTGCAATATGTCACGTCACGTATGCTTTTTGAACAGAAATCTTGTAAAGAATTGTGCGCGTCGTTCTACAAATGACACGAAAGAGGAAAGGGCGCGCAACGACGTGAATTCAATTAACATTACATGTAGCAATTGTCGCTCGTAACAAGGATTGTCGTATGCACGCATCAGTCAAACGGAATTTTTGTGTTTCTGTCGCGAACTTCCGTTATCCAAACGCTGACGAAGGTCCCGTGCACTGTTCCCAACAAACTCGAATATCCCTTCATGTTTCGAACACGTTGAAGACTGGAAAAACTGGTGAATCGGGTCGGGTCAGTATCGAAAACGTTCTCGATAAACATTTTCAATCTTTTTGCAAAATTGAACTTGAAATCATTTAATTTAATGGAGCCAATATAATCTATCTTGTATCTATACATTCCTGTCTGCCTCCAAGTACACGCAGTACCGACATTTTAGCACATCGACGCAATAAACAGCTATTACAGACCTACTTGTACTGCAAAAGTACCTCATTCGGCTCAGCAAAGTTACATAAATCTCCCTAGCTGCATAAGCAGAACGCAATCTCCCTCGGAAATCGTGTTTCAAAAGGTCTCCGATATTCCCGCCCTGCACTTGAAGGATTTCCCCTGAAACAAGTTCCACCCCATAAGAAATAAATTTCCACCTTCGTTCTCCTTTAAAGGAACACTTTGGAAGTGGGAGATATATTAGGCCAGACTGCCGAAAAATTATTGGAGTTACGCGCGAAGCCTGCGTACTCGTCTCCTTCCCTGTGAAGTATCGTCCCTTAGAAAATCGAAGTCAAAGCCGAAAATAAGAAAGTATAGTCTCGCTGTGTGATCTTTACAAGAAACACAACGTAGTGAACAAATTTTTCTTGTGTTTAACCTGTTTTTTGGTACGTCCTAGCTTGTTAAAGTGTGGCTAGCATCGACGTGGAAGCTCTGGACTAAATTTATCAAAGTCGATGCGGTTTAAAGAGGAAGTAATCGCACTTAAGAAATTTCTCGCCGATGCTCTCTGAGGCACCGAAATAAATCGAAAACAATAACCAGAACTTGCTCTCATCCATCAAGTACCTTGTTCTGGAATTAGTTGAGGTCACTGCTCGCAGTGTTTCGGCAACGTCTAATTATTGCGCTGGTTAACGATCTGATTTCAAAACTTGGGAAGAGCAAAGGTCTGACCAAACTGTAATTAATAATGGCATTAAATAATGTCCAAAGTGTACAGAGTATATAAAAAATAAAAGTAGTGAAAGAAGGCTGGGTAAAAGTCTTCCTAAAAATGGAAAAAATGTGTCAGGAATTTCCACATGCTAAGAAATACTTTCAGTGATAATTTCCCGAGACAGATAATGCTTTACCAACGGGTTAAGCGATTTAACGCAGGTCGAGAATACTTCAAAGACGATCCACGTCCAAGTCCATCTTCTTCTTAACGAAGGAATGATTGTCTAGGTTCGTGAAAAATATCCTTGCCTGATCACCGCTTAATCATTCGACGGACTGCTGACGAGGTTAATATCTCCTTCGGTTCGTTCTGAGCAATTCTAACGGGAGATCTTGGCATTCACGCTCCCTCCACTCGAGAATAACTTGCGGAAAGAAAATTCCAGCGACACCTCATCTCGCTTATTTCGCAGATCTTGCTCTTTACGACATTTTCCTATTTATAAGAATCAAAGAGAAGCTACGATGGAAAGATTTGACGACCTTGACACAATTACAGCGAACGTGACAGAAGGGCTCAACAGCCTCTCGCCAGGAAGCTTCTAGCGATGTGTTCAGAAGTGGCAGGGAGGTTGGAACAAGTGCACGTTATCAGCAGGGGACTGCCTTGAAGGAGACTACTCAGCGTATGCGTGCTAACGGCTATATTCGAAAACAAAGTTGTTGGCTCATACTAATCTCCACGTATAATTTAAACGTTACTGCAGGCGAGAACCAGTCTCGAATGCTTTCAATACAGGATAAACAAACGCAAGACGCCAAGGTGGCGCAATCAGAAATTAATTAAAGCAAGTCCACGCGACGGAACTAAAAGACAAGAGCACAAAAGAATTTTGTAACCGCGATTTGTCTCGTGCCGCGAGCACGAGCGCACCAGACTTGGCCAACCAACGAATTCCGATCCTCCCCCTGGAAACTTAATTAAAATAAGCTAAAGAAAGGAATTTCTGACAACATTTAATCGCGTGTCTTGAATATACGTGTATGTACACCACATCCTCGCCCGCCTCGCCTCTGCGTCGTGCTCGCCATGGTTGAAATACCTCCAAAAGGTCCAGCATCTCTCCTATTTCACGAAGATTACCGAAAACAGATGGGACACGTGACTAAAAAGAACTGCGGAAACTCTCGAGTAGAGTCGAAAATATGTTAACCGAGGTTACCAGCCACGGGAACATGACGGGAGTTCTTTGAAGTTCCTCCTTTTTCACCACCACCGACGCGCCTCTCCTCTCTACATTTTCTCCCACTCAGGTTCCCTCGCCAGAATCCACCCTTACCGCGGCAGCACGTCGATTGTGCGAAATAATAGGGTGGCGAAGCATTCCGTGTAACAGATCAATGGAAAGGAACGTGACGAGTTTGTTAAAAGGCAGAGACGGACATTTCATTGGTATAAGAACTGCACAAAACGAATAACTTCACTTTTTGAAAAATCTTAAATTTAAATGTCAAAGAACTTGGTATACTCATACCATTTCATATTTGTAATAACTTTCCCGAATAATAAAGATTAACACCATTAAATGACAAACATTATTACATTGCATTTCTCAACTTTTAGTTTCATAGAGTTAATCGATTTATGCAATGTACGGTTATTTTTGGCCAGAAAAGAATTTTTTAGTATGTACTATTTCTGGGTAAAATTTGTTTAACGATAAGACAATTGTTCACCCTTTCAAACTAATGTAATAATGTAATCTAAATTTTTAGGGTTAACTTGGACTAAAATTAGTATGAAAAAATATAACAAAAGAATCCTAACTGTATAGTTTTCGAGGAAAACTGGTCTTTCATTATGTACACAAATAAAGACATTCGCCGTGAACGATAGTGTCGGTAATTTTTAAATTTTGTGTCCTCAAGTGTGGATACCAGGTCTGAATGGGTAAAGTATGAGATACTGATAAGTTGGTAAACGATATAATTTCTAGAAGAAACAAAAACATTCAATTCGAGAGAGCCGCCGAACCCTAAAAATTTATCATTCCACGTTACGGTACGAAGTATCCACCTGGGAGAACCAAACAACGACGTCCTGTTTGCCGACAAAAAAGTCTCCGGTGGACCCTAAAACACGAAAAAGGAATTTTGCAGCTGTCCCTAATAATTCCCGAGGAAACAGCTTCTAACAGGTTACGTGACTCGTCCTGTACACGGATCACGTGAAGCAGGACACCTAAATATCTCTCTCGGATTTGTACATACAAGGAAATGTGTAAGACAAGATTTAGTTCGTTTCAAAAGACGAAAATGCAGTGTCCAACATTTTCTCCCTACAGAAAATGGATATTAATAACATTCACAATGTTGCAACTCTATTTAGTGTTTATTCAGTTTGTACATAATGTGTATACGTAGCCAAAACAAATACGTACATTTGCACAGAGAGCAATAACGCTGGTTGCAATGATCACGGAGCCAGTCACGTCCGCGACGCACGAGAAACGTACTCGGAGCACCGTGCATCGATTCATAATCGTAATGGTTCGGTTTGGTTACGTTCGATCCACCTTCAAAATGAAAGACGACGGCGCATTCGACGCGAAGTGCGCCGACGAACAGCCCCGCCATTCAACGAAATCCACTTGCGCGGTGTCTTGACTCGTCTGGTAAATGCTAGCGGTCCAGCAACTGTTAACATGGCTACGCTTTCAAACTGATTCGCTCGACGACGTAGCGGAAACCATCTCGAAAATGAAATTTTCGACGACGGAGCAGCGCGAAAAGTTCATCTGCTAGCTCGCTGCTACCTCGACGAGTCCCCGACGTTGCCACGATAAAATCTAGATTCATCGCGTTCAACCCTCGTCGCACAATTTCCTATGTTTCTTCATTGGTCTGGCTCGAGACACCAAGCTTACAGGTGCTTAACCCCCTCCACGTTAGGTCTGAAATGTCTCTGTACAGTTTATGCTTCCTGGGTTATCATTTATAGAGGGCACATTTCAAGCATTTACGAGGGATACAAATCGTTTTATTCCAACCACAGGATAGTGAAGTTATTTTTTTTAATCTAGATAAGTTCACTTACGATATTTTATTAACAATCTTCGTTTCTTTGACGAATTTATTATGTAGATCGCGAATCTTACCCTTCGTAACGTTATTTTATTTAGTGTAGTGTAGAGTAGTGTAGTATAGTGTATTTATTTATGTTTCTTACGTAGCACATTGTATGTGTTTCGCATATGAGTGCTGATTCCTTAGCTAGTAGATATGAATGAGAAAACTTGACGTGTCCTATTCTGTTTCGAGTGATGGCAATTTGCGCTCTCCCAGGTAGTCATTGCATTGATTTAGAGGAATGTTTCCTTAAATAGTTCAACGATTACGAAGTGTTGACAATTGAATTTCATATTATAATCCAATCTTTCCCAACTAAACTGATTTTTGTTATTATCCTACAAAACGTCTCTAAATTCTTCGATCCTGTAGCAAGTCACGTGGCTGGCTAACCAGGGCCATTCTTCTCGTTTAATGAAGCGTGGTCGCCGTTCGCTAGCGCGGAATAGACGGAAAACCGGTTGCGAGCAAAATTCGCGGTCAAAACCAAACACGCAGCCGCGGAAAATTGTAGCGAAAAAAGTCAAAGAGTTAGAAGGGACTCGCGTAATTTACTCGCGCCGCACCTGACACCGTCACTCCCGTATCGTTCGTAGCCGGAACACGGGGGATTCGATTTCGCCCAGCGTGGACGTAGACGCGCAAGTAAATTACTCCAGCGTAGTAATAAACTAGAGTGCACGGCAGAGGCGCGCGATGCACGCCGACACCCTTTCGCGCGGCGTTTCCTCGCACGACATTTCCAACAAATATGCCTAGTAAAATCCGCGTCTACGCGCGCGAGGTTCGACGCGTGCATGCTCGATGGGACCGAGTCCTTCCGTACCAGACGCACGTTTCATGGCTAGGACGAAGGATATTTGGAAAGGATAGGCAGGTGGTTGGTGGTGGGAACTTCGACGATGTCTTCGAGGTCACATTTTTTTGAGAGAGGTTTCAAGATCATCGTCAACCGTTTGAGTCCCAGGGGTAAAATATGCTCGAAAAACGCCGAACAGCGCGATAGCGTTTGTCTTTATCGATCGCGAAGAGACCTAAGCGATAGAACAAAAATGTTTAATACAAAATGTTTTACAATTAAAAAATTTTAAAAAGCAGCTATGTGATGTGAATGCGTTAGTAAAGTTGAGCGCGCTACGTTGACAGTCAGCGACTGCACTGTCAGTTGTCCATAGCGTTCGAAATGTACTGGAACTTCTCGACACAAAATCTCAACAGCGCCGCGCCGTGACGCTGCTTGGGACTCAAACGGTTAAGGATCGCTTGAACCTATTAAAGTCTCAAACTTGTCTGCATCCTCGAGTCGCGAAACTTCCCTCGTCAAAGGTGACGTGAAATAGCCCAACCAATAGGATCCAATAAAAAAAAGGACCGACTACTAGGGATGTTCGAGCTCCCATCTGTAAACTCGATTCGCTCTATGAGTCGCCTCCACTTTTTCTCTGACAGGACGTTCCTCCGATCGGAACGCGTACGCTAGAATAGGTAAAACTTATACGCTGCAAAGAGGGAAAAATCCGCAGTGGGAGGGAAAAAGGGGGCAAAAAAAGGTATTTAGGAGTTTCCTTCTTGCAGTAAGCAGCTCGTTGGCTGGAACTTTGACCTCTGAACCGGAAGTAAACACCGAATGGTCCGCGCCCACGGCTAGCGTGGCGCACAGACGCTCAGGTCGCACAGTTCCCCAGTTACTCGACGGAGAGCAGGGATGGTTTAAGCTTGTGTATGTGCGACGAGTGGTGGTCGTATCGCGGAACTCCACGGATAGAGGGAAAATCCTTTGAAAAAGGGGAGAGAAAAATTCATTTCGGCATTTCAAGTTGCAAATGGCACGCCGTATGCGAGAAGGAGTTGCGGCATGCCGCCGGGATATTGGTTCCCTTACGCCCACGCAGAAGGAATATCGCATACCAAGTTGATATTGGTCGTACTGTATGCGGCTTGGTAAACCGCAAACAATTTGCAAACGTTCCAGCGCCGGCCGTCGCGTCGCACGGCGAGACAGAGTCCCTAAAAATGGTAGCCAAAAGAGCCTTTGTTAGGACTTCAAATGGGTTAAAAATAATGAAAAAATCCTATTAAAGCTATGCAAACACCAATATTTAATTTTAAATCCAACAAATATCGTATCAAAATTAAAATGAAATGAAAAAATACATTAAATTCATTTGGATTCCTGTCCATATCGGTATTGTAGGGAACAAAAGGGCAGGATTCACTGGCGAAGGAATTCACATGTTAAGAACCCACACCGGATATAAAAATTTCATACATAGACTGTACAGCTAATTTTAAGTGTCAGGCAAAAATGTCAACAAATACATCGTGCAAACAGCAAGGATTAATTAAAGGTGTAAACTATTTTCGACACTATTATAAAAATGTGTCCAAATCATGGGAAATTGATCGCAAACTTTCTAGAGACTTCATAACATTCATTAATAGGAGCCACTCCAATCACTATAATTTAAACGCCTCTTTAGCCTCTTTAGACTTAAGTTTATCTCAAACAGCGATTGTGATTGCAGAGCAGAGTCAAGATTTGAACCACACTTATTGTCAATGCCCGGAATACAATAACCAGCGTAAACTTTTGTTCCATGTGCTTCTCAGTAACGAATATCGTCCTCCGTATTGCATTAGTTCGTTTTTGAGTGAACCGAATATTAAAGGATTAAAAATTATTCAAATTTTCTCAAAGAGTGTAATATAAGAATTTGATGTAAATAAATTGGAATTATCACAATTATTTTATGCTGTATAAGCTATTTATGGTTTGAAACAGTAAAATAAATAAATAACAAATAAATATTGTAAGAATACAACAGCTACATATTATCAACGTTTACATTTCTTTTTCGTTACTTCTACAATTCGTTAACCTTGAAAAGCTGGATCAGTGATTCTTTGATGGGCTGAAAACTCATAGAAAAGCAAATAAAATAATAGAAAATTTTAGTATCATTTCTTACAGCATCGTGATTCTCAGTTATCTATACAAAGTTCTCCCAAACTCAGACATGTTCGATAATTTGAACAGCAATCCACTGAATATATCTCACGTTAAACAACTAACAACCTACCCTAACAACTGTTCGATCAAAATTGCAAGAGAATTACGCAACGTTCCTACGTGTCCTCTGTTATTCCATTAAAATTCTGCCCATTTACGAGTAACAGCGGTAAGCTCCGCACGGTCCTTATGAGTACGCAAACATTTGCCAGCCTTCAGCCGTGATTTAAATATGAATCTCCGCGGTAACGTGAAAATTCATTACCGCGCTGCGAGCTATGGACTTGTCAACAAATTAACGTCGTCTTTTCACGAGACTTACTCGCACCGTGCACAGCCTGGCCTTGCATGGCGAAACGTCAACGATGATGGCTCGTCGAGGCTGGTTGCCCTGTATCTTACAAAGAGCACTCTGTAGCATTGTGCGCGGAGAAAAGACACACGCTGAAAGAGATATTAAAAGACCACGGGGGAAAGGAGTGATTACGAGACTGGGTATGGAGGATTGTTTGAGCAAACTGACGCGGGTGTTGTGCGAACAGTGGAGTGATCGAGCTACTGGGCCGAAACTCCAAGGCGAATACTTCTACCAGACCACTGTTTCCAACTCTCTGAGGTCTTCACAAATACCTCGCTAAGCCTTACGTTCTAAGCTGATACGCACGTATACTGTGGTATAAGGAATTGCTAGAATCTTCTTGGGTTTTCCTTATGGATGAAGTTTAAAACGACAATATTAGAAGATAAACTGTTTTGTCTTATCTGAGGAAGTTTACATGTAGAGCTAACCTGAACTGTTGCATACCATTTGTAATGAATAAACTACGAGGGAACCCAGAAATTAAATATTTTTTTTATACCAGAGCATTGCCTGCACAGTTGGTTACTCAAGAATTTCAAACAACACATTCGACTGCTAGCCAACCTAAACATTCTACAGACACTCTTAAACGTAAATCTTGTAACAGCTCCACTCGTCAAAGCTGGAGTAATTAATCTTCGCTGAAATCTCATGTAAAACGTGTAACGAAATCTCTGTAGAAACTATTAATCACTCGAACACCTCGGTGCCTCTCATTATATTCCATTAAGCAGTCAGAATTATTTTGCAACCGTAAGTTAAATATTCGACACAGTAATTACTCAGTTTTTCAACAGAGGGAATTTCAATTGCTCTGTTCAAATGGGATAGTTGGGCATGGGTAAGTGGATGATGAATGGAAGATGGCATTTTACCAATTAAACGCTAAGGTTAATGATTAATAGTTCTTGTCTGGCTATAGTAGACTCGTGAAAATTCCAGTATCATTGCAGATGTAGGCACTTCGTGGACTCAGCTGCAATGCAAGGGAAATGTAGGACATTAAATACGGTTTCTGGAAACTGAAGCAGGTAATAGCTAACCTAAATGGCTATTTTCCCAGGAAGCTTAGGGTAAGCCCTTGCGAAACCAATAGGGATCGTAACCAGCGCTTAAACGCCGTCCTATGGCTGCTTCCTCGCAATTTTTTAATCTCTTGACTGACCAGGTTAAGTCTGTGGTTGATAACTGACGAAGAACAGAGTTTAATATTAGGATACTCTCGAGTCACGATGAAGGCGTCAACGTAATAATAATAATAATAATAATAATACTAATAATAATAATAATAATAATAATAATCATCTTTGACATAAAAAAAATAATAAAAATCATAAAAATGGAGGCAATCACAGCATATCATTATGTACCATATTCGGCTAAATTACGCTCACGCAAAATTGCTACAACTGAATTTTTGTATGCCAAAGTTGATTCATGAAAAAGATTAACAGTCATATTAATTGTTAGCCGTTGAGCTAACAAGAGAAATGAAAAGAGAAATTCGAGGTAAAGGTGCACCAAGATCACGTACTTGCTCTCGCACATCTAGCACAGTGTCATTATTGGAGTACGAAAATTTAATAAATTGTTTTTCCATCGGAACGAATGATGGGATATTTAGAGATATTAAACAATAGCATATTATTCTTACTCCATTCACTAATTGTAAGTTTGATTAGATCACTCTAATTAGATCACTAATATTGGAATAATATTTTTAAAAATCACTGATGGTACCTTAATAGTCGAGGCACATATAATATGAAGTACTATGTAATACTTTCACATAATATCCACTTTATATGGCACAATGTATTCCAAAGTATCGGATATTCTACCAAGCGACAAAATGTTACGAGCGATCGTCTAATTATCTCGACCGTTGTATGCACATAATTCGCTCGAATAATCACACGCTGTCGCATACGATACGATCGTGTCCGCTGGGCAATCGAACATGAACAAGAATACCCCTCGTTGTCCGTTCGAATAAGAATCGGGGACTCCAGGATCGGCTCCCACTCTTCCCAAGCTCTGGCAAAGGAAAGCCCTGGTTGTTTTCCCACAGAACTTTTTTTCTTTACTTTTACTGTAAGCGTCAATGTTCATCGTCAGATCCATGATGAAACTCGTTATGTTGGGAAGTACTAGGGGAATCACTCTATAAATATACCGTAGGCGCGAGTGACATCTGTGGGTTACAAATTATACGGATGGATGTGAATGATGAGTGTTTGGAGCTCACCCGAAGGGTCTAAGCAAGTGTTTCGTTTAGGATACCGCAGAAGTGTGATTCAAGACGGATCCTTTAAACACATGTGGAAATTTTGGGAGAAACGTGGTGTAAGTACGTGAATTAAATGAACAGCGTGAGAAGACCATTCAGACTCGGAAGTCTCGAGAGAAGTCTCGACAAAGGATTAAGTTACCTCGAAACGCAACAGTATACCCAAACAACTGGACTTTTCACGAAATCGATAGATTATATTATAAATACGGAGTCGGTGCGGGGGAGTATCGTTTCGATGACGATGACAAATCGTAGTTCGAACAAGTACCTCATCAATTAGTGATTCAAAACGAGCTCACGTCGGACATCGTCAACATCGCTGACGCGGTTATGTTGATTATCCAAGCATGGTCCATTTTCACGAATTACTTTTACTCAATATATCACGCGAAAATCTTGATTTCCGGAGCTTAAGTCGGGGAAAACTAGGAGGCAATAATTCAACGGCGTATCTCGTCTTCGGTTAAAGTCCCTTGTGCAATTTGCTCCATTGGCAGGGAGAATGGAAAACTTAAGGCGGTTCTGGCCAAGGCAGCCAGAGAAACGCGGAGAGAAACGAATTCGCCTAACAATATCGTATCTCTCCGACGTACGTGCCGGGAATATTGTGACTGGTCAGCGGCCACCCCGGATATCCGCGTTCGAGTGATTTTCATCGCTCCCACGACCAAATACCTGATTCATCCACCGAGGATCTATAAACTACAGGCGTGTGCGCGCTAACTTCCACCTCGAACTGCTTCGATCGATTCAATATCGTCGAGAAACGTTTTGGGGGACGAGTCACCGAAACTTGTTTCATCGTGTCGCGACATATCACTCTACTTTATGCTCCTAGGTAAAGGACGGGCATAGGGGTGGGTTCTGGCTCTGTGATTTTTTGGAGAAATTGTTTTCATTTTTGTACCTGTGACGATACATTATATGAATTAAGATAAATTCAGAATGGTAACTTTAATTTCAAACATTTTGCACATACGAACGAAAATATATGTGAAGCAAAATGATCGGTAACGCATTTTCCTCAGAGTAAATTTAATAAAGTTTCATGATAAATTAATTTTTTACTGCGTGATATTAAAGTAATCTCATTTCTAGTTCCAATATAAATCCTATAAAATATTTCAATAACAGCTAATCCGAATAAACAGTTTTTCACAACCGTTTCGAGCATCGGAATCGGGATTATAACAATTTTTGATCTCTGAATAAATATAGATTTCGCGGAAACGATTACCAGCGGGCAGACAATTATCGACGACGTCAAAAACATTTCGCGGAAATAACTGTATTCAGCCTCCCGAAAAGTTCGAAAATGAATAAAATGACGACGCATCGGTGAATGCAAATATCAGCGACCTAATATTTTCGGTGAAATAAATTTTTCGTTATTCTCGCATGACCGGTGTCATAAAAGCGTTAAAACGCGGCCTGTTTACTCTGCTCTGCGCCCGGAATAAACATTTTTATTCCCATTTCCGCCTACGCTACGCCCCCGTGTGACATTTTTACACGAAATAGCAGCGTTCGCGAAACCCGGCGATTCCGGTGTATCGCGGTGCACAGTGCGACATATTTTCGAAACGTGGACGAAATTCAAACAGCACGTTTATTGATGTTTTGAGCATAACCGTACTTAATTGTTAAGAAACGTAACGCAATGCGTAAACGCATGATTCTCTCTAAATGGCGTGGCGTTAAATAACTGTCTTTATAGTAATACATTTTTACTACTCTATGGGGGTACAAATTAACCCTTTGCAATCCTATGGCCACCTGTACTGCCCACAATTTATCATTAAGTTTACGTAAGTGATCGTTCACTAATGCTTCATCGCACGAAACAAGCATATTAAAAATCAAGTTGAATAATTTAGACAAATTGAAATGTTATAATAATAACTTGTGTTGGGTATCCAAATTTAATTAGTTGTAAGATCAATATTTTTAAGCAATAACGTTAAAAAATACGTTAGTTTTCTATTATTTGATTCAAACAACATTATATAAATAATCAAATAAAGGACAATATTCCCATTAAACTATTATTATATGTGTATGATTATGATTGGGTAATAAAAATGTAAAATTCTAAAAAAAGTTGTATATTTTAACAAACTGCAAAGAGTTTTTCGTGGGCATTTTATAACTCAGAAATCTAAGAAAAATGGTCTTGGAGTTGACTGCCTGTATATAGTCATATTACTTTGAGATCAAAGGGTTAATATTTGTACTTTTCTATTACAATTAAAAAAGTCAGGTCTTTAGTAAAGTGGATTCCTCACTCTCAAAAGAAATAAGTACTCCCACATCCACATTGAAAATCTACAAAGAGGGTAAGCCATACTAGCATATTTCTATAATTCCTTATCACACACTTTGGTCACGTTTCGAGGATCTCAGCCCATTCCACGGCATCTGGCGTGAATTATCGACGTTACGTCGACGCAAATGGGACGATTTGCGTTGGTTCGATGGGACGATTTGCGTTGGTTCGATGGGACGAGGTTTTTTGGCACGGACTCAAAAGGCGCGCACAATCGAGGATCAAGTATTCCTGCTCCGTCTGGTCGAGCGCGCGGGACCGACTAGCAAACCCTGACAGATCATTCGTCATGGCTAGGCTCCCGCACGTCACACACCCTTCGTGTAAACGTCTCGCGGAATTGACAGCGTCTTCTCCTCATCGTCAGTCACTATCCTTCCATCCCCATCTCCACCTCCCGCCCCGAACCTCTTTCCGTGTGCACGCCACGTCGCGAACGCACCAAGGCACCCGACTGAACGACTATTAAGCCGTCGTGAATATCCCAATTTAGTATCACGGAAACACACGGTAGCGGGTATTCCGAGCAGCTTTCAACCCTGGGGCGCGTTTATCATTTTTAGTTTTAGGGGCCACAGCACACGAGCGTTTACCTCGGCATTTTACCACCGAGCGTTTCGAGGATGCCTTTGAAGAGTGCTGAAGGGGTCGTATGCAGAAACGGGTCAATTTTAATTATTTTATAGGGATTGAATAATTCAGTTTATTAAGTCAAAGCTCTCTACTCGTTCGTGGGCACATCTCTTGAAAGTAATTTGACGAGTTGCTTGTAAGACAATATTTACAAATGACTCAGATACAGACTCAGATGAGTCTACTGAGTTTATCAGGATCATGTCTATTATTGCAGAGAATCGTGGGGAAAAGTCCTCTTTAGGCTTCTACTCTAGAATAGTTTTGTTTGCTCTTAACCCATTCACTGCCAGGCTTTAAAGCGTTTTGCCTTTGGCGTTAAGGTTTAATACAGGTGTGTAATCTAGGTTACTAGAAACTAACTATAAACTTATTCCTTGAGCAATTGCAATCAATTTCAACTACGAGACATCTCGTAGTTGACAATAAATGGGTTAAACTAGCTAAGATTCCAAACATGCAAAACTAACGCAATGCACACACGGTTTGGTTTGGTATAGACTTATCATTCCAAAGTGATTTTATAGAAAACGCCTGCCACTGTTAATCCGTTCAATGTCAGTAGGAATACGTCAACGCTCGTGTGCCATGACCCTTAATGCTCACGATTCCTAGCAGCTGGATGCAGCGGAACGGGAGCACGCGGTCCTAGCATTCCTCGCGAGAGCAGCGTGTGTTCCTCGCGTGATCGTAGGGGGAGACTAAGCTGCAGCGGTTGTTATCGCAGCAGGCTTATTTTAAGGATGGATCGCTTCGAGAGCATCTCCCTAACATCACCCTTGTACGCGAGAAGAAGAGGGTGAAATTGCAGGGTGACGATTCCTCAACTTCTTTACAGTAGGTTTAGGATTATTATAAATGTGCATCGTACCACGAATTCTTTTGAAGATTAGAAATTTCTTTTTAAATAATACCCAAAGCAATAAACCAACGGGCAACCATTACGAAAATGCACCGTGCCATGAATTGTTTGCTTTTGCTTAAAATTTCATCCGGCACGTCTAGACGAAGCATCGAGTCGTCTAGTAGATTGCATTGTTAACACTAAACCTATCACGACCTGTGAAACGACTGTTTTCAAATATTTATATACAGTTCTTAAATGCTATACAGTCAGTCTCACTAATATTCGTACCCTCTATGTCTATTGAAGAAGTTTGTTTAAAATAAATGGTAGGTTTGATGTTTCCAAGAGTATGTTTGTGTAATGTATAAATATATACATGTACAAGATTATTCATATACATATGTATAATGAAAAATTAATTTGGTAATATCAAAACTATTAATTTACTCAAACTTCATCAATAGACATACAGGGTACGAATATTTATGGGATTGACTGTATATGAGTTGTATGCAATTGTTTCATGTGTTATTCGATTTAGTTACACGTAAAATATTTCTGCATTTTATTGAAAAAAGTGTCTTTAAGGCTACTCATTTGTCCTATCACGATAGAAATACTTACAAATTAACGTAGGTAGATTTAGCGTTAATCGATTCAGAAGTGCTGCACACTCACCCTGAAACAGAGAAAAAAGAAAACATGTAAATAAATTAGAATTCGAATGAAGTCGCGATAGGAATGATCAACCCACGGCCGTTACTTAAGACCGTGGCTCGTTTCCAGCGTACCAAGATGGAAACGGCTCGAGTGTTACCGGAACACGGTTACACGCTGCGAGCACGCGGTTACGTTGTAAGATTGAGCCGCGCACGGAATGCCTAAGTGCTCGCAAATTTTTATGCAATTACCCAAAGGGCAAAATCCCCTGAGCCTGCTCTCCCGAGAATCCCGCTAAAACGTATAATATTCCTCCAAGGCGGGAACTTTATTTGTTCCCCGCACGCTGTGACGTATAAATGCCGAAGCTTTGCTCGATATCGCGCGCTCTGTGCTTAAGGGGTTGCCTCATTCCTCGCAGAAGGTAGACAAATGAGCAATGAGACCTTCCTTTTTTAGAAGAAGGGCACGAAATTATTGAACTTCGTCTTTCATTTACCTTCTCTATCCAAGATACTGCAGTTTCGCCCCCCCCCCCCCCCCAAGGAATCAACCATGAACTCGATTCGTAGAGTTCGGGATTGGTTGGGTAGGAAGAGCAGTCGACTGTGGATACAAAGATCGTGGGTTCGAATTTCTCCGTGCCTTAGTTTTCGTAGAGGCTCCTACAATACGAGGAAAAACTGATGATCGAAGTGTTATTCAAATACCCAAATATTTACAGTTCGTTCATAATAATACAGATGCTTGATAAAGTGATCGAATAGTCTCACCCCTAGTAAAAACTCGTCGATGCAACTGGCCAGTTGGTAGAGCTGGCAAAACGAGCTACAACTGAATGCGAAAACGAGCCACCGTCGTGGTTTCCCGAAGCAAAGCTATCAGCCGCGGTTAAATGTGACTGGGGAGATCATAATTTCACGAAAAGGATTAAGCTCGCGGAACATTACGAACGTGCGGACCGTCAGCGAGAAATTACGGGGCCAGATAATATTGGAAATATAAAGCTTCCCTTGTCGCATCGCGACAGGTGGCGCGGACTTCTTTCTCCCATCCCGGAGACGACAATTAATTACAACTAGAAAAGTAATGGCATCACGCACGTTGCTATCTTCCATCTTCCGTCTTCCTTTTTCCCCCCGTTCCTTCTTTTTCACCTCATTTCGTTCCAGCCTCCTGGTCCGACGTTTCATTACCGGCGACTTCTAATTATCCGGAACAAACGCTAGGCAAATCTCTTTGAACACGTAATGAAATCTACCTGATGGAACATGATGTTACAATGGACACGAGTACACAAGATAGGAAAAATCCTTTTCTGAGCCTCTACAGAGCCATTATAACTTGTAGAGTATTTAGTTGTAACAAGTATAATTTCTCGTGACATCAAACATTTCCACGCGTTTGTAGACGTTGAAAATTGTTGACATAACCATTGTTAGAATTATTTATAAGTTCTCAAACAATGGTATGGAGTATAGCAACAGCTGGTGATGGATTGGAATTGACGATGGGATGAATAAAAAAAATTATGTTTCCAACTACAAAAATTGGATTAACTGGTTTATATTGTTGCATTTATTATGGAATAAAAGTATTTTAAATTCATGGCTATTTGCATCGAAACACAGAAATTATCTGGGTTGGTGCGCATTATCGACGATCCTTGGGTACCTATTGACAATGTGCACGAGTTTACAACACAGGGCGTTCCAATTGAAACAATACCCGATAACGCGAAAATAATGCGTTCTTTGTTAATTTTCGCTATGTCGTCCTTTGAGGATTCGCGTTTGATAATGGACCGATGAATCAAAATGCTGTATCATTTTCGCTACACGTATTAAAGCGAATGGCCATATTACCGACATCATCCCCAAGATCGATCAATTACAGTGGAAAAACTGAATTTCAAGCCACATCATTTATTAATTTATTCAATGCTTGTTTTACCATCGTGTCCATGCATAATTTCAATAAATACAACGTTGCAAAATTCTGAGTCCGCGCAAGAGCATACAGACTTTAATTAAATGAAATAAGAATTTCCGTGAATTATTGAATTTAATAATAAACAATTATCAACTCGTGAATTGAGTTCTCAACGATTTATTTCGGGAATACGAGTAACAATTGAACCGAGAACTTCAATTTTTAGTATTTATAGACAGACTTTGTTGTCTCAAGTAATTGTTTCTTTATTTCCAAATTCTTTATATGTAGAACAGCCATAGATCCATCATTTATACCTCACCCAAACATTTCTTACGTGCTATTAAGCTCCTGTTTTTAAACGATATTCTCCCCCGTCCAGTAAAGGGGCCATTTAGGATACGTAATTTATCATAAAGTGGAAACTCGGCCCGCCTTAAGTGTCCTTCGTATTTTTAACAACATAAGGAACGACTTGTGTAAAACTTCCGCGGGAAACTATTATATCCCAGGGAGCAGTAACGCGCTGAAAATAATTTCGTTGTCGGGAAATGGCACCAGGGAGATATTAAGGTGAAAACTCACCCAATAACATCACACGGGAAAATGGAGCTTGAGTTAAAAAAACGGACACCTTCGGGCATTGGCGAATACAATAGAAATGCGCTTCGAAAATTGTGTTTTCGTTAGCTTAACAGTTAACTTAACTTACAATTACTACAATTTTATAAAGTCGAAACTATTGGCTTGAAAGCTTCTGTCGACATCGATACTTATTTCATTAAATTACATTAATTATTTTGACGTACAAGAATTTTAAAACTACATTTATATTTGCTCGTGGCGATAACGCGGGTGTCGCAGCGAGTGGCAGCATATCGCGACTAAAAATCACTGAAGGCAGCATTACGCTCGAGACAAGAGAGGGATAAAGAGTCGCGCTTCCTCTCCATACGGGGGAGAACTATGCTCGAAGTATTTAAACGTCGAGCACATCGTCGAAAGAGATAAAGGGGAACACGCAGGCTCTGGTGAAAGAATTTCGAGCAAGTTGAATAGAGCGCGAAGAGATAGAAAGAGGGTGAAGGATTAGGGAGCAAGCTGCAGGAGAAAAGGAGCTTACGAGCCCGGTTGAAAGTGCTGATCGTTTGGTGCCCTATTACTGGGAGAATAGAAAATTATCAGCGCCTAGAAAGGGTGACCAAAATATTTCCGACGGAGAATAGTTCGTTTCGAACAATTCGTTCTGCTAAACAGAAACAAATTGCTATTGTTCCTGCGTTCCATTTGCTGTGAAATGATATAGGTATTTAGAAGCTTAAGTCGACTTGAATAGTATACGAAGCTCTGCGGTTATCAGTATTATTAAAGGAAAGTCATTCAAATATACACCTCAAATATAATTTACACAGCTTTATTGAGGGTAGATCAAAATACAAATGGATTGCCTTATTTTTCTACGTAGGTTCTTTCAACAGAAATACTTTTTCTCCGTCAGATACCGGAAGCTTTCTGATTCCATCATAGAAAATAGCCACCTTATAATCCAGATCTGATGTGTCTGTGTTATGCATGTGTCTGTATTATGAGTGGTACACTGAAGGAGATATTAAGAGGGGAATGATTTAAAAAGGACACAGCGCGCTGCAACAGCTCAACTGTACTTGTACAATTGGTTACTGGAGCAGCCAACCGCCTTTTTTCCTAAGGGGACTAGAAAGCTTCCTATGTGACGAAGAAAATGTATTCTGTTGAATAAAAGTACGTAGAAAAATAAAGCTCTCCATTTGTATTTGTATCTATCACCAATAAAGTTATGTACAAAAATTCCGATTTATATTTAAATGACCCTCGTATCAAGTATAGACGAAGTGAATCATTTCTACTCCAAATTCACAGACGACCAGGACTACATTTTCAGAGATATAAAAAATTCCTATCGTGCGTATACTGATGATGCCAATTCTATGGCAATCTATAGGGAAGATATCAATTCCACATCGACGAATTTTCACGTTCGAAAGTGCCCTAGCTAGACTGAACTCATCGAATCGACTGCGTCCGGTGGGTACAGCCAAAGCCCGCGAACTTTTAGAAATATACCGAATGGCAGTACTTTCAAACATTTTCTGATGGTTGGCTGCTAAAATCCGTCCGAGTATGTACTTTGAAGCTTGATGTACTTGAAGCCTTTGGGGAGAAGTGTCCACTTTTCGATGGCTTACATCACTTTCACGGACACGGATCAGCGGGGGAGGGGTCCTGTTCGGCGCTTTTCTTCATCGGGACGCTTTCAACGTTAAAAGCAACTAGTGAATGGCCGCGAGCCCCTCTCATAGATCGAGTGGTCCGTCGACAGTGGTACGGTGAGGCTTCGAACTGTTGAAGTTTTCACGCCATTGACGCCGTGGGGAGATTAAGGCGGGCATAGGAACTAATGTTGCTTTGTCGCCGTTCGCTCAATATAGCTGGATTACTCTCAAAACGTCGATTCAATTGGGATCATCGGGGAGAGTGAAAGAGCACGGTCACACAGGAAGGACAACGGGGCTACGCGACACGAGTCAATGCCTACTAAGCGTACAACATATCGAAAGTGTCCCTATCCCCCACAGTGTTTGCACTTTAAGGCCTAACGCGATGCGGAGACCGGCGCGCCGGGATTCAATCGTTTTGCGGGTTTTGACGCACCCCTGTGGGGATCAGTTAACCTGAATTGAAATACACTGGATATTATGAAAATATTTTTCATTTGGTTGTTTCAAAATTTAATTCTAAACTATTATATTCGTGAGGACATCTGGTGTAATGATTGTGATAGCTTCATCTACAGTTACTTATTTACAAATATGGACTTGTTAATCCTCGATGAAACTTCCGTCATTCATTTCGTAACACTATTTTTAGGATTAACTTTAACTTCGAAATATAAATCTCTCGTCCGTTTCTGTTACAATTTCTTTTCTTTCTTGTCTTGGTACATTGTGTAAAGATCCACGAGATTTGTAATTGTTGACAGTTATCTGTACGGTAGAGTGAGCCCTAAAATACATACATGTCGAATTGAGCAACCTCCTCCTTTTCGAAGTAAATATATAGTATTCCGCACGGGTGAAACCGCGGGGTGCAGCTAGTAGAAAATATATGTATAGCTTCCCATGTTTCTATTCTAAATACTACACAGAAAGTCTAACAAATACTAGATAAACAATAGAGGAATTGGGTATCGTCAACGTAACCATAGGCAACCAACCAACCAACCAATCCAACCTGCCCGACGATCCACAGAAATTAATGTCTATCGCCCATATTCATCTCTATCGTTATTTACACGATCTACTTTGTATAATTACCGGTACCCAAACAATATCAAAGTAAACACATGGGTAGCTTTGATACAGATCATCGTCAGCTAATTCAACGCAACACCGAAACGTTAATACCAGGTAAAACGAAACTACGCGTTCTCGATCATTCGCAAACAAAGGCTATTAATTACGCTAATTAAAAATTCCAGCGACCAGGCGGTCTCAACGTAGAAAAAGGAGACAGGGATCATAAATCGCGATTGAATTTAATCCGCTAAGAGTACACCTAATTACACGGTCGTTCCGATTACCGTATCCATCCGGGGGAATAAAAATTGTGCGCTCGACCAACGGGCGAACGAAACGAGGCGTGTCGTTGCGAGCACGATTACCGCGGCACAGAGACATCGTGATAGCGTGGGTGATGCATGCTGGTGCGTCGACTACAATTTCGTGGGTTTAAAAATTTCAGGACATCCGCAACACGCGAGACAGCGAACCAGAACCGTGTGAAAACTCGCAGAACACGTGGCATGTCCAGGAATGTCTGAAAGTACTCGACTTAATCTGTGACGAACTGAAACTAGCCACAAACAAAATTTGGTTGTACGATATTTTTAAAATGTGGCTTGGATATAAATAGCTAGCTTCAAATTATAAAATGTATAGTTAGTAGAAAACAATCTACTCCAAATTAAAGACTCATCACTCCATAACAAGATTTAAACATGGCTAGATTGAGAACTGGGCACTCAAAAATCACACATGAGCATCTACTATAGAAAACGGACCCTCCCCACTGCGATTCCTGTACGTGTGCAGAAGAACAACTTGAACCCAGAACCTGCGCAAAACGCCATCAACTATCTCAAGGACACTAAACTCTACAAGAGTATATACTACGGTTAATCAAACAAAAATTCAATTAATAGCATCGCTAATTATCAAGCAATAGATGCGACGAAAAATAAAGCCATATAAAAAAGAAGATTTGACCACTTCACATTTTCCACTTCTAACAGTAGCCGCTAATAACCATTTTTAAGATGTTGATGCGATGTTAAATTTATACATAAAAAGCAGAAAAAAATACACGAAACATTTCACAATTAGTTCGACAACTTCTGAATCCTAGACACTATCATACACCGCTTCCACATAACCCCTAACCAACTTGCAGCAGGGTGGTCGAATTACCGCCCGTTGGCTAATAATTGACTTCCAGGCAAGTGTTTGTCGTTGAAAGTCAATGCTTAGTTATTCTATCATGCCTGCGGCACGACCACCGCGGAACACCGTCATAGCTTACCGTTCGGGGCTGGTCGAAACCAGAACCAGGGTGTAGCAAGTTGCGCTATGCACCGTATGCACTGGTATCACTCAATTATTCCTTCGGTATTAGCGGATTATCAATGCGATAGTTGGCAGAGGCGCTCGCCAAAAGCATCGGCTGTGCTTCCACTCGGGACAATCTACATCTACGCAAATCTACTTTGACCCCCCCCCCCCCCCATTCCTACCAGTCGGGCAACGCGCCCAATACGTACATCACTGTTTGGATCTCACTAATTACGACCGTCTACCGAAGATTACCCCCGGCATTAGGCACGCTGCGATTGTTACTTCGCCCTGGTAATGATGATTGCGGACGCTCAAAACCTGTTGGGGTTCCGCGATTACGGATGCTGAAATCTCGTTTTGTGTGACTGTAAGTTTATTCTGTGTTAGATTACGTTGTTTGGAGAGTGTTTTCCAAACTTACGCTCGGTTGGAGCATTAACCCTTTGCACTCCTAAGGGCTACTGCTCAGGCACTTGTAGACGTTCTACTCCTACGGCTAGACTCCTACGGTTACTGTCCACAGTTCATCATTACGTTTCAATTAGCGATCGTTCACCAATGGCATCAGATGTTTATACCGTTATGGGTTTTTTGTATTCTTACTCCAATTGTGAGAATATGTATCTCCGATCGGCAGTGTTTTGCGAAAGGTAATAGCGTGGGCTCTACTTTGAAGAAGGAATAAGTTACTAACCCAGTTTCTGTTTTTTGGTATTATTTTACGGAAAAATAATTTTGTTACCGTAAGTAAAATGTGGAAAAGAACAGTGAAAAAAAGAAGTGGAAAGTTTAATAATACAGAATCTAGCAGTGATGATGAGTTTAAATTGTATAATTTAACAAACTGAAAAGAGTTATAAATAACTCAGAAATCTAAGAAAATGGTCTTGAAGTTGACTACCTGAATATAGCCAAATTGCTTGGAGTTCAAGGGGTTAATATAGCTGCAGACTGTTATACGAACACGACGAGGTTACGAATCACTGTTATAAGACCGCTCGTTCCATTGCAAGTCTGCCAATTGGTTTCGCTAAGTATCGTTATTGAATTTCCGAGCGAAGGGATCCGCAAATTGGGGCGACAGTAATTTATTTACAGGTTATAATAGTCAATTTGTGGATAACGCAATGATGCACACTGTTCCAAGTGATCAAAACGGAGCTACCGTAGAACTTCAACAAACATAAACTTGATATTGTAGACGAAGCTCCTTTACCACGTTGTGTTTACAAGTGGAAACGAGAGTCACTTACCAGCAAGCGGGAGACTCGATTTCCCTTTGATCGAAGAAAACTCTATCGGTTTCTATGCACTTGTGTTAACAATCAACACAAAGTAGCTCAGACGTTAACCGATGGTACTAGTATTGTAGATAAACTTTACAAAGACTGACGAAGAGATTAATCGCAACTGCCTAGTTGCAAAAGTTATCAGGTTCCTAAACTGTAAATTTAAAATGAAACAAAATCCTGAAAAACCTTTTGGAAAGCCCTTCACGTTTAAAAACAACGTTCACGCAAGGCTTCAAGTAATACATGAAATGTATAAATAAATAGTTGAACAAGAAAGGTATAAATAAGACGGATAGCGTTCGACATGCGAAGGCACTGGTGCAAAAGTTTCTGACCCCAGCATTCCGAAGCGATGAATCGCAGAAAGCGCGCTGAACAGGACTGGTACCGGGGAATCGATCTAGAACAGAAGCGTTCGCGCTGAAAATGGAACCGTCGATGACTGTACACTGATAGAGAGCTACGTGCATCGTTTTTTAAACGACATCTGAGGAACGAGCACGGAGCGTGATGAGTATTCGATTCGTTGGGGATGCAGGTGGGCGATCGTTAATTGGCCATGACGTTCATTTCCGCTTAATCGACGAACTCGAGCTACCTTCGGTCGGCACGATCTCTTAACCATTAAATGTTGAGTCATATTCAGTCCAAGAGAAATAAGTTTTTTTGTTTAATCTTTTGCCAACTACCTTATTTTTAGCGTCATATTCAGTTCCTTAATGAGATGAAACAGAACAAACATATGAATATGAGATGGATCTTGATAAAGTTCTCCCTGCTTTAAGGTCAAATACGAATCGGGTCTATATCTAAAGTTACAAATTAGGAATAGCTATAAATATCTAGAAATGAGGTCATCTTCTATCAGGATGAATTACACCCCCGCTCAGAAGTATGGGGATACTTTCTTAATAAAAACAAATCTAATAGAAGTTGCGAGTCTATTAATATCACTTATATCATTTATATTTCGATATGTTTATGTTGCATTATAGCGAATTGACACACGATGATGAACGGATTAGATTATAGATCAGAAGTGTAGACAAATCGGAGTCACACGGGGTTATGGAAGGTTACCCAAAGATCCTTTCGTAATCAAATATGACCCAGTTCCGTGTCTAAACTTTGTCCTCACAAATACCAAAAAGGGAGGAACTCCGATCGTTTGTTCTCGGAGGGAGTCTTCCTTCTTCCGGGTCAAACGTGACTCCAGAGACGGTGGCCGAAAGTTGAACCGGGGAATCACCCTTTTCACGATCTTGACTAGTTACATTGTCGCGAATAGAGTTTGCACGTTCGCGGAACGTTTGAAAATTCAGTGATTTGGTATCGACAGGTCCAGGTACCTTCGATCCCGAAGCCACCGCAGCTGTCGAGCATGCGGGCCATTGTTTCACGTTTCACGATCGAATCAAGTTCAGTTTCCACTCGAATGTTCTGCAATGCCGTGACCACACTCGGTGTTTCCATTTGCGAGTAACCCCCTCCCCCCTCCTCTGCCCTGGCTACTCCCACGGCTTGGACATGCTGGCGAACTTTTGACGTTGCAACGGACCGGCGCAATTTGCTTGAAGGGCTTTCTACTTCAAAGGAAACGCGCATGAAGCCCCCATTACATTTATGGCGACCGTAGTATTTACTTCCACAAAGCCTCGTTCGTCGAATGCGCTAACAAGATATTTATGGTCTCGATGGAACTTGCGTTCAGGATCAGGCGGTGTTACACTGTCGTCAAACTCGATTTGCGATGCGAGTACCTGAAAGGCTGCTGCCACTGCGGTACGTCCTGAAGTGTGCGTCGATATATCAACTTGTGCATGGTGTTTTGCAAATAAAAATAAAAACGGAAGGCTGGTGTAAAAATAAGTTATAACAATTCGAAGCAACGAAAACACTTTCGATGGATAAAGTAGTTGCAGGTACATTTATTGTAGAATTTGTTTTATATTGTTTACTATTGCGAGTATCGAGGATAATTGTTCAACGGGTGTTGTCGGATAATATCGAGCAGGTCGTGAATATTAATAAATGGTTATGAATATTAATCAATGTTTATTAATATTCAGTGTTGCGAATATTTATTAATATTCACAAGTTTCGCGACATAATCGAAGAATACACGCTCTTTACATAGGTATAATTAAATATTTTGGACGACACCTTCAAATTATGTTCTAGATACACGGAAAGCTGGATTCATAGATGTCTATGAATGAAAATTTGCGCGAATGAGAGCGTATAGAAACGAAAATTTACTCGAGTAAGATTACATTCAAATGAAAATTTATTTCCTGATTGACCAGTCGCCGAGCAGAAACACAGAGGTGGATTGGGCGATCGTGGCTGGAAGGCAATACACCACAGTAGTCGAATTCAATCCGCACCAGCGAATAACGATCGCAGTGTCTGATTAGCAATTATAATTCTCGTACGCCACTGTAACTGCCGTGCGGGCCATTTCTACCGCGGACGATTCGCTGAAAATTTCAAAGCGTGTCCTGCAATCCTTTTCCTCCCTTCCCTCCATCTCGTTCATTCTTCGTTTCGCGTTCTCTTTCTCTCCCCGTGGATGGTACGCGCTGGTATTCCGCGCAGTGCGCGAAAAACAACGGCGAATGGCCGATTGCCCGTGCATCGAACCCATCGACATACAGTAAACAGCCTGCTCCGTATCCTCGAACCGCGGCACCGAGTTCAGCCACGAGCCGGGAGAAACGAGAAGCATGTTCCATTCAGTTTCAACAGCGGTTATTTCCACGGCCACTTTGCTTCCGGAGAAAAGGCCGCGGTTAAACGCTCAGGAATCAAAGAAATTGACGGTTGCTAGCGACCGTTTAAGACAACCCGTTCTAAACGCCTTCAATGGCGCAACCCTTATTGCCCTGGAAATTAAAGCGGTATTCTGCTCCAGCACTTTCGGGAAATCGAATCTTTTTTGGCATTTTCTCAGAGCTTGGGGCCCTAAAAATATGACCCTAAGAGATTTTATTTATTAGGTCGTCCCACAAGTTCATGCCACGTATTCTTCTGCTACTCAAATTAATATGTGAAAAAATATTAGATCAAAAAGATGGATCTATTTTATAAAATTAACAATTTTATTACTAATATTTATTTGTTCGCTTGATATAAACATTTATTATATACATAGTTAACAGTGAATAACAAAATAACTGTTCTTTAGGGAGCACGGAAACGGGCTATTACACTACTCGATAGTTAGGTGAATTCAGATTAGCAGCCATCAATGGGCTCAGCGCCTGGTCACCGTCACGCATTTGTCCCGTAGCGGACAATCCTTGAAGGAACCCTATCATAAATCACTCAAGCTTTAGCGCTAGGCTAGCTGCTATTCGACTCTTGCCTTTCCATCTAAAAAACGTTATCATCGCACGGAAATAAATTCGCTATTTGTTCATTTTATTCCGGCCTGGCCTAAAAATATTCAAAATATCTTGAAATTTGAGAATACGTTTTAGTTTTCACTAAAATCACAGTTTAAATAGACAACGGTCATTACTTTTTACGAATGACGAGTATACTCGTCATGACACGAAATACTGCCACTTCTCCATGACGAGTATACTCTTCAAACACACCTGACTGGTTAAAAGTTATAAAATGAGGTAATTTCTTTCGTTTTACAATATTTTCCTACCTTTTTGACATATATATATACCGTCGCTATAAAATTTCTGTAGTTTTTTTTATTAAATAGTTACACAGTCTGCAACACGAACTTATGGGATAACCTAATTATTTCCACAACTAACGGAGCGAGAATGTATTCGGCATTGATCAAGAGTTCGCTAGAATATTAAAAAAAAAATTGAAGAAGTTTTTTCGAAGAGAACGAGTCCAAACACGATTCCTTACAGATTATCCTTCATTGTGCATGATTGCACGATTTCCATTAATGATTTGAAGTTTTTTCGAAGAGAGCGAGTCCAAACACGATTCCTTACAGATTATCCTTCATTGTGCATGATTGCACGATTTCCATTAATGATTTGAATGATCCTTGATCAAAATTCCAACAGACTCGTAATTTTTATAACCGTAGCTATTCGGAGGAAGTCAATGCTCCTAGTCTGTACTTGTTGGGGCGCCTTCTACGTACCACTTGAGCGTGCCTTGAGCACTCTGTACCCTCCACCGGGTAGAGGAATATTAGCTTGTGGCTTGTGTTTCAAGAGGCGAAAGTATCAAAAAGAACACGTGCCACGATGGTTCGCACATGCTACAGATCCAACGAACGTGCGTGGAGAACGTGCTAGGATACGAGGCAATGGAAGACATACAGTGAAAAATAGCGCTGGCCTCTAATGCAACCGCTTATGATTTATGGTTCGAACATGATATCGTTTGTAATGGTTGAACGATAAACCGAGAGTTCACCGAGGAGACTATCAATTCGTGAATCGTCCACGATAATACCAAGACGGTCTCGCGAGACTTGGGAATAAGGTAGTTCCGATTTGGATTCAAACTTCGAAGCAACTGAAGTTATACGGCTCCGTAATTCCTACTAATTTTATGTTCACTCTAACAAAATTATGGTTTCAGTCATTATCTTATTTAACGCTATATGTAGTCAGTACCTTGTACCTTATTTATTTTTCCTGATGAATCAATTCCTTTTCTCTCGTCACTGTAGAAATATAATAATCCATCTCATTTACACATAACACAGTAATATTACCTAGCCTAGAGATGTTCAATTTTTGACCATTAGGATATGCATGTATATTTAAATTATCAATTTTTAGGCTCTTGTTTATTGGGGATAATTCATGTAGAACTAAAAAAAGCTTGAATGGGAAGAGAAAAACTTTCTCCTCGGACATTTTCTGTCATCGTCAAGAGCAGTGAAAATTTTAAAGGTGATAATGTTAGGTGCTTCGCCTTATACACCCTTCAGCAGGGTTAAGCGTATCTTTAGATAGTCCTGATAAATGTCCCGAAGTGTATGTTAAACATAGCGCTAAAAATTCTAAACGCGCCCTTATCTTGATGCTTCTCGATAAGGATAAAATTTCTTCAAGTTTGACTCCCCTACAGACTAAACTACAAACTAAAAATTACATCGATAACTGCGGCAACGCACGATTGTATTTAAATTAAATCTTTAGTGTTAAATTTTCTTCTTTGAAATTATATCGATTGGAAAGAAACATTGGCTGAATCAGACTCCGCCCTTTAAGGGGTTTAAGTATTTGATGCAATACGCCGAGCGTACGCAAACTTCCGCGTCCTATAGAAGAACAGGAAGTTCGCAGGATGATCGTAACTTGTCTTAGCGAACTCTGAATTATTGTCGAGACGTTGCAGGCTATACAGCTGCGTGCAATAAACGTTTATGAGAGGAAGTTGGATAATTGTTCGAGAATGTAGATTGATGTCGAGTGATGCTAGAACGAAATTCCCAAGATTCCTACACGCTATCAATGGTACGACGAAACAACAAATATTTTTAACATTTTTGGAATTATTAGGGGGACCAGAATGTAATGTCGTTTCTGCGAATGTCAATACTAGTTTATTAATTGTCACTGTGTCAGCCAATCGATTTTGATCGATCGAGTGTTGACAATCTGCATACTAGATGGCAAAAGATTGTCGACAACAAGAACGATTACATAATTGATAGATAATAAAAATATATTATAAATTTATTGGTTTGAATCTAATGTAAATGAAATGACATTACTTTCTGGGCCCCTAATAGAATTAAAGTCAACGACTGAAGAACTTTCTGAAATTTTGATTCTGTATTTGGTCACTTTCTCGCAACTCTTTTTTCATTTCAATCTGTTCACTTGATTAATCTTTGCAGACCACTAAACTAATGATACACAATCAAAGTCAGAGGGATGTTGTCGTGCTGTCCTGAACACAGATTCGTAAGGTATGTCAAAGGCTGCACTCGTGCGATTCGAATTTATTAAATTCAGCGATTCTAGAGAAACTAAGTGTCGTACATCGGTCCGTGTTTATTCTTGCAGAGTTGCATCCCTGTACTACAAGGGAATATTACCAGTGTGGACTTTGAAATGTGTGTAACTTGGACTGCGGGTAACCATGAACTATGTTTAAATATGTTTGCAGCGGTAGAAACTGGCTTCTCTACATTTTTTAAGTTATTTTCAAAGCTAGAAATAGTAGCTCTAGTTGAGGAGAAATATAATATTTTGTACACATTTATTCCCTAAAAATTTCGCTACAATTTCCAAACGTATTCCAAATCATGCGTAGTGATGCGCTCGAGACGAGATAAATTTCGATCTCGTCGAATTTTACAGCCAAATAATACGTTAAAAGGCTAACTATATCTCGAGAACAATTGTTAAATTACACGTTAACTGTTACGAAGGTTTAGAAGGCCAATAAAATGAATTTTGACAAAAAACAAAACGTGTAAAAATAAACATGTATATATAGTATACAGTATACATACTTTTCTTTTCATAAAACTTTAACAGATATTGGAATATTGACTTGTATTATCAATCTTGTCAAAATCATGTCAAGACCTCGTCGAGATCGAGATCATATATTCGAAATTGTCGAAAATTCGAGATCGATACGCATGTTACGAGATTTTTCGAGGTCAAGATCGAGATCGTAGAAATCTCGTCTCGCCTCGTCTCGTGCGCATCACTAATCATGCGAAGGTCTCTCGTAGCGTTTGAAACCAGTTTCGTGTTTTCACCTCATCGTCGAGACCCTACGAAACCCGCGAGACGACGGGTTCGCTTCCTTCGACTCAGACCTGGTCAGAAGCAGTCGGGCTTTGAATGGGGTTTCCATTCCGTCTCGATGTAATTTGAATGAATGGGACGTTCGTGCGAAGTGGCACGAAGAGAAAGCGGCGATTAATTGACGAAAATTCACGTTAGAACAATGACTTTCTCGGAAGGGTAGCACGCCGAATGGTCGTCGCAGACAGCGGAGGACTGTAATTCTCATCAGGAATGGCCCATTCTCCGCCAAGATATTCCAAGTTCTTCGAGAGAGGAGGGATGTTCGCAGTAAAGAGCACCCCGGCACTTTCCCACATCGACGCTTATGCGCGACGAAGTTAGTACCCTTTACATATTTTTCACTGCCTTTGAATAAAATCTTAACTTCCGGGAAAGATTGTTCGAGTCAAGTCAAGCAACAATAACGTGAAATAAACCTTGATGTATTTCAAGAAGTGCCTAGCGGTATTTGAGATCATGGACCATAAAGTATTAAACTTCCAATTTGTATCTTCTTTATAATATTAAGCTTTCCTTCAGATTTTACCCATCTCTGGTGCCAGTAAAGTGGAGGGTCGATGAGCGCCAATTATTATGACGTCGCTGAGAATGTAGCCGCGTTTCCGCGGTATTTACAAACTGCCTAATAATACACGCTGTTCCAGCCATTATCCGCGAAACGTGCGACGCCGCGCCGCGCGCCGTCCATTAATTCGGAAAGTAAAACACGTCTGTGTTCGTTCGCGACTCTTCCACGCGGTGGAGGGAAATGGCTGATATTTTAATTCCCGATGTTGGCTGCAAATATTCTCTTAAAACCTTCCTCGCCCCAGACCTCTTAACACGGTCGCAGCAAATTGTTCGTGTTATTATTGCGAGCAGGAAGCGATGAAATCCTTAATAAGAAAATTTATTAGATTTGGAAAAACTGTGCAACGAGAAGTGAGCGGTGGAATTAACAGATATTAACTCGAGCCAACGAAGTAATTTTGGCTAAATTTTGAAATGAAGCAGTCCACCGTGCCAAAACACAACGGAAGGAATATAAAACCGACGTTCACCGATAAAAACTTCGTGTCGGTGAATTTACGGGGAAAATAACCGTGAGGGGCGGTGAGGCGTCTCTTCGAGCGGCAAGTAACAGTAATTACCTTCGCGAGATTTGCCGTGTCACTGCGAATACGGCCGGGGATATGACGCGGATGATGAACGAGCAAAATGATAGCGTGACTTCGTTCGAGCCGACAACAGAGTCACCGAATTCGTAACGGACCGACCATCGCTCTATTTTGCATAAGCGCACCGTTTATTAAATCTCGTTCCTGTCGTTTCTGAGTGTTTAGATCGCGGTGCGGTAACGTCGTCAGCGATTATCGCGAACCTGCGAATTTCACGGGCGTTTTGCGCGACGAGAAACCCAAGGGATCGCATCTCAAGGAAGTAGTTCGTGGAATACGGTATCAGGAAATGCTGAAATAGAATTTTTCATACAGGTGGAGGGGGGAGGGGGTAGGGAGATAAGAATGGGATGGATCGACATTTGCGAACGTCGACGCACAACAGCCGCTGCGTAAAATTAGCATAAAGGAGGCCGTGGCGCACGCGAGGCAGTAAATATTGGAATCCTCGTGAAACTTCGGAGTCATATACGCTCTCGCATAATATTGGGTTGCCACGAGCCGTTACGGGTCCGCCGCAGACCCGTCTGCCAAATAAATCATCGGAAATACCTTCCGACACGTGATGGCGGAAGATTCGGGCTTGATGTGGCTCGCGAGCACCAGATATAAGTAGACCCCGTGTACACTAGCTCGTCGTAAACGTGCCACGTAGCCGCTGTTTATGTCGACATGCTGTAGCTCGGTAATGGGATGAGAACGAAATCCTTAATAGGCACGGGAGACTTCACTTTTCCAGCGATCGCTGGGAAAGAACGATAGATGCGGGGAGTAACAAGTAGCATGAGGCCTTATTTGGTTACCCTGTCGTTGTAATTACAGGGTGAAACGATATTTTTAAAAGAGCTGGTTTCTTGCGAAGAAATATACCGAGGACAGTGAACCCACGTTCAACGAAAAAAAAAGATGACCCAATTGTCGTCATATTTAAGTGCTACTGCGAGTGAAATGAATAATTGAAATGGACAGCGATTACGAGAATATATTCTCTTATATGTATATGGGTCGTTCACTGCACAAATCGATTAACTTTAGTTTTAAAAAAATCTTAAATTGAAGTGTCAAAGCTCTTAGTATAGTCACAACTTTTTATATTTATAATAACTTTCGTGAATAATAAAGAATAACACCATTACAACAGATCATATACAGGATGATCCAACTAAGTCAGACCATCTGTATGTCTCTTTCAATTGTGAGGATACAAAAAATATTTTATATGCAATTGGAATTGAATAAAGGGGCCAATACGCTGCAACAAATTTTGTTTACAACGTTTCTTTTTGGAGGAAATTTTATGGTCATATTGTACTTTATATACAATATATACTGTATTTTATGGTCAAACTGTAGGACCCTTCAATACCGACGTATATAAATATTGTGTATGTATTTACTTTCGAACAAGGGCACTAGATCGCGGACCGATATCGCGCGAGCGAACAGTACGTTGAGAGATACGACGGAACAACCGCGTGAATGTTGTGTTATGTAATCCAATAGAAATAAATTGGTATGAACGAAAAACAATGATTTTTCATAACCTTGAAAACTACACCAAAAAGAAACATTGCAATTAATATCTGTTGCAGCGTATTGGTCCATTTATACCATTCAAATAGCACACCAAATATTTCTTGTATTATCTCAATTGGAAAAGATATTCAGTTGGTTCGATTTATATGGACCACTCTATATACCAAAGGAGAACATTTTGGTCGAAAACGGTAACGTACGAAACTATTCACGATCCCGATGAATGAGCTCGCAAGAACGAACCTTGGTTTAATCATATCAATTTTATAATTATACTCAAAATGCATAACCACATGTAAATTTATGCATAAACCATGGCACGAGCAACGCACACGAACCGCGCACATTCCACTAATTTCAAGCGAAGAGAAGTCAGCTTAACGACGATTAAACATGATCGATCAAATTCTCTCCGCCTTCGACAATTGCATAGAATAATTTCCTCATTCGGATAAATGAGTGATCGACATAGTATAATAGAATAAATGCAGAAAAAGGTCATGAAATTGTACGCAAAATGTAATAAAGCGTTCTTGCAGATGAGAGGCAAAATCGCATTGACAATTTATTAAATTCATTTTACAACTCTTTAGTAATTCTAACAAGAACAATACTTCTAACAGTTTGTACGAAACACAATCGCGAAGCCCTTAAACTTTTAAATGAATAAAATAGAAACCGATTGAACCATTTTTTTCAAGTCTTTGTTACATTTTATAAAAACAAACTACCTCGAAACGCACGTTAATTTGTGCCCGACGAGCTACCAAAAGGCCGTAGAATTTAGTAAACTTTCCTATAGAATATTCTGATAGCGTGGACACACGGAATGCAATTAATTTCATTTTTTTTTTAAATTTCAAAGATTCGTCGTTCCTTCGGTGTTTCCGCCAACAGAAACGCGGATTTTTCACGACACCGATTCGAGTGACCAACTAAAGCATATCAAAGGGAATGGTAGCTCTTAAACGTTTCCAATTTTCTCTAGCTGATGTACAATTTCCTCCGTAAAATTTCCAATAGAAACACGCCGTTTTTCGAGGCGCTGTTGAAGCGCGAGCAAACAAGTTTTCCTAGCGAAACGGCGTCGCCAGGCCAGAGGTGTAGTTCTCGAAGCGAACGATTTCGTTTGTATTTCGCCAGCATTTAATGCATCAAATTCTACCGCCGACAATGACGGCACTACGAAAAAGGGGATCCACGGTGAAAAAGTAAATTGAAACTGGTGGATAACATTCAGTCACCCGCGTTTATGCTCTCTGACAAAATCATTGTCACGGAAATGGGAAAAAGTTCTATATGTACAGTATTCGTCCATTACTCGGGATTGGGGTGTTCCATCATGATAATTCAACGAAGAAACTGTCGATGGATTTGATAACAGTTTATCGTTCGATCGAGGCAACAAATATTATTTATCTTTCCTTGTATTCTTTTAACGTGAAACAACATTTCCAGCATCTACGCGCAACACTTCCAAAAGCCACTGATTTATGGAGAAAAAATGCTACGTCCCACTTTGCAAATAAAACTGCGACTGCACAATGCAGGTGCATCATTACACTCGCAGAAGATGCACAGTCGTGGAAAGTTACACCTCGTTAAACCATTGAACCATTTCCCTCCGCCATTTGTTTCAATCTTCAGTGAAACGAAACGAGCTACGCCCGTCCCAATTGCGTGACTCGCTCCCACGTAACTCGCAGAAATAATTCAGAAACTTTTTCGACGCATCCGAGACGATCTCATTCCCGCGCGCAGCCAGGTTCCGCCAAGTTTCAAGTTTTTCAGACGGAACAACCGCGACCGACCGCGCGTTCAACAGATTTCAACGCCGCTGCAAGATTTCCTTGTTCTTTATGTTTTAGTTGAAAAAAAAAATGAAAAAAAAAACATCGCCCAGTGGATTCCTACGGTTTTAATCACCGCTCTCCCGGTTCCTTTCTCTTTTCCTACTTTGTGCACCGCGTAAGCAACCAAGGGAGCAAGCCCTTTTTATTTCAACCCCGCTACGGAAAATAGGCTCGTTGTGTCCCGTCGGTTGCCCGACCTGAACGGGGACTACTTGTCGAATTTCTCTGTATTCGAGTCTGGCAGTAGGTCGAATATTCAGGGAATATAATTCGACTACTATAATATCACTATTCGAATATTACTACTTCAATATCATTTTGAGAATATCACTATTTCAATATCATTATTAGAATACTATGACTAGAATAATAATAAATAATCATATTCGAACAATAACATTCGAATAGCCTTATTCCAAACGTAATATTCGAATATTAAAATTCGAGCAGCAGTACGAACTCGACCGATAAAGTATGAAATACAAAAGTAGTTAACATTTATTCGTAGCATTTCAAAACAATTCAAATAACACTAAAACAATCGCAAAGTAGGTTGTTCGAAGGGTCCCACAGGCTCTGGTTGTGCCTCAAGGATCGGCGGCACGCGTGCGAGATCATAACTTCGAGGAACGAGCCATCTCTCGGGAGAGACTAGTCGCATCTCGAAGAAAACTCTGAGAATACACTCGATAAACAATAGGAAGACGACCCTCTTCGGAAAGAAAGCACGCTCAGTTATTTACCCTCGTGGACGCGAAATGCATAGCGGAGCGCGAGACACGAGCGTGGAAAGAAAGTCTAGCCACTATAAACAATCGTGAATGTTTCTTTACGTCGCCGAGGTCGCATAAATTCATTCGTGTCGACGTGGAAATATCGCAGCAGGTTCCATCAGTTTCCCGAGCCTCCATAATTTCTGAACGTTGATTTAACGCCGCAATCTTCGGATTTCGTTCGGGCGAAACGTTTAGCAATAAATGCATTCTCGTTGCCCACGGGAGCGCAAATAATAATCTAGCCGACAGAAAAGGTATGGGAGCGGAAGGAAATTATAATAATACACGGTGTATACGTCAGATGAATAGGTAACTTTTTCAACCCGTTTGACGGGTAGGTTTGGGGAAAAATGGTGATCGATATAACCGTTGATTTATTTTCATCCCTTGTCGAATTATGGAAAAAATGAGTCACTGTGCAACTTTATGACGAAAAACAATTTCTAACAACTTTCTGTGAATAAATATGGGAGCCCTCTAACAAAACTCGCAACTAGGGTCTCCAATAATGGAACAAACAATCCACGAAATTTGAAAATTCTGCAACAATTTATTTTACTGGAAAGGTCGTGCAAATACAGAGGCTTAATATTCTATATTAATAATAGACGACAGGAATGTTTACGCAACTTATGCACCGCTTTTCCCAGAGTCCGGAATATCGATACAACCGTTAATGAACAATCAAATATCAATAAAACCGTAAATAAACAATACAGTAATTTCGATAGAGCCACGCACGGCCAAGCGCAATAACTAGAAGAGACGCGCGCCAAATTGCTCGAAAGCTTCCAAAAACTGCGGGCGTGCATTATTCAACGATGCGCCGTTAGAAATCGATCGTGGACGTCGAAAATACCTGCACAAACCGATACGATACTGGGGCAAGCGAAAATCGTATTTTCGGGGATGTAAATATGCAACGGAAAGAAACTGTGCCATTTCTTTGACCGAATAAGAAAGACAATAGTGTGTCAAATATTATTCGACCCTCGTAAGTGTAAGTGTAGATACTAGAAAAATAAACGTCCACAGTAATAACGCAACTCACGTAAATAGCGAGCTGCAAATCGGCATGCTAAACACTTCAATGAACATCTGTAATTATAATTCCATGCGTATGAAACAGCGATACTCGGCTCCTTGGAAATTGATCGGATGGATAGCAATATAGGCGAAACGTCAATTTATCCCTGTCACGTTTTTTTTTCTATAAAATAATTGCTTGCATGTAAAGCACATGCACCAAAGTGACAGGCGAACGCTTTCTTCCTATCGATACAATATCGATATCATTGAATATTTATCAAGTCGAGCGTTTTTCAACGCTCTCCAAAAAAGAGGAGAAATCAAAATCTCAAAATATATTGTTATAGTCTCTCGACTGAAAGGAACAGCGCGGATAAAGTTCTCTTGGTTAAAAATTTGAATAAAATACTATGAATAAAAAATATAATAGCATTAACGGTATCAAATACTAATTGAACGTGAAATCCACGAAAACTACGTTACAAGTTTGTTTGCAGATTGAAGCAAAGCTTTGCGTATTTAATTCGACCCACAGGAATGGAATAAGCGGCACCACATCAGTTTAAAATTTCAATGCAAGGTAAAAGGCAAAATTGAATGGTTTCATTGGATCGAAATATTTTTGTCACTGTTACGCATGTTTGGTTAAACGAAACGTTGCACGCATCACTTAATGCTTCATTTAAAAAGTATTAAAACTTGTTACCACGAGTTATGAATTCCTTCCCTCCAAAAAAATCCTCAACTCCATTACTTAATCTCTAAGGCTGCATACCGAGTTCCTTAATTCAATCGAAAGCAGTTCGCAGTGATTGCGATATAGGCGAGAGATAATTTTTCAATCTATCGGCACGTGTCATAAATTTCGCGAAAGCACCGCTAAAAGTGCCCGTGCAACGAACAAACGAGCTCCGAATGCCTTTCCAGCAGACAATGCTTCTTTCGGCTCCGCCTGCGCGATTCGTTTTCCAATAAAACTGAGTGCTGATTATCTTCGACTATCTTCCCGCTATAGATACGAGGCGACGACGTTCCGACAGTCATGGAATTTTTCAAATTTACACTGGATCGTGACCAGTGGCCCAAATCGAAGAAATAAGGCCATTTAGGTATCCCCGATCCACGGAGATCTGTCTTTTTCCTCGATTATGCTCGAATCTCCGAAAGGACATCCTCCTGGTCGTGATCTAATGAGATGCCGATTGCTCTCGGCACAGTTCGTTCGTTTCTCGGAATATTTTACACCGTAATGTAATCGAATATTAACGTCAACTGTATTTGCATTTTTGAAATCATGGAAATTACACGCCGCATTTCGCTCAGTGGAACCGTGAAACGTTCCGCGATTAGTGTTGTAGCTGGTGGGACGACGCAGTTAGGGAACTTTTTCAATAGGTTGCGTTTAAACGATTCGAATGGTACTCCCGCGATAAAAGTTCTCGTATTATAACTTCCGAGGAAAACAAGTAAGGGCTTTGGCTCGAATAAAATTGAGAAAAAATGGAAATGGAAATTTTTATGTACCACGAACGAATATTACGAGCTTGCGGTAACAAAGGGTGATTCTTTGATTCGTGAATCTTTTTAAACTATTTCTTTCTCTCGTGCTTTTCAAGGAACGGTGATGGCTTCGTTATCTCGGTAATTACGAAACTAACTAGAAGGAAGGGAACGTTTGAAAGGTACTACGTAGTGGGAAATTGTTCAACTCATTCACTGCCAAGCAAATTTAAAGCGTTTTGCTTTGAACGCCAAGATTTAATACAGATGTGTAATCTAGGTTATTATTTTGATAATATAAAATGACATTAAATTTGTTGTTAAAAAGAAAATTTACGATCTTCTTTTGCAAGAACTCGTGACTCAAAAGGTTATAATATAAGAACTGTTCTCTTATTAGGTGAGAGTAGAGGAAAGGGGTTTAAATATTGACAGAAATTGCTTCTAACGGAACATAGTCGATCAGAAGAGAAGATGGGCCGTGTTACCTTGACCTACGGTCAATTACAATCACCTCTCGAGAATCGAATATCATTACACCCACCCCTTGTACGAATCGAACCCCTGCGGCGACCGCGATCTCTCCCTCGAACCTCCACAGTATCCCTTTTTATGATTAACCGCGATTCACGCATTCACCGCGACCCGAAGCACAGCTTTCAAGCGGCGCGTATATATCTCGTGACATGACACCGTCGGCTGAGATGCATGATGGTGGGGTACAATGCCCGTGCAATCGTACGGAATATGTACAAGGGCATATGCGAGAATAGAGGAACCAGCTGCACCATTCAGGAACAATGGCGCGAAACGTTTCGTACAAGCCGCCTGTCCGTCTTTCAGCCGAAGAGACGACGGAGGAAAGAGGAAGGGAAATCGAGCGGTTGCCGAAGCGTTCAAGAGCTATTACGATCGTATTAGCGGACATTAGAGAATCTACAACACTGTAGGGTCGTCTTTAGCCATATGTGATTGAAGTCTTGTCTATGGAATTTATCAGAATGACCTCTAGTGGGTAGATTAACTCTCTACGGGCCCACGTAACTTTCAGGTTTCTCTCAGGTTTCTCTTCTTCCTCCAGGTATTTTTCTATCTAAGCAAACTGCACAATCCTTGTGTTTTTCTTCGGGAGGAACGAAAATGAAATGAGTCTTTCCATCTTAATATGATCGTGTTCATCAATGTTACAGGCCTTTCCTGTTGATTTGAACATGAAAGAATGTAGAGTGGGACTCGACAAAGGAGTTCTTGAGATCAAAACTGATGTCGTGTCACCCTCGACATAGGAGTGCAAAGGGTTAAGAGGTGAAACATCGTTACCATTTATGCTCTGACCGTATCCTAGGTCAACGCAAATCTCGTATTCCATGCTTTGACCAGTCTTTCATGGATATTCCCCTTTCGTAGACGTTTCATTTCTGGATGCATCTACCGAGCATGCAAACAGAAACGGATGGTGAACTGTCCCTCGGAGTCATGGCCAGACACGCGACGCGCGGCGACGTCGAAAATGGACACAGAGAGGTCCGTGGTCGGTGTACTCTTGATCAGGTAAGTTCAACTTGGCTGCA
Organism: Hylaeus anthracinus; assembly: GCF_026225885.1. Lineage (NCBI taxonomy): Eukaryota > Metazoa > Arthropoda > Insecta > Hymenoptera > Colletidae > Hylaeus > Hylaeus anthracinus. Next base: position 5,856,670 of record NW_026533254.1, read on the forward strand.
ATCGGGCTATTCAATCGACTCGATTGGGGAATTCTCGCGAGACCAGGAAAACTAAATTGAAATCGGCTTGTATAAACGCGGCCGAATGAGGGGCTCAAGGTGAGACAAACTTAACTCCCTCCGAAAGGCTACGTATCTACGGACACCCAGTCGATGATCAATACACCCAGGAAATTGAATTAAATTCGGGCCACGTAATTAAGCGCGAGACGCGGGAAATCGCAGCGGCAATGCCAAGCGTTACGCGCCAACCCCTATTATCAACACCCTTTATCAGCTTCTAATTAGCAGAAGGTACACCCACATGGTTCTTGACTCTGAGCTACCGCCCGTTCCGTATTTAACCGTCCACTTTCTTTGAAAGAAAATGTTTGAAATGTCCACCTATCCAATTAACTAAAAATGTGTTATATGATCTTCTTATGGAGTTACAGGCTTCTCCGTGGTTTGTCATTTGGTTGCTTTCAAAGGAAATGTCTAAAATGAGCACACGGCCTGTTAGCAGGAAATGTGGATATATGACATTGACTTTGAATAGAAGCGTTTCATATGTTTTACATTTTTTAATTATTTGCAAAGAAAACTTTAGTTACTAGCACACGTTTAATTAACGGAGAATATTAGTTATGTGATCTTGATTTTCTCTGAATTTTACTATCCTCTTGCTTCTCAATGAAATATTCGAAATGACCACCTGTCCAACTAACAGAAAATGTGTTATACGATCTGAATTTTGGATTACAGGTTTTTCTGGGTCCTGCCATTCACAAACCGGGTCATACCTGTCGTATGTTAATATGAACTTTCTTGCATGGCTGTTCCTGGATCCATTCTCGCAATACTCTCTATAAGGAACACCCTGTGTAGGTACAGCCTCGTACGACCTCATCTCGATTATTGCTTCCTCGTACTCAATGACGTCGTACAGATACTCGATATTAAACTTCAAAGAGCGCGTAACAGCGAACGAGACTTATTCTTGAATTGACAGAGGATGCATACATTTTCTGAATACAGATTACATCGGAAAATGACTGCTCGCTGAGAATAGAAAACTCGTAATACTCGGTAGTCTTACATACTTGTACGCGATACATGAGATATATCCTGTACGAACACATGAACTTTTCGAAAAAGTTTCATTACCAAATGAAAGCGAACTCGAATAGAATGATTGAAATGTAGCACGCCTCGTATAGTCGTGCATCGACCCTCAAAAATTTCATCAGCCCTTGCTTATTTTTCAAATTTGTTACCAACGGGTACAATTGCTAGCTAGTGCATCGAGTTGTTTTCTCGATACCGTGGGTGATTGTTATCGAAATACTGCGCTAATTGGTGGGACATTGATTTCATTGAAAAATGGTGAGTATGTAAAAAACGGAATTAGTTGGCGACATATTTATGGTTGCGTGGCACTACTCTAAAGATTCAAACCTAAATTTAATTTTTGCTTTAAAAAATAATTTCTTCTCGCTTACGGCAGACTTGAATAGATAAGAACAAACCCTCGTGTACCTTCCAATCAAACTGAATTTGTAACCAATCCCGAAGAGCAGTGAGTTTACCCTGAAACAGAGAAAAAAGGAAACACGTAAGTGAATAACTCGATTTGATACACGATGAAAATTATCAACGCGGATTTGTTACTTAAAGCTACGGCTCGTTTCCACGCACTGAGGTGGAAACGGCTCGAGTGTTACCGAAACACGGTTACACGTTGCGAGCACGCAGTTGCGCTGACTCACCCACGGAATGCTTAAGTGCTCGCAAATTTTTACGCAATTACCCAGGGGCAAATCCCCTTAGCCTGCTCTCTTGAGAATCTCGCTGAAACTCGTAATATCCTGCGGGGCATTTAGCACAACCGCGCCTCGTTATTCTTTATTTGTTCTCAAAATTGCATATTTGGTTAAAATAAACATTTACTATATATACGTATTAAACGAAAAAATAAACTACCTAAATTTTACGGATGACGAGTATATTCGTCCAATACAGCCGACTAATTAAAAACCTCTAAAAATGCAATTTGTAATTTTCTAGAGGGGAGGTTAGGTTCATATAAAAGAAAGACATGCACCTAAAGTAAATTTGAAACTCTATTGGTTTTAGATGCAAACTGTGGCCTTCAGAATGTACACAAACAGTTAGGTCTGATAGTGATTTCCGATGGTTAGCAGCTGATATCGTTAGCCTATCTTTAATAGTTTTTCATAAGTACATTATGTGCAAAGAGAACAGTGACTTTTGTACTCCTTTTTCCAAAGCCACCACGGGCGTAACAGTTAATAAATTTTGGTACAACTACGCTTAAATTAAAGCTTAAAGTATAACAGAAATAATGAGCTTAATTTTGTTAAATTGTGACTAATAGAATCGTAGAAATCACGGTGAGAAGCGAAACGGGCGCATTAGGGGTTCGCGTTAGTCCAATCGTTCAGCCCTCCCTTAAGCAACATAACATCAGGTCATCCGTCATCAATACGACCAATGTCTTCTCATTGTCAAGTCGCTCGTTCTGGTCCCTATCAATCACATTTCCACTCCGAAGCTACTACCTCGACGAACACTGCCCTAGCCACTCATGCCTGTAGATACTGTGTCATTCGTGCCCTACGAGCCGTACGTCATCTTAGTTTCCGTGTCCTCCACGAAACTTCCTAAAGCTTGCCCTATCCTATCACTCACTCTGCTACTCCCAAAGTCCTGCAAAGGTATTATACGTACTTTCTCGAGACCTGACGAAAGGATTCCTATAAGGAACTAATTTCTTATTCTTTACTATTGTCTTTGTTAACGAATACTAATCTCACAATAAAATATAGAATTCTGTCAATGCGTCCGATCGTCATCGACGTTGCCGAAGAAGCGAGCCCACTCTCTTCTTCTAGTCGGGGCTCGTCTTCCAGTGCCCTTTGACCCATGTTTAGGCGACGTTATGGCGTCCCCTTGGTTCTACTTATCGTCACTTTATATAGACAAGTCGATACTCCGCCGACGAAAGTAGGACCATCTCAAAATCAGCCAACAAACGCGACGTACAAAATACATTGTTAACATTTCCAAGTCGATTCTCTTGGTGAGTTAATCATAAATCCTTGACGAGTCTTTGGGTACAAGTTTGAGCAGCGCAATACTAGGTAATCACTATCGCTGTTTTCCTCTTCCTTCACTTTTCCAGGCTCGTGCTACTACCTCCAGCGGTCTTATTAAACTTGTCGAGGACCACCACGAGATTTTCGACCCTCTAACGCGATATACACAGGGCCTAGCGCTAACACATTCTCTGGTCCTACTAATACGCCGGAACGAACATCGGACCGGACCTTGGTCGCCGCGTTCGCGTAAATGGGAGAAAATGACCTGCCACCGGTATCCTGACCGTCCCGGCGACCTCCGCGCGGAATTGCCAATTATTTATCCGGGACCGGTTTCGTGTTTCCGCGGACCAACGCGAAGACAGGATAGTCGGCTAATTGGCAATTTCAGGCTGAGCCTGCGTGCGAAACTAAGGTCGCATTTAAATTCATCAGGTCGCGACGCTGTTCGATTGTCGCGAGATTCGACAGCGGTTGTAGCTTATCGGGTTTTTTTGTTTGGATTACGATAAGCGTAAGTGTGAGATCGCTTTTTATCGGAGGTGTCGTGTCACGCGCAGGATGTGGCGACTTATCCGACTGCTCCGACCTCTGACGCTCGGAGAACTTTTGACGCTTGGTAGATGCGTAATCAGTTTTAACCCTTCGCACTTCGTTGTTCCCTCTCAGGGGACATTGTAGTTCTAGCATATCACTCTGATGTCCCCTCTGAGGGGACATTAAAGTTTATTCATGCTATCGAGGAATTAACTTCTCCCAGCGCATCTTTTTGAGAAGTGCATGTTTCTCTGAAGTTGTCCGTTGACATTGCACAAGATATCAAATCAAAGAATGGTACAATTATTAAGATATACATATAATAAGGCGTCGATGCGTCCGCAAGGGACCGCGTCTGACCTTCGTCAATCAACACACCCTTGGGATTGGGGGGATGAAGCCACGGACAGGTGGCCTTAAGAGTCCAAAGGGTTAATAAATGTGTGCCAGCCCGAGCCGAAAAAGGGTCTCAGTCAGTTTTCCGACATTAGGAGAGCCTTACGAGAATAAAAATATAAGCGAAATACCTAGCGTTCATTTTATTTCTTAAATCTCTTCTAACAATAAAAAAATATCAGCCGATTTTATGTCGGAAAAAGAACACGAGAAGTACGCTCACGACATTTCTACGCCACTTGAAAGGATCGATAAGAATGGTTCGTAGAAGAAAGATTGGTATGGAACAGGGCCCGATTAGGTACAGGTACTGAGTTACTGCAGGAAGTAACACGTTTGAGTTAAATTTTAAGCACTTGGTCATCAACTGGTATTATCGCAATATAATCAATTTCATGAGCTGAGCATGAAATTCAATCTGCCTAAACTTAATACGTACAGATTTAACCTTCAAAATTAATTATTATCAAATAATAATTGGCTCGTTTAAACGAGCGCGTAATCGCCTTTTAAGCGGATTTACGACCTGAAAAGGATTCGCATCTCTTTTAATGGAACACGTATTTGCTACGAACACGTAAATACGTTAGGAAAATAGGTTACCATTTCTTTATATCGTTAACTTTTTGGTAGTAATTTTACTGGAAGTTTCGAACAGAATTTGCCCCCAAAACTGTATTTTATTAGATTCTCAATCTACATACTTTGTCGTAAACCGAGTTAGCGTTTTAAAAGTTTTTTAGTCGCCATTGTAAGGACTCTATCTTGCACTACATAAGCTCAACGCAACAATGCCCGCGGAGCAAAGCCAAACAGAGACCATTCCAGAGACTAAACACCTACGTAACCACAAAACAATTTCCTCGTTGGTACAGAAAACTCCGTAGAAACAATGAGGAGTTAGAGTTGTTTCTTATTTCTTTCAGGAACTAGCAACCATTTGCCAAGTCGTCCTCGTTCGCCTGCGGTACGGTCACCAGGGTGTGATTTACCCTTAACAGTTTCAAATGACAATAACTTCCCTACCTGCACACACTGTGTTTAGTAACTGCATCTAAAAAAGTTGAAAATTATATACCACAATTTTACTTTCAATTTTGTAAGCAGTTCACACATTTATTTACCCTTTGCACTCTTAAGGCCATCTGTACTGCCCAGGCACTTGAAGGCGTTTTACTCCTACGGCCAGTGTCACTGCCCAGAATTTATCATTAAGCTTTAATAAGCGATGGGTGCCTAAATTCAATTAATTAGACGATCAATATTCTGAAGCATTAGCGTTAAAAAATACGTTAGTTTTCCATTATTTGTTTCAAACAACTTTGTATAAATAATAATGTAAAATTCTAAAAAAAAATCTTATAATTTAACAAACTGCAAAGAGTTGTTCGTGACCATTCCATAACTCAGAAATCTAAGAAAAATGGTCTTGGAGTTAACTACCTGCATATAGCAAAATTGCTTGGAGTGCAAAGTGTTAAAAAATGATAAACGTCTTAAAGATTAAGCTACAGTTCCTGTATTACCTTTTGTTCAAATCAGTACCGAACAGAAAATGTAAGAGAAAATATCTTAAGTGGTTCGATTTTGGCATCCTTCCCTATATTGCGATTTCCAGTCCGCAGCGAGCACCGTGATCATTCGGCCATTGCACATACTTTCCATTTCTTCAATTTGCTCACACACACGTCCATCCCAGAGTGCAAGAGGCGAGCCTCGTCTCGCTCGAACGTGCCTCGCGTGTGTCTCGAGCCGTAAAAGGGATTCGAAAGAAAAGAGAAAGAGAACATTGAGGAAGACACGAAGGAAGAAAGAGACGGACGAAGCTGTTTCCCAACCACGAAGCTCCGAAATCACGACTTCCATCGGGTTTCGAACTCCGCCGTGCTCGAAACGTGTACGTGCCTATACGTTCCCAACAGTGACCTTAGCGGTCTTTTGAATCTATACCTCGAGATGATAGCGCCTGTACACCACAAGAGTTGCTCCTCTCGGCGGTCGATGCCTTACACCCAGCAAAAAGGGAATGGATCACGCTGCTCCGATTAGAAGTCTCCATTTCGCCTCACTTTGAATTGTGTATTTTAACATTTCTTATCTTATTCTGTGTAATAATGTATATTTTGATTGAATAACTTTATATTACATACACACACAGTTGTATCCATCAAGGTGTCACTAAGGCTGAGGCTAAATTAAATTTTTTGTTTTAAAAAAATGTCACCTGAGAGCGTAATCTACTATGCATGTGATGTAAAATAATCCGAACGATACCGTGTTTGTGCTCATTTCACTCGTGGAAATCCTGCCAATCCAGCTGCAATACTGCTATGAAAATATAACGAAAAATACAACAAATTTTCAGTCCAATCACAAGAAGAAATTCGAATGTCACCTGCACTTCTTCAAATGAACATGATCAATGGTAAGAATGCTTTCGTGACACTGATCCCGTGCGGGAATTGTCACTCGAAGACTGAAATTACCGGGAAATGATTTTTTAGGCGTAAATGTTCTCGTACCCTTTAAATGTTTAATTTCGAGCGCCACGCACGCTTGTTCACGGCGCGCGCACGCGATGCTCCCGACTGCAAAGGGCCGCGATGGATCAAGATCAAGTGGACGGTAATTCCCTCGCATCTGCAAAATACTGAAATTCAGCACCGATGCATTATTCGCGACACGCGATGCAGTCGGTCAGACGTACCGTAGTTCGTAAAACACGTAGGAAGTTTCATGGAGCTAAGGTCGACGGACTATCGATTTCACGATTTGATATTCGAGTACCGCAAGGCAAAGATGTTCCAAGAGGAACTGTTCCTAGTTGTAGGAGAGCAAGCAACTAAATAAGTGAGAGAGCTTACGATGCACTGACAGCAGCAGACGGGTGAAATCATGAAATTCGCGTTGCAACAGTTCGTGTTGAATGCATCAATTTTATCTAGTACCTACCAGTTTAATCGTAAGAGCGGTCACTTTTAGTTATAATTAGTGAAAACGAAACTTGCCAGTGACTACCACTTTCATCTTTTTACTGTATCCATTTGTAATTATTGATAACTCAACCTATTCACGTCTTGTCAGTGTGAATGAAGTAGTCCTTTCGAAGAAATCACTTTTAATTGACAAGAGTTTAATAAAGACGATACGATTTATTTTTACTGTACACTTTGAAGAAGGATTTGGCGATGCTTCGAGGTGATTTTGAGCAAGCGTAAGTCGACGGGGAATAGCGCGAACTTTGCTAGCAGCGTCTAAACTTCTGATGCCCGAGTCGTGCTGGTGGACCGAGATCTCCGAGTGAACCGATATCATGCGAATAACTGCGGGCGCAAATCACAGACGTCCAAAAGTTTGCCAATAAATCGTTCGAGTTATCACGCGACCGCCAGTTCGCAAGTTTCCCCTAAATTGAGACCAAAAATGGAGAGTGCGTCACGGCTAACTGGGAATAACAACTACGATACAAGGTGTACACGAGGAAACTAGTTTCGAGAGGGCGGCACGATCCTGGGAATAACAACTACGATTCTCCGTCGTCCAGAGATAACTTAAAACTGGTGGCGTGGACTTTTTGCGTTTGGGGAGCTGCTGGCATTCGGAAGGCTGACTTCGAAATCTGTTGGGTATACGTGCAATCGACGGAAGTGCCATGGCGGGTAACGTCAGTGTATATTACTCGAGAACAGCGGCTTTTCAGAGAAATTTAATGCATTTTTATCGTACCGTGGTCGAGAGAAAACCAACCAATCTGGCAGTTTAATTTTGCCTGCGAGACACGTTGAAGCTCAACTTTTGTTACGTATTAACCCTTTGCACTGAAGGCCATTTTTTCCAGTATTTATCAGCAACTCGAGATACTTTGTTAGTATTATATTGTCACGAATGCTAAGCTTAGGTTCATTTCGAAAATATAGCCTGATTTGTAATCGCAAACTAATTTGAGATTTTGTGAATCAGGTCACCTTTACTTCACCAACAATCATTTTATTTATGAAACTTCGAGTTCTAAAGGAATGAAACCTAAATAGACATTAGTGCTGGCTGATTTACTGCGTCACACTTTGTGGTAACCGAGATTCACTTCTCGAGTTACTGCATTACGTTAAGATGTGGCTGCGAGTCACTTCTCGAGTGCAAAGGGTTAAGACGTGGTACAAGAAAAATGTGTGCATAAACCTTGCAAGTTTTATTTTCAAAAGAATAATACTATTACACAATCGTACTGATTACCCAGCCAAAGTTCGCGAACAACGGTGAACCGTATTGATCGTTTAATAGGCGAACAGCGTTCGTACCACGTTCGTGAAACTCAGCCGCAGGATGTGGAGGGAAATGATAGCTTTCAGTTTCAGAGTCGTAACTTCGCGTTTACGAGTACGCACGGTCACGACGACAATACGTTAAAAAGGGAATCGTCTTTAAACAGGGTAGCTTGGCAACTTGAAGCGTAATTTTATACAGGTATTGCACTACGGGATCTTTCTATCTAATCTTCGTCGATAACGTCCCGTCCGCGCGAATGCAAGAGCAGCTATGTAATTTCACCCTACGAGGCTCGCATCGCTCTCAACTGAAATTCCATACGCGCCGCCAATTAGGAATAAGTCGAGAGGTTTTTCTATTACGGCCTATAAAGTGGTCCGAGCGTGCCTACTACTTTGCGGATCGTGTTCGATCCTCGTCTTCCAACATCTTCCTGCCCTGATCCTGACTGGTCAACTCTCTGTTGCGTCAATTTCAGTTTGTCATTCATAAATGGAGTTACATTCTGTAGATACTTCAGATAAAGCACTGTATCGAGAGGAAAAAACGCGAAAGCAATTTTTCTAGAGCATGATTCGATCGAGTCGATCGTGGAAAATCATCCCGATTCTCGAATCCCTTCCGAGCGGCGAAATATTCAAATTACACAGAGACGATGCAACCCTGCTCCCCCGACCCTTGAATTTCGGATATCCTGTGCCAATCTCTCCAAATCCACCCACACCTCCGCGTGACTCTGGTGTGATTATGATACAACGGGGACGCAACAGAGAGGAACTGACGACGCTGAAACGGATCGTGGAATCGTCCGCCATCAATGAGTTTACAGGGCAGCCATCGCAAACGACGGCTGGTTTACAAATCCGATAATACCGAATGCCATCGACGACGACGCTTGTTTATGGATTATTGTCGCAATGGACGTTTGAACTGTCGGGCTTAAACTGTCGTGTCACCCAAATACGTGCATATCGAAAGGGTCGTTACATCGTAATTCTCCGCTTAAAAGTAAAAAATGGGGATGCCAGTTATCATCAATCGAGGGCTGGTAGAGATTTTTCCCTTGCGAGTAGTCGAATTTGATTGGAATACTTGAAGAGAACGTTTAATTTTGTTTGATGTTGAAAAAGTAACTTCCAACCTGTGTCGAAGGTCTACCTGTGCGTGAAAACTATAATATGTTACTAATGCTTATGAAATAGTTTTCTTGACAATGTTTCCTTCGCAGTGACGACTTATGCGTTCATATTGAACGTGACTAATTCGATTTGCATCGTGATTTATCTAACAGCGTCGCCTCGTTGCAATGACGCGGATAAATTACGTCGAATTTCGTTGAACTTCGCGTTCGTGACAATGTTTCTTATACACTATAGAATATACACATATGCCAAAGCCTCTTGGCAGCGTTTTGACACGGACGTCGATGTAATTTCCTCTCTGTCGTAATAAATGTTTCCCTAGGATTGATTTATTACCCTGACTCTTAGTTTTATTGTGTATTCAGCGTTGGCGTATCCTTTTCGTGTGTTGATCTATGATAATAATAAATCGTTAGAGTCATTAGATGCAAGGTGGACGTGCAACAATGTATTTTTGGATGAATGATGTTCTTATTGTTGTCAGTCCAGGGACTCACAGACATGACGATTCATCATATGACGAGTCTATAAATGTAGGTGTCTTGCTGTCTTGACTGCAAGATGCCCTACTTGACTCTTCAGAAGTTAGGAGTCTTTCTTAAAGATTTTTCTTATATCAAAATTCTTTTTCTTATATCAAAAACTTGCACTTGCAGACTTTAATTAGGATGATACAACACGTTCACTGCATATGCAGTTAAGTAGCAATTATTTGTTACCCGATTCTGTTACTGAACTGCTACAACGGCTCTCGAGAATCCTTAAATAGATGTAAATAGCTTACTCGGTCTAAGAACAGTATCTTTATGTAACAATGCTAACAGTGCAATTAGCAACGAAGTGCTAACAGATCCTGAGCTCATTGACTTTCGGAGCTACGGGTTTTAAGCAACAGTTACCGCTGGCGTAACTCTGTAAACTTCCACGAGAGTATAAATACTGTTAATTACTATTTTACATAAATTCAGAGTAAGGAATTAACTGCAAGAACAACCGTGCCGTCGCTTCTCATGCCTGTGATATCGTCATTTATAGTGCTGTCATATGTGACAAAAATGTAACTTTGGTAATCTATGAATAAATATTTGTAATTTCTCAATTACATATTTATGCTATTAAGGCAATGGAGCTGTTTTTCTTAAAACAGTAAAAGGGTCGAGGGACTTGACAGGGACCGAAAGCGACAACCGAAATCAGTCCGAGAAAATTAGACAACCAGTGCAGATCGCAAAGTTTCCAGCATCCTCCTTCTCATTTTATACCTAATTATTGCTACATTGTACTGGTTTGCGGATACACTGCGCGTACAGATTAAAAGAGAATAATCATTAAATAAACAGTGTGTTATACGTGAGTGTTTTATTTTTCTTAACCTTTAAAGAAGAAATTTCTAACATATATACAAAATTTGGATCAGAGCTACTACAGCAATCTAATGCAATAAATGATGTAACACGATAGTTGTACGTGAGCGATCACGTGAGTCACTCTAACCATAAACGACTTTATCTGTAGACAATGCTTGGATAATAACTGGGACAACAAGAGTCGGATAATACTAGTAGCCAGAAATAACAATTCCTGATTAAAATTCGCCAAGATTATGTTTTCATGGGCGTCTAAGATCCCGTTTAAGTATTCTCGAAGCTCACAAGTGAGAAATTATATCAGCGAGCGCGCAAGACATTCTCGCTACGAACACGAACGTCTTGTGTGCAAAAGTAAATTCAAAATGTACGATTCGTCGGATAGGGTCCGCAGGCAGCGCCAGTTTCAAGGGGGATTATGCAAAACCGATTTAGTAAGCGCTATAATAGCGAGGAAACTTACGAGGCGAGAAGATAATGCGAGAAACGAGGGTGGAAGTGCATTGTCTTGTTCCAGCCAAAAGGGTTTCGCCAGTTTAGTTTTCGCGTCATCGTTCTTTCGGATATCTAGGACTGATAGCACGTGCTTACGACCCTCTGGAATTTAAAAGTCTCTTTTGAAGCCGAGTGACGGAAATCCTGACATCTCTCTATGTGATCAGGCGGTGGTATGGACCAGTGATCAGTTTAACCATCCTTGAAATATTCATTAAAATAAAAATTGATTATTCAATTTTTCTAGCTCAAATTGTCATCCAACGAGGACAATTTTTAGAATTTGTATCTCTATAAAATGCAAATAAAAAGTAACGAAACAAATGGATTAAACCAAAGGTCATATTGACTGTTGTATAAACAAAAATGTACAATAGAGTTAAAGAGCACCAGATGGATTAAACTGAGAAAAAAGAGTGTGTAGAATTCAAAAGTTGTATGCATCGTATGCATAATGCATTATCAATTTCGTTTTATCGCGTAAATTGCATACGCGTCTAACCTTCGATGGTATAGATGCCTCAGAGGTTCTGAAGGTTTTCGAATGTCTCAGATACTTAAGGAGTTCCCGGAGGTCCGAAGATACTGGTGGTTACCGGTTACGTCAGGGGTATCGAAGACTCAGCGTGAGCCAAGAGTATCGAAAGTTCTGAATTGTCCCAAAGGTTCAAGAACACAGGTGTCTCAGGGGATCCTGCGTGCACCAGTTCTCCCACCTGGGGTGTCTTAGCGAACCCCAGGCAAGATTAAGGCAACCCCTCCAAGAGCCTTCGAGGCCCTACAATCCTTGGATATACAGAACCACTATGTCATCGAGTGGTGAAGACTCTTGTACCGTTAGGGAATTCACCGAGAAGTGAAACTTGAAGAAAGAAATACGTTTTAATTATTGTAGAATATTAAAATGCCTGAACCCATCTTGTTTCAATGAATGTTCATAACGTGTATGCGATTAAATGAAACACAGTCTATACACTTTCTGCAGGTTTTAGTTTGCCCTTGCACGTTGGTAAAAGGAGATTAAATACCTTCAGAGGTAATGACGTATTTTCTGTGCGGAATTGTACAAATCCAAGATCGCGAGGATTCTAGTCACGAGTTTATGAGGTTGTATACATGTAGTTCTAAGGATTTAGGACCATCTGTATCATAATCCCACGTATCAGGGGTGGTCTATATGTGGCCCAACAAGTTTGGGATCACTTTGTCTTGATGTTAATCTCACGAAAATTCTCTAGAGTATATCTGTGTAAACTCGATTAGTGAAAAATATAGAATTCGTCGTTAAAATAGAATGGAACTAATGATTCTATTACGGTCCCTTACGAAACCAATGAAATTATCATGCCGTATTTTCCATTTCAATAAACGTCATTCATCTCTGGGAATCTTAAAATAAAAATTTCGCTGCGATAAAGCAGATTTATCACTGACAAGCTATAAATCGATCAGATAAGAAGCGTTCAATAGATGAATTCAATTTCAAAGCTACACTTGGCAACGAAAATTGCTTTCTGATGGGACCGTCAAACTTCAGGATGATTAAACTTAACACCCTGCCGTCGGTAGCCAGTGTTATTGGCATGAAGGGAGCAAAGCAACAATGCCACCTCTTTTTTTCTCAGTTCAATTCATCTGGTGCTCTTTGTTCGTCCTATGCCACAGTTCAATCTAAAGCAATCTCGTTTCATTGTTATCTACGCTACAAAGAAACCGCTGTGCTTACGCTCGCATCGGTTCTTTAGTTTTGTTTCGTCTAACTGTAAATGACTGTTACGTTGCACGGTTTAATAGTTTCGAGAAAAACAGCCACCCTCAACATTCGCAAATATACAAACCTTTACAAAAGGAACTCAATTCTTTCCTCTACCAGTTTGACCAACTGTTGATTGATTTCGACAATTTCATCAGTTAATCAAACGACTAAAGGTGCATGGAATGCCGCGCGTTATAATTGTAACTTCGTAGCCACAATGGTGAAATTTTATTAATTCATCTCAGAAATCTGAAAGATGATGCCTTAGTTCAGTTGATCTTGACAATAATATGTACCAAAGTGAGAAATACATTAAACGATGGCATTTTGTACCAGTAATAACACTCTGAAACTTCGAGATGCAATTAAAATGAATATCTCCGAATTAGTCCAACATTGTTTTATAGACTAAGACCTGGTAATCGGTATCACTCACGACAAACAATTCTTCGACGCGAGTAATAGCAACCTCATGGCTGCGAACTTGTAACAAGATCGTTTGATGTAAAAATTGGGTGCGTGTTAAAATCTGGGTGCACAAATGTTAAATCAGTCTTACGTCGTATAAGAAGTTGCACTTCAAAAATATGTGTTGGAAATCGTGACATCGTGGAATCCGATCGGAACAGTGTATCAGACGACAAAACATTCTTTGAGTTAATGAGTTTTTCTTCGGTACAGGGGATGACAACGCGCGAGATCGAAGCGTGGTTATCGATTGCAGCGCAGGAAACCTTATCGGACGAAAAGCTGTCTTATCATCGTTCAGTGTATACACGCACGAGTGTGTAGGTGTGTGACAAGGTGTTCGAAAGGCGCACCAGCGCTTTTATCGCGTCGGGTACATACCAGGTATACGTGAAAAGATAAATGTACACAGGTCACCTACAATGAGTGCAATGAATTGATTCCGCAGGCTTATCGGATTTGGTTCGCGTTCGACTTTCCTTGCTGTTTACTTATCTTACTTTTATAGTCGATACTCACCCGTTTCGCGGTGAAAACTTTGTCGAATGTACGAGTACATTAAAAATTTTACTGGGTAAATGTAAATTCTATTGAAAATAGATACAACCGTGCAAGATTTATGAAACGATATCATTTTGATGCTACGATGAACAAGATATACATTAAATTTGAACAAAGAATTCGTATTATATAGTTGACTGGAATTGTGGTAAAAACAAGACCTAAAAATAAAGCATCTTTCATTTAAATTTTACTTTCGAAGACTCTGTTCACATGATTGTTGTTTTCACGTAGATCATTGAAAGCAACAAAAGGTTTCAATGCTGAGTGAGTCAACCTGCGCATAACTTTACCACAAAGACTTACTAGAGTCTAACAAGCAGACACGAATCTACACAGTTTGAATAAGCCAAACAGGATTCTACATTTACCGCAGACTCTTAGGACCCAACGACTCCAGCCGCAATAAACACGGTTTTGGATCAGACTTTTGACACCAGAGCGTGAGGCTGAAAAGAGAATTTTGACTGGGTAGTCCAAAGAGTGTACTTTTCGCAAATAGGAAGGTTCGTACTTCCGGTTTTATTGAAGACAGTAAAAGACCCTGAGGGACAATATTGAACTGCATAAGCAGAGAGAATGTCGTCTACCTTCTTATAATACTACGCAGAGGTGGATGGAGTTTTAGTGGCGAAATGACGCGCCATACTGTGATAACTTTATAAATGTAAATTCACTTTGTATTTCTGTCACGTTTCCATTAACAAAAATTAGGATAAGTGGAATAAGTGGTCAAACGAGTGCCACTCTAAAACTAACATGTAGTATTGCATTAGCAGTTCGACGTCTATCTAAAGCTGTAGGTCCCTGACTAATGGCTAATAGTAGTCGATATCGACCAGCAGGAGGAAACAACAGCCACAAAATCTATAGGTGATTAATGACGAACCACTCGTAGACCACCGTGAAAAGGGTGCTAGAGCACCACTCGACGTAATGTTAAAGTGCAGTTGCTCGTTGTAACTCACGTCTAAAGAGCACCAATACTTGGCTGAAATTCGATTTAGCAATGTCCATTTTTAATTCAATTTGACATCATGCAATCACGTTCAAAAATTAATACAATACTAAAATAGCGAAAGTAGAGAAAAGTTGGTTGTACTGAAAGCATCCATCGACACAGTGCAAAAATTAATTTATGCATACTATTTTCAGAACATATTCTTATGGATTCATATAAAATTGAGAAATTTGGAAAAACTGGGATGGATTAGTTTGGATTCTGAGACGCTCGTCATATAGGTTAAACTTAATATCGGTTAAACTTGACTTCACCATTACTCCACGGTATACATTACGTAACTCTATATGATGTAATGAAGACCTTATTAAATTAGTTTGTTATTAGAATTCCAAGAACGTGTTTTGGGTTTAATAACGTCTTTATTACATCATATAAAATTACATAATACACAAGGTGGAGCAATGATGAAGGCTCAGCTTGGGTACTAATTGAATTTAATCCGTATGAGCTTCTCGGATTCCAAATTAATCAACTTAACTCTTTGTAGTCTTTTTAGTTCTGGATTAATTTTAAGAAACATGCTGAAACAATTTTTGTAGCATCAATTGTTTTCTACTTTTCATGCGATGAAGTTTCATGCTGTGAAGGAACAACCAAAGTAGATAAATCTTCTAACACATTATTGTAACTAACCATATCGCTAGAATTATTGCCAGCTGCAGCGTTAATTAGAATATATTTGAACCGGACCAGAGAGCATCCCCTAAGGATTGAACAGTAATATTAGTCTAAACTTCGGTATGCCTGTGAGTCAGAGAGTACCGCAAAAGATTAGACCTAAGACGGCAGGAGCTGGGTCAACTTTGAGCGATACTAAAGTTTCTCTACGATAGGATTCCAGCTAAACTTTAGTTGGAAAATTTGGGCTGATAATATTTCCATACAGAAATTCATTACAGAAATTTCCTGTCCGATTACAAGTTTCAATAATATTATATTTACTCGAGTAGTGGTTGTTTTTCCAGTAATAATATATCTAAGATTATTATCTATATTTATTAGCTATCATATGTGTATATGACCAAATAGGGATAAATCTCTTATCTTCGAATAATGAATAAACGATAAATAATTTTTGATCCGTTCGTATCTCATTATCAATATAGTAAAATGGGGAATAATAACATAATAAAAGTCTGATTAGGATTGTATATTTCAAAGCTAGACTGGAACATAATCTTGTACATTTTCCACTGTCGATGATCTATATTCGAGGATGATACAGACACAGAGAAATAATTAATAGCGTCAAAAGTAGGATCTGGCATACAAAGAATTCTTGATGAACTCAGCAACCGCATGCAAGGCGAAACGTTGATGGGATTTGAAACAGTTCATCCTTCCACGAAATGCCTCAAGAGATCGTAAAATTCTTTCTGATTCCAATATGTAGTCAACTTCTTTAAGATGTACACAGAGAATGCTAAATGTCACGTATATTTGCTAGACATTTTTCTTGGATGCTACTACATTTCATTCGATTAAGCATCCAGCGAAACATATTTATTACAGATGTCGTCTGCGATATAAGTTATATTTTTTGTCAGGTACTGTGACATGTACTTCATTGGAATTTATGTGAGCATCGTATATATAACTTCGTCGAATTTTTACTCAACACACGAAGGTTTCCTTATCGTTGTCAGCTCAAACAAATATCGTCACGCGTGTTTGAACTGACTCAAAGCCTACAAACGGTACTTTTGCGATACGTGTATCGTCATCTATAGTCAACATTAATGCTTGGTATTAGCTATAAAAAATCGAAAAAAGTAATTCTCTTTACCTTTAGACAAATGTTTTGCTTTGATTCGTGTTATTTCGTTTTTTCTTGGATATTGATATACTTTTAAATAAAATTCTTCCACGACATTTCTAACAGTTCGTCTTTTATAGATACGATTTCTGAACCTAGAAGCAAATTATGTTGCATCCAAACCTCGGAGATCTGAAATACATATATTCAATTACTCGCCGACATAAAATATTAAGTTCCCAAAACTTAGACTTTACGTGTAGCTCGCCATCCGAGGTACAAACATATGTTACTCGAAATGGACTGTTCTCAATCCATTTAGCGTTTCAACTTGGATCCAGTAGACGAACTCATCGGTAAATCTTTGTATACCAGATCCTCAGACGCCCTTAGAGCGCAGTAGTTGCTCATTTTACCCCAGAATGTAAGAAAAGTGGCTCGACGAGAGCACACATACAGTGATAAATGCGCGCAATCAGAGACGAGGCGGTAACTCTCACGCTAACTTGTTAACCCGAGACATAAATAACACTCGAGCCTTGACGAAGGCACTAGGCGTCAACACCCCCGACAGAGATACAGGCTATCGGTTTTCCCGCGCGTCCCTCGTCTTAAGATTTAGCGACTGCCTAATATAACCTCCGTGGAAGTAACATCCAGATCGCGAGCAAACTAGTTTCGCGAAAGTTTCTCCCGTCGAGATGGAATCGGAGGGTGTAGAAGTGCAGGACACGTCCCAGAGTTCACCGCGCATGCATAGGAGCATAAATACTTTGCCAGCGGCGATGCTTCGATGCGAAATCAGATTACCAGCGGCCCCAGTTATAGAAAATTTCGATTCCATTCTGCGGGGGGCGCGGTGCCCATCGTTACAGTAAATAATTCATGAAAAAGTAGCCAGGCTAATCTGCATGTAAATCTGTTTCGACCGAGTTTCGCGTTAACATGGTGTAAAGTAATCCGCAAAAGTGCGATGGAGAAAGTTGTGGAGTTTAAGAATTCGTCAAAGAATATTGGTGGACGCTGAAAATATTGAGAATATTCAGATGAAATCTTGAGAATTCTAGCTCGATATTATTGGGAAGGAATTTTAGATGGAAAGACGGTTGGCGACGAGACAACGATAGAATATTAACCCTTTGCGCTCTAAAAGTGACTCCAAGCCACATTTTAATGTGATGCTGTAGGCACTAGGTATGACACAGTAAATGAACCAACAATAATGTTTGTCTAGCTTTAATTTGTTTGAAACTCATAATGTCAATAAAATAATTGTGGATGAGGAAAAGGTGACCTGATTTTCAAATCTCAAATTAGAGATTTCATCTTCGTAGTCAATCTAATTGTAAGCTTAGCAGTAGTGGCAGTAGTGGCATGAAAAAAAGGCCTCGAATGCAAAGGCAGGAGCGACTTCATGTCACCGGCTATTATTTAGTAATTTAATGTAATTTAATAAACTTTATTTATATTTTACTAACATAATGAATTGAAATGAAATATTTTACATACATAACACGATGAACAAAGCTTTTGCAAGAGTATCAGAGTATTTATTTATAGTGGCAAACTATTTGGCAATAGTTATTGCATTTAGAATATTTTACAGCCTCCTGAGTTTCATAAATTGAAATAGATAATGCAAGTGTAACCATGAGTATATTCGTGGCCGGTAAACAATGTTTGAACATGAAAACACGAGTTAACTCGTGAACGATCGACAATGTGTTAAGAAACTTAGACATTATTACAATATCGATGCAATATTGTAAACACTTCAGAGTTGTATCCATCATTTTGTGCGATCCAAATCCAATATTCCTCCCTGACAATTCGCCGGGAAAAAAGTATCCAATTTTAGATTGACGAAATCCGTACGAAATCCAGACGAGATTAATTCGCTTCGTTTCCAGCATCTTCTATTCGATCAATTTGCTCGGGAGCGAGGAAAAACCCGATCTTATCGACTTCTCCAAGAAATAGAAAAAAAGTACACACATATACACCCACGGGTAGGAAAATCTGTTCACATACAATTCGCGCAATGGGAAGTTAACCGGATACTTTTTCCCTCGAGATATCCTGTGTCCGGATTCACGTGTCTGATTCGAAAGTTTCCAGGAAGTTTATCCAGGCAGTAAGAGTGGAGGTAGATTCGACATTTCGCTACACAGGATCGCGCGTTTGCTTCCACGCGCACATATACACACACAGGTTCACTGGAATAAGTAACAACTTTCCAAAAGTTTAATGACGTGCATGAAGTATGGAATCAGCAATGCGCTTTTCCCTGAAACACATTTCCTAAACTATGCCTGTTCAAAGGAACGCAAAGATTATGATACCAAGGTTGCGAGACGCGTCAAGTTAATATTGGGTAAACTGCAATTTTCCATCGCTTGAGAGCATAATTTATCATCTAGGGACAATTAAGTTCATCCATTATTACTGTCTGAACAAAGTAACCAAAATTTAGTGTGATACGTGGGTCTTAGGAGCGATAATCGCGTAACTTGCACAAACACTCGCGACGTTTTGACTGTAATTTAGCCCTTGTACCCCTTTAATTATTAGGCTATACATGTATCCTCGTAAATTTTCTTCAATTTCTCCTTTTGCTTTCCCTCTGTAATCACTTTCCTTTCTAATGTTAGAAAAGTTGAACCGATTCATTGCCAATTACGAGATGTCTCGTAGCTCAAATTGATTGCAATCACTCAAGGGATAAGTATATAGCCTTTTGAGTCACGAATTATTGCAAAAGAAGATCGTAAATTTTCTTTTGAAAACAACAAATTTAATATCACTCTTTATTATCAAAATAATAGCCAAAATTACACATATGTATTAAATTTTGGCGCCTAAGGCAAATCGCTTTAAATTTGCCTGACAGTGAATAAGTTAAATGCTGCAATATACTGTCTAACATAATACAGGACCCTTCAAGACTGTCTGGAGTTGTGGTGGAAATTATAACGATTTTAGATCTCTATTCACAACCAGAGAGGTGCTACAACAGTTTGACGAAAAATTAAGTTAATTTTCAGGTCGTGATCCTCTGAAATCGTGGGGGAAGTAAGATACACGAAGAAATAGTTTGCCAGTTATTCTGAGACCATCCCGTAATGTGACATTTAAGGAGATTTCGTGACATTTTATTACGAATAAGCCAAACCTCGTGTCGTCTACGGTCTGGCCATACATTATAATTTCCAGGCAGATGTCATATTTCAGAATTTGAGGGCCCTAATGTCAAGTTATGTTATGCATTACCGATGAGACACCCGACTCGAAACACCCATTGTCGTAGTACAATACTTAAATAGTAATAATTCGTGGTTAATATAATTTCGAGGGCAAAAACAGACCATATTAATATTATTCGTTTAAAATGGCGCTTTCTGATATAAAAACTGTTTCATGAAAACACTTCCAGTGACTAAAATCTTGTGATTAATTCTACATATTCTTCGCCAACTCTTGAACAAGTCCTAACAACCAAAAACAAATAATTCACAAGCCTCTCGAACCTCCTTTACGAGTTTCAGTGTATCCTGCGTAACATACGAGCAGTTTCGACGGGTATACCGAATAATCACCGCTATAAATTTCAGTCCCTTTCGAAGAAGCAACAATTATCGAGTTCGCGAACCACCATCTCGTCGTTTGGAGCCTGGAGCTGTTCGGAGTAGGTTATATTCGTAGATTATCGAAAACTTGGAACTCTCAGTCCTTGATTTACAATCGTTACGCAAGACTCAGTCGCCCATTGTAAACTGCGGCTTCGTTAAATAATGCTAACCGTGATATCGAGTTTTCACCCTACCCCGCGTAATTGCAAAAATAAAATCATAGCACCTCGTAATCGCGTCGAGTGCTTTAAGTGCGCTCGAGTCGCATTGTTATCTCTCTATTTATTGCTTCGATAAATCGCATCGGTACGAATTTCTGCTTGCCCATGCGCAGGAAAGCTTGCTGTATCTAAATATCAACACAGAAATTACGCTTCCGACAACAATGGCGAATGAAGGAAACTTGCTGAACGAGTCTAAGTGCTCTCGAAGTGAGAAGTCGTGTGCTTTGTAAAGTTTGCCATAGTTGAGTTTATAATGGGATGCCACGTTCAACGTGAGGAAACAATTTTTCAGTGCTTCAAGAACATGCGAGTGGGAAGAATAATACGAAATCCAAGAAATTTCTGAATTTATAGGAGTTTTAATACTTTTTGCATTTTCTATACCTGGTATTGTGGTAGATTAACTCTGTTTCACGAAGGATCAATATGTGAGATTGCGGTTAACTGATATGAAACGCAATATAGTAATGTAATCATAATCGGATAAAAACGACAGAGAATTCCTTGAAGAGGAGATGAAACAGATTATTTGCAGATCGATATCCGGGAGATATTGCATGAAATATTTTCCAGAGAGAAAATAAATATCGTTTGTATTTCTTTATGAAGTTCATAGCAAACATTAAACCAAATTTGAAATCCTTTATATCAGTGTAACTTTTAAAGTAATCATCCTGCAAAACTGCAAAATTGTTTGTTAAATGACACCACCGATGCCATATCGTGTTTGAATTTTGTCGTCGAATCCATATGGGATTGGAGCGATCGCTGGTGGATACGTATGTCACGATCACAGCGTCCAAACATCGGAAACCCCAAAGTGTAACTAACAAACGCGCCACAGTTCGAAACATTTGTTGCAACTAGAGTTCCACGCATAATCAGGTATATGACGTAGCAGGCCCTGCACTCGGAAGAGAATCGTAACTACAATATTTAATGTACTGTGTTCCGAACGCATTAATATTACACGCGTCGGCCATCAGCGTGTAGCACCGCATTACGTAAACAAAGAATAACAACGTTGGCCTATTATCCAATAAACAAACAAGATATCTGCCTGAGGCTCCAATCGAGAAGGGGGCCTCTTCAAAACCAATGTTTCAAACACTTGCTGTTACTGCTTTACATCGGAGTTTAACCCTTTGAGTGCTAAGGAGCGATATACTATATAGCTCTTTCATACACTTGCAAAAAGAGCCAAGAGCGATGTATCGCTGGTCAAAGGTGTAAATGCTATGATTCGTTAAAAAATAAATTTTGCTTTACGAAAATAACGTCAATATCTAATGCACATAGATTTATTTATCCACTTCAATTTTATTTCAAGTACCGTAATGTGTGTAATATACAACGGTTGATAAGCTGGTGTCTTCTTTAGTTGCCTGTCCACACCTCGGTAATTACTCAACGGTTGTGGCAATTTCCCAGTATCCATGGAAACATTCCAGGATACATAAGATTCTTGTCGATTGGTTCGTGGTTATACATGTCTAACATGTTTTTAGTATTGTGTAAAAACTTCACAAGCCTTAAAATAAAATTGACCGAAGTATACATGTTTGTTTACAATCATGCATCTTTGCTTAAACTGTCTGAAATTTCTTGGATATGTACGAAAATTTCCTCTGGCACACAAAGGGTTAACGTTCGTACCAACCATTGCTGCATTTCTAAATATCAGCTCAAGAAAATTATAAAAAATGTTTCTACAAAAATCCTCTCCTCTCTTTTAAAGAGGCGCCAACTAAAAGGGTTGAAAGCTACTAGGTGAAACGCATCGAAGGATTCTTCGGAATTAGATATGATCACCGTCGCGTCGTCCCGTAAGCATGCGATAAAACAAGTAGTAACGTTTGAACAAGAGCGAGGGAATTGCAGAAATTTTAACGACTACTAATAGAAGCCGTAGTCTCGCGAAAATTTCGGTTGGAAAAAGTCGACGAAAGAATATTGGTTCCGCGAAACTGGGTGACACGAGCGACGATTAGCACCGCCTATCGGACGGAGGGCGTAATAAAACCGAAGGTATGCATGTTGAATCGAGTAAAAAGAATGGAAACGAGCGTTCTTGCACCGCTCGGTGCTCTACGAGAGGGAATGAAATCAGTTTCGGGGAATCGCGACTGCATGCGGCACGTTTATGCATGCAAAACGACGCGCGAACCTCTAAACTCGAACGAGTATCGACGATAAGAATGGAGTATTCTCCGGGTATTTAAGTTCTTCCTGCGAAATTACCGGAAACTGGTCCAGCAGCGAAATTACGATGGTCGTTTCGTTGCACATTACCCAGTACTTTTCACAACCCAATTATAGCAATCTGTGACGTGAAACAACCCTCTGGTCCATTTAACAATATGTTTATCGCTTTTTAGCGAGATCATGATTTTCAATCTAACCATCGAACAATCTTAATTTGGAAAATTTATTTTCCAACAAAACTTGCGCTCTACTTACTAATTTCCAAATTATTTTTCAAGAATCATTTCTTCCCTTTAATTGTATGCTCAGCAAACAGAGAGTATCGAATACGTTTCTTTCAGCAGCAACATACAATCTTCTCACAACAACAAAATTGTCGGAACGGCTCGATTTCTTGTTTGCCAAGGCGAAACATATAATATGATAAAAATAATTGCAACGTTGGCCGTGTTTACCCGGTTCTGATACCCGATCCGTCTGAAAGCTGAGCAAGAGTTGTACGCTCGGAATGCAATGCGTCTGGAAATTCCAGACGAGTTTCAAATTATACGTGGCCGAGCCTCGAAATTTCATCGTACGTTCGCGATTTTAGATTTAAATGTCGCGTTTCTGTGTCACGTATGGCCAATCAATTACGCTGATTTCAGCGAAATAACCGCTACGTGTGCAATTTTACCTTGCAACTTCATTCGCGAACAACGGCCTCGCGAATTTCCAGAGAATATTTTCTCTGTTGTCCCATCTTCGCGTGTTGTGTAGGCTGTGAAATACCAAAATTTATGTACGCTCAATACAATTTTCCAACAAATGCCTAAAATGGCCACTTCGCGGCACCGTTCCTTGAAAATCCACCTAAAATTACACGCGTCGAGAGCGTATTCCGAGTTCGCTAAACGATTCGAACGGATTAATATTGCAGGAGTCCGAGCGGTGTCTCGCGCGTGCAATAAATTCAGACATACCAGCAATTACAAAATTAAACGAATACCTAACTACATGGTAATGGTGGTACCGAGTGGCGAATAGAAATTCATGCAATAATCCAAGGTTGTGCGCCGTGATAAAGGGAATTCGTGATAAAGGTAACATATTTCGCGAATACTGCGAGCACCAAGTATTGCCGCCAACAGCTGACTACACGGTTCCGTGAATAGATAACCGATACTTTGTTCAAATTTGTCATATTGTGCTTTAGTCACCGAGCAAAATCGAACCCCAGAGAAACGTGACTTCTCGCACTGAATTTCGCCATGGCTGTGCAACTGGGAATGCTTTCGACGAAGCAAAATTTTGGAGAAAACAGTGTTGTATACCTGTAATATGTAATTTGGAAAGATGAACGCGAAATTACTAAATACATTAATTAACGTATCGGCCTTAATAGGTATCAGTATGAAATACATAATTTAGTTCCAAATGAAATACACAATTTGGGTCACGTAGGGATTAAAAGTTTATCGGACGATATATTTCATTCCTACTTCCATTGTCGATGATATCTGTTCGATATTCTCAATAGCTATAAACGTTCGCAGTGTCTTCTCACATATCTATACAGATTTAGTCCAGAACATTTTCCTATACCGCTCTGCATACATTATTTTATACTGCAAATGTTATCTTTTCTCACTGTATAATTTTCATTCCAACTTTGCTCAAATCCAAACACCCCAAACTTATCAGCGCGTAACGTCGAACGTTACTAACCCGTACGATCAACGCGTCGTTACCATTGTTGAGAACACCCCGAAAAAAGGATATTTCAGCCACGCGAATTCGCGGAGCACGAGTAGCAGCGGTCGTTGGCGATATTATTGGCAGTTCCGGTTCCTCGTATCCAACGAAACACACGGAATGGAATAGCTTATGGGAACGTGTTCCTTCTTTTTCCGAATCCCGCGTCAGGTGATTGCACGCCGAGGTAAAATTGCACGGTCGAACATCGCAGGCGGTAGGTTGGCTACATACAGTAAAAGCCCAGGGCTAACGCTCGGATAGGAACACGAATTTCTCGGTCATTCACCGTACGCTACCGCAGAGCTTACCAAGACAGGTCCCAAAAGGCGAGCATTAAGTGAATACCGTGGAACAACAGCATCCAATTCGACGATGCGAAGGCTGTGTGCGTGTATTAACGTTAACCGATGGAGGGGAAGTCCCTATACCGCGTCGATGGGTTCGGGTACGTCTCTGCGACGTGAAAGTGAGAGAGAACGAGCCTCGGGGAAGTCCCGAGGGAAATTCGTCATATTGGCATTCCTGAAATGGCGCGTCCCCGTGCAACATGTAATGAGGGGATCTTGTGAATCTTCGTGTTCCTCCTTGGAACTTTTCACATTTACCAAACCCCTGGACGGTCAACCAATCTACCAACTTTTGGCCAGAAAAATATGCTCGGACCTGAGAAATTTTCTTCTGATCGATACCGAATGATTAATGCAAATGTACCGTACGTAATTGTACGCCTATTCATTTATTCTATACTATCACAGATATTGCGAAAGATGCAAATGATTTGAAATATCCACGACAATTTTGAACTATTCGTTTCGATAATATGTTCCGTATTATCAGCGATATTGTGTAAAAGACAAAGGTTTCGAAATATTTGTTTTAATTTGGAAACCTTTATTTCATCGTTTTAACGCATATATTTCAGACCTCGTCAAAAGAATTATTATCGTTATAATCATCAGAGTACTCAATGGTTCGCCCATGGCTTTTATTTTACAGTAAAAGTGTGTATTTGGGTATCCATCCAATTTTCGTATTTTTAATTTCAATTTACATAGTATAATATTACAGAAAAGGACGATGGAGCGATAGGGAATTTAGTTAGCGCGCTGTAAAGAGGATAAAATGACTAGTGCGAACCAACCTTAGCAGAGATCCCTCGTTTGAAATTCTGATATAACTAATAAAATTTCCTGCACCCTGTGGTTCGTATATTAGCGGTTTTACTTTATCATTCCTCGGCACATTATTACGCTCCGATCGGCTAATGTCATTTATCTCTTGACGATCGGCTGCGAACGAATTATTTTAGCTGAATACGTATTAAAATTAAATTAATCCTTCGTCCAGTCAATCTCCACCGTTAAGCATATTTACGAGCGTATTCAGGGTAAGTGAGCTGGATTTAAATATATGTTTAAACGTATCGCAACACGCCGCGTATTTTGAGCTTCACGTACTCACCCCTACGTGTAACCAAATTACTCAATTAGGTGATAAATTTGCGACCAGACGATGAGGGAACGGTAGACGATGCTGATAAATAGTCTTTCATACAGAAAGTGACATTTCGAACATCTGGTAATTCCAAACAGAAAAAAATGAATAGTTAATTCTGGAATTCTGTGTGCTGAAATTTTATTGAATTTGGCTCGCTTCGTAATTATTCGATACACGTTATAGTGGACATTCCACACGCAAGATTTTTATTGGAATAGAATGGGGTTTGAGTGATCGTATAAAATGGGTTAATCGAGGTATGTTTATATTCGACGGTTTCATACAGAGAAGATAAAATATTCATAAGGGAAGGGAGAATAGCTGAACGAGGAAAATGCCTTCGTAACACGCCATTTTATAGTGATAACTAACTCGATTTAATGTTCATTTGTGAGGAATTCAGTTTACCGTTAAATCTTATTTAAAAAATATCTAAACCAATAGAACGAAAGCTAGAATCACGTGGAAAAGAATTTTTTCCCGTGCCTACTGACTTCAGACGAGACAGAAACTAATTGAGCCGTTCATTGCACAAATCGATTAACTCAATAAAACAAAAAGTTGAGAAATACGATAAAATGGCCAAAAGAAATGTTGTCGTTTAATGATGTTAATCTTTATAATTCCGGAATGTTATTATAAATAAAAAAGTTATGACTATACCAAATGCTTTGACACTCAAATTTAAGATTATTCAAAAAGTGGAATTAATCGATTTGTGCAGTGAACGGATCAATTGTTAAGGCAAATGGAAATTTTACCGTTCTAAAATGAAAACGGCAGGAAACGAAGTACAAGTCTGCGCTATGCAGTGGTGAGTACACTCCGATCAGCCTGGAAACAACCGAACGTTTGAACAACTTGGGCTCTGCGGGGAACTTAGAAGGTTTCCACCTTTTAGTGGTTCGTGCTCGAATTTCCGGAAGGTGGTGTACACAGAATCGTTATCACACCAGGTCCAGGATCCCCTGCGAAACTTGGCGATGCTCGAGATTAACTTCGTCCTCTCGTGAATGTGCAAAGGATGCCCCTCAATATCCTGAATCTTACGTGGATTTCACCGACCACAGACTGAAGTAGCGCTCCACCTCGTTGGACCCTCTTATGAACGATGAATATTTCAGATAGTGCATCTTTAACATCGGCCACGCCCAACAAAGGCGACACCCTTGCAGCTACTTCCATGCACGCTCGTTTGCATCAACTCGTTTTTCTTTCCTTTTGGTACGTATATCGCGATGCTATGTAACGTTTTCGTTTACATGAAAATTTACTTTTTCTTTACGTTCAAAGGAAAGCAGCAGAGGATTTATTTATTTTTCTCGTTTTATTCTACGTTTTCGCTGAGCCGTATAACCATCGCTAAACTTGCTTATTAAGCATGTTGCAGAGGAAATATAGCGAAGGAAGAAGTACAAAGTAAAGAGGTTTTTAAAAGAGGCTTTACGATGTCTGCCTAATCACAATGGACGCTTAAACAACGTCATCTTTCACGTTCAATTGTAATTATGATTGTACTTTCATTTGAAATTAAATGGGGTATATTCCGTGCCTTCTGTGGTCGATTAAAAAATCCTAAAGCTCCCCTTTGGAAAATCCTTTACTTCTAGAAGGGTTCATTTGGACTATAATTCTACACGACTTTGATTTCCTGTGCCCCGGAGCACTTTCAAAAAATGTTACCGTAAATGAGCGTGACACGATTACGTATGAAACAGAGAATTTTCTGTTTCCAGTAAAGGCCCGTTTGTTTTGTCCCAGATCGAAGTGAATTTGTAGAAAGAGAACGCTCTGATACGGGCAACAGTGACGCTTCAATAGCGTTTTCCCGTTTAGTGAGCCGAAACGAATGAATCCAAATGCATACCGCGCTTGCGAGCAAAGCATGAAAAATAAAACGGAAAGAGAATTCGCTGAACTTCCGTCCCTTTGACTCCCCTCGAATTTTGCTGATACCGTTACCCAAACGAAAACTATGAACGCTCAGAGAACCTGGTGCACGCTAATCTACGAAGTATTGTAGTTACTCGCATTCTCCGCACAATCGGTGCGTGCTTTCGCTAAACCGTGTTCAAATATTTTCCAACTCGAATGGAAACGCAACGAAATGTTATGCTTTGACTTCCACCTTCAATGCGTTTTACTTTTTGGGTAACCGGATGTTTTTCTGGGGGAGAAAACAGCACTGTTGGCAGCCCCTTTACCGACCACACGTAATTAAGTTTTTACTTCTACGTACATTTATGTTTCCTCGTTTACCACCATTTATTCTTTTTGTTCTGCACGCGATATACACTGCGCAAAATATGTACGCGAATTTTTTCATTCCTTGTTATCTTCTTCCCATATACGTCTCCTTTTCTTTTTGTTTCAAAACGTAAATAATCCTTTTACTGACATACGCTGTGATTATTCACTCGAATGCTTGTTTTATGTGTACTATTTAATTTAACCGTTGTGTTTGTCTTGTTTCGTAACGCGTGCAGAGATTTCTGTTTAATCTACTCAGTTTTGAATTTCTCTCTGTTGCTTGAAAAAATATATTCATTAACTAATGTACTCGAATTAAAATATTACCATCTGAACGTGAATTCAATTAACTACATCAATATTTACTAAAAATGCGCAACGATATTTACAAACATGATTTTTTTTATATGAAACATATCCTGTTAACAATTATATTTTAAATGGTCTTAGCCCCTAATACTAATTGCTAATTTACTTATTGCTAATAAGTAAATTAATTAACATTCAAAAACTGAAAAATTCACTACAAAAGTAACCAATTTAAATTTAGGATTCTACTTGCTTCAGTTCTCGAGAATGAGGAAGTACAGCAAATGAATTTTATCTCACTTTGAAACATTAATGCTTAAAGAGTGGTATTCAGCACAAGGAACATGGATGTAACTGAATGTTTCCGATTTTTTCATCTCGCGCCGCTTTCATTCTCAAGTGTTCCATTAATTTAAACAGTTCTGAAAGGAACAGCTATGTATATTAAATACAGAGTACGAATACCGATATCTTTCTACTGTAATAAGTAATTGAAACTAGAGCAACTATTTCATCCCTGTTTATTACAATATACTTTCACTATTCACCGAAAAATCGAAGATACAAATTTCAGTCACAATTTTGTGAAAATTCGACTGCATCGCACGGTGACAAAAGATGTTCGTCGCCGGAAGAAGGGTGCGCTCACACATATACTTAGGTACCCTTTTAACCCATTAACCCGTACACTCGCTCGTAAATGGGGTTAAGCTCAAAGGTCTTTCTTGATGCGCGCGCGAAACCCGCGAGCGCACACATCGCCTTGAATTTCAAGCAGATGTGGCGATCCCCCAGACCGCGCAATCCTGCACTTCAGCGTGTTAAATGTTTATCGTTGCCACTTCGTAATTTACCCGCGGTGGACACCAAATGCGATTAATAACTCCGACGTAGCAGCTCGATTTAACCTACTGCGGACGATTTTTACCTTTATTATACACCAGGATAGAAATTTTTAACGAGCTCGTGGCCACAAATGAACGAAAGATCATTTTGAAATAACCACTTTGTGGTCTACGTTTATTCGTTAACAGTGAATAAGATAATTCATTCAGTTAACTGTGGCATGTTGTGAATTTACATGATAAATTCTGGAAAATTTTTGAAAATTCGTAAAATTTGAAGTTAAAAGATTTCAACGGAATCAATTCTCAACACCTAACAAGGCAGAAATTTCGTACAGGTTCACTCTTTTTCGTTGGTTAGAGCAAGTGTCGCGCAGTCCTTGGTTCGAGGGTTAAGCGTACAATTCGCCCCGAGCGACTCTACTCGTCCACGTTCTTTTTTTACGCTCCACAACACGAAGACTCTTCGTTAAGGCGCTCCAGAGACGGTTTCGCGAGGATCAACCACTTACACTCGCCCTCCTACGAGAAACAACCTTGCAGAAACTAGCGTTCAATGAAATTCAGCTCTGAAATTTCGCGCATTCGGCATGTTGTTACGTCAATTCAAACTTTTGAGCGAATAAGTAAGTGGCTGGAAGCAGTCGAGGGAAAGAGGAGACGAAGCGATGAAAGAAGAAAGTTTGTTAGTCGACAAGATTCTCCTACGCTCCTGCGCTCCTACGCTTCCAGCGAAACGATATCGATATAGATCAAAGTATTTAATAAACCGGGCCAGAGATGAAAATTCTAGAGTCGCGAGGAGATCTAATTTTCGAGCAAACACGCGTAACTCTTTCGTTCAATCAAAGTTCAACCGTCCTCGCGTTTGGTCCCTCTTCGTCGTGATCTCTCCTCGACTAAATCGCATCCTTCTCACCTTCTCAACCCTCTGTTCGGCTCGTGCTCGCGTGTGTCTTTCTATGCTTTCGAACTTGTACAAACATCGACACTCAGCTTTAATTCGTTCGTATCAACCCCTAGAGATAGGAAAAATTCTTATCTGAGTGAAAATTTTGAACAGAGAATAGAAGTTGCATCCACAGGAAAAGGGAAGCTCTTATTTATTCAACACCCTTTGCATTTGGGCCAATTCCAGCACTTCCTGCGAATGTAAATAACCGTGCATTGCTGGAGTAGGAATATTTTATAACGTGGAAACAATATCAGATAGGGCATACGTTTATACGAACCTTTTTCATTTCTTTTGTGAATTCAACCTAAATTGATCAGGGAGATCTCAATATGATCGTATAAAATGAAACTGTATTTAACCATTTCAGACCTGGCGTTCACAATTGAGGATACAAAATTTAAAAATTACCGACACTATCGTTTAGGGCGAATGTCCTTATTTGTACACATGAAGAAAGGCCAGTTTTCCTCAAAAACTACACTATTAGGATATTTTTAACAAATTTTTCCATGCTAGTTTTAGTCGAAGTTAACCCTAAAAATTAAATTACATTAGTACGAGAAAAAAATAATTCAAGTCTAACAGATTTAACGTTAAACGAACAAAAGTTTTTTTACTTCTTCAATGTTAAATCGAATAGTGTTTTCATTCGTTAGCTGTTAGTCGAATAAACTTTTGTCCATCTCGGCAGGAAACACGCTGTTTTCCCGTAATGGACATCGCTAAGTGCGTCTAGAAGACTAAGTATCAACGTGTTTCCTCGTCACCCCAAGGACATTCG
Organism: Hylaeus anthracinus; assembly: GCF_026225885.1. Taxonomy (NCBI): domain Eukaryota; kingdom Metazoa; phylum Arthropoda; class Insecta; order Hymenoptera; family Colletidae; genus Hylaeus; species Hylaeus anthracinus. Next base: position 5,887,971 of record NW_026533254.1, read on the forward strand.
TCTCAGCAATAGTAATTTCGTTCTCGCACAAAGAACCGAAACATTTTTCTCTGAATTTCGCTGTACTACCAGCACACCCGGAAGAAGAGAACGCAGTAAAAGTTATTATACATTGTTGTCGACAATCTTTCCTAGCCGACAGAACAGGCAAGAAACTTTGATTTCGCGTGAAAATTGCGTCGTCTACTTTCTGTTATTGAATTCTGTCAATGGTGGACTTCGCGGCCTCGATGAAAACTTTGCTCATTTATTTTCAGATATTAACGGATTGGTACCTCCTACAAGAAACATCGTGTAATTGACAATCTTCGATTTTCAAGAAACTTGGCAGCTTGGAAGCATGTAGATGGAGCATTGCAAAATATTACATTGAAAGTAATTAAAATCTTACGCAATTTATTCGGGCAAATCCTGTATCATGTGTCCCAATTATCAAGGGAATCGATCGGTTATCAAATTCACTAATTATAGATGGTAGAGCTACGCAACCTTTACCGCAACAAAACTACCTTTCGACGAAAAGTTTCTAAAGCCGCGGCGCGGGCGCGGCGCTCGGTAAATAAGATTTATAGCGTTCGGCGGTTTAGGAAATCGACGAATAAAGGCACCAATAAACGGAACCGCATTCCCGCGAATGGTTATAAAATTTGTAGCGGGTCGCCGAATAAATTTCTTCAACGAGCGCTATCGCTCTTCGGCAGTCGACAAAACAGCTAAACTCGGTAAAATGCAATTTCTATCGGGTTGTGGGAGACTCTCTGGTCTGAGTTCGATTCATCTTTAATTTAACTTTACTGCAAAGTTTACCATATTTTATTCATTTTCATATTAGCGACTGTCGATGTATCTCCAATATCAATATTATCCGAGGAGGAGCTGAAGAAAAGTTTCACGTTGCTGGTATACCGAGGACGAGGTTACTTCGCACAATCACGATCAGTCAACCTCGACAAAACGCGTGCACCTAACCGTAATGTCTGCTACTCTGCGCAACTCGTGTACGACACACATCGGACGACCGGAAGGGAAAAATGGTTAAAGCGTGGAACGTTCGTCGTACGAGCGGCAATTAAACTTTATCTTTCTTTGGTATCGAAACTTTGTTACACTTCATTTTATTTTATCGCGAGTCGATGGCCAGACCAAGCTTCGATGGCCTTGAAGAAATACTTCGAACGAAGGAGTTGAACAATGAGAGTCAACTTTTAGTGTACAAGTTTTACTACTTCTCAAAGGTGTTCGAATGAATACGTTCAGAACGTAAATGCTTCGCGAGATGTTTCAAATTTTTTAATTCAAATCCTCGCCAGTGTTCGTCGATGATAAAATCTGCCAGTGTCCGCGCCATTAGCGTGAAAGATTTCAAAGAACGAAGGTAAATAAATCGTAAAGGATCTACAAGAGTAGCTAAGAAGGAACGGTCTATGTAATGCTTGTTATCCGATGCAGAGTTGAATAAAGCAGGCGCCTTATTAAGAGATTTAAAATATCTCGTAATGCATTCAATCTTCGCGCACCTTAGTGCTTTTATAAGCGAATATTTGAAAGAATCGATTTGCTTCGAAGAAATGTGCAGTTTCATTAGAAACAGCTGCGTATACTTTTTGTAAACAATAAAAGATAAATTATACTCTGTAGATACATTGTTATGGTGCGCGCGAAAATACTTGAGTCGCAGGAAAATATACGATACAAGATATAAGATGGAATTTTTTCCAATAATTTGATCTCGGACTCAACTTAATATCACGAATGACATGATTTACGTTTAATTGTAATGTAAATTCACCACTCGACTCGACCGTCCGATACGAAAATACTTGGGAATGGACCCAGCTGCTTCAAGATGGAATTAAAAGGTATAAAAAGGCGTTCGAAGGTGACTGTAATCAGATACTATTCTGAACTTGATCGAGAATGCTTGTCGTGAGTAAAACGGGTTACAGATCAGATTACAAAGCAGGCGAGGGATTTCTTTGCGCTACAGAATTGGAGACTAAGCACAACACGGTGTGTCATGCAAATGGAAATGTGCTTACCTTGCGACACCGTCTGCTTTTAACTAATTCCTTCCTGTTCTTACACGGATTCGTAGGAACTGCATTCATCATCGGTTGATACACAATATGCTTATCAAACGTAGCCAACTTTAATCCAGCTTACGTTTCACTGTTATTACATAAACAAGAGCGACAAAACATGATACTAGATAGATGATTCTCTCGACCTGCCACTTGATACCTTGAAAACATTTGAAAATTCGAAACTTGATAAATAGGTGAAACCATGAAATTAAAGAAATGTTTCGGAAATTTAGAAGGAAGTAGTGACTTATTCCCATCTCCGCTGAACCTTTGCGCAACTCGCGATGATTCAGAGCCCAATGTGGTACTCGATACTTTGAAAACACTTGAAAATATAAAACTTGACAATTAGATAGAAACATGAAATTGATGAAATATTTAAAAACTTTAGAAGGGAGTAATGAGTTATTCCTAACCCAGCTGAATTTTTACGCAGCGCGCGGTGATTCGGAGTCCAATGCGCGATATATGTACCATTTATCCCATCCCCAACTCCCACACCTGAATTACCCGGTAACACGATCCCCTAATTGTCCGTGGTACTTTCATACCACTACCACGTTGCGATAACCACGTAACCCCGATCATCGTCATGACGTTGAATATATTATTACGAGCAGTCGTAACTGCCACCCACGTAGCCGCGCATCGGAGTGAAGCAAAAAGAAGGAAACGAACGCCGGGCGCGTCTCGATTGCGCGGATATAAACAGACAGAGCGCACTTGCCTCGAACGCACGTTCAACGGCAAGGCCATCGATATAAAAGGCTGTCGCTGGCACGAAGGCCAGTATTATGTGGGAAAACCTGAGACGAGACCGGTCGACCTACTACGACACGCGCACGCCATCGAGTGGTTTTTACAAAACCACAGCGATATACTGATTAAGAAAGCTCGCGTGTATTATCCGAGATTGCATCGAATTGCGCCAGGGATACCGCCGATCCCTCCTGCCTCCCGTGACAGGAGATACCGCGAACGCGATGCGTTAACTTGACAAATAAGGCGAACCGCACCGTTAACAATGCAAAGGAACCCTCGCAGAGGCAGAAAGAAAAATTAATTTGAATAAATGAACCAAGGTTAAACATATGCGTTACGACCAAGAAATGCGGATAATTATGATGAATTTTGTACACAGAGGTTCATTTTGCAAACTGATATTTCGTTTGCCCTGGGGAGTTCTAAGAATTGTAAGGCTACAATTATAATTACCACGGTCTCGCTGGTCGACTGCTATGTAAAATAAATTTAAGTACGTAACGGATAAAGAGCGAAATACTGAAAATGAAGAACTCGAGCTATCCGAGACATCAAAGGCCGAGCCTATTAGTTAAACGGAGGAAACGTGGTCAAAGCGTAGTGTGAAATTTATTACGACGCTTATTACAGTAAATTTGATTAATTTCCACGATTCAATACACCGCCGTCGTAAACAAAAATAACTAACAGCGACCACCGCGCATGACGTTGCAATCCGAGCTTCATTGCACTCATTATATTCGAATATATTTCATTTAAACGTGTTGTATATCATTAAGCGAGCAAGACTGTTAGCAGCTATTAAATACAGTCCCAAGAGAATGCGAATGCTCGATTATAATCGACGTGAAATGATGAATATTTCAACATCGCGACAATTTGCTATTTTCCAGCACTCCACGATTTTAATTACAGACATTTGTCATAATTTGGACCGATGTCAGGTAATTGGGAAATGCAGAGAGTAATATTACACTGTGTAATAAATTGTACATTTCTCGGCACCGAGGAGACAGAAATTGATGTATAATATTTACGATGACAAACGAATCGCGATTAACGATTGCCTCTGCTCGAACGAATCCACCAAGAATTCGCGAAAGGAAATATCGAATTTTCATGGAGTGCGTGGAAATTATTTTTAAAACGTCTCCGACTCGTTCGACAAAACGCAATTTTGAACGCTGTTTTATGGGAAAGCGAAATCCATAAATTTCCACATTATTTCCACACGGAACCGCGATTTTTTTATTCGACGGGTATCATTTATAATCCATTTGAAAGAAAACCCGAAGTCACCTGCATTTTTATAAGGCCTGGCATTATTATGCGCAGCACGCCGAGTGCTCGTAATTCTTCCTATTACGCATGCACGGGGAAAAGTGTAAATCGTGTTGACAGGGCATAATGATTTGGACGTGACAATATTGAAAATTCATGGTAATCCTATCGGGTCGACATCTTTACGGCCGACGAGGAACGAGGCTTCCTTTTATCCATCCACTTCCCACTCGTCGGTTTTAATAAGACCGCATTCAGACACGTCGCGAATTAACAGAAAACTCGAAAGGAACTTCATTATTAACATCACCATTATAAATGGAACCCTCTGCATATATCAGAGTACAAATAAATAGAGTACAAGTTTATATACATTTAATCCTCTATAGGCCTGTGCAATTTTCAGGTCACATGATAATACGTATATGGAAATTTTACCAAGTAAGTTTAGTTTTTTTACGATATAACGTATACGTCTTACTTACATAATCTCTCTCATAACTAATAACAATATTAAAGACGGTTGGCAGCACCACCATCCTGAAGTATTAAAGTAAATGCCTTGAAAGTTGTTTGCAGAAGAAAAATTCGACCAATAGAGGGTTCACAAATTCTGGCTACAATTGATTTACGTTATAATTCTCAAAACAAAGAATCAAAACGCAATACTTTTTATTTCTACCTAGTTAAATAAAAATTCAATTACTTTCATCCATAAGGTCTCCAACGTGAAGAGAATAATCGAGACGCGTTCTGCGCTTAAATTTCGTAGTTTGGAGTCAGAGAAACAGGAAAGAGAACGAAAGTAGAACGAAAACGTGCAACGTAGCCACGGTTACGACAGAAGAAAACCGGCCTTGGTCTTTATCTCGCGAGAACGTATCGAGCAATTTCTGTAAAAAATAATACATTTTTCGTGTCACGAAAAATTTCTAGTTTCCTTTATCGAGTATGTGGATCGCCGTTGCGTGCCATACTTACATCCCATATCAAGAGTCAACGAACTGCTACACTTAGAGTGGACCTTAAATCAGATTACTGTGTGCATTTTCCTAGCTGGCCGAGTCAGAATGACGGGAATATGCGCGCCGCTCGCAAGAGAACAATGGCACACTCTCGACCGCTTCTTTAAATTGTATCCAACGGCGAGTATTAGGGTTACCCGCGGACGTGGCCGTTTTGTTCGGAGTATACAGGGTGATTCATGAAGGAAACACTCTACGTTGGAGTTTGGACGTAATATTAAACTTGGATGAGGATAACTTGCTTAGTACATCGTGAGTAAAGTAATTTGTATAGAAGACCTCGAGTAAGATGATCTAAAGACTTTTATTCATAAATTCGATAAAAAAGAATTTTAATATACTTTATTTTATTTTAAAAATTTGTGTATATTTATATAGGATACCGTTTATTATAGTTTATACGAGAATTGATGTTATCTCAGTAGTGATTCATGTTCTCCTTCCATTATACAATCGGAAGGGGTCTGATGTGAATGAAAATATTCATAGAAATATGGAAATTGCGTTTTCAATCAAAGCTGCTGCTGCTGGTGCTGCTGCTCATTCACAGAGACTGTAAGCAGAAGCGAACTGACCTCTTATTGAAATAGAGAAACGAGGCCTCTACTATTGAAACCGCAGATGATATGGCAGCGTAAAGATAGTGTTCGTTTTAGAAATAAATAGAGAAATAAATCGATCTTTAATTACAGAGTCATCGAAGAAACATAGCGTCTACGACGAATACACTATGCAGTATGGCAGTCGTTGGTTCAAGTTAAAGTTTAAAAATCTCCAAACACGTTCAACCAGATCTGGAACGTACGTGAAATTAATTTGAATCTCAATTAAATTGTCTCAGGCAGCTCGTTGCGTATTGTTATTAACTTCCGTTAGAAGGACGGAACCAACATTAGATGCTCGGACCATTCTATTCAAGAAGCTATCTATGCCCTCTCGTATTTCATTAGATCTTATCACATGATGCACAGAATTATCGACTTAATAAGCATAAGTGCTCCAAGTACACGGGAATACCGAAAGCTGTATCGTAATTCGTAATTCGCAACTTTCATAAGCTTTTGCTTTTTAATATCGGAGCGGGACATTTAACGTTGCACGATTTATATCAATTAGCATACCAGCTAGTACCGCATTTGATCGACAGATCTATATATGGAGTACAAACTCTTTTGGATAAAGCAGCGTTTTCCAAACTGTTTTAAACACGAAACACTTTTCGTTCCATAATATATTTACGAAACATTTAATCTTTGAATATGTCTGTCGACCAGATCAAGTAACATGGTCTAAGGCTGTAAATTAAGTTCTTTTCCTCGGATCTATCGATTCTGTCAATCTGTTCCGAAGGTAACCAGGAGTAACAGATATCCATGAAACGTATCGAATACTAAAGCAGATAGGAAACGCCTTGAAGCTTGCGATACGGATGATAGCGTATCTTCGCAAGATTTACAATCACGTAACGAAACATCGAATATTACTTCCCTCAAAAGTAATTTAATCTCTTCTTCTTCAATTCTGCATCATTTTTAACTCATTTTGCAGGGAAAAGTGTCCCTTATAAATGAAATAAATGTTTCCGTTGTATACTTGTTGCCTAACTCATTATCCTCTTTTCTAACTCATTATACTTTAGTCCCATGTTATTCGAAATTCATCTTTGTTTTTCCTCTCCAAAGCGGAGCTAGGAAAGCAACTGTGCGGAAACTCTCGCGCGCCACCGTGCATACCACTTATCTCGCATAATAAATGTCCCCATTCCTAAATTCCAGTTCAAGAAAATTATACGAATATGTTATTCGGACTTTAGTTATTTTCTATCTTCTATCACATCACTTTTATCGTAAACTGTGAAAATCTCTTTTATTTAGGAGAAAAGTAAAAAAAAATATGGGTTTTAAAGAGTATTTTTTGATAGTAACACGTCTACGCCTCCAGAATTTCAATTTTGAGAGTACAATTTTGTAATTTATCGGTGACACGATTGCGGTCCCAGAATTAAAATTCTGGAGGCGTGCTCGTGTTATTAGTAAAAAAAAAACTTGTTAAGAACCATTCCCTTAAAATATTAATTTATTCGTTCGAAGAGCAACGAACTTTCAAGTTTACGACATTCATAGAGAATAATGAAAGTGACTGACGGATCCATCTAATTTTAGGAAACAGTTCAAGTTGGACATGGCAAGTAAAAGTGTTGCCAATGACTGTTTCTAAACGTGTCGCAAGATTCAGACGTACTGGCGTAAAACCACTCGAAGTTCCCGAACGCAAAGTTTCCACCGATAAGCATTCAATATCTCTGGCTGGGAGATAACCGGGACGTGAAAGAAATGGAACGTTTCATTGTCACCATATGTACCAATAAAACGAAAGACGGGCCATTAGCCCGCGCACATGTGGCGCGCGGCCAGCCGACTGTAGTGCGTGGCGTGCATGGGCATTCGTCACTTTCTGAATGGATTTCAAAAGCGCGTGAGTCAGCCCCCTTCCTGGAAAGTTGATGCTATTTCAGCGTGTACGGAAAACTTCAAGCGAAATAAAGCATGACTAACGACTCAGCGGCAGATTTACGTGCGTGGCTAGCAACTCCGGGAAGCCAGCCAGGCTATCCGACCTGTTTTTCGTTTACTGTCTTTGTTTTATTTTCATCTTCCTTTCCCCCCTTTTTTTTCCTTTCTTTTTGTTTTGTTTCATTCCCCCGTTACCCCAAAAATGCTCTTCCACGCCGCGCGCGTGGTATGCATATGTACGATATCACCTGCGGCTCTTCTCGGTGTCACTGCTACACGTTTACCGCTGGCGTTGCTCTGCAGCGTAGCTTTCGCCGGAGCTTCTGCATCATGTGTATGCGTGTGTATGTGTATGTGTGTAGATGTGCATTTGTAAGGGGTGGGTATCGTATCTTACGTGATTCGCGTTTCCACGCCACGCTGGTGTGCGTATCTCACCAGAGATAGCCAAGCGGTTCCGAAAACATTGCCAACGCGGGGGATTTTAAAGATCTAAGGGTGCTCCAAATTTTGGAGCAGCAGCGTATGCAACAGCTTATTAAATCAACGCTAAAACTACGAAGCAGGTCAATTCAATTCGCGTATCTGTAATTACTTTTTAGGTTAATTGAATTGTTAAGAATTGTTTTACTGCATTTTGAAGCAAAGTTATTGTAATAGAGAATTGAAATACGCGATAATGTTCTGGCGCGCTGCTTTAAATCTTTCCCATTCTGAATAATGTTTCGGTTTTAAAATATCGAGATGAAGACGATGTAAATTTTAATTAAAAGAAATAAAGAGTCTGAATATTATACAGAGACGGTTTGTAGAGCAGAGGGACAGGAAATTATCGCTTATCTGAAAATTTGATTATGCTACTTGTAAATGTGACTTTAGCTCGATTAACAACTATTGCAGATATTCAAGCTGAATAATCTGAAGTATTCGTACAGCTTTGAAATGAATGTATTTTTTTTCATTGGTGCAAACTGTTGCATAATAATGAGAGGCTGCTATAATTTGCCTACAAACCAGTATCGAAATACAAACAAGCACATGATTGATCGCCAGAGGAAACGTATTCAGCGAAATGGTTAAACTTGGTATGTACTTCCTGTTTCCCTAAGATGGCACAGTTTGATACAATAATATTTTCACAAGATACAGTCAGTGTAAGAAGTATTCGTACAAGAACCAATTTAAAATAAAACTTATAAGAAAAGAAATAAGAGGTTAACATTAAAAGTAATAAACTTCTTCCCCTAAAATTTATTAATAAAATAGGTATATGAAGTTTTATTTTGAATTGGTTCTTGTACGAATACTTATTACACTGGCTGTATCTAATCTTTATACCATTCGAGTAAAATATATTGAACAGTTTGTTTGACTATCCAACATTAAATCCACGCTTAAATTAATCGAACCTTGCTGATTAGATAACGGACTTGAAGTATTTAACTACGCCACTGTTTCTAGTCTGTATCTAATCCTCGTAAATCTTTGGTCGATCATTAAAAAAATCTTTGATTGATTTTAATAGAAAGACTGAAGATATAGATCCTGTTTACAAAAAGAATCGATGAAAAAATTATATTTCAAGGGAAACTGATAAGAAAATATACATTCCGCAACCGCAACACGCAAGTAGATATAGAAGTTGAAGATATTTAAAGTCAATAGTAGATCTATTAGTGTTTATCCGCGTCCATGCCATGGTACAACCTTCGTGAAGGTCATCTTAAGTATATTTTCTTTCTCCTTCTATGACTCTATTTATACTCGCCACCTTTAACCGTATCGATACTCCATTTTTCTTCTCCCATATTTAAGTTAGAAGAACCAACAATCGGATGGTATTTCCTATAATTTTTTATTTCAGCTCAGCGCACAATTTATGACTAGACTTTTCTTTCAATCAATGTTATGTCCTTCAATGATTACTTCTATAATGATTATACAGGCTAAACAGGTGGCTGAACCCACAGAGCTAATACATGTTCCCTCGGCCAGACAATACGAGCAAAGATCATAAAACTTTTCCAGCACACTTCACAGTGCTCACGTTTATTGTGTTCCTAATCGATCGTATAACGCAAAAGGGGTTACGCGACCAGTGCAAACACTGCACACTTTGACGAACGAATGCCTCAGTACAATAACCCTATAAATTCGAGTTTCCAAGGAAAAGATCACGATTTTACGCATCTTCGTATTGAAAACTACGCAAGCTGAAGATCCTAAGCGATCGTGTTTGTAAAGGACCAAGGCACAAAGGGAATACTCGGCTGCGGGACGACCTAGAATCGACACTGATTCAGGTTGGCCGACCTGCCGTCGAATACCTGCGGCCTACAGGTCGTTGCTACAAGCATCGGCGGACGAGGCACGGCTGGAATCATTCAAACTTCGTAGCCAGCAGGTTTTAAGTACCAAGGAGCGACCATTCTGTGTCGATGATGTGGGGAGAGAGGTCAGAGCGTTGGCAACCTTTTCTTGTCGTCGCTCGCCAAAGTTCAGACAACAAGATCCCGGGAGAGATCAACGTTCAAGTTCCTCGTACAAGAGGTTCGTTCCCGAGGCAAGATTCCATTCCGAGTGAGTCCACGTTACTCGAAGAAAGGCCATGTTCGACTGTCCTTTCTGCCTCGTGTGCCATGGAAAAGAAGGGAGGGGGTAAGGTAAGATCGACTCCGTTTATTCGCGTGCATCCCAAGAAGGTCTTGCGAAGACGAGGTACACGAGAGAAAGGACGAGGTGAAGGTAAACAAAAAAATTATTTACTATATTTATGCTTCTTCCTTGCGTAATTTGAATTTGACCAGGGTGAAGCTACCTCAAAATGTTCTTGAGATAACTATTGTATGTGAAGTGTTTTCATACAAAAATTAGATATGATGCTAGGTTGCATTGTTATAAAAATATCGAGGTTCTCAATTTTAGAGTAAATGCATTTATTTCGTCATTCTGAAGTAGGACTGACTAGAATTTACTGAGATATTGATAAACAAAGTTTTAATGTTACAATCACCTCAAGTCATGCTTGAACAGTGTCGTGATCGTCATAGTACGTATGTCAACAAACTCGAGGATACCACTCGTAATAAAGAAAATGGGATTTATAAGCTCGCTACGGACGATAATTTAGTATCGAAAGTACAAAAAAAACTCCTCAAGAATTATTTAAAACATAATATTATACGATAAAGATAACGTAATTTGTATATCGATATGGAGCACACTCAAATCTACTTTCGCCTTAATGTCAAAATAAAAGATGACGAACTAATTTCTACTCCGAATTAGAGACGAGGGTATCTACTCCGAATGAAATAAATACATAGTTTCCTGTTATTATTACCAAATAACAACAAAATATTGATACAGCGACTTATTCACCTCATACACACTAAATTTTTAGTTTTTAATACAGAAACAAATCGCGCTCCAATTTGAAGTACACAATTCGTTATTCAACTCCCGGTTTTACATAGACGTTACTTCGCGGGCATTTGAATATAACTGATATTAAGATCTGCTCCCATTGCAATTAATTCACTAAAATAAGACTTTAACGTACTTCCTGTCAGTTGTACTCGATAGCAGCCGGAAAGTAAAAAGAATATGAAACTCACTCGTTGCCATAGAAGGCGGCCCCCTCTTCGCTTGGACGCTCGTATCCGTCAATCGTACCCGCCGCAGCAACTCTCGATTCTTCTCTCTTTCTTCTTTTCGTCTTCTCAGCTAGGGGAGAACCGAGATGGCTCACACACACAAAGATCCTCGAAACTTTTCAGAACTCCATGCCACTCCCGCTCAAATTCTTTTTCGCTCCGTTTCACCGTAACGCGCGAACATCGTATTTACTCGCGGCAACACGATTCTTGGTGTAGCTCGGGATCACACTACCGAAGATGATCAAACACACACTACGTCGAAAGGTACCAGCGTACCTGACAGAGGAAAAATCACGTGGAAACGCCGTTCGACGACACTCGGCATTTAATCGCGCCTTACGGGTCGCGGGATAGATCGCAGATCGAATTCACGCGTGTATTCCGATGGCTGTCGCGTGACTTCACGTGTTCTCAACGTGTATTCCAATAGAACCGACGATTCACCAGTAATTCACGATCGAAACAAGCACCCGGTACAGACTCGCGTTAACGCGTCGCGCATACGACTTTTGCGCGCTGCAGACTCCGGCTGACTGAGTGCCGAGAAAGTCTTGAGGCTAGCGTACGCGATTGCTGCGCTCCTGGCGGCTGGTACCCGATCCATCGCGTCACGCGTCTTTGGCCCGATGGTCCCTGTTGTGCTCCGATTCTTACAAATTGGAGTAAACCATGTTAAATCAAATCCTGCTTGGTTCAACGACGTGGAAAATGCTGCTTGGAAATAATCATCACGTTTTTGGTAAACGCAATAAGGATACGCGACCTCCACGAGTGCCATGGCACGGTTTAGGCAGTACCAGAACGATGGATTCAAGGAGAGATCGATGAGTGGACTTCATGGGTTTTAATGGAGTATCAAACAGACACTCACCGAATACTATTAATCTTTATTTTATTTAACTGTGAAAACTAAGAAGAACGATCTTTATTTAATTCTGAATGAAAAATATAAACAAGAAAAAACTGGTGAAAATTAACTAGATATAAATAACAGAAACTAGGCTACGATACGATTTCGTGAAAGATACACGCAAGTCTGAATATAGAAAGAGAGCTATTGATTTTTGGAAACACAGCTGAGCCTTTTGTTTAAAACAGAGTGTAATATATTTTTGCATAAGTAATATTATTCCAACAGGATTTCAAGCTTTTATTCATTTCACTTCTTTACAATTAAAAAAACGAAATTTGTAAATACTTTCTTGGCCCCACTATAATTTATTCAATGACTAGAAATAAAGAAACACGTATCTTCCATTCATTACTTGAAATAGTTCGAGTCTAGATAATTTAGTTCATCGCTCTCCCGAAGCTCTGTTTTATTTTTATATTATCTTTCTATATTTATTTGTTTCACTTCTTAACAATTATTGTACACAGGTTTCTATGTAAGAGCATTATGTTAAGACTTTATTTGTAGAAATATTGAAAAGTACCTTGCATTTTGTATGAATATGCCAATTTTGTATTGTTGTCGTTAGGAGATTGTGATTTTGTTACTTGACACCTGTCACAGCTGAATTAACGTTAGCAGCTATTTTGAAGGATCGCGCAGCATTGTGGAGGCATTACATCATGACTTTACTAGTTATTAGAATTGATTTTCGTGAACAGATCAAATCGCTTACGTTTGGAAATTACATCGGAACTATTTTAATATTACACTGTTACCACTAAGTAGTTGTAAGTTTGTTACCTGCTTCGTAACAAGCTTATGGGTAAGTGGCAGCGAATCAAGTTGGTATGGTACATCTCAAAGCATACTTTGAGAGACCGAATTAAGTTTAAGTTCACTTTGTCCTATTATGTCTTATAACATGTAAATTTTGATAAGGTCAAATAATGCACTAAATGAACACTTAAGCTCTTCTTTCTTAAACTAGCTTCTTTGGTTGTAAAAAAATAGGAATACATTCAAATCTGCGTGTAACAGATACCAATTAACTAATTGTTCTCAACAATCGATTGCTGTAATTAATCGCTCTTAACAGCTGATAATTGAATTAAGCATTAATCACTCAGAAACATTTTACCATCGAATTAAATGTAAATCGTTCATGTAGATTGACAATAAAATTAATCGTTACTCGTTTGCGACCATCATTGGAAATTAATGGTTATTCTTCACTGGTGATGAACCAAAGGAAAATTTCTGTTGTACTCCATTTTATAAAATAACAAGATTATGGAATATTTCCTGATACTAAAATATTTATTTCCATCATTTATCTAACCAAGGAAGAGCATCATTAAGCATTCCGACCTTTGCAATTCGAAAAGATATTACTTTCTGAATAGTGGAACTCAAAGGGTGTTTTTATCGTGAACAATGCACATCAATCAAAATTGAATTAGTGAAAGGTGGTGAAGAAAGAAACAAGACCATCGTTAGCGAGGAGGAAAGGAATTGCCTTTCACTACAACACCGCCAAACCGCAGGTTTCTTTAGCGATAATTGCAATTCAGTTGAAGCGTATTAATCGATTTGTTCACAGGTTCTTACACCATCAGGTTTTAATTTATTTCACCTTTTATATCAATCGTTCCATAGAAAGTCGATCAACAGCGTGGGCAACTGAAAAAATGAGGTGTCGGACATTTTATATACATGTTATCGATTTTTATACTCGTACCATGAGCTCGTGTTTTAATCAACATCAGCCGCAATGAAAATAATACAAGAATATTTTATTTTATTTAAACCTTTCGATCAAAATTAAATTGAATTCTATCGTGATACATGTACACAACATTGTTGTTTTATCAGTCATTTTCTATATTTGCTCGTTTAACAATATGTTATTTCCCATTTTATTTAAAACAACTAGCTTGTATTTTACTGGCGAGAACCAAAGCTATTTTTATAATGATTCGTTGATAACGTTTCATAAGAAGAACCAACCTCTTGTACAAAATTCTGTAGATTTACGAGTCGCAATGTTTATTTAGTAATCGCTGTGAGTGGTATGTCTCGTGCATAACCACTCATACTAGCTCAGTTTGTTTATCGTTTTTAGTTCGTTCCTGGGAACAAATTCTCAAATTTTCTCAGTAAATATAGCTAACATTCATGCAGGGCACGGCGGTAAACAATTTCTTTCTAATAGAGAGTACACATACTCACGCATTTGGTGTGCACGTGGCGCGTTATCCTGGAGCCTGTAAAATCCAGCAGCGTCTAGTGGACGCAATCCACTTTATTCCATCTTCGCGTGGCTGTACCAACTTTCCATAACTATAAGTCAGGTCTGATCCTGTTATTAACTTTGGAATTTGTAAATCGTGTCACGGAGGCCCTATCGATTCAATCGTAAGATTTCATTTGATCCATACAATCTGTGCGTACAGTGACAACCAAAACTACAAGCACATACGTTTCACTCGTTGCTTTTATTATTTATTTATTGTAGCTTGTAAGCCATTAGCGATCACTGTGAGTTACATGTTCAACATTTATATACATATGTGTGTCATAATATAATTAAAATACATCTAACAATAATTATAAATACTATTTAGCATTAAACGTATATTTGTTCTCTTCTTGGCACCGAAAAACCAGGATAATTGCTTTTGTCAAGGAAATAGAAATTCTTACATTTTTCATTGGAATAAAAATCGTACTTACACCACTGGAAAGGTACTTTTTTCTTCATTTTATTGCTTTATCATTCGAAATATATTTTTTACAGCCATATTGATACGAGTAAGACTACATATTTGTTCATAATAACAGCAGATATTTTCATTCCAACTACTTCTACGAAACTGTTGGTAACTCCCTTCAATATTGCACTATTCATGCTTTGTTCCACTTTAAAGTTCATGAATACCTCATGGGCAGAGTTTTGTACTTCTTCAGTCCTCCTTGTACAACAGACTACAGATTTTTTCTGCTGGATCCGTCCAAAGTTGGTTAGTTTATTAGAGAATATTAAACTAAGCTCGAGGTCAGCTCTTGATTAATCTCAAAGTATGTTAGGAATCTCTACTTTATCGGAGTAGAATTTCCTTCCTAGCATAGTCAAATTGATGGACCAACTTCCTCGAACGTAAAACATGTTCAACATACGAGAAAGTCACTATCAAACTTTACAGTCTGTTGCACATAGAACCGTTGCTACGATTCATTCGATCTATTTCAACACTATGAGTCGTTGTTCAATTTAAAACAATTTAGAGTAATCGTACTAGATCAGACGTGCAATGGCAAGCAATTAATTCTTTGTATCAAATATTCTCAAGACACTTGGAAGAATTCATATCTGTACAAATATCAAAACCTGAATAATTGCAGCACGTATTCGTATCGATAAGAGTCCCTTGACATTCTTTTGAAAACTATGTCAATCGTTTGGATCAAAGTATTAAGTCGACGCGAATTTTCTGTGTCTCACTGTATGTCCCAGATTTGTTTCGTACCCGACATCGACTGCAAAGTAACACGAATCAATTGTACGGCAGATTGTCCGATAGATTATTTTGCAAGCGAGTCGTATCGTCGTGTCATACAATTTCGTCCACCTTTGTTGTTAAAAATCTGCTAGTTTGGAGTTCTTCGAGCGCTGCTTCGGACAATGACGCGAGAAATTAATAATCGTGACACGAAGCGAATGTAAACGCACGAAAACAATACTTTGTTGAAAATGAATGAGCCATTACGGAATTGAAAAGATTATTCAGGTTCAATTTGCCATCCGTTCGAATGTTAATGTTTCAGTTCTGAAGACACGATTGATTAGCGTTGAATCTGTATTCCTAGCGTCTCGGCGTGGCATTCTCTCGGAACAACAGGGCGCGGCGACGGCAGACGAATTTTTCGTTACGCGCACCTACCCGTGCTTCGTTGTGTACCATTTATTAGAACCAATTGAATAAATTACGTTTCATTCACCGTGACCCCCCTCGTTCGCGTGTTCCCTGCGCCGTTCCTCGACCTCTTCCCATTCAATATAACAATATCTTTTCACGGTAATAATATTTCAAGCTGAATACCGTGGAATAAATATACCTGGCGGTTTCTAGCTTAATGAAACCCGATAATTAATACGCAATTATTACAGTTAAACAATAATATATAATACTTTGTATAGGAAGTACTCTGAGTAGCTACCTTGGAACGAAATGCGAGTTTCACGATATTCATCAGAAGTGAGAAAGTCCACCTTGTTTGTATCAGCAATCCACCGCAGAAGTGGGTTTTACGTGCTGCCATACTTTCTGTATATTTAATGCACAAGGTATCTAAGTATATTGGTCTATACAAAATCTATAAAATAAACACCACCGATGCTTTTAGCCATTGAGCATTCGTTATAAATTTATAATGACTTCAATCTCGCGGTGTGAGCTCTTCTACTACTTCCGATAGGAGACATTATGATAATGGCGTTTCATGTTTCGAAAGTGCGACTGTTGCAGGGGACACCGAAACAGAGGCTCGCGTGAATATGACAAATTTTTGAATTTACAATATCGACAGTTTTAACATATGCACGCGCCATAGCCGCGGGAAATCGGCTGAATACCATCGCATTTGATATTCTTCCGCTTCTCTCATTTCCCTCCATCGTCGTTCCCTTTTTTTTCCACCCGTCGATAGGGGAAAAGCCATTTTGATACGTGCACGATCACACACGCGAGCACGCTCGCACACACGCTGGCATTAAATATTTAATATTCGGCCCGTTTCGAAAAGCTCGGTGTCCGTCATTGGCAGTTTCGTCGAATAAACGGATCGATCAAAGAGACGGTTGAATGCGATGGGCTCGAAGAACGTACGTGTATCGGCACTCCGTGTGCTCTCGTGCTCGTATCGAGGGGATGCATGTGGGGAGAGATGTTAGTCGGAAGTTACATTGTGGGAAATATTCCGGGCGAAGGCATTCGATTAAGATGTTCTAATTGATAGTAAAGGCGCTTCGATTTTACCTTAGTCCTGGTTCGGAGCGTTTACACAACTGCGTGTTACGGGACGGAAAAATATAGAGAACAAGACTTGTTTACCGGGGATATAGGTTTAGGCTCAAAGAGCCTGAAAAGAAGTTTAAAACGAAGGATATGAAGAAGAAAAAGGATTGCTATGTGGTGTTGAAATCGTGAATTAACCAGTAAGTAGTTTGAATCAATTCATTACTGCCTTAAACTTCTTGATTTCCGCATTTTCTAAACGCGTTTATTTCGACTTTTTTTGAATTTGTATACATCCTAACTAAAAAACTTTCTATCTAATCATTTTAAAAATTGATAGATTCTCTATATAATTAGGCTCTATACGAATCTAAATTTAGCGTAATGTCGTTGTTTAAAGTATTTTTTTATTACAAAAGAAGTTACGACAGAAATTACGCTGTTTGGTTAAAAACCTCTAAAAATACAATCTGCAATTTTTTAGAGTTAGAGAAGTTAGATTCATATAGAAGAGTGACACCTACTGGTTAAAAAGATTTCGCTGTGTTGGATTACGATGAGAATCATTTCGATTCAGTTTATTATTTAGGTATTCATCTGTTTTAGAGACTTTTAGAATTAATTAATGGGAACGCTAGAAGCAAAATGTTAATATTCGAATAAATCGAAAAGAACTCCGCGCCGTTGATTGGCCACCTGTGTGCGGTGAACAACCTGCACACCTGCTCGAGGTGTCCCAAGGGAGGAATTGTCTAATGCACACCGGTCGTCTAAATCGTTACTCTTTAGCTTCTTTACTATAAGCGCAATCCAGTGGTGATCGCACGAAATAACAGAATAATGAAAAATACAGATATAAATGTTGAAGTTAATACAAGCAAATAATAATAGGGGAAAATTGGATTACTTACGCGAGCCACTTTTCAAGAACGAAAAGAAACGTTAAATTAAGAAAGCAACAAAATGAGAAGCTCTTACTTAGACGTCCCTTCTAAGTGGAGCCTCAGAACCTGAAGCTTCATTAATTTTATGCTAGACTATTCACTTTCTCCTGGGTCGAGCTGCAATTTTCAATAATAATTTAGGTGTTTCCCAAAACATATGAAATATGAAATAAAATATCTTCTGAGTTTGATGGGGCTTCCAATATTTAATTGAGAAAAAAGACGACGGCAAGTTTCGTGAAAACGAAGAATTATATTTCATGAATATTCCCGAGTGCCTCGTTCCTGAAAGGGGAATCGATAAGCTTCTTTTTCTAGAACTCTTCCCGGGACGGTTGTTTGATCCTGATTACCGCTGTTCGGGTACTGCGAGTACACGATGCAGGTGCGAAAATAAATTACAAAGCGTTTCTTAATTAAACTTTGCAGTAGACGTAGAGCTGCGGTAATTTTTCAGGCTTGTCTCATACTTGTCCTGTTCTCTAACCTAGAACTGAAACGTGAAGAGTGAAAGACATTTATGTTCCGAGGCGGAAACCGTTGTGCAAGATTGAAGCTATCCAACAAGATCTGATTTAATTAAAACAAAGTAAGCGGTCCCATTAAACGATGTATCGTATGCTTCCTAGTTATAGCGGAAACTGCTAGGAACATGCTGTGGTACTATCCTGGTGCAAATAAAAGGATGTAACGTGGCAGCAATACTTCTTCGGTGGACAACTTAGAAATGAAGTTTTAAAATCAAACTATAAATATGACAAGTACTTTAATTTAAAACTAATTTTATAAAATCGTTAAAGAATATTTTAAAAATCGTATAACAACATTCTCGTGATATTGAATGATGCAATTATAGCCTCAGAAAAATAAAACAGAATATACTTTTCTGCAGAACGTTGCAAAAATACCGATGACCATAAGATCCAGAAAGAAATCTCTTTCCGAAGAAAGAATCCTGTCAAAACACGACTTCATTCTTACACATTTTTCTTGCGTTTAAAAGCATCTGAGATATTGAGGTGATCAAGGAAAAGGATACTAT
This sequence comes from Hylaeus anthracinus, assembly GCF_026225885.1. NCBI lineage: Eukaryota > Metazoa > Arthropoda > Insecta > Hymenoptera > Colletidae > Hylaeus > Hylaeus anthracinus. The sequence goes on from NW_026533254.1 coordinate 5,907,191, forward strand.
CTACATAAATATAAATTTATTATGCTATAAATCAATTTTTTATTCCAGGATTGTACTTCATGAAGGTAATGACATAATTATGTTAGACAATGTCGTGCCTAATTTAGTGTCCATATTTCATTAATTAGTCCTTTAAAGTATGAAAAATGGACAAAGTATCCAACAGACCTTTTTCCCTCGTAGTTGCTGAACTTTCATTACTTCGATTAATTTCACTGTCCACCCAAGTTTTCTCTCATTAACGCACTCGTCTGAGTATAGAACTCTACGACTCACAACTTTTCCTTGCTTTGTTATATTTTGTTCGTATTCTGCTATTTCCTCTCAACAAAAAATTTTCATTCTTTCCAAACATTAATTACTCGGTACTTGTACTTTTTTCATTTTTTGTGGATTTAGAAAATGTCAAATAATAAATAAGTATTTATTCTTATCAACGACCATTCCGGTGATGTTTATTAACCAGTAGGTTTTATGGAGTTCAAGTAAATTACATGACTTTTCGCTTTTGGCAAACCTGAGTGGTAGTTTACTTGGAACTGTTACAAACTATTACGAGAATGTAATTAAGCTGAGAATGTGGATAATGCCATGCATATGAAGCCTCAGGTACTCGGAATATCTACTACAATATTTAACCACCACGTGTCTTCCTAGAACATCATCACACCTAAAAGAAACGAATATTAACAGACTCGTTGGAACAGAAAATGTCGATACCATTAGAAAATAAAATTTTACTCTTCAGTTTGAATTTCTTCCTCTCTCATATTCCCACTGATAGAAATTGTATTTTATGTATGTTGATAAAACATTGTTACGTAAAAATATAAATCTATATATACAGTATATGCATGAAATTGAGTAATTTCAGGAAATTCATATCACTGCAATTACTTCTCATACTGCAACCTACTGAATTTACTATTTGCAGCGAGTGTATTTATATTCCTCCTCAGAATTTTGTGTTGGTTGCATTGCAGCTACATTTCCAATTAAGAGAGATTCAATTTTTAGTATGTCGCAGGCGGGAACGAAGCAGCAATTTTGCCTAATTAATTGTCCGTAATACTGCAGGTTCTATGGTATACGAAATGTACATTGTTGGAAAATATTTACTTTTATTTACAATAGAAATATATAATTACGAGGTGTACGTAACCATAACGCAGACTCCTTATAGCAACCATATTTCACCCTTATAGCAAGTCCCCTTAAACAACACGAAAAAAGTTCCAGCGAATGTTCGTTCAGTCTAGCCTAACCATCGATGCCTGTACCTTTGAATCTGCTATTTCAATGCAATAGTGTATGTCTAGCAATCTATCGCAAGGAGTTGCTGGCTCGCGAACAATGCGTTCATTCAAACGGAATAATGTACATTTCGAGTGTAAAGCAGAGATACTGTAAATTTCATATATTTATCGAATTCGCGTTGTTCTGAATCATGCCCCGGAACAAAGAAATTATCTGTTGATTACGATTCTCGGTCCATTGGATCGAAGCCATCATTCATTCGCGAAAATTGTTTATTGAGTATTCCTCGCGAATATTGAACTAACAACCAACAAATAATCGTCAACCTTACTCTAAATCATTCAACATTCTTCATTTCTCTAATTCGACAAATAATTACATCGCACATTCATCAATCTGGCTAAACGAACAAAGTGAGAGTCTTTCTTCTCGTAATCTCGTCCTTGCTTTGAGCATTAAGACGTCTAGACTGCTTTCCCGAATACTTTCTGGTCAATGCCCTAAATGGGTGTCATCGTACAAAGCCCCGCTGGGGAGATTACCCAAATTGCCGCCTCGATCAGCGTAATCCGAGTAATTTTCCTTTCAGCGGCCACGGCAACTTACTTTTTTACCTTCGGCCTCGCCTCCCATCCTTCGGTAAACGTTCCCCCGATACGGTCATCTTACTTTTCGACCCACCGCCTTCTGTCCACTTTGTGCCATTAGGTGTAATTCTGTTGAGTGCCAGTCATACTCCGAAGTACAGTCCACGATACAAAAGCGAATTCAGGAAAAAGTAGTGGCAAAATCGCACGCCTACATATATAACTGACAAAAATTGTCTCAGCTTCCACTGATTAAAACTCGCGTAAATTTCTACAAAGCTGAAATGTTGTCTCGAGACATTTGGAACTACTTAATCTAATCTGTGTTGTGGTACTTATTTTTGAAAGCTCGCTAAATTCACGTATTCACGTATAATAATAAATTGTCTTAGTTTCTCGGTGAAAATCCGTGTCAGCCGTACACGACGGCCAATGTGTTAATAAGATTCATTTCTATTGTTCGCTGTACGGGCCTCTAAGAACACCCACGCGAGCGGAAGGAGTTCCGTTTCTCCTTTTCTTCGGTTTCTAGTCTCCGCGCGTGTACTTTTCATTGCACGTCACCTAAGTTATTATTCCGCTATGGCTGCGCGGCGTCTCTCTCCTTCCGGCCTGAGCCTGTGTTTCGATACCAGCGAGAGTCTGTCTCTTTCCGCGGCTGCTTCGTTAGTTTCGTCGGGCGTTTGATTACGCGGCGTAGCCGGAAGGCCCAATGTTTAATTTCTTTCTTTCTCTTTGCCCGGCCGCTGGGTCTCGGTGCAGATGAATGGCAGTATAAGAAATAGGCAAGGTAGGTTTGCACAGGCGAACGTAGCGCGAGAAAGCACGCGAGCGCTGACACAACTATGCGCGCACACACAGTGGAGCTCTGGGAAAAGCGGTGTTGGCCTTTTGTGATTCCTTTCGCGTGGCTTTTTAGTTTTACAGCAAGCTCTGCTCCTGTTTCCTTTTTGCCTGGCTGCTAAAATAATGCGAGCATTATGGCGCACGAGAGCCCCCGATGCTGCTTGGAATTCTGGGCCCTCGAACTGGCGGCCATTTTGGCGGATCAAAATTAACCCAAATGTGGCTGAAGCCTCTTTGCTGTTTGTTACGAATGCTTGGATAGTAGTTTGGGTGTAAGAAATATCTGTAGACCTTTGAAATGAACCTTTATTCTAGGAGGATGTCAACTTAATCAAATGTTATATTTAAACCGGTGATTCTACTTTGTATATAATTCAATCAAACTTTCATTGTTCTACGAATGCTTCTTGTCTTCACTCGTAACATTCAGTAACTGAATTTTCTTCGAATAAAACGGAAATTTAATAATCAATTAAGAAAATGTGTACTTCGCTTCAAAGACTAGAGGAAAAGTATTATCGAGGAATGTCGTCACTGAGCAGTGCATTTCATTAATTTATCAAGTCAGGAACGTGAATATTGATGCCAATCAAGTTGGTAATATCAACGATTTTATCTAATTAATATGTACGGGCAAATGTAATGATACCTTGGGAGTTTGCTGAAAGAAAACTTCAGGAAGAAATACTACTCTGTACTTTCGTTATGCCAAGCAATACTTGTGGAGGTAGATTTCCTCGAAATGCAATAGTGATATGAAAACGTATACTTTATTCAACAAAGATAGTTCACCGTTCGATACAACATCTGGAAGTTTTAATAAATATGCTATCGAATTTGAAAACTATTCGCTCCTTCAAGAAGTCGCGACAATCTGGAGCAGCGAGCTCAATGAACAGCTCTTTTCTTTGGTGCGGGTTATGTGAACGAAACGATGTTCTGAACGTCGCCGTTAAACAACAAAAATCAAGGAAAATTGCCAGCGACGGGTGGAAAGTGGAACGGAGGATGTTTTCCGAGGAATGTTACATTCCCTGGTAAATAAGTAACGTCGCAAAGAAAGTGCACCGACGGAGTTTCATCTCAGCCACGGAAAGGAAGAAAAAGCAAGCCGGACAACGCTCGTTGAAGCCGTAGCGATAGTCGAGAGCGCAGTTCGGTAAAGAATACAAATAGTTCTATTATTTCGCGAACAAAGAATCGTTGGGTATGAGATACGTATCTGGAACGAGCCTTATCAAAAATAAAAGCCGCCGGTCGGCTTCAAAGGGGCGTGGGATACTAAGGAAGCGGAGAAAGAACTACGATGCTGTATAGACTCGTGGTAGCCACTTCGGGGATATAAATGGACTCTCTGTTCTGTTCATGGAATCGAATTTTCACTTCTTCGAACCAATTATGTGGAGGGAACTCATGTAATTAAAGTTTCTTGATTGCGTGGAGTGATTCGTGTAATGTGCACTTTGAGGGTGGTGTCAGAGAGAACAATGAAAGATTGCAAAGATTTATCGATCTATTCGACGTGCATAAGTTGACGACACGATTTAGGTTAATTAATATTAAATGCAGAACTGGAACATCAGAATATTATACGTGAGATAGGTACGAAAAGTTGGTGCCATTTTTAGAATCAAAAATTGATAGAGTGAAGAAGACATTAATAAAACATGCATAGACCTATAAATGATGAATTTTTTACCAGGAGATGTCACAGATTGAGAACATCGTATAGATTGAGAATTGCATACTACCAAAATAGTACAAATTTCAGATTCGTTTTCGAACAAGTTTTAAAACTGTCTTTCGCGTGTTCTCGAATTATAACTTAATATTTGACAAAATTTCAAATCTTATTACTCTCGGCGTTCTCCTCTCGCTTATTCATAAAATTTCTGTAAAATATGAATTACAAGAATGCATAAATTATAAAAAAATTTCGAAATATCGATTAATGTTTTTACGTACTCTGTAGAAACAGAGCGGCCATCTATGAAGCGATCCAGGAAACTAAATGTTAGTTAAGCGCGTGCGCAATCTGAGCAATTTCAAAATGACTTTCTGACACATGTTTACGCATTTTACTAGTTCCAATTCTTATTGTGGAGTCTAAATGATGCTCTACAAGAATCGAATTATAAGTAATTGCACATAGAGTTCTCAGTGCGTCAGATTCGCTGAGGAATAAATGAAACCGTCTCGTACTTTATCATACAGATTTATTTGCTCATATGGTCATAAGTATATAATAATTGTAATCTAAAACTCTGCGTATAAATATTATCGGCTCGCGGGTCACCGTTAGGCTGGTAGAATTAGCGTCGCTACACAGTGCCGGTTTTGTGAATTCATAGATGTTGCCGAAGTTATTGTAATTACGGACAGTAGCGATTGGTACAGCGACAATTTTCGAACGACGCGCGCTCGTCGGGATTGCTTCGAATCGAATATATCTACATGCTGACGGCGAGTTCGCATTCCCTGATCGCGTTCTGTATGTGAAGATCGAGAGGGAGGCTGACGTCGACGTCCTTGTGCTTGTAATCGTTGAGAAAATACGAGGGTCCCTCGGTGTTAGCTAAAAATTCCTTAGGTAAGAACTCCTTGCTTCGTGACTCCAGGTCGAATCCTGTTACGGGGTGTTTCAGTAAGCTGCCATAAACAGACAATTATGAACATTGGGAGTAAGAGTGCAGACACGTGGATTATCGAGTAAAATTGTCTGTATTATTCGTTCCAAGTGATGGTAGAGCAATTCCGAATATGTTGGATTACTTACATGTACGTCGTTGGGCTAACGTGGATACGAAGTGGCTCGCTTAAGGATTCGAATTTGTTTGCTAAAGTAACGTTGTGTCCGAAGAGACAGTACCTGGGCATCTTCTTTCCGACAACGCCTGCCAGCACCATCCCAGTGTGAATCCCAATGCGCATCTAATCGAATCATATACATGAGAAATTGAACTAGCAATTCTAAACTTAATGCTTAATCCTTTACTCTCGAGTGGAACTGAAGATGGAGTAGATACTGTTTGTTTATGAATTGAATACAAATATCTTCTTACCCTTATTGGTTTACCCTTGTGAGTCAAATGATTAGAGCATGCTTGTATCATTTTCAAAGCCATCCAAGCTATTTGTTGTGCATGTATATGGGTATCGCGATGAAGGCCGCACGCAACGCAATAGGCATCTCCGATTGTTTCCACCTGCAATTGTCGTTTTCGTTAACAAATGATAATATCAATAGTTATGAATTGCGAAGCAAATTTTGAGGAGGAGGAACATGTTGAATAAAACATCTACAGATGTGTATCCCAACATACGTGTACCAAAGACAAGACTAACGTAAGGCAAAGTAATGTCAAGAAAAATAGAGATAATTGTTTTGTGATATATGGATTCAATGCAATAACTGAAGTGACAGTTATGCACTTAAAAAACCAAGCAAGCAAGCATTTCTCAACTTAATATTTGGTTTGTTTAACCATTCTAACTGTTCAGTCACGTTTATAAGTATATATAAACCTTGTACCTTGTAAACGTCCAACTGGCCACAGAACGAGTCGAACTGCTCGTAAAGATTCTGAAGCATGTTGATGACCATCATCGGGGTCGCGGTGGAACATATTTCCGTGAAACCAACGATGTCACTAAAAAGCATCGTTACCTCGGGGTAGGTTTTCGCCTCGATAGTTTCTCCTGGAAGAACAAATTCCAATTATTTTACGAAATATTCCAAATCACCCACAAATAATCCTAACTTCAGTTGAAAAGTACATTCAGATGCGAAAAGTAAATTGTAGTTTACTCTGGAAATCGAGTTCTAATTGCTTACCCAACCATAACCGTTTCGCAATATCTGGAGGGAATATGAGATGAAGCAAGCTGACGTTCTTTTCCCTTTCTGCGGACACAGCGAGATTTGCTTCCTCTATAGAGCTCTTTAATTTGTCCATTCGTCTCCTTAGACCATCCTGCGAAATATTATCGTAGATAGATTAATATAAAAATATTATATAATTTTTTTATAATTTTAAATAATTTTAGTTTGCCTAATTTAAGTAAATGCCTTGCAAAGTTGTTTGCGGAACAAATATTCGGCTCATAGACCGTTGAAAAAGTATCAAATTTTTAGTCAAAATATTACATAAAAAATAAACAGAAATCAGTCATTGATCTCACGATCAGCGAATTACATTTTATGATATAATGTATAAGGCATATTCATGATTATTACATTTGAAAAGCGAAGTAGGTAACTCGTATCGACGCAGTGTAAGTTCGACCACTGTTTTGCACGATGGCGCCAACTGAAATGCTAGCACTGTAAGCTGGCGCCCCCTTTGCAGCAACAGTATGCATCGAAAACGTAATATGTGTGATCTTCAAAATGTATAATGCTCAACGGGTCGAATTTACCGATAAATATTGCGATACGCTCATTAAAATTATAGCAATGTAATTTTCGCAGTAATATGAAACTGCGCAATTGTATATAGAATCTCTGTCGTATCGATCGCGCGGACAGAATGTATCATCGAACGAGGGCTACACGGATAAGTAGCCCCTATACGAATTTTATAAACATACATGTAACGATATTCTAATGGAATGCAAATTTTATTATACCTGCGCTCTGGCTTGCTCCCCCACCAAAATCACGTCCCTCGTAGCGTCGTGTAATGGAATATCAGATATAAAAAGTCCTCTGCCAGTCAGCCCTTCCAGGCCGTTCAGGAATGGCGAGCTCACGAATAGGATGGAATCCGATTCAGGACAATGGACCATTTGACCTTTCATCTCTAAGCCCTGGAATGATTGAAATCCTATCAATATAAAAATTCAGGAAACGACGTCCTATAAGGATAATGTATACGCTATTCGAGCAAGAAATGCGAACAAGGGCCTCAAAAATACATCCGTCGAAATACGATTTTCATATCAGCGAAGGAAAGTTCATAATAAATTCCAGAAAATTGGCTCGTAAACCGAATGTAACTCGTAATTTACTTTTACGGCGTAATTATGCATTTATCTTAACTAGAGTGCGGATTTTATACATTTCTGACAGGGATACACGTTCACACGCGACGTTATGGGCCGCATTTGCTCGCCATACACGTGGCAGGACAATATTTTCGATCTCCATACGAATAAGTTATTCATTTACCTCTGCGGGGTATTTATCGACGCCCTGCGGTCTCTGTAGGGTCAGCACAAAAGGCGTGTTCGCGCGCTTCAGTATCTCGTGAAAGGTCAGAGTAACCCCGCGCGGCCGTGTGAAAACGAAGTAGGTCGATATCTCTCGCCCCAATCGGTTCAGATGATGCCCGAAAATCCTCATGAATCCGACCCCGAGCTGCACAAGCTCCAATTGTCGATCGACGACGAAGTGCCATGGAAATGCTTTGCAGAAGCTCCCGACCCCCATGCGGAGGTCCGTGGCCTCGGTCGAGAGTGGACGGAAATGAGACGAGACGGTGTCGTGATTGTTGTCGATCTTCGAATCGACGGCCAGGTGCCCGCTGTAACGTTCTGGCGTGATGTGATACCTGCGAAACGGTTCATTAAATATCAGAGATATGTAGATCTGAAGTCTTATGAAAGTAAAGACGTAAAACATTCATGAAAGATGATCAACATATGTTTCACTGCTGCCAAGACCCATATCAAGCAGTGGCGATTCTTATGTAGCAGGAGATGAATGGAATTGGACAGAACAAGTACATACTATAAATATAAAACAATTTACTCAAACTTCGGATATCAATTTATCAGTTTTACAGAGATTGGAATCAAATGAAACGCCTCTGTATCAACCTGATTGAATGTTATATAAAAATTCAAATTTCAAAATAGAATGTACTCTTTCTCAGCTTTCACATTACTGTTCAATTGAGCGAAATTAAATAGTATTTTTTAGATGCATCAAGTTCCGTTTTATTTGTATGTCAATGGGTTAAACCATATCGGTATAAATAAAATTTTAACTGCGTTGTATACTGCCATGGAGCAAAAATAATAATAGTCTCAGAGTGTTCAACTAACGGTGCTTCGACTCCATTTATATCAACCACTTTCTATTCGAGCAACTGGGAGTTCGAGTAGTATTCACTCGTAGAATATAACGCTACGATTCAGTATTCGACTACTGGTTACGGTACCATTTCGCCATTTATTCCCCATGATTCCTTTTCGCTTTAGCGCAATGGGATACTGCAAACAGGTTGCTCGACTTGCTGCTGGCCCCCCTGTACTGTAGAAAGACTCCCTTTCGGGGGAAACTTTTAATTGAATCGGAGCGTGCACCAATTACGAAACTTGCCTCGAAATACTTCGCCGACGATACTTGGCAGACATAAATAAAGGAAAATCTGCACTTGAACGTATACCTTTCCGACGTATAATGAGACGCTGCGAATCGGCAGCGCAGCGTGTGTTCGATGCAAATACCCGTGAGTATCGACGATCAATATTTGTTCACTTTACAGTCCCACGATTCTTGAAACTTTTTCCGTGCCTCGTGTAAATTGAATTCCTCTCATGTAACACGAGGTCCATGCATACGGTATCGATCCCGCGAGCAAACACTAAATATTGTTTTTCTCGGAGTAACATCATAGCGCAGCGACACGCGTTGTACTCGTAGCGAACGAATGATCAATAAATCGTCGTGCAACCAACACAGTGATTTTACAATCGCGAATCACAGTTTATAAAATAATTCGAAACTGTCCTTTGGATCGGATTTTGTTTTTTCTTTGTTTTTTTTTGGTTTCATGTATCTCGAGATTTGCGTAAACAAAAAGGTCGCGTTAAAAGCGTCATTACAAAATTGCACAAAACATGAAAGTAAAATGGAACAAGATATTCCTTTTTTCCTATGTTTAGTATATAGATGACTTAAAACAGATTGGTTTGCTTAGGACTGATTTATATTTTTGAAAAGTGAAGCAGTGTTCTTACCTAAAAAATTTCGTATTGTACGGATCAGGTAAAATGTACACGTTAGCATTGTCGTTATAAAACTGCCTGGCGATGCCTTTCAAGCTACCGACCAGCAAATAAGCGACAGACGGGTGGTCGGTTGTAAAGTGGAGTTCTATCGCTTCTGGCGTAGCGATACACACGAACTCTGCTTCAGCTTCTGATCCGGACTGGTGTTGTACAACGTCGTTTACGCCGTCGAGAGTGGTCAGAAAGGCTGTCAGATCGTTCCCGAGACAACGGAACGCTCGTTCCAGAAGACCAACGCAAGCAGTGTAGATCAGCTCCTGGCCGAGATGATCGAAAAACGTGCTCACGTCTACATCTGAAAAAGTTACGTTGGAATTAGTTTTCCCTCTGATTCGAATTCCGTCGGATTGCATGTCTCCAGGAAGCACATGCACTTAGAGGAATTGATCTTTTCTCACCGAACGAGTTCAAATCATCAGGGTTTAAAGCTAGGTCGCCAGGAATTGACCGAATTCATTTTAGAGGATTACTCTATTGAATTGAAAGGTATTGAAGACTGAGAATTTTTATGTGTTGAATACTGGATGTTAAAAAAAAAGATTCAAGGTTTGGGAAGGTGTAGGGAAGTGTAAGATCTAAATGAGTATAATAAACTGGTGATCTTCTTTCACAAGAGATATTCTATATACTGTGTTCCCATTTCCCATAATAGTACTACTGAGAGCAGCTCTTTATCCGAATGCAACAAGTCGTAAATAAGCAATTTAGTCGTTTGTGATGTTGTAACGAATTATTGGAATTTACTCTGACATTGTTTATTTACTAACCTGTGTTAAATTAAGTGGTTTTCTCTCCTTCTTTCAAACGTGCGCTTTTGTTTCTTCATCTTGTATCTCATCTCACATAATATCAATATTGAGTTGAAACATATAAAATGTTGGTCTTATAATATTCATATCTATAGGTAAACGATTTGTCTGTAGTGTTTCTGTTTACATCGAATTGAGGATCATCTTGTATATCATCGTTGACACACAAAGTGTCCCGCCTTTCTCGATGGTCAATATTCTTAGCCACCCAGTTCACGTTTAACGCCGGAGAAACTGAACGGGGTTAGGTCTATAGACTCATCAGCACTCCCATTCTTACGGAATCTTCTACAGATGAAGATGTGTGTGAAAAATAAGCCTGAGTGTAGGTTAGACTGGACGAGATTTTATCACGCTCGTGTCACTCCTCCGACTTTTTCCACTTCAATACTTTTCTACGTTAGAGAATCCGGAGATCACGTTTCCTAAGAAGCTGCATGAAGCTTCGCTTAAATAGGATTTCCAGAATTCATACTTCAAAATCTCCTGGATACGTTGCTTAACAATTCTCTTCATTTTAATTCTCAATTTTTTAATATAAATTGTTGATGTCAAAGGGCATTTTTATTATCTTAAATTTATATCATAATTGAAGAAGTTTCTTGACATAAAAAGTTGTTTAGATCTCTCTTCCCCTGGGGTGATTATTATTCTTAACTCCTATCGTCTAGCTTTCTCGACTCTAACGCGAAGAACAAGACTAAACGTGTAATCTGGAAGAGACAATGCGATTGTTTTCCGTGAACAAATCTCTGAGTCGCTGTAGTTGCTACCTTTTCTTGGATTTTCCGGAAGCCTGACCTCATAATTGTTTCAGACTCTATACTTCACGTTGTCTGCATTGTCACGTTCCCATTTTCATACGACTTTTCACTGCTCCATGCAATTGTTTGATCCTGGAGGCTACAGTAAATTTAACTTCAAAAATAGGTTCGCTACACACACTAAAATAGTTTCACAAATGCAACATGTATATGGAATTGTTTGTTACTATCACACGATGTGAAGGTAGGTTTGAACAATCTTTCATAGACGAGTGAACGAATCCTTGGGACATGAAAGGAAACGTATCACTGCTTCTTATAGACATCTAGAATGTTATTTTTCTTCGGTGTGTGAAATTACTTTACGAGACATTACGTCCGATACGAGTTGGCCGAAGTTCCCTCGCCTGCAGTCTGGATTTTCCAGTTTACTGTTCGATCGCCCCTGTTCCACGAGCAATGCTTTATTTCGAACATTCAAAAACTGATTCTTCGGAAATAGAAATTGACATGTTCTGACGATTTCATTACGAACGTCATACACGGGTCTACATTTAAAGCGAAAAGTAAAAAAGGAAAAGGGGTTTCAAAGCTTCAAATGTTCTAAAAATGATTGTAAATTATTTTTGCGAAATAGCATTCATATTCCTCACAGTGCCTTTATGATCAGAAATTCTCTTATCTCCATCCTAAGCATTCTAATCTCTAACAATTAAACTCTAAAAATTTCTTCCAAACCTAACATATCTCTTAGTTTCTAACAATTTCTTCCAAAGAAGATCTCAGAAACCTTTCAATTTTTAAAGTCGTTAATTTTCTCCATAACCGAAAGGAGATTTAATATCTTCGAATCAGGATATTCGACTAATATCTCTCGCCGAGAAAAAAAAACAATGAAAGAACGACGAGCATAATACCGTTTCAGTTTCTCGATCGATCGACCAGTTCGTTGCAAAGCGCTGAATGGGAACCGTAATTCCGCTGACGAGGCAACCAACGACGAATTACTCGAATCTCCCTGGCCCGAGAAATGAAACAAAAAAAATCCAAATGCAAATTCCAATCGTTGTACGTGCTAGCGTTTCTAATCTCGCGCGATTCCACTTCCACGAGTTTTAAAAATATGACGCTGTCGGACAAACCCGGGGGAAAAAAGTATAAACGTTTACTCGAACTTGATAATAGAAATGTGTACATCCAAATGTACAGTGTAATAGTGTGTAAACGCCTAACTACGATCAGTACGGTTTCATTCAATTATAGTTATCCGACAACCGACCGTAAACGCGATTTCCATCGTGGTTTCTCGTTCTTGTTCCATCTAACCGCTCCGTGGAGGTTCAACGTTGAAATCACCGGCGCGCACGCCAAACATCCTACGAACCTGCGATAAAAGTTTACGCGGACAACCTCGAGCGTGGTCGATAAACGACCCGATGGATTCCAATCGCGATAAACCAGCGGTTAGCTCTCTTGCAAATCCGGAAATCGACGCGGTCTAACTGGGGTCGTTCTAATACCCGTGCGTACTATTTCCCACCGAATGTCACTGCCAGCACGCGATAATCAATATGCGGTTGCCATTTAGCTTGCACCAAGTATACCTTAACGCCAAGTATACTCCACCCCAGGGGGTTGATTCCATGGAGAACGCAAGAACAATGGAGAAGACTCATGTAAGCGCGTATGTACTTGGCGTCGAGACGCTACCGCGTCTCTAGATAAACACGTGAGATAAGGCGAGGAGAGCGAAACTCGCGTGATCATCTGTCGATCGTGTAACGCAGGAAAAGGTTTGCACGGTTTTGCGCTTCGATTATTCGGTGGAACGATTTCGATGAAGCCGTTCGGTGCAACCGAATCGGGAAGACGTTGATATTCACGCCTGATTAAATTGGGACAATGCGTCGAGATGGAACACTTTGGGAAATCGATTCACCGTGCTTCTGCTGTTACGTGGATCGATGGGCATCCATAGCGACGATTCTCCGCCCTTAACGAAATCAAATCACTGCCAGAAGAGATACACAGGGAGATGCAGTTTCGACATGATACTAATAAGTCACGTTCCTTCAGAATAGATCATTTCTTTTTTACAAATTGAATTATTAAATTTGTCGTGGCAGAATTCAACAGTGTAATGTGTTCTGTGTAAAAAAATAGCGAAGTGTACCTGATCCAAAATTAATACGAGATTTACAACTATCGATTTAACCTTGTTTGACCTTCTTATTTCTTGAGTGAACTTGAATAATACGTGCATGGACATAAATTGATTAAATACTTCGAGCAAGAACGATAACTTTTGTTTCACCGTAATAAAAGTTGGAAGATTTGTATCCCCGCTGGAACGGCGACAATCTGTTTCGATAAATTTCTTTTGCTCGAACGGTACCGTATATCGAACATAGAATCGGAATTGTGTGCGACGCTCTGGGGAGTCAATAGTAGAAATGGTCTGACACGCGCGCCTTTTCGAAGCGAAGTAACTCAAGGCACTCTCAGAGGCTCCATCACCGTCGCACGAAAACTCCTTTTTGCGCTTCACCGACTCTGAAGAACGATCTCGTGCTACTCTTGCGCAACTATCCTTTTTTCCTCCGATCGTTGCCAGTAATGGCGGATGATCACGCTACGGGGGACAAGGCGTATGGCAGACATCCCTTTTTTCGTATCCTCTATATCCACTAACGAAAATGGTTGCATTCAGCCTTCTTACCTTCGAGCAACCCTAGACTCCCTTGAAAGCTTGTGAATATTTAGCACTTCCAATTTGTTGTCGCTCGAAGCTGGATAAAGCTTTTTTCGTGCATTTTTTAATAAAATTGTGAATCCTCTTATAACTTGATCCTACCTTTTTTTTTGTATCCAATTAAATTTAACACGATATAGACGAACTTAATTCAAACAGTATGAATTATCGATGTACCCGTAAAAGTAATTAAAATACTTTTATATTTACCACAATTTAATCATTCAAACAATGTGGTTTTCTATATTATCACGAAAGTTTAATTAAAATTTGAGTTGAACGCGCAATGAGCTGAATTATTACTGCATTCTACTTCCACGCGAAATAATACACTCAAAGTATACATTACCGGAGTTTGAAACAAATATTCTCGAGGATTTATATACGTCGAGATACGTGCGAACTAGTTTAAATATCTCACTGATATATCGTACGGTTGCAATTAAAATTATTCATACGTTCCTTATTCATTACACACGCTTTTATCTGCGGTGAATTAATAATTCATTGCAAATACGGTAATTGTTCTTATTATCAAACGTATCCCCGTAATCGAACGATTGTTTTAATTTGTTTACCAAATGTAATCAGTAAATGAATTTACTAGATGCAACAATAAATGAACTAAGTTAATGATATATTATCCCGTTAATACATTTACCGTTTAATTTATTCTGGAAATCATTTACAATCGCGATCTGTATAAAATTACGAAATTATTCGATAAACCGAGTTACTAATTTTACCGAGAATGGTACGGATTCCAAATTGAATTTTGTACTAAACACGATTATATAAAGCTCTCCAAATGCGTTTATTTATTTTATTCATTTAAAGTTCTTATTACATTATTACAAGAAACGATACAAATAACAAAATTGAAAGAAAGGTACTTTTCAACCCCAACCTCGAAGAGGATTTAACTCTTTGAAGTTAGAAATGAGTTAAAAACTATCCCACCTTTTGCTTAGCTTTACTATTTTATTTAAAGTTTGTCATTCATGCGGCAATACTATGAACTAACGCTAAAAGTGGAATAAAAAATGTTTACAAGTCAAAACGCGTTAGCAAGTTGTTGACACTGTTCTTCTGTGCAGCTTGAATTTTATTTTTATTTTATAATCGTATACCTCAATGAGTTAAGTAGACACCCTTAAATATTGGCAATAAAATGTTTGAACTTGCTCTGGAGGGTCTAAACAGAATTTATATTCGACACGTCGTTCACGAGAGTCTGCAGAGAGCGAATTTAATGATTTCTGTGTTTAAAACGAAGCATCAGTGTCGAGGGAAGCAAGGTTTCCTCGAATTCTACTGATCAGAGAACGGTATATGTCGTCGACAGGATTGGACGCCGGTGACGGAAATCGTTGATAAGTTCCGACGTGGAAGTCGAACCTGAATGCGTTACCGTGCATATTGATTGTCCATGATGATTAATGGGACGTTCGGCGAGCATGCTCCACTGTAACTACAGCACTCGACAACCGAATGCAAATTAGGTTAACATGCCCTCGAAGATGAAGGATCGGCCGGAACCCCACCTGGCTACGTATATCGCATCTCGT
The DNA here is from genome assembly GCF_026225885.1 of Hylaeus anthracinus. NCBI lineage: Eukaryota > Metazoa > Arthropoda > Insecta > Hymenoptera > Colletidae > Hylaeus > Hylaeus anthracinus. The sequence continues at coordinate 5,922,791 of NW_026533254.1, forward strand.
CGAACATGGTAACCCAGGAATCTCGTTGGATCATTAAGACCCGTCGTTTGGGATCATAGTGGTGTGTATTATCACGCAGATTCAGGTTTCTGATCGTTGTGGTGACTTTATCGAGGGGAATTTGTGACTTTATTAGAGACATACGTCTAGGAATCACTCAGCTTATGCCATTTCAGAATTGAATGTAACACATGCGTCCTGATAACGAATAAACTTACAATAACTGAATGCATACATCAAACAGATTATTTATACTGTTTAGATTGCCTTGAATTTAAATACGAACACCTGTTATCATTGACATTTGAAACAATCGGTGTCATTGTCTGGTAAACATAGGCCACATACATATATAATTTTAAATCAACGACTTTTGCCAAAGTCTTAACGTATTGTTCTCATGCGAGCAAGAGCGCGTTAAGATAAAGCCAGAACGCCAGCAGTTCACATTGTATTCACACCTCGAGCGAATTATACCGGAAAGTTTCTAATAATTGAATAGAGTCTGTTTAGTCTTTGTTAAAACCACAGTGATCTAGTGTCATATTATATATTACATAATCCCGAAACAGTCCTTGTTCCGGCAACAAATTATTCATATTTGAGTAAATCGATAAACGGAGGTGTCCCTTTGCCTGTAATATTTCCAACCTGGTATTGTCCAAACGAATTTTTCTCACATTTACCTGCGAACGCCGGCATCAACATAATTAACTAAAGTGGAAGGCAAAAAGCATGAATTAGGTCGCTCCATTACAGCGTCGAATTTCATCACCGAGCTGTACACAGTGGCAAGTTTAGATACGTACTGTAAATTATATTGTACTCCGGTCATAGTTCCGTGTTCACAGAGTTAAAGCTTAAAAAGTTCTGTTTGCTCAACTCACAACCACCATCAAGCACAATAAATGTCTATCACGGTTAACTGGGAACGATAATTGCAGTAACTTGTTTCGAAGCACTCTTGAACAATATTGGCTACTTTTACAAACCGTTCCGGCGTTTTAATTAATGCCGCTGTAGATCATCGAGTAATGCGCTACCGTCACTCGATCTTTGTAGAAACGTAAAACGGGGAAATAGGCCGTCGTAAAAGCGTTTAAGTGAACTTTAAATGATGCAATTATTTAAACTCGTGATTACGACATCTTGTAATCGTAATTAAGGTCGTACAACTTCGATGGAAACTGCTTTAAATGGATCAGCTGAAAGTATCGAGATTTCTCGGAGGTTTCCAGTGTGTTAGTATTGCGACTCCATTGTACAGATATCATCTATTAACAGTTGGACACAGTAATTATCGTTTCGAGCAGGAGTGCATCGTGTAATTAAAGAAAGGATTAACTGACTTTCTAGTTAGCCTCAGCAAATCTCGATAGCTGATCACTTGAGTTCTCGCTACGAAGGAAATTCGATTGTGAAATTTTGAACATGCATAGAAGGTATCTTGATACATTATAAGCAAATTTCCTCTATCTGCCCGAATTCACTTCAAAGGGGTGAAATCGACCCTCGCAGATTCAACAGCTTTTTGCTTTTACTGGACTAAAAGCAAGTTCTTCGCTACACGATAGAGGGTATGAACAAATTTATACAGGAAAATTACCTCCTTTGAGCGAAATTATCGTTTCATTAAAGTTGCCACTCATCGATATGAGGAAGAACTGACAAACACAGACGCCAGATATACACGGTGAGGCAGATAAACAGTTACACAGCGAGAATGCCCACACTATTGTGAATACAAAAAATACACCCTGTATAGTAATACTTCGTCGTAAGATTGTGTGGAAAGATTATAAGAAAAAGATATTGTTCTTTGTCTACTATCAGGGTTATTTCGCGAATTTCGCAAATTTTGTGCGAGTATGTTGCAGTCTTTTACTTAAGTCTTTACTTAAGTATCACGCAACGTATCAGCGGGATTCGTATCTCGTATATACATTATCGTTGAAGAGTTAAATCTATCCATGCATAACCTTCAAGTCTATATAAGATTGGCCTCCTCGAACCTTCTCACTTTTTCCTGTAAGATTCTTATGTACCTACGATAGTTCAAGCATTATCGCTCTATAACAGTTTAGCTGCGTCATCCTGTATTTTTGGGGAAATCGAATTGTTACAGCACAAAAATGTACTTTTCATTGCATCCAACTATTATTAACTTATTCTTCCTTATTCTGCGTCAATAATTTTACGACTCACTGCGTAGCGAGCCTTTTACCAAATATATCTCAACTTTCTTGTACCACTATGGCATCCTTCAACATTTATAGGACGCGTTATCGCTATTCTCACGCTTTTCTTCCACAAAGTAGAATTTCAAAAACGATATGATAAACGGAGTGGATGCAATTCACTTCCTGGGCTCTCTTATCTCTTGATGTTTCGTCGATGAAATATTCAGTTTTGTCGGACGCGCGTTCGTCCTACTTTTCGACTAAGGAGAAGGAGGTCTTGGTCGAATTCGTAGTCTCACTTCGTGCACTTCCTTCACGGAGATGACAGTAAGGTCGACGGGAGAAGCTATACTCGAAACAAGACGACTACATGTGTCGAGAACTGACTACTCGCGTGAAACGTTCGAGGTTGGCGGGCAAGCAAGGTTGAAACTTGGCCAGAAAGCCTTGAGATGATACTCCGTATAATTATGTAGCAGTCGCGCTTATTCTTTGTTTTATTTTCATTTTTATCTGTTTCATTAATTTCTACATCGATCTTTATATCATGAAAGAGTACAGAACCAAAGAGTATCGCCAAAAAGATCAGAATATTGATGACATTGTCTGGCAGTGCCTACTAGAGTGGACCTTAGTTATACTTGGTCGAAACTTTGGTTCACGCAGTACTTCTTGAAGAACTGTAATATTAATGTATAATTTCACACACGTCAACATATCCTAGTACCACATATACATATATTGTTAACAACATGTAAAGCAAATAAATCTCTCTTTTGAGATTCGAAAGCTCCAATAAAAAAAATAAAATTAGAACAAGCAATGAATTCCATTAACGAGAATTCATATCGCCTTCCCAGCGCAGTGTGAACCGATAGTGTAAAATATAATAGGCGTTACATGGCCCGACAGGCGATTCTGTAACGTAAACGCGATGTTGTCACGCGAGTTCGTTAATCTGAAACGTTCGAAATTACGTATTGTTTCCCATTACAACGCCGCGGAAACTTTCTTGTGCAATCGTGTGCCACACGTCTCGCTACGAGACGATCTCGTTAGGACTGGATCATCGAGATACCGTCGCGCGTGTCTGGCATAGTTGCCCGGTGTTTTCGCGTTATCGCGAATTTGCATTTCTACGCGTAATTACGAGCCAGGCGGCTACACTTCGAATATCTCGGCACGTGTATCGCGAGAACCGTTTAGGGGAAATCTCGATCCGCGAGAACCGCGCTAATCGTAAGGTCGTGCGCGGTGCAATCGAAGATGAGTAATATTATAACTTATAAAAGATAAAAGATAGTTAATCAACAGCTTAAAATAAGCATAATTTTGATAAGACAACTCACCAGACTATCGGAAGATGCGTAAGTGCATATATTTACACTCACTGTTTAATTAGGTATCGTCACTTTCTAATAATTTATAATTAACCAAAGACGAAAGTGATTGTCAATTCTCCTCTACGTCCCTGGTCAAATTCATCTTCGTTCCGAGCGTATTCGGACTAAGCAACACGTGACTCAGCAAAATTGCTCACGCTGGAACCGGATGTTGACACAGCGCTAAGGACCTCCGAGTAAGCAAGTTCTGCAAAATTGCTGACAAGCGGCCACACTCGACCCTCGGCCTCGAGAGTGTTTCTTGTTAATAAAAACCCCAAAAGAGAGGCTCACTCTTCATTCTCGGATGGCCACCGACGCTCCTCTGTTCGAATTCGTCGCATAAATCGATACGCAAGAAGGATCTTCGCCTGATAAGTCTGGGATCGTAGCAAACAAGAACCTCATCTGTTACGTTCTTGGAATATTAAAACTTCGACTTTTAATAACATCGTAAACTTCGTTATTGTACACTGCCATTAAACCCGTGAAAGATCCTCCCCAATTTTGACGAAACGTTGCGAGTTTATAGAGCGACCTAAAGTGAAGGGTACGTATTCTTTTATGACTACAGTAACTCAAATTTAAGGGGTGAATCTACCCTCCAAAGTTTTAGCCTTCTGATGTTACCAAAATTATTGGATGTACGAAAAAGTGTTTTCAAAAAATTTTCCATGAAAATAACACGTCTTCATTTTATGTTTTATTAAATACCACTCGAATAATTTCTGAAATACTTTGAACTACTCGCTAGTAATTGTTGGAATATCCTAAGCCTAACCGATCCATAGAAAATGTCCACATGGAGATGACAATATTGAATACGAAAGTTTTCATTTTTGATAAAGGATGAAATTTCATTCCGCCTGCGTATCTTATCACTCTCGTTAGGAACCGACGGGTGCACGAATTAACAGTTCGCGGAGCTGAATAAACGTAAACACTGCTTGTGTTTGTTCAGAGCTAGCGACTCGCAGAATACAACGAATTCTTCTTTTAATCCCTTCAGTAATCATTACAAAATTAAAAAATGGAAAAAATTACAGATTTCTTTTTATGAATGAATTTTACTTACTGAACATATATATTAATAGTTAGCTGATTAATTTTGGTAACATTAATCCTAATACAAATATGTGCAAATAAAATTAAAACAATTCGCGTACACTGTACAAAAATGTACACAGGGTTGGCCATCTGTAATCTGCGCTTCTACATACCAGAAATCGTATTTATTGTCACCCGAGTATATTCAGGAGTAGTATTTTCTGTAGGTAAAGTTTGTCCGAGTTATCTCGGGAGTGAGATATTCGGCACATAATAGCCGCCCGTGTATACTTGGGCGTGGTCCTTAAGCGGATGAAATTTCATCCTCTATCATTAATATTAATTTTTTCACACCGAGTTTAAGTAACGAAATCGTCTCTCCAATTAACACTTACTCCCAGATTTAGTCGACAACATTTTCCACAGAGTCCGTTATTAAATGAAAATTGCGTCTCAGGATTCAAGTAATCAAGTCATCCCTCTAATAAAGCAGCGATATCCGTTTTCGATTGACAAACTTTTTACACCGGATTCGAGTGCGCATTCCCCCAATTACACGCTAATTCCAGCTATCAAGTGACAATTTTCATCTCGATCAAATCGACTGCGATAATTACTCGCGCGAAGCGTCAAAATTGTCACTCGAAACGAGGATGAAAACACCGTCGCATAATTTTTATGCGAGACCTTATTATCCGTAAATCAAGCGCTTTTCTTCTTGGCCTCGTCGCAGCTCATCGATCTCTCGACGATGACTGGTGAAAATGAGAGGAACGGATAAAAGAGGATTACACATTGTGCCCCTGTTACCAAGATGGAGCGCCGCTGAATATTTTATATTCGCGAGGGTACGTATCGATTGGTTTTCGCGCTATTCTGCGGTCATTCAATTAAAAACTCGGTCAAGCCTGTATTAACGAATCCCGCGTTATCAACGCCCGTGTGAAAGAGTAAAGCGCTCGAAGACGCTTAAAGGAGAATTGCGGGGAGATAGAGAAGCCCCCGACGAAATTAGCCTCGGTCTCTACGAATGAATAGGGCTCGCTCCATTCGTTGAGCTTCAATTTTTACCTTCCCATTATAGAGATTGAGCGACATTGGAGACGTGTGAGAGATAGTTCCTCGAGAAATGAAATAAATTGTATTCGATTCAGTTTCGAATGAGATGACGAACAATCTGCTAACTGACGTAGTGTTGCTTCGTCTAACGAGAGGGATGAAAATGTCTTTGAGCATGTGGTCGCGGAGTCGCTCTTATAGAGAATGTCGATTTTGTTTTACGACGCCCTTTTCATGTCGTCGCTCGACATCGTTAAATGTTTGCTTCGATAAAATACACAGGCGATGGTTTGCTTTATCAACCTTGTTCAGGTAGGAAATACAAGTAGAAGGGACTAGAAGTGAAAGTACCAAATTTTATTGTGTAATATTAACCTTCTATGGGGCAAATCTTTTTCCTGCAAACAAATTGCAAGGGATTAGTTTGATATTTCAGGTTGATGGTGCGGCCAACCGCCATCAATATTGTTATTGGTTATCAGACACATTATATAATGAACACGTATACGTCAGCTTGTGAAGAAACTAAAATTATTTAGTAAAATAATACTATTTGGAACTCGATATATTAGCATGTAATCTGGAAGTTACACGGGTCCATAGAGGGTTAAATATTGCTAATGGAGAATTATTGTACCATTATTTTTACGAATTAACATAGATAAATACAGCTTGTAAATGGGCCACGATGCAAAAATAGTTGCGAAGCACTTGTGTAAAGCAACAGCGAGTACAACCTATAAGCATTGCTATTTCGCCTTATTGCCTCAGAGCGCGGAACACGAAGCCCGCGAAGTATCGCATAACTGTTCAACTCTAGACAAGAGAAGATTTAACGTGTACGGCTTCGGAAAACGGCGAAACGCCAATAATCATCGTGCGTTCTTGATTTGCCACTGCAACGCTCCAAACAATGGTAAATAAAAATACAATAAACTAGTGTACTTTGTTTCGCTTTCAACGCAAGCTTTATTATTCCAACAATGAATGTTTCCAACGCTTCGAGCAATGTAGATGGGTCAGACGAAGCAACAATACAACCACGAATACATTGGCTCGGATTTATACGAATTCAGCTCCACCGTGTGTCCCCTAGAAATATTTTTGTAACTCGTTCAAATTTTCCTTTCTCGAACTTACTATGTTTCTTAAATTTTTATTGTTGCGCTCATTATTATTAGAAGTAGTCATATTTTGTCACTTTATCTGAAAAGAATTTATGTTAAATAAAATGTGTTTAGTCATAAACTCAAAAAACTGAACACTTTTATAGTTTTAACGAATCTAAAAATTCGATCGTTTCTATTTCAAGTATGTCGGAGGTGTACAAAGTTATATCGTAGTTCAGGCAAATAGAAGGATTAAATTAAATAGGAGCTAACTGAACAAATGGTGGTGATTCTACATGAGGAAACGGTTTGAAATTACCAAATGAAAGTTTTTCGCAGGAAGCTTTGTTTTCGAGAAAAATGACTTTGTAAATTCTTCGAGTAAGCACGCGATTGAACACGACTTGGCTAGCATGTCTGTCCATTACTCGATAGTTCTACTCGGGTTGGTGTTTCTAAACATTGATGGTGATACGGTATTATCTGTTTCGACTAGTTCAAACTAGTTACAAGGTGGGGACATAGTCGAAACCAGATAATGTATTATTGTGATCATTGTTCGGGAAAAAGTAGTAATAACCAGTATTGGTCAGACGCATTAGCCAACTCTTATTCAGATTCGTATTTTAAAAATAGTTATTAACTGTTGAATTGTGTACATTTTTTAGACCATGAGTGTTCATTCTTCACTATCCACTTTCAATTCGAGAAACTTTATCTAACATCTAACGTATACGGATACTTTGTTAACACATTCGCGACCGCTGACGTGAATTCACGTCACTTCAAATTCTCAGAACAAATTATGAAAATCTTTTTATTTGATACACTACATATTTCCAACATTGATACTTCAAAATAAATTTTGTAATTTTTATCTTCGATCTAACGATACAAATTTGCGATGTCCAATTTCAGAATTTTATTATTTTTGTCAGTACTCGGTATCAGAAACGTAAAATATCTGCCGGTCGCGAATGTGTTAAGCAATAACATGTATTCTTACCGGAGTGATAATTTAGAGTCTCGTAAATGTCTTCCAGTAAGTTATAGTTCTCTTCCGCATCGATATTATACAGGAGTTTCTCGCTGAAACATCAACAAAAACAATGCACGATTAAAACATTTGTAAGTATTATCATTGAATTGTTTTGATGGTTATTTGATGATAATTCCAACGTGTAACAAGGAACAGTTTAACCACGAAGGGCGCATAAATGAATTGTTATGAAGATTACGAACGAGACGCGTCCTTTTCGATTTCGATGAAATTCAATTAGCCCAGATATCGGCGAGCTCGTTACCCAACGTCGCATTTAGCGACCGTCTAATTCGCCGCGTCGCTCGTTCAGGGGATTGAAATTTCCCGTCGACAATATTTTACAACGGAGACACGAGCTGCAAAGTCGACGGAATGAAAACGGAGATGGAAGCCATCGTCTCCACTGGTCGATGTTATTACGCTTACATTCTTCATCGATAATATTTCAAAGGGTACGCGAAAATATGAACGGCACGGAGCCAGAGACAGAACGATGGACGATCTGGTCAGATGATTGCAGGTAGATTACTGTGTTGTATCATAATTATTTGCCGTTCCTTTTTAATTTCCAAGAGGAACTGTACTGTTATTTCTTATAATTACATTTTATATTTTTGCTCATGGTATCATTTTTCATTCTTTTCTGTATTATCTTTTTCGTGTGTTCATAATAGGGATAATACAGATTACATACATGAAAAATATGAATTTTTTTAAATTGGTATTCCGAATGGAGTTATTGGTTTTTTAATTAGGAATAAATCTACAAGCTAAGTGGAATCTTCTCTTCGTTAATATTTAAGAGATAAGTTTGAAACACTGTGAATAGCACCGCAGATTCAGTCACTCGCTAATTAAAATAAGTATTAATTAACCCAAAAGCGTATAAATAAACACAAAGTAACGTTCTCAAGGATAAAATAAAATAAACCCAATGGAGGGTGAATTTGTTTGTTATTTAATTTCGTGAATTATTTTTGTTATTGAATTCGATGTTTGAATGGAAATAAAAGACGGTGAAGTAATTGTAACAGAACTGAATATTTTCTAGGGTAACACGCTGCGCGCAATGGACGTTATACGATGCAGGAGTACTTACAGCGACCTCGCGAATGAAAGCTGCTCCTCTCCTTTGCTCAAAAGGGCCCCCAGAGCCACGGAAACCACCTCGTTCTGTAATATAAACGAAAGCAAGGGGTGTATACGTCGGTGTGGAAGAAGCTACCTTAGGTGGGTTAATTCACACTGGACCAGTACGTATATACATTGTGGGGGAGTTGTATTTGGAAATTAAAATGACTCTTCCGAATAAGAAAGGCGGACGAGCGTTTATATGATAGGTCACATAAAAGATGCAGAATATTTTTATCTTGAACAAAATTTCGAATTAGAAGTAAGATATGAACTTTCAATAGATTAACTTTGAATGACAAGGGTATTATGATAAGATTGTCGATTTTTATCTTTAAAATATATTTTTTGGATGCTATTTTTCATTATTAAATAATGGAGCCAAAATTAAATTTCACGTGATAATTCGTTTTCGAAGACCCACGATACTGGCGATAACTCACTTTACCCCTCGACAAACCGCACCACCGTCATAAATTACATTTCTAGCAATTTACATTCACTGGGAATAAAGAAACTTGCTGCAGCGGACATCGTCGCGAAGTTTACGGAGGCACTACGCGAAGCAGATTTTTCGAAATGTATGCATAAACTCCTCCCGTCGGCGTCGGCGTGGAGCGTGAAGCGTGAAACATAAAGAATGCGCCTCCAAATTCTTCTATGGAATTTGCGCATAATCTGAACGTGTCTCTTGAAACTACATCGCGAGGAAAACTTCTTTTCGTCTTTTTTCTTAAGAAAATGTGTTGGACGTTGTTAAATAACTTTTGCGGAACCAGTAGTAACGTAACTAGAGTTTGGTCGAATTTTCACTCAAATCCAGTCACTTTTCGCATTTTGTCTTTCGATATCGGATTCGCCATTTTAAATTTCCAAATTATTAGTTCAAATTTATGATTAGTGCCCTTAAAAAGGTCTGAGTACCAAGTTTCATCGAAATCCAGTCACGTAACACATTTTATCCCGTTATATTAGATTCGCCATTCTGAATTTCTAAATTCTTAGTTCAGATTTAGAATCAGCGACTCCAGAAACTCCTGTATACGAAGTTTCATCAAAGTCGTGCGAAAGGAAAAATATGTAGATACATTTGTATCTTTCCTAAAGAACTTTCCTGTCAGGAAATACTACAATGTCTACCGTTATTTGTCGGAATTTAGAGAGGTATTCCTCCCAGGAAATACTACAATTTTTACTACTATTTCTCGGAATTGCGTATGCAATTCAAGGATGGCTGTAGGCCGCTGCAGCTGTCAGTCGTTTATAATTGTCTATAAAATAGGAAACTTCGAAGTGTTATAACTCAGCGTAGACTCATTCGATATGATTTTAACAAAATTCAAATTGAAGTGCGGAATTTCTTTTACTTAATACATGCGTATTATCATTGTTAAATACTCTTAAACAATTGTTTATTTATAAAGCTGTATATGACTTCAAAGTGTCGTAACTCGGAATGGAATCGTCCGATTTGATTCTAACAAATTCAAATTAAAGAGCAGAATTTCTACTACCTAATAGATGCGTATTATCATTATTAGATATTCTCAAACAATTGTTTTTTTCATATTACATCTTCATAAAAGTGTCGAATATACGATAATTTTAAATATAGCAAAATTTGATATTTGAGCAAAGCATAGGACTTGTGGCTGTTCAATTTTTAAGAGATGGGTAAATATAACTGTGGTGGTTGAAACGCGAATTTAATTAACTCGAATTGCTCCATTGTTCGTTGAAGTAGGTGATTTCCATTTTGGCTTTAAACAGCTGAGAACTACTTTTGCCTTTATGAACGGAACGTTTGCCGGCATCACCACCTACTTCGCCAAACAATAGAGCAATTTGCGTTAATTATCATCGTTCGTCTAAAGAGGACTCAAAACAAAGAGTCGAAACGTAAATTCATGCGGTATTTTATATATATCACCGTTCTATTACCTGAACACTAGACACTACATCTACACACCTGAAATTATTTTTACATTTTTCCAATCACCGTTGTCCTTCTTTTTTATTATATATGTGCACAAATTTAATTAATTCCATAATATGTATTCCAAAGGCTAACCTTCCTTGTGATCAGAAACGTTCAATTCTATAATAAATCAAACAAGCGTGATGCACATGATGATGAAATGCATGAAATGTAATGATTCCCAAATTAATAAATGCAATGTATGCAATGAATGCAATAAAATCAAACAAATGTAAATGGCGAAAGTTATAACGCTGGCCAACATCCTCTAAGCTATTTTCGAGAACAGGCGTTTTTTGGTGTCGTGCAGTAAACCTGATGGACTCTCCGGAGGCTTAACAATTTGATAGAAGCGGCTTGTACCCAATCCGGCTTTTAATCGTAAATTATAACCGCGCGCTTCGCAGGGAGAATTTATCGTTCCACTTGGTGCTCAGCTATGGGCAACTATTCTCGAGGGAATTCCTATCCGAAGCGGTTATGTGGGACATTACTTTGCCTACGCGACCTTCGGTGCTCGCCGGGGTTAAATGTGGAATCATTTTCTGACCAGTTTCTCGCGTCGAGTCAGATTGAATTACGATCTGCATTATCCGTCCACGACTACGCGGAGGAATTCTGCTCCTAATTTCCCCCTGACTTCTCATCCGTTAACAATCAGGTCGTAAACCACGGTCTCGTTAGACGAACCGAAAGCCCTCTGATCAACTAAATCTTGTTCGTTACTATTTACGATGTCTTCATCGAGGTGTCATCCCTTTGCGAAGAAAATCGTTAACCTTGGAGTTGACTAGCTCTTTAGAATATGCATGATCTTAGATTTCCTATCACAGATTCAGTTACAAAGGTGTGGAATGATAGTTCATTTACATTGGATTTGAATGACCAAAGACCTCTTCAGAAAACAGTCTTCATCGTTATCTCTTCTTTTTCTTATTATAACAAGTGAACTATTCTACTTTCACGATCGCACTCGCAATTTAAATTAAAACAGACTACTGTTTATTACTCACTATTCTATATAAAATTTGACCCAGCTCTATGGAACGATCCTCCGATTTCGCAGAATCTTAAACGCAAGATACTCCGTTCCTGAGCTACCGTTTCGAGGGGCGGAGGAATGAATCGTGTCGAAGAAAAGGCGGTAAAGTGAAAATACGCGATCGTGCAAGGCGCCCTGACATTCTGCGAGGGTGGATCGATCGCTTTCCTTTTGTGCCGCGCTCGAAGCAATTGGATAGAATAGTACGAGTTCCTCTGGTTCGAGGACGAAGGACGAGGCACTGGAAGAAATATTCACGATACTATCGATAATATAATCTTCATTGTCGATAGGGAACGATAACTTTTGTTTGACTTTCGAGAAGCTACCGAGTTCCCCCGACAGTCTTGTGCCCGAGGGGAACGCGATTGAGGGACTATTTGCTCTGGCATCGAACTGATTAAATTTCTTTATCACGGTGGAACTTTGAAAAGCAGGGCAAACATCTGAGGAATAAACCAAGTGAGCGAAAATTTTATTTTCCGCTACCATTGGTTTTGGCCTGACGTAATACGGACACGAATTACGTTTTTCTTATAGAAATCGCTGAAATTTTGGTCAACGTGGGATAATTTATAAATTCTTGCGGAAAATCGTAGGTGAATACTCCAAGAACAAAGGGAAAAAAATATAGAGAAGGGAGTCAAGAAATTTCCTATTAAAATTGTATAGGTTCGCAGAGTGAATTTAATTTCTTTCTACGAGTAAATTGTGATTCTGTCGGTGGCTTTAGAAATTTTATTAAAAAAGTATATGGACTTCATTGTTCAATTGTTGTGTTCATTTTTCATTCTTTTTGGCATGGCGAGGCAATCCAGTTTCGAGAGGAAATATTTCTTCGAAGGCGAGGGCCTCTTCATGATACAGAATTTGTTGGCCTGCAAACTGGGCGGGCCGAAGGTCTTCAAGACCTCCTCAGACGACATTTTAGTACCTACGAAGCGTCGTAAACTGGGACCCTCGTTCAGCCAAATATCGCGTACGTCGAGGTCGGATAAGGTTACTTTAGGGGTCTGTATATTTCGAAGAAAAACGAAATTGATTGTTTATTAAAATATTTACGATACTTGTAGTGTCTGTGCTCGTTTCTCCTTTGCACATTTCATTTATAAATAACGTCGTACGTTGCAATAAACGTGTCAGTGGTGTGCAAAGAGTTAAATTACGTCGAAGGCAGCAGTCTAGATTAAGATCGTCTAACATCGAGATTAGATCTTCCAATAGAATTTGCGATTACAAAGACTCCAATAAGCGAAAAATGGCAAGCTATCGCGCGTTGACAAAGGATAACCCCGCCATTGTTGGGAGGAACACCTTCTTCCGCGTTTTGAATTTTATACCTCGCAAGCGATATCCCATTTGCTTGTCCATCAGCCGCAATATATGGGACAGTTATCAAATTTATTATATTCTATGTTCACCGTCATCTCTTACAATAACGCGAACAACGTGACAGTTTTTCTATGCTGTCCATATCGTGTGATTGATGCGGGCCATTTGTATCACTGTGCTGCGTACCGTTTCAGCGCCCAGCGTTTCGGGAACCGATCCAAAAGTTTCCGCAAATATCAGCTGCAACGATGCGCGTTATTAATTGCTCGATGCCAAACGGCTTATAATTAGTTGAGCAGTTAGAACGCCGTGAGATTCAATCGATACGAATTTAGAGACCGTTAGTTTAATCGGTGACTTCGAGTTCAGTGATATTACGGTCGTTAACTCTCGATAAGTCTCTGACGGTTATAACCCATTGGATGAATTTTATCATAACTCTCTAACTTGATTAAAAAGCTCAGTAATAGAAATGTTCTTTTTTTGGAGAATTTTGAAACTAGTCTCTTGTTTCGTATTACTCGAAAGCATTGTCTATCAGTCAGGATATGCCATTGCGAAGCCAGCTACTTAAAAATTACTCGAGTTCCATGGGAATGTAGGATTAGTCTGACATAGCACGTTAAATCGAATTTGGCTGACACAAGGATTGCTGGAGAGCATAGTGTCTGCATACTCGTGTTCCAATTGTAGCCAAAATCGATAGAGGCTCCTTTAGAATTATAGTGGAAGGTCGAACAGACCATTTGTGAAAAACATGCGTCTTCGTGAAACGGTGTGTGTACCATTTGTCTGCCATGCTACGATAAAAGCAGGATAAAATATTTAAAATCTTAATAATTCCTTCTTAGTAATTAATATCGACTTTTCATATAACTTAGGCAATGTGCGCTTACACGTTAGTTTCTTTTTAGTGGTGTAATATAAATTTTGCATTACGCTGCATGCAAACTCGGTCATTCGAGGAACCGCAACAACCGTAATTACAAAAAACGTTGCAAACGGCTTAGAAAGGATAATTTTATCAACAGGAAGAATGTAATTCACCTTTTCCAGGCGCAACGCTTTAATTTAATCTAGTGGATATGGCTTGTAAAGAATGTTGAATTGAAAAAGCTGATCCTAGGGAGATACCAAATGATCGCGGAGGCCAATACAATTTCACAGAGAAATATCAGTAATTGGAGGAGTCAAGGCCATTTAGAAGCGAACTTCATTTCTTTAAACGAGGTGATAAAATTTTATCTCGTAGAAGCTAACATTCTAGTCGCTAAGGCGAAGGTCGAAACTTTGACTATCTACTGTGAAGAATAATTATGTGAGATATACTTCGAAGATCGCTTTTCTTTGAGCACATGATCATGAACGACTATGCCTCATAACCCATTGATCTTGCCTTACGAGCACTCGTTATTCTATATTCTACCTGAAAAGGTCGATACAGAACATGTCGTTTTATCTTATCTTTTGAAAACTCCTTTCAGCTTTCTTGATCTACGGCTATAGTGCATGTTGTGATCTAATATTAATATTAAAAAAGCAGTATTAACCCACATACTTGTAAATTCCTTGCAATTGGTTCTTTCTCGGAACATGTATTAGAGTATGGACTGAAAATACGAAAGTTTCGTAGAAGTGTATTAAAGTTCCAGGAAAGCAGTCATTTTGAAAATATTTTTACTTTCACGTAACTGCTCTAGCAGCATGCTGTAATATTTTATATTCCATTTCCTCTGATAACAAGCTGTGCGTTTGAAAGGAATGTATTGCTTAGAATATTTTGTAATGCTGATGGAATGGATAAGTATCGTATACGATCTCCAGGGTCGAGTTTTCCATGTTTGCTGACTTCATCGATTTCCATGCTTGACTTGAGCATGATTCCTAAACTCACCATCGTTAAACGTACATCGTTTTATCGGGAAGAAATCAATTTCGCAGTTGCTTAATGGAGAAGCTTTTCACCTCGACGCGAAATGCAATTATAACTTGTGTCAATAAATACCGTCAGAAGGTGTCGACACGTAATAACATATTTACAATGACGTAAAAGCTTTGAACATTGACACGTTAGAACGTCGATTTACTAGATATCTCCAGAAAACTGATCCTTTATGGTGGCTGGTGCTATAGAAATTATCCACCATAATTATATGATTTTTTAACGTGCAAGAGACATATAAGAATGTCCTATATATCTTAGTTTAAAGTCTTGGACTAGCGAGAACCGTCGAAAATCGCAAATGATTTGATTCATCGCGTGACTTTCCCAAATTCATGGACAACGTGCAACGCGTTCGAAATGTCCAAACGAGCAGACCAATTGGATTGCTCGTCGTCACCGTTAAAAAATACGTCGACAGCATCATCTCGAATTCCGGAAATGTGTCGAACGGTGACGCGAAACTAATTGTCGTTGCACGAATGACGCGAAGACAGTCGCACACTTTACCCGTCGCGGCACGACGTGTAAATTAACAGGGACTCCGTTCCGTTCCACTCGTCGAATTGGATGGACGGGCTCGAAACTTCGTTACTTAGTCGCATTGGTAGAAATCAAGTTTTCCGCGAGCGTGCACTTACGGGATCGTATTTTCGACGCGTTGCACATGGATAACTAATTTTTGGACGAGCTAACGATTTCTCATGGCGAGCTAATGGATTGTTAGTCGCTCCTTGTAAGCTTACAACTGACGATTAAAGGGTTAATGACTTGTATAAATTGAACTTGTATATTTTTAAATATCTTCCAAAATAATTCTTGGTTCTTTTATAGTTTGTTGTACTTTTATCATTGCGAAATCTTTGTAGCATTGTGCAATGTTTCAATTGTGCAATTTCATGTAATGAAATATTTATTTGAATACATCGAACCTATTATTTAATTTAGACAAACTTCTTTAATAGACATAGAGGGTACGAATACTTATGAGACCGACTCTGGGTACCATTTTGTTCCACAACCTTTTCACCTTTTAAGGGATGTATACATGTTATTTGTTTTCAACCGTTCCGATATATTCAGACCTGCACCATCTACCAAAAATCGACATAGACTTTCCAAAGACCCCAATTTAAAGAAGTTTTATTTCTAAATAAAAATTACACAACATATCAAGTTGAGATGAGAAAACCATCGACCGGAACGTGGAAATACATTAATCAATTCTGAAGAATTAATCGATTGACGTCTAACTCTGCCGAATCGGTGAGCTCACGTTCACCGCGCTAAACGGCATTATGGTCGAGGGTTGGGGAAGCCACTGGATTCCAGTTCTTATCGATGCCGCCTGCGCCACGTAATTCAATGTGGATGGATGTATCGGATTTATTTACCGAGTACATGCGTCTCGCTTGAATAGTAAAATATGGAATGCATGCAGTTTATATTGCTCGAGGCCTCCGGATAGAAGTCGTTCGCTTCTGGAAAAGCGTTCCAATATTTCATCTGCATTACAAGTAACTTTATTTCGAGCTTTACGATGGAGCTCGGATTTTAATAAAACTGTTGAAAAATCTTAATACGAAAACAATGTGTGACATGTGATCTGTGGCTACTTTCGAATTGAAAAATTCTTTTAAATATTCCTCACGTGAAATTTATTTGAAGAATCTTCACCATTAACCTGTCTCGATTTAAGGGAGTATCCTAAATTAGGAGGCCTAAAAAAAGCGTTTTTTTGGGAATTTTTTTAGGATGGAAAAAAATAATTAAATCTATCGAACTTCTTAAAATATTTTCATATATATAGTTGAATAGTCTGTACAAGTTTTTTCATCAAGAAATATTGAAATTGAGCCCCTTAAGGTCAGCATAAAGGCCAACATCGCGACGGATACGTTGATCTATTCCCAAAGGGTCAAGTTAATATTTTCCAGAACGAAACCTTCGCTTTCGCCTGTGCCCCTTGCCCTGAACAGGTGTCGTATACTAACACAGATAGGGTAAATATTTGTACAGTTGCTCCAAGACAGATTTTCCTACACGCAAGAAGAAACTATCGGACGTCGCGTCTCGTTGGCCCGAGCAAACGTGTAATCCAAACATCGCCTGAGCAAAAATTGTCGTTCAAAGGGTAGGTTAATTTTCACACGTCTGCTAGAAGGAGTATCAGCGATGAAAGAACAACCTAGCAACAATTGTTCATGGTAGAAGCATTGTACTACATAGACACTGTTGTTTGCAAGAACTCAACTGAAGCGAAGATTCGTTTTTGAAACTAGAGAGGGTTATGTGACACAGAGTGGCACTTTCTTGGAACACGAATGCACACGAATGGCCGATTTTATCGTTTTGTCTGGGATTCACGAAAGCAACAGGGATATGCATACTGTAATTTTTCACTATAGCCATTCTACGAAAATAACGTCGCGGATTATGGCGCTGGGGCTGAAGAAACCTTTGTAATGGTCAGGTTTGGAAACTGAATCGCTGTGAAAGCAGTGAAACTCAATCGAAATCAGGTCGAGATGATAGAATTACGATGAAAAGGGATCCCTTGCTCGTACGTCGGATAATACATATTTATTCGACCGTTGATTCTTTTCTCCTTTTCCCCTTTCAGTCGAGCACAGAATGGAAGGTACGTCGTAAAGCTTGCACTACTCCTAAGTACATATCACGCTGGTTAGGTAACAAATTCCCTTGGATTTATTTAACAGGGTGCTAAGTCATCTTTGTTTCATGCTCCTGATGGAAACCACGGGAGTAAATAAATAAATGTTATCGCGGATACAATGCATAAAATTTCGTTTAATATAAATAATAATTTAAAAAGAACAAAAGGTATTTGTTCAGGAAAAGTTTTGCACCTTTTTCACGTTCCTCTACTTCTCCAGGCATTTTTTTAATACTTGTTTTAAACCGTATTCTATATACTTTCTGAAAAGAATTCAAAGAGGTTACGCTGCGAACCAGAAAATCGTCGAACTTTGCCCTTTCACTACGTCTGCTCTGTTATGTTTTCATGTAGCGAAACAAATACAATAAAGAATAAGCAAGGAAAGATTGGAACCGCTAATGTTAATTAGTTTGTAACGTTACTGTTAACCGCGCGTGGATTATAAATGAATCTATGTCGTTCGGAAGATGCCTTCGAGCCATTGCACATTGTGGCGGAAATATCGAACGGGCGATAACTGGAAACAGGATTTTAATATGCAAATCAAAGGGCTGAAAACGGATAGCGTTATAGCACAATGGGAATCAGTGTTTAACGCAAGCGTCATTTATTATGTTTCTTGAATGCGTTCCGTTCTCTCCCGTTATTATCTTCGACGAGTTCAATTCCACAACGCCGATAAATAACGACCTTTAAATCAAATCCGATCCGTTCGTTATAAACTGATATTGAAATATATTGAAATCAGCGAATGCCAGTTAATTAATCGTTGCGTTGCGACTGCGCGCTGTGATCGCTGAGAACGTTTTCCCAGAAATTGTAATGGCGTCACATCCCGTATTACAAAGGGAAACAAACCTGCAAATGATTGGTAACTATTTACTATTGTTTCTCATGTTTGTAGCGTTTTGAAATTCTATTATATATATATATATATTTTTTTTTTTTTTACTTTAATAGGACTGTTTTTATGACTTGTCACTCAAACCGAGACTTTTCCGCTGATAATTCGAAACGTTCCATCTTAAAAACTAATACAAATCGAGTAAATACATTGAGGGTCAATGAATTCAACTTGAAAAAGTTGAATCACTATCGCATGATCACCAAAAAAATATATAGTTCCATTCAAAAAACGAAACATCACCATCATATCTTTTAAATTAATAATATAAAAAAAGATTTGTTTACGTCACAATATAGAGCCCATTGTATTTTGTAATTTACATGTAAACAACTTTTTCGTATCATCAATAATTATTGAAACAGCATCTGTCACACTTTAGAATGGACATGTAGTAACAAGCTTTTTATAATAGCTTCTGTAACATAATAATTACGAGAGACTAAGTTGTTTCGTTCTGCAACATGCTCGATCGATCGCACTCTTTCTCGTTGCATAGATATTTCATTTCCAACATGGAAAATTATATTACAAGGTTGTAAAGCTTGACTAAATAAACGGTTTAAACTAGAAATCAGAGGACATTGTGAACTTTTCTTGTTAATTCTGTTAAAACTTGAAGTGGTGGGCGAAAGTTTCAAGACTGGTGTATTTCGAGCTTTGCTTGAGAGAAAACAACGATGATTTACGAACAACGTAGCATTAAAGTACAATGAGGTGAATTGGAAAATCATGAACCAAAATTCGAGTTTCTTCATAAATTCAAATTTTAATGGCGTGGTGTACTAGTATTACAAGGTCTTAGCAAGCAGTTAAACGTTTTTGACAAATTGAAAATGATTCTGTTTGTATATTTTAAACTTGTTTGCTCCCGTTCGTCTTCCAATCTCGTTTTATATTCTCCTTTCGAATGTATTAGTGTCATCCGTATCCTGCGATTCAAATTATTCCATAAATTTTCGATGGGACTCAAGTCTGGTTACTTTGAAGGCGGGAGAAATATTTTCTGTCAATGATAAAGGAAATGGTCTTGCACGATCTGCAAATATAGAACACATTCATGAATACATAAAGAAATGACAAATTTATACATTTCCTGAAGTTTCTATTTGAAACAATGTATTAAATTCAATTTGTATATTCCGTATTAAGTGGGTTCATCATAATTGATGGATTTAACATAGCATTTCCAAACAATAACCTAACTTCATGTAAACATATGTTCTACCTGACCCTGTGCTCAAGTTACGTAGACTTGTGTTTATGTAACCCGAATCTGCTTGTCTTCGCAAAAGGTGCTCAAAATGACCACCTGACATTTCTGTGCAAGCATATAAACGTCTTATCATCGAATCTCCTGTCCCTGCGACACACCCAGATGTTAATCGGATTCGCAGGAAAGCTTGTTCAATTCTACGATGGAGTATTTCAATATTATCATGGGACGTTCTGTAGACAATGGATTTCAGGTGACTTCGCGAGCTCTCAACGCGCATATGTATTCTGTCCAGAGATAATGTTAACAGAACAGTCAACATTGTTGTATCGATCGTTACGTGTAAGCAGACGCAGACAACATTCGTATCCCAATAAACATTTTAATGAAGCAGTACACAATGAGCAAAGAACAATTCAATTGTTTGATATAAAACAAGCCATGAATGCATGCAATATTAACATTTGGCGTGCGGGCACACTTCTCCACGGACTCACGCGTGCAGCGGGCGTTTTTTCGTAAACGTCGCGGGAGTTTGGCCATTCAGTAAAATCACAATAAATCGAAAACTACTTCGTTTTTCTAAACGAAACTCTTTTACCTTATATATAAACATAAATACTCTATGATTATTTTGAAAAAACGACATTTTTACGAAATCACGAAAATTGACGATTTTTAATGTTTTACTATGTGCAACAACAACAAATACAAATAGCACTGATAAGATTTTAATAACTCTTCACAGTATGGGACCGCTCAAAACATTTTCCTTTGTGAGGCGAAACACTGCATACGTTACATACATATAAAACATTTTTCACTCTGTTTTTTTTTTTGATTATATAGTACGTATATAAAGTTTGTTGCTTTTATATTGACCATGGAATGAAACAGAATGTTTTTTTTAACGCCCAGTAACGTTGGGAAAATAGAAAATGTCTGATTATTGCTCTGGATCCGTCGACTGCATGTGCAAGTCATCTCGAGTTTAAATCAAATATTTGGTCCTGCTTCAGATGAATATACGAATGCAGGCTAGTGGAAATTTCCTGGATCTGATTATGCTCTTTTATTAACGTTGGTTCATCCTCTGGAAGTCATACATTCGTGTTAAAAAGTGTCCTACATTTCTCCTCCACCAAAAATGACTATTAAATGATTATATCTGTACAAAACAATTTAGAAAATTGTATACACCACCGTATCATAAAATTAACAGTTAGGTGACCCAGTTACCGGAGTTTTCCTGTATTCGACAACAATTTACGGAGGCAGCCATGAGTATCTTACATGGAACAGCCGTGAAGTGTTCCAACCCGTTTTCGGTTAAACTTTGCGAACTTGCAGAACGTTAGGGAATAAGGGATACGTATTCTTTCAGCTGCGATATCTCAAGTACACGAGAGGTCGAACTACCACCCTAAATTTTCCTCCTCCCTGATATCTTGGGTATGAAAGTTTGAAACATAGTTTCACTCTTCCGATACTATCTCGGGAATTGTTCAAGATACGAGGAATTTGCTAAACAATTTTCCTGGGAAACAACATGGTGTCATTAATAAAAAGAACATAAGTAAGAAAATCAGAGAACCACTTTCATTAGTTCTCGTAAATGTTACATATGTTTTCGGTAATTCTCGTAAATGTTACATATTTGATTAGATTATACTAATGACGATAGGAATGTTTTGAAACTTTTTTACTCGTTTTTATTTCTACCAGTGCGCCATATTCCTTTCTGTCAAAAACCATAAAAGTCTCTTTAGCAAAGTTCCTTGCATCCCTAACAGTTTTAAGATAGCAACCGAGAAGTGAAACTTCGTAGGGTAGTTTCACCCCTTAAACTTGAGTTATCACTGCCGAAAAACGTCTTCGTTATTTTTAGCTGGTCTGCAAACTTGCAAAGTTTCTTCAAAATCGGTTTCGAACTTTGTGGCTTTTCTTTGTTACCATAAGGTTGGGCGAACCGACAGAAATCATTTTCAAGGAAGACTTCCGGTTGTTTAACACCCGTTTCGTTTAGTTGACGACGTTATCCTTTAGAAAAATCAGTGTCTTCGTTGATGCTGAGTAAATGAAATAAAATCTACGAGGGTTGACCCGAATTTTTGAATAGGACGATTAATATATATTATCGCCTTTCTCTACTTTCTATGACCTTCAATGACCTTGTGTAATAGGTCGTTGAACTTTTAAGATCCTCTATCACGATACGGAAGTAAAAACATACCGATCCATTTAAAAAAATGAAGGTGACCGTCAAGTATCCGAAGTATCTCCATCTGCAAGAAACTATTATCGGCACCGGATGGCCCTCTTCGTAAT
Organism: Hylaeus anthracinus; assembly: GCF_026225885.1. Lineage (NCBI taxonomy): Eukaryota > Metazoa > Arthropoda > Insecta > Hymenoptera > Colletidae > Hylaeus > Hylaeus anthracinus. The sequence continues at coordinate 5,945,163 of NW_026533254.1, forward strand.
GTGTTATTTTATTTCAGCAAATACTTCTGTAAAACTTATAATTTCGAGGATATCTGAGATGCTAATAGTTATTGACCCACCCTGTATACAAACAAATACAAACCAAAATTGGATAATTTCCTGTTTTTTCCATTCTAGATTTATTTGTTCGAAACAGGTTTCCAATGTTACCGATTATGACAGCTTTTCTCTAATCTGGAAATGTGTGGGGTCATAGGTGGGCTTGAGAATCGATAGTTCCATTGTTAACACATTTGGCCAGGAATGTTGTGCCTTTGTAGTAGCCGTAACCCGCAATGGCGAATCGATCACGAGGTGGTTTCCACAGGTTCGCGGTGGGGCCACAATAGTCGCTCCGGCATCCTGTTCGAAACGCATCACGACCCCGCGATTATTCCGAGACGCGGAAGCACCGTAAAAGCCGTGTATCGATCGAGACTATCGTGTGTTTTCCATTTACACCTAGTCAGACGTTGGCAGCGCGGTGAAACCGCGTGCACATGTAGCCTCAGATGATTTCGGTCCTCGTTTTCCTGTCTCTTTGTAGTGCTCGAGAAACCTATCTCCATTGGTGAACACTTTGGCACAGAATTTCCTCACGTATTAATTTAATTAATCGATTTCAAATTTGTCGTACATGTGTTTGTGTGTACGTAGTTTAAATATTCGTGCAAATTGTTTTCAGTGCCAATGATGTACAGCATCTTAATTTTACGAAATTAACCCTGCTCCCCAATTAAGAAAGATATAATCTTTGAATTTTAATAGCATTTTAAATTCTAATAACTCCATGAATTGGAAATTTTCTTAATTTAGTACCGTTACGTATAAATTAATTTTAATTTCAAGCAACAAGTGGTTACAAGAATAATATTACGAAACAATGTTTTAATTACCATCTCTGTTAGGGTATCCAAAGCCTGCAACATCCACCTATTACCAGCTATAGACTTTCGTGAATCACTCTTGGCTTTAAGGACCAATTCACGCTATACTTCTTTAAATATAATGAATTTAAAAATTCCTTGAATTTAAATCTCATCTTTATAAATTCCGGCGTAAATTTAGTTCAATTTTAAGCAACAAGTGGTTACAAGCATGTCATTACAAAGCAATTTTGTTTAATTTTCATTCTCATCAGGTATAATGCCGAAATCCTGCGGCAACCGACTGTGCGACCAACCACAGACTTCGAATTTTAGGTCACGTGCCAGGAGCCGCCATCTGCGAAAGTGTTAAACCGCCCTTATCGAAATAAGATCGCCGTTTTCGACGATCGGTAGTTTCAGCGAGTACTTCCCAGTCGAAACGGTAACAGCGGAATTGGTATTCGCTTAGAATCTTCGCGTGAAATCGCTACGAGTTTATTTCCACCTAGAAGAAATCGGGACAATCGTCTTCGATAAAGAAGCGACGCCATTGAATTCGCCCCGTGATTAGTAGTTGATCGAATCCGCCTTGAGCCGATGGAGCATTGTTCTTTTATGGGTATCAAATGAATTGTAAAATTCAATTTATCTCGGTTCGAATAATAGGAGATTCTCGTCCATGGTCAACCCGATCCACCTTCGGCGGTTATCTCGTTAATAGTCGGCTCTCATGCCGTCGTTCTATTTATTCGTTCTTCGCTTATTAATTGCACGAGAGCTCGTTTTTCCACTAATCCGCTCAGCAAGTTGCGCGCGCCGTTTCGTATCGTCTACAATGGAAAGATAAATGAAAATGTTGATTTTCGGCAAAATGCAATCCGCTCTTTCTCCTCGGAAAGGTTTGATTTTTCAACAATCCGACTGACATGACAATATCAGTATTTTAATATTTGTTTCTATTTCTTAATTACCTATTTCAGGACTTGGCATTCATTGTAACTACACAAAACCTGAAGGCTTGTTATTTCGCCTATAACGAAGCTGATTTCATTTTGATCTAGGAATTACAAGCGTGTAACCGTTTCAAGATGAAGCGCTGAAGACGCGAAGAACCGTGTTTCTGGGGAACAATGTAAGAATGCTGTAAATTAAATGTTTCTCGGCAAACCTCTTGGGCTTTCCCGTTTGCTTTGGTCTCAAGTTTATATTCATAGGGCAAACACGCGGGAATAACGAGAGTTAGCAATGGACGTTTCGAACTGACTTTGAGTAAAGGAAACGAGGGAAGCAAAGAGAACGAACTTCTGTTATGAATTAGCTCACGTTTGCATTCCGTTGGTCTATCAAGCAATGCTGTGTGAACTTTACAGTCGCTTAATAATACATCTAGGGATTTAATCCTTATATTCGTTGGAAGAAAATGAATAGATTCATAAACTCAATTCGGTATCAAGAAACATACACATGGTAGCGCTTAGCCAGTGTTAACAAGGACAAAAGTAAACTGTTTACAGTATAGAAATACTATAGAGTATAGTAAAGGAAATATGTATCCCTTTATATGCGATAAAAACTGTATTTCCAGTATTTTGAATACTTGTACTTAAAAACATAGTAGTTAACTTAATTCTAAATTAAGTCATGATACTTTCAACTTCTCCAACCAATTAAGATATTCGGGTCGTGGACAGATATTTCCCTCTCTGGTCTAATATTCTCGGCTACTTAGAGAACTCGAAATTCCAGGCAAAAAGAGAAGCAAACGTAGAAGCACAAGGGCAATCCCAGTTCTGGAAGTCGTAGAGAGAAAAAGAATCGATCCATCAGGTTGCTGCTTCAGGATTGGAACTGGGATCTTTCCTTTGCTGAGCTATCTTAATTAATTACGCTATCTAGGTCGTCCTCGGATTCTTTCTAAACGATGTGTCTTTCCTACATCGTGTGTCCAAGAAACATCTAACACCTTTTCCGAATTATATCGTAAATACTTTTCAATTGAAGCAGAGCTTCGCGAGGGCTATTCAATTGTGAAATTAGTCGTATCGGGGAAGCTGTTAACTCTTTGACTGCGGGATGATTTTTGCTGGCAATTCTAAGAGGCGTAGAGGTGTGAATTTAAAACAAAATATTACCTTATAGGGAACAATAGGACGAAAGTTTTTTATATTTACACTTTATTCATAGAACGTTTAATTTCAAAGATAAAAATTGAAAACTTAGAAGATCTTTTCATGAAATTCAATTTTTCCAACGAACTTCTAGGTTTCCACTCTTTATTTTCAAAACTAAGCATCCTATAAATAAACTGTACATATGAAAAAGTTTCGTCTCATCATCACCTATACGCTGATATTTTCTAAATATTGATATAACGAATATAAACATTTCTCTGAGCCCATTTCACGAAGGCGCATATATACGTCCTTCGCAGTTAACGGGTTAAGGAACTGCTAAAAGGTCGTCAGTGCTGCTCATAGCGATATTCAATCAGGCATGTGTATGGTCAATTGTCCATTCCAACAGAGAGGGGCCGTAATGTACCCTTAAGGGACAGTACCACCTGCGGTCTATATCTATTAGCATTTCGTGACTGATTCTATCGATAGCACTAATATTATTTCATATTTACAGTTTATTTATAGGATGCTTAGTTTTGAAAATAAACAGTGGAAACCTAGAAGTTCGTTGGAACGATCAGTTGGCACTTGAGTTAATCTGTGGTGTTAACTTACATAAGAACGCACTCAGAAAGTAATACTTGATACCAAAGAAGGACAATATTCTCATCTGGATAGAAACTTTGAATAAATCACATCTAGTTTCATTCATTGACCTACGGAAATAAGGAATAAGTATTTATATTCCTTTGTGTACAATGTTCAGGCAAACTTTGATTGGAATTTATAATTTACAGGAGAATAGGGATCGATTAATTGCTCTTATTGATTATCGAGTCCACCGATGAAACTGTTAGGAAATGCTCACACCACTTTCTTTTCAAGAATCAAAAGCGAATCGAATCGTTTGAAGTATTGGCACTCGCGAACTAGGAAACATTTGAACTCTTGCCAGAGAACTTCCCGAACTTTGCAACTGTACTACTGAGCCGCTTGAACTCTCGTAAATTCCCAACCTTTGAAACACTCGAGGTTTATCAAAATTCTGAACTTCCCGAATTAACGACCGTGTAATTCCATCCAAATTTCGTGCCACGGTGAAACAGTCACTGCAATGTTGATGTAATCTTTCAGCAAATTCTACATAACTCGAATTAAATTCACTGCTACCGGAACCGCCGCGGTCACGATTACTTTCCCACTTGAGAATTCGATGCCTCTGCGTGTGAGACGTGTGCTGTAAGTTATTAACACAACGTACCATTTGTCATTTAATTTCGTTCCATAACCGTCCATGTGTTTTAATTTAGAGCGATCGGACCGAGAGTCGGAATTCTTGTAAACTCGGCGCACTTATTCGAGGACTCTCGAAATCTTTTTGCCCGTTCTAGGGCGAGTATGAAATTTCGATGGGACATTAACAGAGGCCGAGATTCGAACGTCACTTCCAATTGCATTTGCATCGAGCGGTCATTAGCGAATTGCGCGACGAAACTGGGCGCGCGAACGGCCTCGTAGCCGAGGCACCCAAGTAGGCGATGTAAAAGCTACTCGGTTTAATTTGCCGCGCTTTCAGGATTAGGCGACGTAATCCGTTTAATTCCCGTTTATGAGGCCACTTTTTTCTACCGCACAAAGGAAGTGCTCCCACGTTGAAAAATTAAACGTGACCCACCGACCCCTCCCCTGCGCCACGGAAAGTTATAACCAACTGTGTTATTGACAAGTCAATTTCTCAGCCGCATTTTTCCATCCGACAGTTAACTTTTTGTCATCAACCACAGGGTCTCTGCGGAACCCTTGTTCGTTTTCCGTTAATTTTTGACACGCCTTAATCGCCAGGGAGTAGAGGAACGTATGCTACAAACCAGTGACGCTTGTCTTCCATATTCTTGACTCATACTACTTGAAATGCTGGATAATGGTTTGTATCCCTTTCTGAAGATATTGTGTCCTGATAATCGTGCCTATTTTGAGAAATAGTACGAATTTTGGGCAAATAAGTTAACCCTTTGCACTCCAGGCTTTTTTCGCGTGGACAAACCAGCAAATCGAGACGTCGCGCAGCATTTTTTATGAATTTCTTACCTCTCACTTAAAATGATTACACATACAAAGGGTCTAGCAGGATAAGTATATGTAAACACCCTTAACTTTACTATCTTTTTCTCGGTTACTATTTCAGATATTTAAATTCTGCAAAAACGAAAATATTCGTACTCGTAAACTGCTTGTTATATATTTTATTCAGCATATTTTTTTAATTATTAAGGGTAGAAAATAAATAATTTATTTTTTGCTGGTGGTAATTGCAAACAACCCTAAAGTGTCACCCGGTAGTCTCACCTAAAAAAAGTTTTAGGAGAATGGGATAATGTACTATTAATCTTCTAATAATACATATCATTTATCCAATTTTAGTATAAATACAGTCAGTGTAATGTAGGTGACAGGTGTCCATCGTCAAAAAACGCGTGGCACAAAATTCAGCGAGGAAAGTTTTAATTTCACGGGGCAGTTATACTACTTTACAGCTTACAGGGTGTGCGATAAACCGAGAAAATCCGCCACGTCGCGTCGGTTCAGAGTTTGCTCGTCTAACGCTAGCGGAGCAAAACGTTGCTCAAAGAATGGCGGTCAGAAGTTTTTTCGCCAAGCTGATATTTCATCGGTTTAGGGTCGATGCTGATGCGAGGTTTAGGGCAAAAAGCACCAACGAGAATATGGGGTTACAGTCCTGGGACTCGTAGGATCGTCGCAACCTTTCCCTGGTAAGGACTGATTGAATTAACGCGCCTCGTAAATCCGGCAAATTAAACGGTTAAAAGCGGCGATGGGTACGACGTTTTCTGGCGCGATGAAATTAAGAGTGGAGCATAAAAATAATATCTTGCCACCAACGCCTTTTCATAGGTTAATTGCACTCGACCCTTTTCGGCCGAAGCAGGCTACTTCGCGCTCCTCTTTAAGACCGTTCGATAAGAACACTCTCGTTTCAAAATTTTGGACAAAGGAAATAAATCTATCATGAATTTCTCGTTGGTGATCCAAGAGAAGTCGGTCCTTTCTTGTTTATGTTGCGTTCTACGACGCTTGGGTCATTGGTACAGTTTAACATATAAGAGGACATTGTTGTAAAAGTTTGAAGGGTTGAACAGGGGAGTCTTTGGAAACAAAGGTGTACTGATTTTGTATTTTGCATTGTTCAGAAAGTTGTAGTTTGAATATATGATAATTCTGTAACCTAATGCACGTTATTTTACATTTCAAGGCAAGAGCAACTACATCGAGGGTCAGTTTATTGCGAGAGTAGTGGTATGCCGTTATAGCTGGAGTGGCAACCCGAGAGAACATGCAAGGACTGTTTAGAGCAGGTATATACAGAGTGATTAGTAGCAGAATGCAACTGATGGTGCAGTATTGTAAGGAAGCAAACGTTCTATTCGTGGTTATTTCAGCCATTGTATCACATACCGAGTGTTCAATTAAAGTAATGAGAGTATTTCGCTGCCATGATTCGAAATCATTTACATTAAGGTTACCCAAGAGTATTCGTGTAAATCGCACAACTTTCTCCTAACGATGTAGACCCTCCTCAAAGCAAAAGCTGATTAATCGCATGTTTCAAATTAAGATCCATTGGTTTTTAAGCTTCCCGTTGCGCTGGATATGATGGTAAAACTGGTAGTATCTACAAATTTCATCAAACTGAAAGGCATTAATAATTCCCGTTTTATACAGTGGTTTAACCCACTCACTGTCAGACAAAAAAGCGTTTTGCCTTGGGCGCCAAGATTTAATACAAATGTGTAATCTACGTTATAATTTTGATAAAAAATGTAATATTAAATTTGTTATTTTAAAAAGAAAATTTACGATCTTCTTTTGCAATAATACGTTACTCGAAAGACTATAAACTTATTCCTTGAGTAATTGCAAAAGTGAAAGTTTAAAAATCGCAAGCTTAAACATATATTACATTAAACTACAACTACGAGTCGACCAAGTCGATACTCAACCCTATGCGTACCCCATACATTTTCAAACGCCATTTTTTTCGAAAAGCAAAGCTTCCAATAAAAAAAAAATCTGTTGTTCGTCGTGTTTCGATTTGTTTTGCCATCGGAAGAATCACTTCCGTTTCGATTATTCCACGACTTTTTCTCACTCTGTGCACAACCATTGACCATACATCGACACACCTCATCCGATGTATTTAATCGGTTTGCTTAATTCATGAAACGCGAAAACTGCGGTGTTCTCCTGCGCTATCGGAAACGGGAACGTTATTTGCTTTAACGCACGTAAAACGGCAACGTGTTCTTCACCGTGTACGGTACGCAATGTTTGTATCCGAGCAATTTCGGACGCGGATGCAATCCTGAAATGCAGCTGCGTTACTACGACCTAGAACACGAACACGAAAAGCCGATAAAACTCGAAAAGTTAATAAACCACCGAAGAAAGCTCCGTTAATGAAAACACAACTAGGCGAATTATATTTTCCAAGGAATTTGAAATCTACCCTCGATTGGACGAGTATAGAGAACAACGTTCGAAAATGGTCTGTTTTGATCCACGGTGAAAAATTAACATATTAACGTGCATTTATATATGGTGTGGAGTATGAAAGAGAAATGGGTGGTACAGCAACCTTCCACTAATAAATAGGCGGTCTCGTGGTTTTCATGTTTTGTGTTGGAATTTTTTTCATGACGTTCAGCATCAAAGGAGGTAATTTCGTGCGGAAATTGATCAAATCTTAATTAAAGTGCAGTGCCGTACAATACAAAATTTTGCTTTTTATTTATTTGATGTCATTATTCACCATAGGAAACACAGTGCAAGAAGTAATTTACAAAAAGGCCAACGATAAATTCCAGAAATGAACGCGCGATAACTTGTTTGACGGTTATTAGCTGTCACTGTTGCCACGTTAAAAGTGTCGACGATCGGAATCGACAATGGCGAATTGAAATTCCATCGAAATAGCGAAGTTTTATCGCACCTCTGCCTTCGATATTTCATTCGTTCTCTAGGAATCGTTTCCCCGTGACACGGAAAGGAAAACGAGCCAATATACTAATGGACGACTATGTACGTGATCATTTGGCAATCGCGATACAGCTGAACCTCGATTACTGCAGGCAGTCGACCCTGAAATTCCTGCAATTATCGAGGTGGCTGCAATCACCAAGGTAACCAATCCAATGAATAATAAATCTGCATAGCAACCATCTACTTGTAAACACTATGCAGTGAACGAGGTGCTACTGCACATCTACTAATTCAGTACTTGCCGTTAAAAATTTGGTGTGAACATATTATCAATAACGAAGTACGAGGGTCATTCAAATACAAACCGGAATTTTTTTACAGAGTTTTATTGAGGTTAGATAAAAATACAAACGAATTGGCTTATTTTTCTACGTATGTTCCTTCAACACAAATACATTTTCTCCGTGAAATAGGAAACTTTCCGACCCCTCCATTTGTATTTGTATCTATCCTCAATAAAGTTGTGTACAAAAATTCGGAATTACATAATATTTGAATAACCCTCGTAATTTAAAAGAAAGAAATACATGAGTCGAATTGATGTACTTGGTCGTTTTAATATTAAAAGTACAAGGAAGCAAAGTAACCGTTAACTTAATTTAATTTTCCTTACTTCTATGTACTTGATGTACCGAATATAATACAACATATGGCTTTTCCATCAACTTGAGCATGAGTAAGACTCATCACTCCGTCGGTAATGCTCAGCTAATCCGATCTGAGACACGCTTATTCCCTGGGAAGAGTCTCTTTGAAGGAAGCGTAGACGGGGCCAATAGACTAATGGACGATCGTGCAAAAGATCACTTAGTAATTGTGTGATACATCAATTCGGAGTTACTCGGAGTTAGCTGCGGTTGTTCCGTGTGAAGAGGCTTGGTAACCGCACAGCCCTTGGAAACGGCATTTGCTCAAAGCTGTATTATCCGTTCGATTAAACAACACGGCGTCGAACCACTTCACTTTGAGAGGAAATGAAAGGCTATCTATAACAAGAGCCAAGGATTCCTAGCGACTTCGTCAATAATGCCGCGATTCTATTGAAGTTTATGCCAATGATCGTCGTCGACTCAACAGGTTACACTCGTCAACGACTATCATGCATCGGATAACTATAACAAGTTTACTAGGACAAGTGTTTGCTTAAACATTACTGCGAAAAATAGAAGTATTCAATGTTATAGCGTTTGTCAATCATAGTAAGTGGATTTGAATATTTTATAGTTAGTATTATTCAGTTGAAAAAATAATCTTATGAATAATCTGATTCGTGGATTCGTTAATAACTTCCATTGATTTTTCTTAATTTTCTGTCATTCGCCGTCAGTAGGCAAGCATGAATATGAATCATCCGCGTTGGCCAGAGTTCCGTCGCGAGAAGTTGCGAGTGACGTTCAAATGGAAATAGGGAGGATCGTAAGTTTGGGGTATCAAATGCGAATTAAACGACAGTGGCTGTAACATATCAGGCAATATGCGGAATTTTAGCGAGTGCGGAGCTTCTAATTTGAAATTCATATTACGCGTTAGCCGGTGCTGTTCCGTCCAGGAATAGACGAACAGTCGAAATACGGGGATCGCCATGCGAATGTTAAATGTTTCAGCATTATTCGAGATTTCCGAGCAGTGGGAATCGATAACACCCTCCGGACACGACGGATTGATGCAAAACTAATGGGAGGTTCGCGATGGGGTGAGAAAAGGAAACGCTCGTTCGAACGACAATACCTTTTTCGCTCTTGCCAGCGAATTTTATTCGAGTTTGAACGACGTCCTCGTTAAAAGCTCCGTCGGTTTTAGGGCGAATCTTTCAACGTGACGCCCATTAATTTTCGATCAATCGTGTACGACCATTAGCGTGGATTACGCTCTATATAAATTCGTATACAAACGCTGGGCGAAAGTTTAAAGCCGTCTTATGCGCGTCATACTTACGCTGAAACGTATCCAACAAATTGATGCATTCGCGATCAGTCAGCTAAGTATCGTGAACGTTCGATAGCGAAGCATTTATTTAAAATCCCCAGTCCCCGAAGGACTTATTTAGGATGATATATTCTTACAGAAAAGAGCTGGGGAGGTTGAAACAGTATGGAAAATATTACGAACGTTGTGAAAAAGACTTGTAATCCTACTATATTTAGGGAGTTAATAGGAGTAGTTAATTAGCGATAATTACACTGCGGAATTTTATGCTTTTTATATCATATTTATATCGATTATTATATTCTTCTCTTTTTAAAGGTATTTTCCTTTCATGAACAAAAGGAAAAATAACTTTGAAGTTGCCTATGATTATTTTTCTACTTCTATTGTAAAAGAATGTACGAAGGTTTTTTTTTGTTGTTGATGCATCATTCTCTTGCAAGTTTGTTGGCAATGATTCAAGAGAAGACAATGCATGAATCGCAAAAACAGAAGAGCATACGAAGACGTGGTGGAAAATATATGGCGCTGCGTTCCAGGCAGTGATTCGTATGATTAAAATTCGTTCCTCTTTATTTATACGTTCACAAATTAATGAATATTCGAGTGAACAATGTAACCGAATCTGTACAGATATTAATGATTTCCAATTGAACAAATCATTCGTAAAGGAGAGTGTTAAGAGATGCCCATTTTCGGCATCGCCTGGAAATGAAAAATTCATCCAGGATCTTTTAGAGTGTCTTCCAAGGAGCAAAAAATGTCCGTATCACTTTCCCAAGAAACGATGGGAAAGTTGTCAAAAATACGTTCAAAGTATGAATGTTATGATAACGGAGCTCACGTATATTTTACATTTCGTCGTCTCCTTCTTCTGTAATGGAAACTGGGAAACCATTAACAATTGAACAAGTTAATGAATCGAAATTCATTACAAAATATCAATATACTGTCGAAGTAATCACAAGACGTATAAAAAGTCGTTAAATATTTCGAGGAGAGTTCGATATCCGAAGAAGAGGACGACGAAATGTAAAATATACGTAAGTAACGTTATCATCACATTCATACTTAGAATGTATTTTTGGCAACTTTCCCATCGTTTCTCGCAAAAATTAATAAGGACATTTTTTGTTCCTTGGGACTCTAAAAGATCCTGATTGAATTTTTCATTCCCAGGCGATGCCGAAAATGGGCATTGCTTAATACCCTCCTGTGTAAAATTTTCCAAGTGAACTTTACAAAGGTAAACAATGCAAGGTTTAAATAGTAGACGAAGTAAGGAATTTTCACGGACGATTATTTTAAGACATTTTTTATGCGTTTGTAAGTAACACAGTTAACCATAAGACAAATTGCAGTATGTTAGATTATGTCTACCGCGGTTTGTGTAACATTTGAAATTCAAATATTTGCGCCATTACAATTACAAAGTGGAAGGAAACAATGGATTCTGAGATTATATTACGATCGGGAATGAACCTGAAGCGTTGATAAAATGAAACATTTCATCCGCAAAATCCTATATTGTGCAAAAGATATTTCTGCTTTTAGTACATTATTGAAATATCTATTCACCAACGCCTGATATTATTACAATTTTATAATCAACATCAGTCTAATTAAATATTTATATCACATATTAACATTCACTTTTCGTCTTTATATATTTGCTTCTACCTCTTGTACCTTCTATCCCGTAGTCTCTGAATCTGTTTCCTATAAAACAAAAAATCTTGCGCACTAAAACTCAGACCGTTGCAAATAGAAAATAAAATAAAAACAATAATACCATTCATGCCTCCTGAAAAAAATGTAGCTGAAAAATTCTAGTTTTCCGCGAGCACATCGGAAAGTATTCAAACGTATGCTACAATATTCAGTGAACACGACGGGACAGTTCGCAATTGTTTTTCAAAAATGTTCACAAAGGAAAACCTGGCTTCCGTGTATTTTGTATCGGTTTCGTTGTAAGCCCTGGCGCAGCGAAAACACACAAAACCGTAAAACGCATCGAGCACGAAGCCATTGATCATCCGAGCCCTCGCGAACGCATAAAAGTGTCAAGAAGTTTTCGCCACGTGGTGCAGAAAAGATTTCTTGAAGTATTACTTTCCAACATATGAACTGCGCGTTAGAAACTTGTACGTTCCATAAATATACAGCATCGAGAAGCATCGTTTAGATGGATAATGAAAAAATGTAGATTAAGTTATCGATTCCCTTGGCTGAAAAAATAAAAATTTAATTTATTAAGCAATACGTCGGCCCCCAATCGAAGTCAATATTCTTCCAATTTACCAAATATAACGTCGTTGGTATTGCGTCTCCCCATCAGAATTATATTATGAATACATACGTTCCCAGTCGCACACATCCAGCGCCCTCCTATCTCCTCCAAGCTTGCTTCTCTCCAAAATTAATTCCCTTAATTAGATGCAAAATACCTCCACACCGTCGCTTTAGGAGTACCAACTTAAACTCTGATTCCCCCACCTTCTCTAGCTTCAAATCTAAATGTAAATTCTTGTCCAGCTGGGCTGCCTGGATTTGAAACAACTCAGGAATATTCTGAAAATTCATTTATTTTACGAGAGAGAATTCAGTATTGAACATTCTAAACCTCGTTTATAGTATTGCTAAACATTTCTTGAACTTATTCATTTTCTTAACACTGTTAATACTTTACTTCTTTTTTAATTGGAATATAGGTCTACTGTTTGGTTATATTACAAAACGCCAGCGAGAGAGTATATCAGTGCTATCTTCAGTTTGAATCCTACCATACTAATATTCCTATACCTTATTGCCACAATTATGATATTGTGCAGTCGCAGCACACGCTATCGACTATCAAGCAACGTCATACGACGGCTGACCTGCCTTTGTACATAAACTAATCAATCAGCTGATTACCTGCTCTGATATTCTGCGCGGAATGAATTTTCGCATTCCCTCTAGGAACCCAACCCTCTAACATCGCAGGACTCTGAAGTCATGTACTCGGCAAATGGATTCTTGTAGTATAATTTAATCTTATCATCGACGTTCATCGATTATTATCGTTCTAGAGTAATGACTCGAGTACAGAAATTAACGAGATATATGAATCGAACGAATGAATCAAACAAATTGGCAAAGTTAATGAATCCGAAACAATAAATGGTAGCTAGTAATGACGCCCGTAACGAACATTTTGAGAGTGTTTTCGCAAGCGGTATAAATCGGGCGTACCTACACATTTTCAACTCGCTGGTCACTGCGGAAGAATTTTAATTTGTATTAGACCCAGAATGTCGCTCGTGTTTCTGACGGGGACCGGGCTGACGATCTTATCGCGTTTAATAACGAAACGGCCACAATGTCCGCGAAGCATCGTGGTTATTCTGTCGTATTGCGCGCGAGATGATCCCATGAATACGAAACTTTCCAGAACTCGATTTTCTTTTTTTTGCTTTCACCAGAATGGGTTGTCAACGATAATCGCGTTGTCAGCGCGAGTATTTTTTGGTATTCAGAAATTCCTAGGTACGGTAAAGGGGACGAGTTTGTCCAGAGTTGAATTAAATTCTTATCGAGACACAGATTTCGAGTAACAAATACAGAAAAATACAGGCTTCGGTGAGTTGTTCGTTCAATAAAAAAAATTGCAATTGGAATTATATGGTCAAACCATGTTTCGCGATGAACGAATGAAAGGCTATTCGAGTCAGGTTGTTCAATCGAATAAATGATGCGAATAAACCGCCGTATGGAGTTCCCATTCATCAATTTATTCGAATACAACTCTGCCCAACTCCACTTTTAACAATTTTGCTCGCGATATGGTTTGCGATGAAAATTTGATGAGTGCAATGAATTATTTTAAATGTTTTCACTTTGGTTTCAGATTCCCAAGCTGACCTGTTTAGTAACATTACAATGGACAGGAAAACAATTTTTGTGTAGGCGACCTTAAATGTACTTTTCTTTAAACACGTTTCATTTTTACTTAAAGAAAACTTTTACGGTTGACGAACACAGTTTGCACAGTTTATTCCTTCTATCCCTGTAGAATGTAGTTTACGTAAATACAAATTGCTTACACGTTGCGCATTTGTGAAACTGTTTAGTTCAGGACAGGAGTAGTAAAACTTTTGAAATGCATATCATAAATAATCCGGAATATTTCGTGTTCCGCCATAAAAGATTTCGTGATTCAAAGCCTGCGATCTAAGCCGTAGGCGACCATTGCACGCTTCTCTGTTAATTTAAATAACATTCTGGCTCTCGATAAATAGTAGATATTTAATCAGACATTGATCGATAAGGAACGCACGTAGCCGGATGTGGGTGCTATTCTAAGGGACGACACGCAATATCTCATGATTCTTATTCTCAAGGATCTCTAAGAGGATCGAAGACGAACGGCGACCTCATCATTTATATAGGTTTTACTCTTTAGAAGCGGATCCTCCAGGCAACAATCGCACCGGGACGAAGAGGAAAGCCAGGAAAAATTGAATCGCACAGTTGCATGAAAAATTTCGAGAAATATGACGAGATAGGGACAAGGAAGACGCATAAATTCCCTTTCCGTGTTCTCTAACTCGAAAGTTCGATTCTCTACCAGCGGGTTCCGAGTTTCTCGAGTTCACGTTCTTGTTTTCGCATCGATGAAACCAATCGCAAGATGTTCTCGATTCCTCCGGCGCTAGATAGTCCTATTCTACCATTGAGCATTAGTTAACGATTCTGGCAACGGTACTTTTTCCGATGGAACAATCAAACTTCAAAAATCAACATCGTGATAAGTTATAAACACTTTTTCCAAGAGTGATTTGACTACTCGGTTATCGGGAAATATTTATAAATGGCTAAGATATCGGTGTCCTGTTCCAACACTAAACCTACAGACGTTTATTTGTAACTATGTCTTACTATGTATGTCGTGATAGAATAAATGACCAGTCTTAAAGACAGTTTTTTTTTCAATTAAATACAAAAATATTTTACGTTGAACTAAATTGAATAATGCATGAAACAATAGTATATAATTCATATATGAGCTGTTCATTGCACAAATTGATTAATTCTATAAATCAAAAAGTTGAGTAATCCGATGAAATAATTTACACTGTATTTTAATATTCCTTTTATAATATGAATTCAAATAAATATTGTAGAGTGGATAAATAGAGACGTAACTTTCATCTAACGGTATATAAAACTGATAAGAAAGGATAGCCAACAAATAATCATCAGTATTGATACAATTTTTATGTGACTGATAGAGTTAATCAATTTGTGCAGTGAACGACTCATATAGCATATAAGAACTGCATACAAAAATTTGGAAACGATCATTTGACCGATCGTGGTAAATTTAGTGTTAAGTACGGTTTTGTGATACCAGATGTACAGTCGTGCGATTTATTTGTGGTATTCTGTATCAATACTGCATTCTTCTCGGCTGCCAATGATACTTGAAACTTGGCCGAGCTTGGACAGCTCGCGGCGCTTTAGCTGGACCTCCGTCTCTTTACCAATCTTACGATTGTTGACTTAAAACTTTTCCAGAATTCCGCCGAAGGATCGATTTTTCGTCAACGAAAACAAAAGAAACCTATTTTCGTTACCATCCTAACTACGAATCTCCTTGAAAAGTCCATGCTAAATAGAGAAACTTCGCCATACCGATGGGTTGGTCAGCACGAGTACAGCGGCCCTCAGGTGCTTCAGATTAAGCGTCTGCGTGTCCTCTGGGTCCTCCATCTCCTCCCTCATCAGCAATGACGAGACCTCGAAAGACGATTGCCTGGACCTGCCCCCGTCATCCCGTCCCAATCTAGTGATGGTCTGTCTGCTGTTGCCCTGGGTCTCACTACCCTCGTCGCACCTTGCTTTGAAGCGCTCACGTGAAAAAGGACATGCCATTTTGCTCTCAACCTTTCCTAGCGATCTCTAATTAGCGAGAACGGCTATTCAAACCACCCGGGAAGGTAACGCAAGCAGACTCTACGGTATTAATCGAGAACGGAAGCGTCACACGCGGCGGGCACTTTCATGTTTATCAGCGATCAGCTGTGCACAGAGCTCCTCTGTCCTGTCTCTCTCTCTCTCTCTTTCTCTTTCTCTTTCTCTCTATCGTTTTTCTTTTGTGTACCTGGTTACTTTTTTCAGCCCCTGCGTTGGGGGACCTGGCGATGTGCGCGTGGCCGTTCACTATTCTCTGTCCTGTCTGGTGGATCCTCTCGCATCGTTGGCTCACAGCCCGCGCCGGACCAGACACCTGCCGCTGGTACCATCTGCCCTCGTGCTCCGTATCGCGGCAAACGACGTTATCATTTCACTTATTACTGGCGAACGCTTAACGCAGGTCCCTGCCACCGCAACGCAATCAAGCGTTTACCACCCGGCGTCCACGGCGATCTCCTCCGCACCGGGTCAGCGTGCACGCGGTTGAACGGTTGGCCTCTGACTCGTGCTAGCTGTCTCCGTCGGTCGACGTCTCTCTGTCTGGCCGGTGGTGGACTTCGAAAACAACGTCGGGGATTTCCCTCTCGCTTTCGTTCGTTTACTTTTTACCCGCGCGAAACCATGCCCTCCGCCACTGTGTCCGAACACTCGTCGAGAATCGGTGCGGTGCTTTCAGCTCGGTTAACGTCGTCGGAGGGTGGACAAATATGCCGATTCGCACGCGTTTTCCAGTTTTCACCAGGGGGTTGGCCGAGGTGCACGAGCCCTTAGAACGACGAGCACGCTACGTACGATGCCGTGTCGGAGCGCGTAGCGCCATACTAGTCGCGGATTGACCGAGGCGCAGCGAGCAGCGCCGAGTCGTCGTTTCGTAGACGAGGGATGCTCGGTGCCAGGGACGACGACGCTGATAGGGGCTCGGGATGCGGAGCGTCGCGGGGCGAGCGTCGAGGCGCCACGATGGACGGTGGTGGAAACGCCTGCGCGAATTTTCAACCCCTCTCGACCTACCTCAGGAGAGAGAGACCGGCTTTTTCTCTTAACTCGCAGCTCTTTCAACCGCAAACGAAAACCCGCTATGCCCTACTTGCCCGTTGGATCCCCTCGAGTTGCACCCCGCGTATTTCGGTGTCATCTCTTCGCCTGGTCAGCTAGGAACATTTTTGGGACGCGAACGCGTAGGAGGGAATTAGTAGGATTTCGGAGATGACGTTTGCCTGGAGACAGTATCGCGATGAGACTCAGGAGATCATTCCCGAGGGTTGACGATGATCTTGGCGAACCTTTTTATGAATGTTCTTGAATTTTTAGAAGAATTCATCTATTTTATTATTATTTATTTCGTATTATTTATTTATGTCCGATTTTGTAGAGAAGATTTAAACATCTGTATTTTTGTTACAAATTAACTTTGCCCATCAAAATAAGAACTAGCAAATTCAGTGCACCTTTGCCAATCATTTATTCCATTTGTGTAAAAATGGTCATTTCTAGTCGCGGCAATGTTGTTGGTGAAAGATCCATTGAATAAGAAGCATAGAATGCGATATAAAAACCCATAATAGTATATTTTTATACCGCATTTAGAAAAAGGTGTTAAATCGACGCGTCTTGTGCTTGTCCGTTAACTCATGCGGAACGCATTTATCTTTCTTCTTCATTTTTTAAAATAATCTGCAAACTCGCGTATAGTTTGACGTGAATCAGTTTCGATTAATTTCTTTAAATCATCGTTATCTACCTCTGTGGTTATCGGCCTCTCAGGAAAAAGTTACACTTTAATTAAAGAGAAGTTGCAGCGACGCGCTCAGTTACGTATAGTTTTTGTCAATTTTATAGTTATTTTTTTACATCTGCACACGACCACTAATGTTTTTCGTTTGTCCAACGGGAACAAATGATCCGCAGTTGAGCGCATCGCTGCAACTTCTGTTTCATTGAAGTGTAACAAATGAAAATTGTGGTTGGACAAATGTGGAAAAATCGCGTACAATCAAACTTGATTAAAAAACGTCAAAAAATGTGCATATAGGCTTACTGAATAAAAAAAATTTTTTTTTTAATAATTTTTTTGGATGTTGAACAAATGAAAATTTTTGTTGGACAAACGTGGACAATTCGTGGACAGACGAATGCAATTTGATTTTTATACAAATTTGCATTTGGGCGTGCCAAGTTCACGAAGTTCCATTGTTTTATTCTAAGGACGAATCAATCTGTGCGCATCTTTTGGCATATCTTTCTTTTGTCACGTGAATAGACCCTCTCTTGCGTTGTTATATATCTCTCCAGGTTTCCTTCGCATTTTTCCTCTTTTGTCACCATTACGAACGCTTTCCCAATATTCCAATCGTCAATATCTTCAAACGTTCCAGATCTCAACATCTGCATGCGAGGTTGCTTACAGTCTCACACTTCTTCTTTCCTGCCAACCCAATTTTCACGGTTGGTTAGAGGGTAATTTGAACTGCTCACTACTTCACAGTCGCACCAGCAGAATTTCTGTACCTGGCTCACCTATTTGGTGCCTACGCGAAATGCGTCAAGTGAAAAGCCATTACCAACCACTTTAGATCTCAACCTTTGTATCGTGAGCCTACCTCTCATCTTTAAAGTCATACACAGTTCTTCCTCTGTGCCAGCCCAATTTTCACGCTCGGTTAGAGTTTGATACATTCAGTAATGCTCTAGCGAAGGTGTACATTTGCTAGTAACTGTTCACCTACACTAATTATCCGCTTTCACTGAGAAACACTTACACGAATTAAAACACTTACGATCTGTGATAGCTTGCTTCAAGTGAAAAGTCGTTTGGCCATTTCCAGTCCCTCTCGAGCTATTCGGAGAAAGAGAGAGAGAAAGAGAGTCCGGCTTTTCCTCTTAACTGGCAGCTCCTTCAACCACAAACCAAAACCTATTCAGCCCTGCTTGACCTACTTGTAATATATTTCTCCTTTCTTTGATGTTTATCAAGACATTTACAATCCACCTAATATATGCTATTCGTGAATTTGATAATGACAGAGTTCACAGCTTGTAGACATTCTCGCATCATTTGCAAGGTACTCAAAAAATTCTAATAGTTGTACGAAATGTAAACTAATATGCACACAAAGTTTGAAATTGGTACGTCCAAATTGTTTACTCCATAAAATTTCCCACATTATTACATTTTCAGGACTCGAAACTATGTAGCAGGACCCCTTAGTTCGGAACTTTTTCAACCGCAAACGGAAACCCACTTTGCCCTACTTGTTCGCCATACTAGTATTTTGCGATCATCCCCAACCCCTGGACGTTGTTCCACGTTGTATCCAGCGGACCACCTCCAACCCTTTCCTTTGGGGCACTCATTTCCTGGCTCCGTTCCGAATATGTTCGTCCAACGAAGCGATTGACAGCCTCGAGCTCGCCTGTCGATGAAGTTTGCCAATGGGTAGTTCCTTCGTACGCTCTCGCGAGAACTCGCTGGTTACCCTACTCGACAAAGCTTTGACGTTGGCACAAAATAGTCCGCAGACTGTAGCTACTTTGGCGAAACTACTACCGCGAGACTTATTGATGGGTGATCCGAGTCGTTAACTTGGGGAAAGGGTTTGAGGTGCCTTCTAGCACGGTTTTAATGTTCATTAAATTATTGAGGATATAATTAAATAATGAGACTTACTTTTGAGATATATTCCTAAATAAGCGGTATGTATGTACAGTCAGTCCCATAAATATTCATATCTTCTATGTCTATTACAAAAATCTGTTTAAATTAAATGATAGGTTGGTATTTTCAAATAAATGTTTATGTATTAATAATGAAATACGTATTTGAAAATATTCAACATATCATTAAAACAAAGATGACCAAAATTGGCCGAGCAACGTACGCATACATATGTATATAGACTCAAACGTGCCTTTTCTGTGATAAAATTTAATACAACATCCCCACTTGTAGAATGATTTCTATGAAATATCAGTCTTTTATAATCTCAAATGGTTTAGACACCCTTCTTGACCAGGCATATCTTTTCTGGGATAAGATTTATGAAAACTATCCCGTTTGTTCAATCATTCTTTTTAACAACTATAAATAGGACAGATCTTCAACGATTTCGTTTCTAAAGAAAGCTGAAAAATTACACAGGAACTTTTAATACTTCTACTTGTAAAGCCTGGTTTAAATATATTTTCAATGTGTGCAACAGAATATTTCAATAGCTAAAAGGCATTTCTTGAATATGAAATATTGGAACACAATACTCGATGAATATTAAATTAATTGGAACGATGAACTAGTATGATCTTGGTAATGTAAGCCATCATTCTCGTTACCTTGTAAAGCTTCAGTGCTGGAATATATTGTACATGATCTCACTTAAAAATAATGGTCTCGCGGAATGTTTTTCACGTTTCCAAAGTCCCAGCATCTCTGAACCAATCACGTACGCTATGAAATTGTTTTTTCGAAACCCTTCAAACTTTTATATAAAACACTATAATATCGTAAATAATGTCGTCGTTATTTGTGTGGATCGATTAAAACGCAATATACGGGATAAAATATTCAAATATTTGCAATGTTATTTCGGAATGTTGCGATAAATATACACTGCATAAGTACAGATGGAAAATTTAAAATACAGCTATAAATGGAACGAGTTGATGGAACTCGTCAAAGTAAATAAATGGAGCTCTATGAATGTAAGCCAGAAAAACGATCAATCTGAAGATTCGGTCTTTTAATGTGCAAGTTAATTGTATTTACGCATGACTATACATAATGCAAAATGATGGATATCTCGACAATTCAGCGTGATACAACTAGCAAATGGCCGTGTACGTCTGTCACGACATATGACTCAATATTTCAGGTTGCCTTTCAAGCATTCAGAACTTCCCATGAAAAATGTAGAGTTTGACCTACAATCTGTGAAATATTAACTTTTAAATTACGAAGCTGAATAACTCCGAAACTATTAGCTTCTACGCGTACTTTGCTAATAAAAAGTAAAATAAGCCTATATTTTACTTCACCTGTATGCTTTCTACATACATGTAGTGCCATGCAAAGTAAGAGGAAATCCTTTTAAGCAAAAATTGAAATTTTGAAATGAAGAGGACGTGCTGAAGAGGACATAGACGAGCAGCACTGCTCATTCGCTAGGTCTACCCTCTCAAAATCTTTTTTTCATAAAAAAAACTTTCGCCTTTCTAACGCAGCATAGTGTACAAAAGATGACCAACAGAGCACAACTGCAACGCTTCTTTTTGATTAGAACACATTAAATTGAAATCACTTTGAATAATGTACAAAGATGACTTCGTGGCCAAGTTTTCATCGATAAACTCGTCTTACATCTCAATTCTGTCAAGAAACACTTCTCCTTTTCAAGACTGTTACCGAAGAATATCATGGTTAATCGAAGTTCGTCGAATTGCTGGAAAGTTTGGACTGCAAACGGTCCGTGAGCAATAACACTTTCATTCTCCACCCATTCTTCTGCGGAATCTTGGAATTTCGTTGGATTTCGTCTGTACTTGGGGGGAGCGCACATACTTTCTTCGGATTGTGTACATATTTAACGGGCAGCAAGTCTGCGAACTGCAACCCCATTTCGCTCGAAAGAAACGCCTTAAAAGGACAGCTTCTTTGTAACTCTAATAACTATGACAAGTAGAACAGAGAATAAAGCTTTCTTCTCTGTTTTCTCTTCAGTGTACGCGGATAAGACTGCAAAATGTATCATTTCTAAGTTGTTCTACGTTTCGATCGTTCCAATTCGGTCCTCGTCAAGACTTAAAAATTAAGAAGAAGGAGTATTTTCCACAGACGTATTTTCCTTCGTTGGATACAAGCTCATTCATACATTTCCCTTTCAAAATATATTTTCCTGGATATGTTCTTACTTATTACGGACATATTTTGCTTTTAAAGATGTATTTTTATTCGCCACAAAAATATTACTCTCTTCAAAGGATACCATTTCCTCCATGTATTTTTCTTCTCAAAATATATCTCCATTTATTGCAAAAATATCGTACATCCCGTACAACCTCGTTTATGGAAAATACTTTATTTTATACAGACAATTTTAGAAGCCGAGTGAATAGAATTGAGAGTAAGAGAAAAATTTCAAAATGAACGGTACCGCATTTTGCTCTAATAACTCTGTTCCGTGGCCGCCTTCGGCAACGTGAATCTTTATCTTTCAGGCAGCCGAAAGAGCAAGAAAGAGATGGTAGGAAAAGAGTAAAGCCGCTGTTTTCAGCCCTCCGCTTACTTTCCGCTATTTTTCCCATCGTTCATGGGGCGAAGCTCCCCGCGTTATCAAAACGCACCGCTGCTTTTTCTTCAGGGGAGAGGAACCCACCCGTGGAGGCTCGCAATTTGAGCTAATTTTATGAGAGTGGCTCGAAGCCAGCAATCGACGCGGACATTTCTAAATATCGCCAGGAGGAATTCCCCCTGCTAACGTGAAAATGAAATATCTCGCGAACTGGGTGTACCTAATGCTTCAGACCTGCTAATGGAATCTTTTGACGGTCGGAACATTCTCAGTAGTGCGGAACAAAACGCGCCTCTCACACGTGACCCTCGCTGATCACTTAATTCATTATTATCTAATAACGAGGACGTAGCTGTGTTTACAACCATCGCTGATATTTGTGAGTAATTCTCTTATTTACTCGGCGCTTGCTCGAGCTGCAATACATGGGTTCGATTTAACAATATAAATGGATGGGTCGGGACACGAAATAATATTAGGAATGGATGGAATTGATAACGCGTGGAGGGTAATAGCGGTGACACCAATTAATCTAGTAATTAGAGTTGAATACTAATAGTAGTGTCCATAATAATAGACTCAGCAGTATCATAATTAAAAGTGAATCTTTTTAATAACAACTTCGTATTACTGAATATTTAAAGAAATATGCTGCGATAAATTATTATACGTGCATTCAAAATGAGTTCACGGTATAAGAATATTTACATATCTTCCTATTAATATATTAAGAGTGAAAAAATGCTTTTGTTGCGTCTTATAAATTTAATAAATATTAGAATATATATTCGAAGAAAATACTGTAGATTCTGGTCCGATATTTCGTATAATAATTGAGAAATGGGTTCTTCCATTTCTATATAATCGCATTTGAATATTCTGTAAAAGGCAATATCACATCCTACCCACAGCAAATACGACCGATACGTCGACGAAATGGATCAAAGTGTAATTAAACTGTGTAATAATCCGACATTGACGGGACATTTTCATTCAGCAAAAATCGCAGGAAATGTGCTGACAACGCGTAGATTATACGCTGTATTCATCGTTTTTGTATATCGTACGACAAACAGGGTAAAGTAATTCAATAAGTTTGGGAAATGCATTATCGCAGATATTTTCTATCAATTTCAGCGAGTACTGCTTCCTCTAAGTTTTTAAACGATGCTTCTATAACATTGCTTCCTCAACTTATAATTAGTTTCGCAATTTTTAACTTCTCATAGGCCTATTAATTTTCATGCGAAATTGCCATGTGCTGCACGCTATACTCGTCATGCTGAAATCGATCAACTCACTAATGGTCGTTACTGTTTAATTCTGTGAACTCATTAAACATGGTTTCTAAACGTAGAACAGTTTCTAATCCCTTAAACTTCTACATGAAACTTTAACGTTACTTGTTACAAATACTTCATTGATGCTAGAAAGTGATAGAAAACGCGTTGAAACTTAATTGGATCAATCGTGATGCAAACTGTTCTTGTCTGAGTTTTATTTATGATACACATCAGTAAAATTTATGTTTCTAGAATTTTTAATGTATATATTATTGTAGAGGGGCAGAAACAATTAGTGGTGGAAGCATTTAAATAAAACAATTTCAATTATGATGCTTTACCTGTTTCCATAACGATCTATTTTTCATAATAAAGAGCGATATTTTCCATTAACATGAATGTACGCTGGAATGTCTCCCATAAATTAGACAGCATGAAGCATCTAGCAGAGAGTAATTATAACATCCTCAATTAGGTTAATATGTAACCGTTGGAAGGTGGCCGATGCTTGTACCTATATCTTCTTTAATAAAAATATTAATGGCCAAATAAATTGTCCTGCCATCCACGAACTAATAAAATTTAACGCTTGCTCTAGCCCCTTCCTACTGCTTCCTTATTTACTACCTAGTATAATAGAACTATATGGTCCCTCGAACGTGACTCTGCGACGAGAATCTTTTTCACTGGTAATAGTTTAAGTCGTAACTCAGATTTGTCCTTTGCCACTGCTACTTCTGTATTCCGAAAATTCAACTCTACCTAGATTAGTCATTATTATCTTGGACGCTTGAAATGTATGACATATTAATACTCAAAAATGAGTAGAACACAATAGACTCTCTCTATAACGATTTATTTTCAACATCAGGAAATCTCGTTATAACAAATTGTAATAAAAATAAAATTAGTCGAGTTTAGTCATTATTCATAGTTCCGCATTTTCTAGCAGAGCAAAAACGTTTTAGTGAGTTGTTTCAAGAGAAATGCAGACACTCCGACAGCCTTGACAGTTCTTCGTCGCGTTTTTGTGTCAGGTATTCCTATATATATGTACGTTCGTACTACTTGAACCTTGTCAGACAGAGGAAGATCGATGCAGGCTAATTAGCGGTTACTAATTTTCCCTTCCGCTTTCTTCTCTAAGAAACTACGCAATTAAACGTCCGTGCTTTGTCTCGTGCACTGTTTGTACCGAATAAAGCGCCGAAAGTAGACATTAAAGAAATTAAAGAAATATGAAGGCTAAAGGACACAGACAGACTCAGTTTTCATGGTTTGTTATGCTGTACTGGAACGATATTAAATTACAAAAAAAAAGGTTCTCTCCTCGATACACATCATTGCGCATAATCACGTTGCAAGTCGCTTAGAATACACCTGAAAGCAACTGCACAAAGCTTGAGGGAGACGAGTTTAATTTTTCTTCGGCACAATGGGGATGCTTGGAGAACACCGGCTGGTATTAGTTTAATTAAGAATCCAATATTTCACGAGCAGCAACGGCCAGGAAAGGCACGGGGGTGACTCTTGAGCACTCGTTCGCAGTAAACAGCAGCCAGTACAATGATAATCTTTCACCAGAATGGAGCAGCGAGAGTACCCAGCGTGCTCGTGGATCGTGGAAGTTTGCGGCCAACTAAATAGCGACTCGCGAGCGAACAAGGGCTTTAACTGCGCGATGCGTCCCGGTTGTAATAGCAGTCCATTGTCCGTGGGATCTATAAACAAGTCGATGTTAGCTGAAATAACTGATGTCCCTTGTCGATGCAACCCAACACATGCAACCGTAAAGATTGGCCCTGAATAATGGGATTATGCGACAATCCCCAGGTCTCTGGTTAAATACGGTGACTTAAGGAAGTATTCTGACTCCCTCAACTGTTGAATGCAAATGATTGGTGAGTTTTAAGACAAAATGGCGAGGAATCTATTATGATAAATAAGTATACTATTTTAATGGTGGTTTTGCTTGATATAAGCTTCTCTGGAAAGTAAGAATTTAATATAGTCGAATTTTAATGGGAATGAAGTGGAACAGAAATCAGAGAGTTCATTTACAGCTATTGTTTGAATGGCGACTGGTTAATTCGTCCTTTCTTTTGGAAGGAAGGAGCCTAAGAATGTTTTTCTTTTATTTCAATTATGAGACAAGTAATTGTTGAATTTCATACATAACATGTATTTGCGCGATTATATTAATCAAGTTCAGGAACTCTCGAAAACTGCTGAAATAACCTTCTCTCGAAAGATCTAATCTGTGTATCTTAATTTCAAGCAGAGGCAATCTCTTCAGCCCTCCGGCACATACGAGTGTTTATCGAAAAAACAACGTGAAAACGTCTCAAAACAAACCGCACCACCCTGATACCGACAACGCGAAAGAATTGTGAAATTCTAGAGGGAGTTTCTGGAAGTTCGAAGGAACGGCAGGCGAGCACGTGAGCGTACACTGCCCTGGAGAATTATTAGCCATAGCGCAAATCCTCCGACTCGACCATCGGACGACGCACAGTGTGATATTTCAGCGATTTAGCGAGACAAACGGTAATTTTCGAAAGTTCTAAATGTGTTTACAGATATTATAAATCAATAATAGAATGTATACCAAGTTTTATCAAAATCTAGTCACTTTTTGCATTTTGTCCCGTTACATTGGATCGGCCATTTAGAATTTCTAAATTCTGAGTTTAGATTTGGAATCAGCAACCTCAAAAACTCCTGTATACCAAGTTTCTTCTTACCTCAGTCATTTTTTGTATTTTGTGTCGTTATGTTGTATCCGCTATTTTGAATTTCAAAATTTTGAGTTCGGATTTGGAATCAGCGACCCCGAAAACCCCTGTATACTAAGTTTCATCCAAATCGAATCAATTTTCGTATTTTGGTCCGCCATATTGGATCCGCCATTTTGAATATCTAAAGTTAGAGTTCAGATTTGGAATCAGTGACCTCAAAAACCCCTGTATACCACATTTCATCAAAATCGATCGTTAGGCAAAATGAATATAAATGTTTCTCTTTGAAAGAACTTTGAGGGATTGTCCAACCAGGAAATACTACAACGTTTACTATTATGTCACGGAATTTCGAGGGGTGTTCCGTCCAGGAAATACTACAATGTTTACTAGTATTTCTCGAAATTGGAACGGGCTTGCAAAGACACATGGCTGTATGTATACAGGGTGTCCCCAAAGTCGGGGAGGAGCCGGAAATGGAAGGTAGCTGAGACGATTCTGAACAACAATTTCCTTTGCAAAAATGTCGGATGAGGCTTCGTTAAGGAGATATTAAGCGAAAACCCCGACCAATCAGAGCGCGCGTAGACCGTTGGAGCGGCCGCGGTAGCGAAGGCTACGCGCTAGGCGGCAGCGTCAATGTTCTTCGATGCACGCCGAGTCATTTGTTCGCGTACAAGCGCGGCCGTCAGCGCGTAACCTTCGCTACCGCGGCCGCTCCAACGGTCTACGCGCGCTCTGATTGGTCGCGGTTTTCGCTTAATATCTCCTTAACGAAGCCCCATTCAACATTTTTGCAAAGGAAATTGTTGTTCAGAATCGTCTCAGCTACCTTCCATTTCCGGCTGCTCCTCGACTTTGGGAACACCCTGTATGTATAGGTCACTACGTCTGTCACTTATTTAAAATTGTCTATAAAATAAAAAATTTTGAGGTGTCATAGCTCAGCGTGGAATTGTCCGATCTGATTCTACCAAAATTTAATTTGAAGGGCACAATTTCAACTATCTAGTAGATACTTGTTATCACTGTTAGATACAATAATTTTTTTTTTATAACAATATATGTGACTTTGAAGTGCCTAACTCGGCGTAGAATCGTCTGATTCGATTCTAACAAAATTCAAATTAGAGGGTGGAATTTCTACTATCTAATAAGTACTTACTATCATTGTTAGATACTCTTAAACAATTGTTTTTTTTTTTAATATATAATTATTAAATATCACCCTCATTGTACCATGTAACTCGGCGCGGAATCAT
This sequence comes from Hylaeus anthracinus, assembly GCF_026225885.1. NCBI lineage: Eukaryota > Metazoa > Arthropoda > Insecta > Hymenoptera > Colletidae > Hylaeus > Hylaeus anthracinus. The sequence goes on from NW_026533254.1 coordinate 5,972,655, forward strand.
CCGATTCGATTCTAACAAAATTCAAATTGAATAACGGAATTTGAATTATCTAATAGATTGTTATGATCATTGTTAGATGCCCCAAATCATTTAAAAAAGTGTTCCGCTAATTGTGTTCAGCAGTTTAATTACTAACCAATAAGTAACTAGTTTGTGATGTCAGTCATTAATTAATTACGTTTGTTTCGAGTAGCTTCGTGTGCGGACGGCTTAATAGTTTCCGAGATATTGCACTACATAAGTTTTGTCCCACTAGATCGCTGAAATATCACACTGTGCGACGGAGAGAAATGAGAATCGCGGAAGCAAATGTTCTGTGAGTTTTCACGGCGCAACGCTCGAGGATCGAGTCGTCCAGGATTCGATCGAAACGGTGAAAATAGTTTGATATAGAATAAAACAAACGGAAAGATCTCAGATACGGGTCATAGATTCTAGGGGAGTTTGGTGGTTGCACAAATGAGATAGTGTGTCCAGTTGTTCGTATCAGTCGAATGCTTCATTGAAACTAATGTGTAGAGAAATCTTCCGTTACTTTCAGTATTTCTGTTTGTGCAATTGTATTGGCACAATATTTTCTATCAAGTGATAATGTTGAGGAGAAGAAGCAAAATTAAATGATTTTTTTATCAAATTAACATGAACGAAAATACTATAAATGAGGATTTACATAGGTAAGAATTTAATATCCTATATGGAATCAAGAAAGTTAATACTTAAAAGTGTCAGTTCTACTCTAATTAAGGTATATTGGAAGTGTCGGACAGTAAATCCCGACGAATTGGAACAGTCCTCAGGAGTGCAAAACGTAAAAACAGTTCTGTATTTTATCACACACTCCTGGGACCCATCGTTCCAAAGAGCCATAAAACGGAGAACTTGAATTAAGCCTTTGGCACCCACTATGGCGAAAAACAGAATTTGTTTGGTGGTTTATCTATAGCGGGAGCCATATAACTCGGTAATCATGGTTCGTTTTACTGCCACTAGTAGACTCTACAAAATTTTTATTTTAGATATTTGAATTCGAACGACTCATATATTCTCCCTTTTACAAATTTTTCTTTTTAGTTATATTTTATATCTAAATAATCTTTTTAAAAGGAAAGGTTTATTCTTGTTATTGCGAAAATATCGATCTTGATACTATTGATTATGACAATCGTAGCTCTCAACGCTCAAGTGTACATCCTTTCTTATTTAAGTACTTTGTTATTAGTAAATGCCTTGTTTCGCGAGGAATTGCAGACATTTTAGACAAAAGTGTTACCTGAGAAATTAATCAAATCGTGTCGCATTGCACACAGCACTCGACACTGTAATCAGCTCCTCTCCTAACAGTCGCGAACAATAAATGCCACGTTTCCAACTGAGTTCTTTTGCAAGGACCCCGTGTGAAGTTTCAGCGTCTCGCACGAGCGCCGTGGAAGGGAACTTTGACAACAACACCGAGGGTGAAACTTTCAGCCTTGCTTCGTTTCACTTGTAACGCGTCAGAACTTTCAATTTGATTGGCTAGGTGACGCGTTGCGAAGTTTACCTCAGCGTCAGTCTTAAGAAAGTGGCGCAGAGTGCATCTCGCCAATACTCTGAAATAGATCACGAATTAAGCCTTCGTGTATCAATTTATTCGTTTAGATGTGCGATTAATTTCATATGAAACAAGTATTGGCAGTTCTTACATAGACGCTACATTTTCTTCTCCTATAGATAAAAGGAAACAATAAAAACGCGAATGAATGATGAAATGAAATTGAGAAGGATACTGTTATTAACATAATACTGTGGATATGTTCATAATACTTGTGACATGTATGAAACAACTACAGTTAAACCAGTCTCAATTAAGAATATTCATTTTAAGGGAGCACTTATGTCTAAAAATAAAATAGAATTCATAAAAAACAATATCTAAGTAGAAAAAATAATTACTATGGACATGTTCCTTCGCCTTTAGTTTACTGCTGTTAATTTTCAATTAATAGTCTACTGGCATCATTATGCGATACCATCGAATAGAACATAGAAACTGTCGAAATATTTTTGTTTGCAGTCGCAGGCATTACGAAGTTCGACTGATATGTCTGGCCCAATATGACTAACAACGGCTCCCAGGATTGATCTTCCTTACTTTCTACAATAGCAGGGAATCACTCTGTGCGAGCTCGACGACAGACGCATCCGGCAATGAATCAAAGCTCACTTAAGGGACGATCGATGCCTCGCGTTGATTCGATGGTGGAAGGAGTCAACGGAGGAGCTTAAATAATAGACAATTTCTGGCCATGTTCCAGAAATTCCCAGGCATTCAATTTTCGGCTTCTTGCAACGTCGATGAATGTTTTCACGAAAACCAGAAGAAAGTAGTTTGTTGTGTATCGCGTATTGATAGTCGCTGAGTTGGAGCATCGCTGGAGAGGTTGGCGTGTTATATGAGAGCCCAGAGAGAATTTTCTATAGCACAATTTGAGGACGTAAAAGTGGATTAAAGTGGTTGATGGGTATATGATTCTAGAAGATCGAAGTAGTCGTTTGATTTATCTCTACGAGAGTCGGAAGTTCGGTTCTGTTCTCAGTTGTTTCGTGTTATCTTTTCTTGAATGAAAATCACGTCGAATATATTCTATTATTTTCATATAAAATATAATTATTATAATTCATTCTTCTAAAGAATATAGAACCTGACTTCCTTGTTTACATGGATGCTACACATATTTTCCGAGCAACCTCTATAATTGTATTACGAGTAGAACAAACAACACCAATTTTAGAATACAGTTGTATTTTCCCCGAGTAACAGATTTCGCTGGTGCAATAAATTATGTCGTATGTTCGCGGAAACTCCAGTCTAAGACGCATGTTCATGTATCAGGGCCGATAGCGGAACGCAACTTATCTAAGTGCCCTTGATCGACTCAACCCTCGTTGACTTCGCTGGACACACCTGGAGCCGTTTCGACCCACCCCCAGATTTATCCGTAACGGTTCAGGCAAGTTTCCATCGTCTCGTCCTGTGGCTATACTTCCGAAACTTGCGCTGATTAGCTTCGACTTTGTCGAACCGATCTCTGATAAACCCGAACCAAACTCAATCCTGCTCCTCCTGGACCCTCTCCTCCGCCCTTATACATGCTCTAACATGCTTCGAGTGGATCGAATTAGATCCCGTCCGTTTTCGTAACCTGGGAAGCCCGCGTAGAGCCATTCTCATGCGCTTGGACATGTTTTAGACGCGGGCAAAATCTTCAGAACTCGATATCGATATTTTTTACTCTCTCACGTCTTTTACTCGTTTTTATTAGCCTTTTCAGACCTAGCGTCCACAATCGAGGACACAAAGTTTAAAAATGACCGATATTATCGTTTAGAGTGAATGTCCTTGTTTGTGCACATGACGAAATACCAATTTTCCTCGAAAACTATTAGGATTCCTTTTAAATTTTTCCCCTACTAGTTTTAATACAAGTTAATTCTAAAAATTAAATTACATTAGTACGACAAAAAAAATAATTCGGGTCTGAAAGAGTTAGGTTTTGTATTCATCGGTGCACGGTAGATTCTATTAGATTCAATATTCATTGACGTACATTAGGTTTTATCAGTTTTCATATTCATTCATGTGTGGTAGATTTGATTGCTTTTTACATCCACCCTTAAACTTAGAAGGCGATAATTAAATGTTCCTAAACGAGCAGGTTTATTTACAACGACGAGAAGATTATCGTCGCGACAATCGAAAAAGAGGTTCATCTTCGCGATTAGCATTTAAAGCAAAGATTAAAAGTGTAAAAGTCATCAGAGACGCTTCGAACGATTTCATCCACCTCGGGAAGTATTCAGAACGCGTTGAATGCGATTTGAATAATTGAATTATTAAAACCAAGGGCGAACAGCTCTGATAAAGTTAATCCAACTTGAAATGTATTCGCGGCAAGTTATTGCGTCTGTCTTACGTGCCGAGGGCCTTGGCGCGAATAAGGCAAATGTTTCATGTTATAGTAGAAATTACAAGCCGTGAGGGGCGAGAGTTATGAGTAGTTCTGAAAATTCAAGGGGTTTGTATATCTTGGTTAAGTCTGGATGAGAAACGGGTCTTAGACATTGAAATGAGTTTTCACGCGTTGGGACTGCTTCAATCTAGTTCACACCTGTTTCGATGGGTGGGTTAGGTCGACGGAAGTTGGAAAAGCAATTAAACGCACTTGAGAAAATTCTCCTGTGAGATCTTCCGTTTAGTGATAACCTAAAACTGCAGGGGCTCACTTAGAACTCCAGAATTCGCGATCATGCTTAAAATAAAAATATACAGGCCTCAATTAATATATTAGGATTAGTATGCACGTTGTCGAGGATACGATTAGAGGATATGGATTTCGTTTGATAAAGAAACGAGATTAACTTACATATTGCATTTTCAAATATAACAACTCATATCTTAATTGTACACAGACAGTTATTAGTAAGAAGGGAAAATAAGTAGATAGAAAAATAGCGACCAATGCAGAGAGTTAGCGCTAGCTGTAACATGAAGAGTACAAACGAAAGTATTGCGCATTTATTAATTCCAACCCTGTACCGAGACAAGGAGGAACACAAGGGAGATCTTTCTTAGCATTCTTTCATACTGAAAAATCATGACAGAATTCGTAAAAGGTTATATTGAAAAATGTTTCCCGATGGAGGTATGAAGAAGATATGACTTACAGAAGACCACACGAGATTTCCCATTGGATTTCAGAGGTTCAGTAAAGGTTGTCGCTGCACTTATTTTGCGTTACCGTCAACGACCTTCTGAGAATCACACTTCGTCGCAGTCACCATAAATATTAACTTGGAATAATTTTTTTAAGATTGAAAATCTTTTTATTTTCGAGCAGCCAAAATTCATGTCCCGTTATATGGTGAAAAATGTTATGAGGCGATGAAGGGGTAGTAATAGAATAAATATGTCCCGTTACACAGCTTGAAAAGAACAGCAAATAAAGCAGAGGACGCACAGTGTCATATTTCAGCGATCTAGCAAGACTTCCTCGAGTTCTCTCGCACGTGGAAACACGGCATAAGGCAAACGCACAAATTGCACAAACTGCAAGGCAAGTGCACGGCATAAGGCAATTGCACAAATCGAATTTATCTGTTTGCAATTTTCACCGTGTCGATCGTGAAAATTTCATCAAACGTTATTCGTATTTTACAATTTCTCTCTGCTTGTATAGGAACGAAGGGACATAATGAAATACTGGTTGAATATTATATTGAAAATATCGAAGCGCGGGATGTAAAATATTACAATTGAAATTCATTTTCGAGAAACGAATAAGCTGCGAGCCGATACGGCTTGTTTCAATCTGGTTCGGATTTTTAAATTTCTGGATATGATTACAAATACGTCACTGATTCTCTCGAAAGAAAAATTTATGCGGGATTCATGGTGTCGTTCGCGTGACATTACTCAAATCGACGAACTTACTATGTCAACTATCAAAACGACGATAGTTTGAAAACTTTGGCATCAGTGTTAGTAAATGTATTACTGTAATACGTAATGCATCTAAAAATATTTTAATCGACAGCATCAGCTACTGATGCACCTACTTTACATAATTTCATTTTTATTTCGACTAATACGGCGAACAGCGCAACGCTTTTCACAAGAGGTACAATTGTGAAAAAGCCTTATAACATTTCGAGCGAATCACCTCGCACAGGCTTTATTTGCAAACGCCTGGCATGAGCTCGCGTAGCACGGTGTACGCATTATTCCGTTCTTTGTAGGACAGTAAATATCACGACGCAGAAATACTCGCATAATATCTACCTGAGCAGCTGCCTACATTTTTCCCGCATTAGACTTTCATATTTCGCGAAACAATTTCCTCCCGTGCAAATAACAATACGTTTTGCATTCTTATCGTGTCACTTCTGCCTTCCAGGTTGTATCGATCAAAATCGTGTGTTACGCGCGCCGAATGAGAATGCATCATGAAAATGTGATTCGTCCCTCCTTTAGGACCGAATTAGTCGATCTCGTCTGAGTTACACACCCTTCACGAAGAAACGTGATCCATCTTATCGGGAATACGTACGTCGAAAGCATCTGTTGCAATATTTGCAATAAACCAGAGCATAAAGCGACGTTGCTCATGAATTTGTTACATCGCTGGGCTCTAAGTTCCTTCGAAGAGGATCAACAATGTGATTCGCATTTTTTCACCTGGAAAATTTTCATTTCCGCTTCCCTAGCAAGATGTGCTCTCTAGGGGTTGCACCCTCTACTTTGGGAAGTATTGTGTTACATAATAGAAGTACCGTGACTCGGTTCATCCGTCGTTTGGACGTACAGAAATTGTTCGCTGTTACTTTCGCAACGAAATGTTCTTTTCCCCGTCCACACAGCAATCACTGAATATTTCGCTCTTGTACCACACGATCCAACGGTGTTTTTACAATCACGCAGAAAACAAAGTAGTTTTCACCTCGACACACTTCTCCCGGGTTTATACGGCGCATAACAGCAGCACGTGCTCGGTGTGCTTTTCTCGACCAGGACTGGAGGCGTTCTTTCTGTTCCATTTCATTAATGGAATATATTAAAATATCCTACTCTTATTCCTTTGCAATTCCAATCAAGGACGCTGCGACTTAATGGAGCGCGAATGAAGACGTGCGATGCAGCCCCGTGCAACGTGGCAATTAATGTTATGGTTTCTTATTACATAATTAACATTGAAATTGAACTTCTGGATTCTCCGATTCTCTTGTTAGGGTCTTAACACATTGTTGAACGACAATTATACGCGGAAGCAACTTCACGTTACCGGCTATTATTTCGTAATTGAATGTGAAATTAAAGCAATGTAAATAAACTTCAATAAACTTTATTTATGTTTTACCAACATATTGAATTAAAATGAAATATTTTACATACATATCTCATACATAAGTATAACATTTTTTCATCCATCATTCATTCATTGACCGATCAACAACGTTTGGGCATGAAAACACGCTAACTCGTGACCGGTTAACAATGTGTTAATAAAGGGCTGTGCATGAGGTGTATCGAAGCGTGTGTAGCTTCTGTTGTGAATTAAGGACATAAGGGTGAAGAAAAAGTAGAAGAATGTTTTTGATGATTTGAAGATTGCTTCTTGCAAAATCGAGTGACCTGACTTCATTTTCGCCAGGAAGTAGGTAACCTGTTCAGTGGTCCACAGGATCTAGGATGTTCTACACGCTATTGAGCCCCAGAAATTCCTATGCGTCATACGTAGGACACACACGTCATTGAAAATGTCCAAAGAAATTCTTAATATCGAAAATGGCAGAGAAGTCACGTCCACGACATACACTCAAACCTTTCACCGATCCTAAACACAGTCGACCAGCATATCGTCGACTATGGAGCTTCGCCACGACTGTTCTCCGCTTTGTATTTCCGTACGTTCGATTTCCATCGGTGGCACGAAAATAAAAGACTCGGCCGGCAGTCGGAACAGGTGCGCCCAGTCGCCTCGTTGGAGAAAACGTTAGACCGTTGTCGATCGATCTCCACTTACGTTGAACTTCAATCGAGTCGCGCATCTAATCGTCCTAGCTCCCCGAGCGGACAGAGAACGATAATGGGAATGCTCGGCTCGTCGCCCAGGCGACGTGGAGCGGGCGAAAAAACCGCGAAAGTCGACATTAATCTTTACCCTTCGACGAGATCATAGAAGAGGGAAATTGATGGCCGTCCCGGGATACCCTAACATGACCACGTTCCAACGATGGAGTGCCGTTTCATTATAAAAATTGACAAGGGACAGATCCTGCGGAATTCACGCTCCTCCCCGTCGATGAAGAATCGATTTCGCTACGATGGAATCCTGGCCATTTTTTATATTGTACAGGATGTTTATTTGGTCTCGTTGAACACTTTCCCTCAAGGGGGAAATAGGTTTTGGCTCACAGATGCCGGAAAGAAGAACTGCAAGCTGAAAACAAATGTACCGAAAGACCTCAAATTTAATACAGAAAACACAACGTGTAGTGGTTGCCCTAGTCTGAAATTACGAACCGCGTACTTGGGAGTTTTTTATTTCAGAGTTGAAAATTACGTGATAAACACGTCGAGAGAATGCAGTTACATCGTTGGCATATAATAAAGAGCAACTATTCTAAAATGGGTTCGATAGATTTTGTACAATGACTGAGAACAATGACGTCGAGTATGATACTCCGACACCGCGGATTTAATTAAACGCGGATAACTTTAACACAATATATGGCAGGTGATTGTGATTTATGTTCAGTTTGTGGTGGTTAATTAATTTGGTGGTCTACGGTGATCCTTCTTCATTAAAATTCGCTCATTATCCTGTGATGCTTCGACTATCTCTCGTCGTCCGCTTCATATACATATGATGTTATTCTAATGTACAATTATATTTAACGAAAATAATTATGTATGCAAAGGCACTCTAAGTATGTATAAATTTATTCGCCATATCTCGTTATACATTTTCATTTTCTATTCTTAAAGAAACATTTATACCTTTCAAAAACGTATACTAGATGGTCTGATGTGTAAAGGGGTGAACGCCAATAAACAATTCTGATAAAACAATTCCAATTGATTGGTTTTTATTTTATTCTCGGGGACTTGTTGGATCAATTCGAATCATCGGTCCTTTGTTTCCCTGTTTCGTTCGTCCTTCGATTGGGAAATGTTTTCCCTCTAGCTCTGCTTCCTTTCCTTTGTCCTATTTAATACAACGTTGCGAAACAAATTGCTCACACGTGTAAATAAAACACTACAAAAAAGCAGTATCGCTTACGGATAAAATCGACATGTTTTCTAAGCACTGCTAACACAAACTCCGCTTTAAAAAATAAGTAGGTTGTATCGCTATCGCAACGAACCGCTCATTTGCGCAAAATTCTACCAGAGCGGTCTGCGTGGACGTGTCATCGGATCGATCTGGTCTCCGTCGCAAGGATATCTTCAGGCATCCGATGACGTCAGTCATTTCTGTATTATGACCAGCGGCACCACGACACTATGCCCGGTGTACGCATTTCTATGGAAGCGACAAAGGTGGTTGGAGGCGTTTGCGGGCGGGAATCATCGATATTCGATGCGTGACGGTATTTTTAATTAACTCCGGAACGCTATTCATCATCGCTCCGGTTCACCCCTGACGATCCAAATTACGAGGGCGTCCTTGACTAATTAATTTCGAGGGAGGCAAGGAGGCGGATAATTTTGTTTCGTACTTGAAATGAATCGATTAATGAAAGCGTCCGCCGACGTCGCCGCCCGCCCGTGCCGCGGCTTTCCAATTTTAAGTTTATATCAGATTGAAGATGCAAAGTAGTTGCCCGTGCATTCACGTCGTGCCTCGTAATTTGTTACCGCCAGCGGTCCTCGTCCTGTCGCAGTTCTCGTCTAATGTCCACTTAATGAGCGTCCTGTTTCCATCCATTATCCCGTTACATCGTTAATTTTTTTTTTTTTACTTTGCTTAGACTTTCAAGAACCCTATAAAAGGTTTATGGAAGCGCTCCAAGGTTTGGATCCTATGGGGACATGACAAATCTTAACAAAACATTGGGAAATTACTTACGTAGAAGTTTAAATGAAAAATAAGGTACCCAGATTCGAACCCATGATCCTCGAATCCAAAGTCGACCGCTTTTCCTACACGCCCAATCCCGCACCCTACGATTCGTGTTCTCATTTGGCTACTTATTCTTGAGTATGGGGAGCGCGATACTACACTTATAATCACCGAGCAATGAATACTTTTTATCTTGATCCGCGTAAAATGTATTCCTGAACAGTGCGAGCAGATAGCAATGCAAATTTTAAATAGTCACCGTGAATAATGTTCTGGGAAAAAATTGATAAAGAAAACCTCTCTTCAAAAAGAAAGAGGCTGCTGAAGGAGAAGCAGCTTTCATATTGCGCGTAAAGTTTGCTTTTCTTTCTTGTGTGAGCTCCAATGATCTCCACCACACAGTCTAGTATCCTACAGGCAACGAAGGTTCTACTAAATCGAGTAAGAGTGTTAAATTAAAGTAACGAGTTCAGTGCCTACCGTTATTTCCGCATAGGAAATGCTCCCAATAAGTGGCTGGTAAATATGCATGTGCTCCTGGAAGGAGCACTCGATTTTAAAACATCAATCATCGTTTTTACCGCGGAAGAAAGTTCCTTTGCAAACAAATCAGCCCCTCGCGATGGCGACGAGTCTGGAAAGCAGCGTGGCGAACGGGCTTCACGCTTCTTCCAATATTTGCACACCGATGCTTTATGAGGGAGATAACGCTTCGAATTGCTTATCCGTTCTTTTTGTTTGACTTGTAACCGCGTTCTACGGGCTCCAGCTGGAAGCGACTCGAAAAAGGTGCAGATCCGTATCAGACACGTTCGGGGACTTCGTTCTAAATAATTCCCTTAATTGGCTCGGACTGCGGTTGTAAAAAGCTTCTCTGCGTAGTGATTTCGCGTCTGCTGCAAGCTAACGGGTGGTCTACTTCTAACAGAGCGAATATCATTTCTCTGGGGCTGACTATTCCAGAATTTCTGATGATTTATACTGCTACTAAAGAAGCAAGCGTGCAAGTTGTCATTTGAGGGGTGTATCGCTTATAAAATTTCAGGAGACTTAAAATGGACTATAATATTATTTTCTAATGGGAGGAGACATGTTCGAAGAGGAACACGTAGATTATAATCATAAATTATCGTGAACATGATTGAAAGAAAGAATAATTCATCCTGGTAATAGAATTCTCATTCCAGTAATAAAAGTATTTTCAAATTTGTAATGCTCCTTTACTATTGTTATCATAAAGCGTAAAGTTTGAAAGCATTGAAATACTTTTGCCAGTCTGCGCATAATCGAACGAGACTGTACTCTTAGAAGCTTCTCATTATCAGTATTCAGTAACGATTCTCCTCGGCTTACTGTCGCCTGGATCAACGCTTGAGGACATCACGGCCCATTAGACGTCCATAAAAGGACTTTTTTACGTCGATCAAACGGAAACTCCGGCTCGTTTGAAGATATGAAGACGCATTACAGCACCACCTGAGAACTTTTTGTCACAATCACAACTCCAACCCCTCGTCATTAACCCATATCACGACGTATTAGCGATACCACCCGAGGACCCTTTTTCCTTCAATCAAATAGCGATTCTTCAACATCTGCGACCACTGACGTAGAAAACTTCTTCATTGTTTTCGTCCCTAATTATTGACTTTCATGACATCCCACGAATCACTGGAAGCCATTTAAAAGTATGAATCACGACAAATTAGAACTTTTTTCTGCCAATTAGTATACGTGCAAAGCAATTCTATGAATTTTCAAACTAATTACTTCAATAATATAATTATTACTCCGGAAAATTATTCAAGGTAGACAACTATATGTTGCAAAGTGTTAAGGACCGAATATGGGGGCGTGTACATCGTGTTACTTGGGCCTTATTTTTTACCAAGAAGGTCAAACTACACACTTTTTCTCCAGCTCTCTAGAGAGCGAATTTCCAGTACTGCTACAAAATGCCTTGCCTTACATATAACCAGGAGTGCTGTACATTAACCCTTTGCCCTCTGAGCCATTTCGTTGCAGAATGTGTAAACAGGAATTATGTCGTATTACGTAATGTAACTTATAAAGCGTGTCATTTATTGTAATGATACTTGAGCTTGTATGGATCTTTAGACATTTAGGAACATTCTAATATATGATAATGTGTGAAACACTCATATATATAGAAACGGAGTATGCATATATATATATGCATTGATAGTTTCTATCTTTTAAGTTGCAATTTTAGCCTTTCTTGTTTATCTTCACAAATTGCACCATGTCATACAAAATATGTTCCCACATATTTACTTTCTTATACAAATGCTCTTTGTCCCTTTTTAAAGGTATAAACTATTTACACGTTCTTTTTTCATGTAACACAAGCTCATATGTGCTATATACGCATATCTTAATACACGTACCATATTTTCCTTCGATTTTTCGTGATATTTGATTAGAAACCTTCAAGGAATCATACTTTTTTTACAAATTTTACTCTCTAACTAATAAAATTTGCCTGGAATAACGATGTCCCCTCGGAAGAGACATCCGAGTGCAAAGGGTTAAATCCCATAATACACGCCAAAATATTTAGATTCTGAATTGTCTCTAACTGCTACACTATATCCACGTAACCTACATAATTGAGCCAGAAGCTTACAATTGTCAAAGTTTACAATCCTACAGAATATACTGTGTTTACGCAGACTGAGTCTTCTATTTATCTGTACTACGACCATTTACGTTTACGCGATTGTCGTCTTAAAAAGTACTCTCGAACGGTGCCTTAGTTTTCAGTTCGTCCCACGATCGTAAACCCCTAATCGGTGGTCATGCGTTTGACAGATACGATTGCTTCTTCTAGAACTGGAACGGCTCGTAAAGCTGCCAGTCGTAAATGTTTCACCAATTATATAACACCCATTATTTTCATGCTTTTACGGGCAAACACTGTCCCCCAGAGAAACTGCGTCTCAGATCATAACCCGGCTAGCGGATAGGACTCGTAAATCACTGCGCGGCATCGATTCCGTAGCCTCTGCTCGTGGATAACACTAACTTGATGGCAGAATTCGCGACAAACACGACGTTATGGCCCATGAAAGAACGCGCTTAATGGCATTCTGTGTACACCCGGAAAGAACGTGGAAAAAATACAGCGATGGTTGTCGCGCGGTAAACGGACTACGGGGAGACTATAATCGAGAAAAAATTTGGCACGACTGTCACTCCGAGCCCGATCGATTGTTTTTTGCGTTCTGTGTCAGAGATTTTTGTGAAATTGACGTATCATACAGGGTGAGTTCGAAGAAACAGAACACCTATCTCCGTTACTTTTTGTTGTACAAACAAACTTCTTAGGACAAAGTTACGCTGTTTGAAGGGGCACATGTAACGGTGTAATATGTGAAACGTACCCTTAGTGCTATAAAAAATAGTGCCCTCTCTCTCTCTCTCTCTCTCTCTCTCTCTCTCTCTCTCTCTCTTTCTTTCTAACATAGTCACTATACCGTCACTATAACATTCCTGTAGTTTTCTTTATTAAATATTGCCACAGTCTTCAGCACGAACTTATGGGATGACCTAATATATCCACCACAAAAAGTGATGGAGTGGCGTGAAATAATCTCGAAGCATTTTTGATGGAAGAGTGGCGACGATCACACTTCCCAGGATCATCTTGCACATTTCCACGCGTAACCATGTACTTCGTACACCAGAGGAGTGCAGCATCGTGCCCTTTTGGCCTTTCACAATGGGGCCGAGGTCTGTGCAATTCCCTCGGGTGCCCTATATACCGATATTGCGGCTCCGATATAGGAGATCCGTCTTTGAACTCGCGGGCGACAGCTGCGAGGGTAAACATCTGTGACAGCCCCCATTGCGAAAAGTGTGTCGACGTCTCGTGCATGTCGCGCTGTAATAGAAGTCTAACAACCAACGGCGGATTTGGCGAAGCCATGCCGCGGGCCCGAGAGGATCAACAAGGAAATTTTGGTGATTAAAGGAAGCGACGCGTAAAATAGCTCAAGAATCAGGGTGACGAGGAACGATCGCCAAAATTGGATGCTGGATAGCGATGATGGTTATAACAGAACGATCAAGCTATTTTAAATGTTAAATAAAGTACATGTAAATTTTAAATCGATTCACAGTCGGTACGTAGCTTATTAAGAAATGAGAAATCCCTTTAACTCGGAGACATTCTTACTTTGTCGAAGACGAACAATTACTTGGAATTCTATAGAAAAGAAGACGGAAGAATGACTACGAAGACGAGGAACGGGCATCATTAGGATGGATAAAAGTTTAACGCAGCGCTGTGAAACGGGATCCTTTCTCGAATTCTCTGCCTGACTCGGTGGAATTTTGAAAATTTCAGCGACTACGCGCTGAGGATGCCCCTGGGATATAAATATTTGAGATTGCGCGATATCCAACCGAACTTGCGCAAAGTCAATGGCGCTTGGGCGTTCACTGTTTTAGGCTGACCTCTTTCTTTGCACGCGATTCTGGAAACCAACGATCGTGTAGGGAATCCCAGCTCTAACGACGAGACAAATCCGACGACACACTTGTCAATATTGATGAAGAGGTTTCCCCGTCATCAATACCCTCTGTTATCACTTCCCTCCCCTTTGACGGGACGAAACCTGAGCAACTTATCACACGTATCCAGTCTTTGAGGACCTATCGATCGATATGGACCCATCGCAGACCACTACCTACTACTACTGCTCAATGGTGACCAATCATCATCACTGGTGAGCTCTAACGAAAATTTTCTGTTCAATAGTTTTCTTGCTTAACCCTTTCATACTGGGCGTTCAGAATTGAGGACACACAATTTAAAAATTACCGATACTATCGTTTAGGACGAGTGTCCTTATTTGTGCACATAAAAAAGGACCAGTTTTACTCGAAAACTACACAATTAGGTTTTTTTTTTCTTTTTTCCATGTTAATTTTAGTCAAAGCTAACCCTAAAAATGAAATTACATTATTACGAGAAAAAAAAATAATTCAGGTCTGAAAAGGTTAAAGAGCATCTGTATAAGAAAGTAAGATATGGGAACATATTTTTTATGACATGGTGCAATTTGTGATGATAAACAAGAAAGGCTAAGATTGCAACTTAAAAGGTATAAACTATTGATACATATATATATATATATATATATATATATATATATGAGTGTTTCACACATTATCATGCATTAAAATAGTATAAAATTTTGATTTTTGACATAAATATGCTCCTGAATGTCTAAAGATTCATATAAGCTCAAGTATCGTTACATTATGGAATACGACATAATTCCTGTTTGCATATTCTGTAACGAAATGATTCCGAGGGCAAATGGTTAATGTGCAGCACTCCTGGTTATGTGTAAGGCAAGGCATTTTATAGCAGTACTGGAAATTCGCTCTCTAGAGAGTTGGAGAAAAAGAGTGTAGTTTGACCTTCTTGGTAGGAAGTAAGGTCCAAGTAACATGATGTTGTACGCGCCCATATATTTGGTCCTTAATACTTTGAAACATAGTTGTCTACCTTGAAAACGTCCATTTAAGAACACTGGTTAGCATTGGTATCCACGTGTACTTCTACAATTTACACGTTCGAACTATCTTACAAGATTACCACACTTGAAGAGTTTCTATCTTTCTTGGCATTTTCAAATTTAGAAAGACAATTCTCTGATTACGAGCCTCCTTAAATGTGTACATATTTTACATAAAGTGCTTTATAATTGAGGGGCGAATTCAGCACGTGAATTAATTAAAAACCCTTGGCACTGGAACGAGAAAATCTCTGGATAATATAGGAGTGCATCTCTCGTTCGTTCGCTTTGTAATTAGTTTGTTGGTGGTAGTGTCGAGTTACGAGCTGCTTGTAATTTATAACGACGGAAATTTCACTCTGGTAACCACGACAGCCTTCCAACGTGATTGAGATAGATGCTAATGAGTGTGTTCTTTGATACGTGAATTAAGTATTGTTCATTATACTTACACGCTGAGTAATTTTTGTTACGTGGCGTATGAAATATTAATATTATTATAGTAGTTCATTAAATATGATGCAATTATATCGTTGGAAAGCAGTTGCCGTTGCACGCGTATTGTATAAATAGCTATACTCGTGTAACTTTGAGGTTAGGTCAAAAGCAGATTTCGAGGATTTCTACGTCGCATTTGCACAATTATGGAATTGCTCTGGTGTGATATGTACAGTTTGTTCTAATTTGCGTGATAAAAACGTAATAACAGTAATTGTAATGATAATAGCGATAATAATAATAATAATAATACTAGTATGTTTTACTCATTTTGAAGATATTAAGTACAATGCTTAAACAGATTTTTTGAGGAGACAAATTCGATGAAATTAAATAGAAAGCATTAGTATAGTTTCGTTAGGTACTCGCATGTTAGTAGAAAAAGCATCGAAAGTGGCTCGACTTGAATTCTACCCTAGAAAGTATTTACATAACTCCCATTTGGAAAACGCGATTCACAACTACCGACCGTAATTCGACTAATGAAGCCGTACCACCGATGCTCCCTGTGAAAGGGGCTGGCAATTTCCGGCTTTCTTCGTTTCAACTTCAGACGACAATGCACGCCGCGAAAGTAGGCCCACCCAGTCCGCGAGAAGCTTTAATAGAGAAGCTCGCCTCTGGAAACAGCTGAAGCGCTACGAATTCCTGCCTTCGTTTCTAATTACAATTTAAGCCGTGCTCGCTGCCGCGTCTCGAAGTCGAGATTTCGAGACGCGGATCGTTCCGTTGAAACATCATCGCGCTCCAGTTTCCCGCGCCACCGTCGTTAATACAAATTTAATCCGCCTGTCGCCATTGCTCCCAACCCCGAATACGAATCGTTCTCCGGATGCGAAAGCCGACTGACAGTCAACGACATACCCTCTTCTTCATTGTACGACAAAAACAGTATGTTGCAGGTTGGATGGAAGATCATCTTGAGAGGAAGGGAACGTGGTGAGTTAGTAGAGTCTGGATAGCGTCGAGTCATTTTCACTCAATTTTTTAAGTTGGCCTTAGGGATGATTCTAGTAAATTCTAGATTCCCGGAGAAGCAAAACTAAAGAGTAAGTATGTTAAAGTAAAAGCGTTTATAGAATGTATTGAAACGCATCAGTTTTTCTTGGTTTGAAATCAGAGAAATGATTGAAATGCCTATGTCGGAATTTATATTGACTCGTATCACTTAAAATGCAGTCTTACAAATATCATTCAATTACTATCATCAATTTTTATCTAAAACAAAAGAGCAAAGTGTTTCTTTAAATTATATGAATAGAACTAATATTATTCGTAGTCTCTCACTTCATACTATGCGTGATAATAATACAGATCCTGATGAATAATGTCTGCTCGACCGCAGATATGACGCAGGTTGAGTAAAGTGTCTGACCCAATACGGATTATGACTCCTTCCAGAGCTCATCTTTCCTTCTATGAAGAATGTGGACAGATTCTGATAACTTTTGCTTGGTCACGGATCTGTTTCAGACTGAATGAAACGTCTGTCGCAAGACAATGTACGATTCTTTTCAAGATGGATCCTTCGTTCAGTCATTTATACCACGAGTGAAGGGAATGCGAATAGCCTAGAGATATTTTTACATCAAACCTCGATTTAATGGAGCATGATATCACTAATTTTGGTATTAACGAACATAACTCTACGTTATTACTTCCAACGACAATTCCTCTCTACCCATCACGCTACTCAATCCTCTATCTTATTGTCAGCTCTCCTCCCAGCTAAATCCGCCGAAAGCACGGCAGCTTAGAGGTATTTTTATATCAAACCTCGATTTAATGGAGCATGATATCACTAATTTTGGTATTAACGAACATAACTCTACGCTATTTCTTCCAACGACAGTCTCTCTCTACCCCTCACGCAAATTTCTATTTAATGGAGCACGATTTCACTAATTTTAGATTTAATGAACATAACTCTACGCTATTTCTTTCGACGACAATACCTCTCTACCCCTCATGCTATGCAATCTTCTATCTCAGCTCTTCTCCCAAATAAATCCTCCGGAAGCACGACAGCATCTTCCTCGTTCTTGCAAGCAGGAAGCACGCCGAACGCTTCCGCAGCGTAAATAAACTTCTTATCAAGATCCTCGCAACTTAATCGAAGAGAATGCCGAAGGATGGACGATGGTCTTTTTCGAGGACCACGTGACTCGAAGCTGAACGACTGATCGTACGTTCGCGATAATGGTCTTGTATATATTCATCCAGCGGGTAATATCGTCGATTTCAAGCCGCCAAAGCGGATTGGTAGCGATAGGGTGTAGGAGGCGCATGGAGAACGTACCGAAGAGGAGCAGACAGGGTTAGTACGTAGGTGGCGCAGCTGTTGGCTCCGGAAAATCGATACCTATCGTCTCTGGTGGAAGGCGGACCGACTTTCCAGTACGCGGCTCGTGTGCACGAGGTAAACACGGCTTCTATGGCAATTAGAATGGAATGATACGAAGGAAAGTCTTCCAGTCAGCTTCTCGACGATCATCATGGTACGTTGAGCAATCATGAGGAGAACTGTCGCGACGAAAGCAAGGATCGAGCGCACGCGATCATACGAAGGACACGACAGGATCTGTTGACAGTCGATGGACGTTAACTCTTTGCAGCGGAAGGACTTTATTATTGATAAATCATAGATCCTTCGTGCATTTGGAAACGTGTTTATGCGAGGTGGTGTTGATGTGTGAGGATGGATTGTTGGATCACTGTGCTTGAATATGTTTTAAAAATATATTTTAAAACCCGTGCTGCAAAGAGTTAATCGCAATCGGTAACGAACACGTGAGACCAGATGTAATTCCACAGCCACGCCGCGACAGTTCCAATACTGATGTTGATGGAGGGAAACACAGAATCTAACCTTTGTTTTCTGTGCAGTACGGTTTTGTGAATTACGCCCTCGAGCTGCTGGTTGTGAAGACCTTTGACAGCGAGACGTGGGAGGCGATAAAGTAGGTAAAACGTGGGCACGCGTTTCGCGCCGACTCGCACGATTATTTACCTCCTGGCTTTTGGTGTTGACAGTGTTGGTTAAAATGTTATTGCGACTACTCGGTAGTCAGTACGATTAGTCATTGATGTATTACCATTATTATTCTTGTAGATGATAGTACTTGACCCAATGCTCAATTCTGAAATACACATAACTTAATTTCTGCATGACTCTCTTTTTAGTTTCTCTTATTTACCATTGTCAGCCACGCCCGTTGGCTTTCGTGGGTGGTTCTATTGTGTGTCACTGGGTAGATAAAAAGATTACCGCCAGAAGACGCTTCCACAAGCCACGTGGTGCGTCCCCGTGCTCGATCAGCTCCATTTCCCTCCACCGCCGCGCCGCGAATAACGAAGTTCGATGCATCCGTGACCCGAATCCCTTGGATTCTTTAATTGAAATTTCACCGATCCACCCTGGACTCGTCTTCGCCCCTGCAGTACTCGACGGAATTTATATTGAATTTTCCGCCCAATCGGAACCGGAGAAATGATTGAATTTCTGATTCAATGAACCTGATGCTGGTTTCGAGCACGTTTCGCATGATACCTTTAGATCGGGGCTGAGTAATGTTTGGATAATTTGAGAGGCAAGTGTATTGAAATCGAACTTTGACGTTTGGATAGTCGTAATTAAAATTCAGAGCTTTAGCTCAAGAATTTGTTGAAGATTACATTTCCTATGCCGTCATTATTGGATAAGAACAGAAATAAAATGTGGTACGTTTGAAATTAACATAGTACAAAATTTATTAGGACGTCCCAGAAGTTCATGTCACTTATTCTTCTGCTACTCAAATTAATATATGAGTCGTTCATTGCATAAATCGATTAACTCCATACAACAAAAAGTTGTGAAATGCGATGAAATAATGAACAAATAATAATAATAATAATTAATAATAATAATGCGGCGTAATAATGATGTCGTTTAATGGTTTCAACCTTTATTATTCAGGAAAGTTATTATAAATATAAAAACTTATGACTGAACGAAGTGCTTTCACACTTCTGTTTCTAACTTCTGTTCTGTTTTCTAAAACTGAGGTAAATATTTCTTACATCGCCGACATTTCATAGGCTCCATTACTAAGAGGACAATTGCTCTTTTCACACTTACGATACGTTTACCCTTTACTGCGGTATTCCGTTCTTAAAGGGTCGCCGTGAAAAGACTCTTAATGTTTCCTTAATGCTCTCTCGACTCTATAACTTTCCTACTACCACCGCACGCTATTCATACTACCCTTCCTAAGCACGCTCCCAGCTCTACGCGCGCATAAACGTAGAGCGATACTCGTACGCTAACGCAATCGTTTCTAATGGTTGAGAATATATTGAAAATTGTTATTTTATAGGTGGAAGTTTTGAAGGCCGTTTTAAGGTCGCTTAACACTCGAGTAGAATCTGTATATATTACTACAAGTATTTTCAAGGCATCGCTTTATATTAGATTATTCTCGTAGAACATCAGTTTGCGTTTCGATGTATTAACTTTTATTTATTATTAGGAACCAATGATAGATTTTTCTTCAATCGCTTCGTATCAATAAATAAAGATGAATGCAAATCTAGGTGCACGCTCGAAAGGAAAAATATGCGGAGAAACGGAAAATCTTGTTTTCGTCTCCTCGTCGGATCAACAAGTTCGCTTAATAAACTTTTGTTTACCCAATACTCCGAGTGTATTGATTCAGCGACACGCCATCGAAATATTGGCACGCGTTCCAGGGTGTTTGTCCACGGACCTGCGTCTACAGGGCGAATCCTTAAATCCTAGATCGAACAGGCTGCATAAGTGTTTTATTGTTTACCAATCATACTGTGTCGTTCTGGAGGGAAACCCGTCTCGGGTTTTACTTCTTCGAAGTGAAGAAACCGTAAGAAGCGCAAATGAAAATTCCCGAACGTGCAATACATATCATCCACGCAATACACTTCAATTTGGTTTGATTTGGTGACATAAATCTCAGAAATTTTGTACTAATTAAATCATGTCTTCGTTAATTTATATAGAAATTAACCAATCAGCTGTGATTGACGTATATATTCGTCATTGAGTGAAAAAGTAGTATTTTATGTCATGACGAGTATACTCGTCATGCTTAAAATTTAGTTACCATTAGTTATTTAAAAGTATGTTTCATATATATATTTGAATGGCAGAAGTATAAGTGGCATGAATTTCTGGGATGACCTAATATATAGCCGTCTTTGCGATCCAATATTACACTGTGTTTTGCAACTATACCTGTCGTAGCTTGATTCGTAGCGCTACGATTCCTTGATACGGGATTTACCTCCTTCTTCCGAGTTTAGAACTCGATGGACGGATCAGAATGGCAGTGCCAAAGGCGCCCGAAACGCATAAGAAGCGCAATCCGCAAGCTGAACTTTTTACAGTCACGGTGTACCAGAACTTCTTATCCTCTGTCGTTTTTACTTAAGGAATTCGATCTCAGTTTCCCTCGTCAATGGACCTTTAGAGTCTCCTTTCGAGATTGCGAGACCACTTCGTGAAACTCTCCTGCGAACCATGGAATCTATAAGAAAAGAACGAAAAGGATTCAGCTCAGCCAACTGGCTCGTAACGCGGGTTTATGCGCTGTAAACGTTTTCTTGGCAGTAAAGGGCGCGGAATTATCGCGAGACACGTGCTCTGGAAGGACAATCCTTCCCTCGCAGAGAATTTTTAAAGACGGCGACGGGTGGTCTCAACAGAATGCGCACTTTTGGGGCTAAATGGTAAATGAAAAAAATAATAAAGAAAGAAAGAAAGGCTTGCGAGAGCATTCATTGGGAATAATGAAGGAATCCGTTACTTCTGGGGATGAATAAGCGGGGAGAAGAATTGTGTTCTCTTATAAAGCGTTTATTGTAATCAGAAATATTCTTTGAATATCCTTTCTACGGTTTTCAGAGGAATCAGTATGTCTCCGAGACTTTGTCTTATTCTGTTTATTTAGTTAGAGTGAATAGGAAGGTTCCTATTTTATTGGGTTCATTTTCGATCATACTATTCACCGTTTCAAATTCTATTCTTAACACATTCACAACCGGCAGATATTTTACGTTTTTAATACCGAGTACTGGCGACAATAATACAATTCTGAAGCTGGACATCGTAAATTTGTATCGTTGCGGCGAAGATAAAAGCTACAAAATATATTTTGAAATATCACTGTTGTAAATATGTAGTGCATCAAATAAAAAGATTTTCATCGTTCTTTCATAACCAGGACTAGAATTTCAAGTGATGTGAATTCACGTCAGCAGTCGCGAATGTGTTAAGTGTAGCATAGTAGAAGGAAAGACATTATACAGTAGAAGACAATGCTATCCGTAGTATTTTATTTTGATCAAAAAACCCTCGTTAAAACTTTCCTGATACCATCAGTAAAGTCCACAACAGAACCGGAAACCAAATAGCTTGGAAGTTTGGAACAGCTGAAGTTTTCTATTCGTTATTCATCGTCCGTCTTTCTGCTTGTGTTAAAAATAATATGAGATAACAAATTTTATTGGACTTCTCGTCTCCAACGAGAAGTTATACCTGAATATAATGAGAAACTTTTAATGTTCTGTGTTGAAAAAAGATTTATTAGTCGTACTATCGAGTCAGGGGCAAACAATGAAAATATTTATGTTTCTGGAAATTCATGAAAGGATTTCCGAAGCATGCGTACGTTTACAATGAATACTCTTTAAGCCTGGAACTCTTCTTTCGCTTTAAGTCGAATAATTTATTTGAAAACCTTAAGCAAATGCTCTTGGTTCGTGCGTTCCACAGTTTGCATTTTTACGGCTGCCAGAAATTACTGTTTGCTCGTTATAGCGCGGCTTGTAAACTCCGAGTTTCGTGGGTTTACTAAGACTCAATTAAACGGTTTGGTAGTATGTTAATGCCCGGTTATTTATGGCATAGTTAGAACGTGATTATCCGCGTATACTGTCCACCCTTCGCGCAGATTCGCACTTTCGCGAGTATGAAAAAACTTTATCGGCGACGAGAACGTTCAAGTCTATTTTTAGAGTCCATATTCGCGATGTTAGAGTATTTAATGATGGATGTTAATATGAATGTGGGTTATTAGTATTTTTCTCTTTTTCTATCTTCATAATTTAATCCTTATGAATAAATTTAATCATCAAAATCAAACTAATAATTTTCTTTTAATACATTTAAAGATAACATCGAAGTCAATTTAATTTCATTTAACAGACCTTTCTTTTTCCTTTGTTAATATTGTGTTACATGAAAAAAAGACAAGTTGAATCAAACGAATTTTTTAATCGAAGTCTCTGGTAAATTCGGGTACAATATTGACATTCCCCGGAACGGAAAGGGGGTAACATACTATCTAGTTTGATAACAAGTACAAGTCGACGTTCTAAGTGCGGTTACAGCTCCTTGGAAGCCTCTTAATTCGATTTTCTGTCTTTGCGCGGTAATTGCACTTCGCGACGTTGTTCCAGCGTGATGCTCTTTTCCTTCCTCGACGCAGCACAGCCATAAGCGCGTTCATCTATTCGAGTTACCCGACAGATGCTAAAGAAAGTTGTTTACACCATCAAACCTCTGCGCTAACAAACTACTTCTCCAATTAGTCGACGGTGCACGTATTATCTTGATATTATTCCACTTATTGCTATTACACGTACTACAGCTTAATTTGCATCCTTTAATTTGCATATACCGTAGCTTGTCTGCGAATATTTTGAAGCATCGTTGAATTCGAAAACTAGTTCAAGAATAACTGGCATAACATTATTTCAGTTGACAAGCTTTGATGGGACTTTTCATCGCGTTAAAATGTTTATCAAAGAGCACGAAAGAAAACACGTTCAGTACGCTTTTATGCTGTATAAATTTATTTCAGACTGAACGTAGCGCAACTTTCTTCTCTCATGATATTCCCTTGTCTAAGAAGATCTAATAAGCTTTTCTTATCCTCGCGCCATGTTCGAAGAAAACAAGGTCAACTTCAAAGTGTAAAAGAGATGTCCGCCTTGTAGCAATTTAATGCATCTGAAAAGCGATTAAGGCGGTATGAACCAATCTCATTATTCTTAATTCAATGTTTTTTGCTTATTAAACAAAATTTCATTCTGAAAAATTCTGTACAAATTTTATTATTAACAGTAATAAAATTCTGAAGCTGGATCGTTGCGGCGAAGATAAAAACTACAAAATATGTTTTGAAATATCAATGTTATAAATATGTAGTGTATTAAATAAAAAGGTTTTCATCATTTTTTCATAATCGGGAATAGAATTTCAAGTGACGTGAATTCACGTCAGCGATCGCGAATGTGTTAATCGTGAAAATGAAAACTTTAAACGGTTTGTTGATTGAACGAGTGTTATTCTGTGGGAATAAGCGTTATAACGTCTTTTTCTAATTTTGAATAAAATAACTGGTTCATGCTGTGACGAGGCATGTATTGTTTGCGAGAATTTCGCACGAGAGGC
This sequence comes from Hylaeus anthracinus, assembly GCF_026225885.1. Lineage (NCBI taxonomy): Eukaryota > Metazoa > Arthropoda > Insecta > Hymenoptera > Colletidae > Hylaeus > Hylaeus anthracinus. The sequence goes on from NW_026533254.1 coordinate 5,996,777, forward strand.
ACCGGAATGTGGGTTACCTCTGTTGAGAGTACGGTATGACGATGACTCTTGAAAGCTCGCCCAAGAGGGGTCACTTTAGCCGTCCTAAATGACGTTCCACAGCAGCTCGAGGACGGCGTGTTTACAAATTTTGCGATACAAATTGTACAGATCTCATTCACGTGTTTTGGGAAATGCAGAATCTGTTGCTGGGCGTTTCGTGTACGTTGTCCTGTTTGACTCGATGCATACAAATGTTATCACCATGTGCAGTCGCTCAAAAACAATGTTTCATTTGAAAGTTAAAGGATTTTTGAAATGAGTATTATGCAGAATGGTTTACTAGAAGACTAGGAAAAACTTCTCTTCAGCTGCTTTTTTTTTAGATTGCCAGGATTCTGTCAAACGCAATTATGTTTAGTTTTATTAAACGAAGGCATAGTGAGGTTAACTCTATCATACCATGGTTTCTTAATTAAGAATTTCAAATAATTCTTCCTACTCATCGTTAGTGATAAACGCGACTATTTATAGAAAAAGGAATGACAAAGTTATGAAGGGTAACCATAACATTATAAGTAGAATGATACAAATGATACAACAATTGAGAAGATCTTTTTAACTCCTTGTCATTCTACTTTTAATTCTCGTTTACTTTCTTTCCACCATTTTATCGTTCAATTTTGTATGTTACCATCGTCTTTCGTGATTTTATTGTATACGTTTCTCGTATGTACTTACAGTCTGTTCGAGAAGAGCGTGTACGGAGAAACTTTTTTGGAAATTAATAAAGAGAAATTCGAGCGTGACAAGACAGCAGAGTCATGGAGGGACAGCTTGATCACAGTACAGCATATTTCGTCATCAAAAAAGTTTCGCTTGGGGGAAAGAAAATTTAGAATGTGATTGGGACAATGTAATTTTTTCGAACGAAGCTTATTTTTGGGCACGTTCATCCATCATGAAGATCAAGCTCTGAGGGTAAAAGATCATCTGGTCCGTGAAACAGCTATATCGACAGATTCGATTAATATGGAGGTCTTTGTCCCAAGGCTATGCTATTAAATTAGTGGAAAGTATGCTCCGGAGATACCAGATTATTATTAACAATGGAGGTGACTGGACAACTTATTGATAATAAAGCATCAAGGTGGGGTGATCCCGCTGTTTTGTCGCGTTCGATTTTCTCCTCTATCGATTTTCAAGGAAAAGTTTTGCTCTACGCACTCGAACTCGTTCTCGAACAGACTGTATGAATCGAAACATGCATGATTTGTCTGATAATGATAAATTCGAGCAAGAATTTACACATGCGCACCATCTCAAAGTTATTTGCACGTTCCATTTGAGGCGAATTCCTGCTTTCATTTAGGTACAGGAAAGGCTCTCGAAAAATTTCATGAAAACGTTGCAGGCGTGCTCGGCGTGACAGCTCATATCCATGTCAAACGGTTGAAGTGGCTTTCAGCTTTACTTGATGAACTCGATAGAAACCGCGAAGAGGTTTTAGCAACCTGTTAAAATACTCCGACTCTTGCCAGACCCGGAAGTATTTACTTTGTTCAGACGCGTTAACCCCGGCAATTAATTTCACTGCGACGCTTACTTTTAAAATGGAACGCAACATAGTAGTAAACAAACCTTTCGCTAATTGTATAATCGTACATTCGGCTCTTCGAACGTTTGCACTGTCGATAGAAAGTGCGAAGTGTCGTTACGTGATTAGCATAATAACGTGAAACAACTTTGGAAACTTTTATGAATCCTATACTTAGCTCTGTCTTGAAGTTCGAGGTCACATCGCAACTTATAAATTTCGTCCAAACTCATGGACGACAATATGCATGCGAAAATTCTTTTCAGTTTGAATGGACTTTAAATAGAACTAACTTGTTTATTCACGTTTTGTTAATATAGGAAAGATGCGGCTGTTAATATGGATGGACAGTTCTTGGTTCGCCAGATTTATGACGATGAAATTACATACAACATTATAGCAGCTGCAGTCAATAGGCTCAGTATGTACATTTTCACAAATTTGAACGAATACAACATAGTTTCTAGGTTGAATCACTGAAAAATCTGAAGTCTCATTAGTAATAATTACTTGGAGTCTGGTTAACCCATTCACTGATAGGCAAATTGAAAGCGTTTTGGCTCGGGCGCCACGATTTAATACAGATGTGTAATCTAGGTTTTGATCAATTATTTTGATAATAAAAAGTTATATTAAATTTGTTGTTTTATCCCTTTCATACTGGGTATCCACAATTGAGGACACAAAATTTAAAAATCGCCGACACCATCGTTTAGGGCGAATATCCTTATTTGTGCTCATGAAGAAAGACCAGTTTTCCTCAAAAACTACACTATAAAGATTTTTAAAAAAAATTTCCATACTAATTTTAGTCCGAATTAACCCTAAAAATTAAATTACATTAGTACGAGAAAAAAAATAATTAAGGTCTGAACGGATTAAAAAGAAAGTTTACGATCTTCTTTTGCAATAATTCGTGACTCAGAAGGCTATAATCTTATCCCTTGAGTAATTGCAATCAATTTGAACTACGAAACATCTCGTAGTTGCCAGTGAATGGGTCAACTTTAATCGAATCAAATATTCCATGGAGAATCTATTCTGTTTTAGACATTCCAGCCGATGAGATCTTGGAGTTGTTCGGTCGGATGTTCTTCGAGTTCTGCCAAGACTCTGGCTACGACAAGATCCTCCAGGTGCTGGGAGCGACACCTAGAGATTTCTTACAGGTAAATCGAGCGTAGGCGCGTCGTTGTTTCAAAGTTCACTTTCGCGACAAGCTAAATAATATCACCTGGGAGCGACGCGTGCGACGAGCGACATCGAGATTCCTGCGATTCCGTTTCCATGCGGCCTGGAAGTGAAAGTCTCTAGAAATGATGATACGTAGGCAGATCGATCGCAGCTCTCTGCCAAGTTGCGTTTCAACGCGTTTTATTTATTTCCATGGTCGTTCTCTCCTCCAGGTTTCGAGACATCAAGGCACATTGGGTACAAATGGCATTCTTCGCATTGAAATCAAAGAACTTTCCGATGGAATGGGACAATCTAAAAATTCTTGCGCTAGCTTCTACTCGAATAACTCTGGAATCAGAGAAAAATATAGGGAAAAGGATTAATCATTAATCCGCCTGTAAATTCATGTAAAAGTTACATTTGAACCGTTCATTTTATAAACCGATTAACTCCATAAAAGAAAAAGTTGAGTAATACGATGAAATAATGTACAAATAATAATACGATGTAATAATGTTTGTCGTTTAATGGTGTTAATCTTTATTATTCAGGAAAGTTATTATAAATATAAAAAGTTATGGCTATACCAAGTGCTTTGACACTTAATTTAAAGATTTTTTTAAAGTGGAGTTAATCGATTTGTGCAGTGAACGGCAAACTAATATCTTGAATAGTTGGCATTTTATAAAATTCCAAATATGCCCTAGTTCTTCCATAGTCACGGCTCATTCGTACTCACTCTGTGATAAACGTTCCTACTTAATTAATAGACACATTAATATTATTTTTCAGAAAGGCTTTCAACACATGATTTTTTTAAAAGATTAGAAAGGTTGAAAACGATTGATCCATGAACCTAATACATATATTCAGTAATTCACATGTATTTCTATTATAAAATCATTCGAATGTGCCCATCCCCGCTGGTGCACCTGCGTACCGCGGAATTTTCATTCGCGCATTCCGCTTTCGATGCATTTCTAAACCCTGGATACCCGTTCCGAGGAGACACGACCGACCGGTTAGCGATTGCCGCAACGTGTAGCTGAGTAATTGGACAAAAAACGCATAAACTCGTTCACGCGGACAGAATACAAACTGTGGAGTTATTGCCAGTTCTCGATCGCGCCGAATTTTCTCGCCCATACGTAATGATCAATAAATTGTTGCTTTCTTGTTGGAACGATACTCGCGTTCCATTTGGGTCAATAAAGCGATTAAAATTTATAATAAAATGACTTTAACTCGTTCAACCTAACACATTTAACGACCGTAGTTAAAACATGCGTTTGAGCGGAGAGTAAAATTGAAGAAAGTCGCACACGCGTAACAAGAAACGTCTATCGCGATGAATGCGCGCAATGTGATTAACAAATGGAACGCCGTCGCGGAACGAGATTATCAGTCGTGGCGTTTTTCTTCCGCTAGGTTTCATTTCCGGTTCTCTGCGAGTCAGGTGTCACGTACAGGCAGTTTGTTCTCATCCTATATCGGTACACGTCGAACAAAGATATTTTATTTCCATGAAATGAAAACAATGATTATATCCACCCTGATGGGTGTACTCGTCGATAAAATTGTCAGAAAAAAATTAATCTTTGAACTTTTCAGAAGAACGCTTAAAATTCAATTTTGCGAATAGGTCAGGAATAACTCGAACCAACAATTATTTGTTTCCTAATGATTCCATCTAAGGTACTTTACGTTCCTGTCGTTACACTGGCTTTCCGCGCTCCACGTGATGTAATTGTAACGAATAGCACGTTGCGCTGAGACCAGACGACAGGTATTATAGTGCATGATCACGCATTTCAACCAGCAAACGTAAATTTTGATTGTTGAAAGCAAGTTATGGACGGAACATTTCGCGCGCTGATGAAATAATGTGCTTCGTTAGTTTCAGTACACTAACAAACTAACGAGAGTCTGGTAACGTTCAATTACAGAATTTGGACGCCCTTCACGATCATTTAGGCACTTTGTATCCTGGAATGAGGGCGCCCTCTTTCCGTTGCACAGAGAGGCCAGATGATGGAGCGCTTATATTGCATTATTACTCCGATCGACCTGGTTTGGAGCATATCGTCATTGGTATCGTTAAGGTATTTTAGGAAAATTACTACGTTGGGCCATCTGAACTGGTGACCGAAAATCTTTAAGTATAACCCGATAGATAATATTGTTAATGGAATAATTCAGGGTTTCGCGATTAACCCATTCACTACCAACTACGAGATGTCTCGTAGTTCAAATTGATTGTAATTACTCAAGGGATAAGTTTATACTCTGCGGAGTATAACTATAGCACCCCTATATTTTTAAATATTTCAGACTTTTGAGCAGAAACGAAGAAAGATCAATTATATGAGCTGAAAGGATACGATTAATAATGATTTTTACATTGATCTCTGAACTTAAAAGTTCGAAACATTTAAGAATATAGCTGGTGCTATAGTTATGCTACACAGCGTAGCCTTTTGAGTTACGAATTATTGCAAAAGGAGATCGTAAATTTTCTATTTAAAATAATAAATTTAATATCATTTTTTATTATCAAAATAATAACCTAGATTACACATCTGTATTAAATCTTGGCGCCTAAGGCAAAACGCTTTGTCTGGCAGTGAATGGGTTAATGGTGACCCTGTTAAATCAAATGAAGATGTTAGTAATAACTTTCTAGCGGCTATTTTGAACTGACACATGAAACACAAGTTCGTTCAAGTTTGGTGAATATTGAATCACAAGCTGAGTCTTGAAAAATATTAGACACATACTCAGTGTTCTTTCTTACATTTATTTTGTGATTTCTTTACTCGCTATGTTAAAGCACGATACTTCATAAAAATTGAGATGCGTCGATTTGGTGACGTTCCTTTTTAGAGAGCGGATATCAGCAAATGGAGAAGATCGATAGGTCGTAAAAGTTTGATCCCACAGGGAATTCTGATACAGGCACTGGACTGGCCGATTCATCTTCTCATTTTAATATTCTGGAACTCGATTCTGGACGCTATTTTACGCTCAGTATCGTCGTATAAATTATTCAACTGGAATATCACTATTCTATTATAGAAAGCCTATTTTTCATAGAAAACAGAGTTCAGTTAATCTTATGCTAACATTCCATCATCTTTGACCTCACTGATTTCTATTTAGTATTGTAGACAAATTTTAAATACAGTTTTTCGTAAAATCAACGAACTGGGCATAATTTCTAGAAACAATCAGCAATTGGGTAGTGTAGGATTTTCTGAACGTCGCAATTCTCCTTCAAAGGGAAATTATTTGTACCTAAAACACCGACATACGTTTACCTATAAGGCTTTTATCGTGGAAAACGGGCGTTCCATAGTAATGACATTTATGCCAATATAACGCGTCACGGTGCTCGTTTTTGTTGGCCCCAGTTAAACGCGCGTTAGATCGATAGACGTTGGCTATTTAATTTTCGTCGTAACAAATTCACTGAGGCGGAAACGAACCGGGATTAAACGAGTTATAACTTTCATCGTCATAGACCGTGGCGAAAAAGCTCCACGGCACGGACGTAGAGATGCGGATATTGAAGACAAAGAACGAGTGCGATCACGTGCAATTTCTGATAACCAACACGTCCGGGCCGGGGGTAGTTTCGAACCCTATGATAGCTGAATTGGAGACTTTATCTGTTGGTAAGTAGCACTCGATTTATTCAACAGTAATCCCTCGTTAGAAAAATAATTTCTTCACGATCTATACTTAAAACACGATTTTCGAAAGCAGAATGTCTTAAATAAAGTAACTTCAATAGAATCCCTTTTTTTACCACAAAATTCCTTTTGCAATCTGTTACAGAACCCAAAGTGAGCCCCATGACGTTCTGCCGAGTTTTCCCGTTTCATCTGATGTTCAACCAGGACCTCACCATAGTCCAAACTGGTTGCACCATAACTCGTGTCATACCCCAAGTGTGCTCTGGTAATTGCAAACTGAACGACATTCTTCTGACTGTAAGTTTACACGACTACGATTCATCCATCCGATGCATGAGATGTTAAGAGTAAGCTCTCTAATTTGATAAATCCACACGGTACACGTTTGTAGCAATGAGTTTCTATTATTTAATCTCTCATATCTCCTTGTTCTCACGGTAACTCGTGCGTCTTGTAGGGAGTGTACGCGATGATTAATCTTTTCCATTACTTCAACGTATAAATCTAGATCAGAAAAAGAGGAATAACGAACGCAGAACCATCCAGTTGTATTTTAAATAAAAAAAAAACCGTATTTATTATATTTATACTTATCGAAGCAAAAATATTGTGTAAAACACAAAGTTCAGGAAGTAAATTATAATCATTCCTAAATATCATTCAATTTTCCAATACCATTGTAGCGAAAATGAAATAATCACTTGGTAAATAATCAATTTATTATATCAACTAAAGCAATTACTTCTCTCGCTCGTGTTTTATTAATTAAATGACGTCGAAATAACAGGTCTAAATGTCATCAACTGCACATGCACCGCGAATAACTATAATCTTGCGTGGATAATTGCTCTTCCCAGTGTGGAAATACAGGTCTACCACAAAAATCATTTTAATTTCAATTACGCGGTAGGGTTACCCGTATAACGAGCGACGAGGGACTGATAATGGCGTTTTATTTCACGAACTGGCGCATTAGTTAGCGTGGCCCACGAAATTACGTTATTGTCCGACACGTCGTGGCCACTGGCTGATATTATTCATGGGGATCCGCATGCGCGCGTGCAATCATATATCTTTCAAATGCGGTTTGTTTCAAACGATATGACACGCACCGACGGAACAGAACCATTTAACTCCATTTGCATAGCTGCACGTGCACGTGTCCGCGAGCGTAATCAATTATCCTCCCATTATTATTCCCCTGTCGTCGTCACTGAATTTCACCTACTAGATCTCAAGGAATCTTTGAGAATCGTTGCGCGCGCATAATTCAATTTCCTTCCAACAATTCTGGAGTAAACGTTTCACACGATGGAAACACATTTCAACAATTAAAATGATTGCTTTACATGTATATTAAATAATGAAATATTTGTGGTTTGTTTACTTGTTTTATGATACCTTGGTAAAGAAATAGAAATATTTCTGGTAAATGTTGAAAATGGTTATGAATTTTTATAATTTCCTTCTGGATGCAATAAATTTTTTATCGATATGATATAGACTAAGTACCTCCACTGATATAAATTATCTTTGTTTAAATCAAAGCAAATCACAATTGGTTCCTCCAACTTTGGTTTAATATGACTTTGGTTTGTGCATCTCGAATTCAAGTAAACGTGCAGCTTCGTTGTCGTAGGTCAGGCCACATTTAGAATTAACGTTCGAGAACATATTGTCCCACATAAACACGGTGTACGTGCTGCGAACGAAGAAGGGAGTGATGCGCGTTGATGCTACCGAGGAGTACTCCTGTCTGCGCTTGAAAGTTAGTACTGATCGTCGGATGCAAATGTACAGTTCATGGCGCAATTTCTAGCTGCGTTTATGGATTAGCACGTTCCCCTGTCATGACCAAGTTTGTTGCTTTTCCAGGGACAAATGTTGTACATACCGGAGTCGGATCTCGTCATCTTTCTCTGCTACCCCAGCGTTATGAATCTCGACGACTTAACCAGGTGAGATTTTACGTGAAGTTATTGCGTATCATGTAATGCAGAAGTTTCGTTATTTCGAACGCAGATTTATGATACGATATTTTTTCTGACATTGGTTATTTTCTACTTCAGACAAAGTTGTAGCTAATACTATGAGACAGCTCTTACAATTTAATCTATTTTTCTTTATTTAAGATTGCCTAAGCAACACGTAAAACCTAAGCAAATTTTAAGGATGCGCCACAATTAAATGAAACGAAGATCATACTCTACCCAAGACTCTAGAATTCATTTTCATCAACCTTCATATGCGATAAAGAGACATTTTGTCAGATTAAATGTGTCACGTTGAAACGATTCCAATTGATCATCTGCAATCAACGACGCAGCTTCGACTCATTACAAGTCGTGCAAATACAATCACGTGTTTATGCGAATTCCAAAATCCACCTAAATGGCTAGTAATTCGTAAATGTCGCGATAATATCCACTCCGTGAATTAATTTCACTATTTGTAGGGACACGTTAATTTGCGTCGCGCCTCAATTCTCGTCTAGTTAATGAATCGAGTTTCAATTGGGGTAAACAACACGTACGCATTGCACCAATCAGTCAACGCGAGGACACTTCGATCGGCGTGTTTCGCCTGCGACGCACAGTGGGGCAGAGGGTGACAATTACAATACACAAACTTGCAAAAATTGAACAGTATTATGCTACAATATCATGTTACAGTAATACGTTACAGTAACATGATACTGTAACGTGTTACTGTTGCCGTCATTAAAATCTTGCTTCGTGTCGTTTCGTTTTCACGCTGGTGTCATTCCAGTGTTTGGTGGTTTTTATTTATTATTGGCATTGTCTGATGAGAATAATTTGAATGCTTTTTGATAATAAAGAGGCAAATAATGCGGTACATTGCGAACACATTACCAGGAATGAAGACAGGGGATAGCGAAGCGTGATCGGGTAAACGAAAGAGCTATCAGTATTCTGCTAGGTCCAGCAGCTTAATTGCCAATCTCATTTGAAGGAAACAAATCGTTCTACGATTCTTATACTGCGGCCTTTCCCCACGGATCAGAAGTGTCTTGCTTCGAATGCCAAGAAATACAGGAGAGAACGAAACGTGACGCCACGACGGCAAACTTATGCGCGTCACCTTATCCAGGTTGTTATCGTAAATCGACGTACCTTGTATCGCGCTAAGTAGGTTTTGTCTATTAATTCATCGTGATGTATACCCTGTCACTGTTCGAAAAATAAGGTAAATACACCAATTATCGATACATTTTTTGACAATCCTCACTTTGAATGATACTAGACAATTTTCGACACTATTCATTGCCTGTATTATCATGTAAGAAGATAAGTGAATTTTAGAAGGAATAAACAGTACCTTTTACTATGTTTTTGATATGATAATGTATATTGTGTTTTAGATTCTAAATGAGTTTCAAGATATCTACCCGTTTATTTTCATAAAATAACTGCTGGTATAATTTCAACCATTCTAGCGTCTCGTTGCGTTGTACCACACGCACATGAATTTCCATCACGCTGTCACCGAATCGCTCTCATTCGAATAATCTCTAGCCTCGCGTTGTTTTCATTCGTTCCATTCTCGCCTCCGTCTACTCTTATTCTTCGTTTCTACTAATTTGCACCTCCAGTGCTACTCGAATGCATCAAACATCGCGCCGTGTATCTCTCTTCATATATTCTGACGCCCATTCCGTCGAGTACTCGTTACCGATGGGATCAAGCATCTTACAAGTGGATTCAAACCTTCTATACTCTGGAAGTACTTTAGGAAATGAAGTTGTACTTCCAAAGCTTATAGATATGTGATGGATCTATATATATGTTAGTATTTCAAATACTCCTCGCAAAATACGTATACTCTATATATTTAAGAGTGTTTTGTAGATTTAGCAACTCCACGCCCATGATAGCATTCACTTTTCAAATCATTCAAATTCTTCATGGAATATACGATATTGAATAATGACAATTGATTAGTGTCTCAAGTGACAATCTGTGCTTCACTACCACCTTTTATACAAGGTGAATAACGAATCGGGATCAGTGGAGATTATTCTGTTATTAGCAGTTCGATTGAATATGTTTTTATCAACTTTTGCATTGTAATTGATTCAAACGAAGTTCATCGTGCAATCTTTTCTACATTAACATGTTTTAGAAAATGCATCCAAGTTCAAGGTCGTCATTTTGAACACTTGCTATAGCAGTAAGTACGCAAATAAAATAAATTAATGAAATATTTGAAGAGTGCCTTCAAACAATTTATTTTCTATTATCGTCAGCCTATCTAACCTTGAATGACCTTCAACTATTGATTTATCGTATTCGCCTTGAAATCCTCTAACAGATAGGCGTCTAATAACAGGACTGCTAATAACAGAGTAATCTCCACTGATCACGATTCGTAATTCACCCTGTAGATCAAATATTCTACAAGTGTAAAAAGTGAAAGCTCATTTTTTACGAATATAATTTGCACCCTCGATCCTTTTATACGCGCCTCTGATTCTTGAGTACGTGACGAAGTTGATCCCATCGCAATCAGTCGTTCCTGCGGTTTTCGTCGCGGCGTGTATAGGTGCACTCGTCGTTGAAAATCCGATCGCGTAATTGCTACATCGCGCAATTGCTACATCGCGCGCTCCAGCTTTTTGCGCGTTCGTTCGAGCGTTCGTCGCTCCTCTATGGGGCGACGATTAACGCCCAGATAATTCCCACTGTAGTTTAGAGTTAGCAGGGATTTATTCGAGCAGAAATGTCGAGGTAGTCAGCGGATAAATTTAAAGCTTAATTGAGTTAGCTCCTATTACGCTGCCTGTTTACTGCGATAACTTTCTTTTGTACCGTCGACAGGGCCCCGTGACTCCGAGAGTCAGACTAGACGCAACTGGTGCGAGAGTTACGTTTACAAAAGGATTTGCATTAGGGACTTCTTGTCAGAGCTTTCTAGGTGCTATACAGTGGGTGTAGAAAGTATTTGTACACTGATCAATTTCCAAAAGAACTATGTAAAATTGTAATTTATTAACTTCCTTTTTATAAACAATAATATTCTACATATTCTTGGAAATCTCTAGAATAGATAGAGTACAAAAAAGTATTAGTTATTTATATGAGTTGCGAAATTAATAAGAAAACGAATAAATTGATAGAAATTCGTGCAATTTTTAAACCTTTAAGACTTCATAAATAAAAACGAAATTTACATTAATTTATAAATAATTAATACTTCATGGGATTTCCTTTCGGTTTTATAAACTTCAACTAACTTCAACATTTAACTTTTTTATATGGAAAAGTGAACAACAAAAATGAAAACACGGATGCTTAAAATATCCAAGAAATTCAATAAAGAAAATATTAAGTCTATGAGATGTATAAAGTTTCAGTCGAGATACTAGTATTCGAAAAATGTTATTGGATTACTGATGTATTACGATACAAAAATGTTGTAAAATGTTCGAGTGTAAAATACTAGAACGCTAAATCATTCGAATAGGCCCAGCTTCAATTTACATAGCTGGCAGACGTGACGAAAAGATACGATTCGCCGTCGAATAAATTTCTGCCCGTGTAACCGATATTTTTCCTATTCCCACGTTGCGTCCCGTCGACACTCGTTGAACGCGCTTCGTTTTCCATGTTCAAACGTTCCAAGTGTGCGCAAGTGAAATTATTGCGACGTGTTATTGCGTACCTCTGTCCTCTCTCTGCCATGAAGGGGAAACGTGAATTACGTATTCGAGTATGATCAAATATCGAATTATCATCGTTTAGCTATTTTTGGGGTGAATTATTTTCTCGTTTGAGGTTGAAAGTCGATAAATTGTCTATAACAGACTCTGTAAAGTGTTTCAAGTTGGTATGGTACAGGTGTCAATGAGTTCCATTAGCTCGGTTTTGCAGTCGATGAAACACAAACAAAATCTAATTATAACAAATATTTTGGCTGCGTTCTAGAATGTGGTCAGGACTGTGACGCATCGGAAACAATAATGGAAAATATTTTGCAATTAAATTTCGATTGTCTCTTATTAATTGTTATAACAAATAACAATCATTTTTAATCTACCTATTTTTAACGATTGACCTACATTCCAAATATAATGGAAACAAAAAAGTTAATTAACGACGTAAATGGTACATTCTGTCTTTTAAACAATCTAAATTAAATTTATTTTACGGGAAGAATTTCTTTCGAGTTAAGACAAAGAAACCTTTTCCATAAAATAAATTCCTTTCAAATATTTACAAAAAGCAGAATAAGTCATTATATCGCTAATTAACCTTTTCACGTTAAATATTATGGGAACTAAGATATAAAGTTTTCAATGTAATTGAAAACCTTCTTTGCCTTCTTTGCCTTTAAATAACACCAGCTAGAAAACATTCACTTAATTTCTCGGCTAACAATAAACTTAAGCTGGCGATTCCTGTGTAGGATCCCACTTTGACAAAATTTAATCCCGTCTAGAACAATAGGCTGTTGTTTCAGCCTCACCAGTCATGGACGACTCCACCGTCTAGGCCGAAACATCTTTTAACTGGAAAGCATCCTTTCCCATAAAATAAATTCCATTTTAGATTTTCTCCAATTAGAACTAGTCCATTCGTACCGTTAATTAATTTTTTCATTTGAAATAGTAAGATTTAAACTTATTTCTATACTTTCCACGCTTTTGATCGTCAGGCGGGGCTTGTATTTGAGCGACGTCCCCCTTCACGATGCCACCAGAGATCTCGTTCTGATGTCGGAGCAATTCGAGGCTGATTATAAATTAACGAGGAACTTGGAATTGCTTACCGATAAATTGCAGCAGACGTATCGCGAGCTCGACGGCGAGAAGCAGAAGACCGACAGGTAAGGATTCCCGTCGGCGTAATTTTCTGATTAAGGAAATCCCCATTGGCCTCGTTTGCCATTTATCCTGGCGTGATTCCACGGGAAAGGGTGGAGAGAAGTCGATTTTTCTACTAACTTGGAATTTCTTTCTTGACAAGATACTTTTTCCCGCCGGAAATTGGATCGCGCTTTTTCCATCGAGCGACACCTTTAAACTACGTTCGTTCCGACGCTCGTTGCAGGACGTTAGGTCCGACAAATACTGGGTGTTCAGGTTGTGACTGCAAATGAGTACTTTTCCAGAGGGTGTAATCGAAATTAGAAAGAGTCGCGTTATTTATTTGATCCATGTAAAGTTTTCGATTCTTCAGCTTGGTAAAATACATCATTTTTATTTTTTCAACTGAAAAAAACTCGGTGATCTGCTTTGCTACCTCCGTTAGGATAATTCCATCGGCCAGTTCCGTGATTCGAGGGGGTAAACGAAATTAGCGGAGTCGCCTGGCTCGTGATTAAACGAAGTTCCATTAAAAGTTGCGCGTGTTTCGCAGACTGCTGTACTCGGTGTTGCCCATTTCCGTGGCGAACGAGCTCAGGCACTCGAGACCGGTGCCAGCGAAGAAATATGACTGCGTTACGCTCCTATTTTCTGGAATCGTCGGTTTCGGGGCTTACTGTGCCGCTCACACGGACTCCAGCGGCGCCATGAAGATCGTCAACATGCTTAATCAACTGTACACCGCGTTCGATGTTCTCACCGACCCCAAGAAGAATCCCAACGTCTACAAGGTGAGCATTTATCAAGGTTTATGTAAAAAATCTTATACTTCAAATATGAAAGGTTATTAACCCTTTGAAGAGTAAGCATTTTCCAATATTGGTCAAAGCCAATTTATGTATATACCGGATAATATTTCTAGAAGACCAAAAAGAAAGTTTCTCGTTTGTAGTGTATTGCGTTCAAAGCGTATGCCACTGCAGGAAGCAGGTCTGGAAGAAGCACAAACGGTTGTCGTTCCTAACGACAATGGTTATTTAAATAGTAATGAAAGAAAGAGAAACTGTGTATACTGTTAAGAGCTCCTTTCTTTCCGCATGGCATTCGAACTGCGTAAAAGTTTGTGTTTCAATTCCCGAACAGACTTGGGTTGGAGAATCGATAAACGGATTTTATAAACGTATATCTTGGTCGAACTCGTTTCAAAACTAAATTGTATAAATTTTACCGGGTGCCGCCTTAGAAACGGTTCACGTTAATATCTTCACTATTTAAAGTCGTAAGAAACGGCATTGCTCAAGAAAGTTATACGACTTTGGAAATTAGCATTACACTTTTGAATGGAATACCTAAGTTTTTTTTTTATTTTCACGATTTATTCATTAGACTTATCGGATCATAAATTTGGAACGTACTTTTTCGATGTGTAGATATTTCAAGGAGAGATTAAATTCGAATATGAATCATATTACAGTGAAAAGAGATTTATTTTAATGTTAATGTTTCTCTCGTATCTATTAAATGAAATGAATTTCCTGAGGAGAACCTAAAGCGAAGTCCCAGTTATTAATAAAATTCATTATAAATGCCTCGACCAGAATATAATATATAATTCAGAAAAACACGTACGTTCAACCATTACAAAAAGGTAATCATTAATATTGATTATGCCCGTTTCGGAGCGATATTAAAAGGCATTAAAGTAAGATATCCGGTATCCATTATACGCTCGACAACGAATATATTTGAATTAACGAGAAGGCTTGTTAGCACTGATCCACTTTGGTTGGACTAGGTCGAAACTGTTGGTGACAAATACATGGCCGTGAGCGGATTACCAGAACCATGTCGTTGCCATGCACGATGCATCGCTCGCCTGGCGCTGGATATGATGGATCTGGCTGCAGACGAAGTGCAGATCGATGGCGAGCCTGTGGTAAGTTTCCATGTTTTATTGCAAGCTTGTTTTCGACCTCCAACCCGAAACTTACGCGAGAAATCTCAATAAGAGATCTCGACAACCTTCAAAGACCAGTTGAATGTCATTTACCATAGTAAAATTAATTTCCATGTACTGAAAGGTGCCCAAAAATAAAGAAGCCTAGCAAAAACATCTATTAAATAAAAATCAAATTAATAGATCATGAAATATTATTATAAATTGAGTAACGAAATAAGTGGAAGTAGATATCGTATTTCTTTCTACGTTTAACTGGTCTTTTCAATCGCTGGTCGTGGAACGCAGTACTGCATTCGATTATCCGTAAAAAGAGTCTTGTTCTTTTTCCTGAACGCACTCTTCCTGTTCCAACGCGAAAGCTTCCGCAGCGTTAACGCGATCGACGTGACGGGACTGCGCACTGTCGTTTATTAGACGATCTGCCTGTGATACCGTGTCGCTAACTCTTTCGTAGCAAATCACCATCGGGATCCACAGCGGTGAGGTCGTAACCGGAGTAATTGGCCACCGTATGCCTCGATACTGTCTCTTTGGAAACACGGTGAATCTCACCAGCCGTACGGAGACCACTGGCGAGCCTGGAAAAATTAACGTCTCCGAGGACGCGTACAGGTACAAATTATTAATTTTTGCTGCGTTAGACACTTTAGGTGCAAATTATTAATTTTTGCTGCGTTAGGCACTTCAGGTGCATCGAAGAAGTGTCCAGTTTTCTCCAGTTCTCTCAATACTTTTTAGCTTGTCCATTTTAAGATTCAAAATGATATGCAGTCAGCTCCATAAGTGTTCGTACCCTCTATGTTTATTGAAGAAATTTGTCCATATTAAATGATAAGTTTTACGTTTCCATATCAATTTTTCATTATAAGTATATACCATTATTCAGATCATTAATTTACCATTTAGTTTAGACAAATGTGTTCAATTGAAATAGAGTGTACGAATAGTTATGGGACTGACTGTAAGTATAAATTTGTATACACTTATCGTCAACGTTGATACATTATGAACTACTCCCTAAAACGATAAAATATAATAACTTTAGTTCAAGAATTGCTTGAGAAAACTTGAGTTTAAAAGACATGACCTGGCACCACTTTCATAATAAACATCTGGTATACAGGGATTAAATTCACAAGGTTAATTTCCAAGGCTACGAACTTTCAAAATATCCAATTAAAATGAAACTCGACTTTTTAAACATTCTTAATGAGAATCCTCCTTTGACTGACTTTAATATTCTAAATGGATCTAGGGGATTAATTAATGAAGGTGATTTCTGGGATCGACGAGATCCACTTTAGATTTCGATGGCCGCAATAAAACGAGATGGGACGAATGCGCGCGATTTGTTCGTTCTTGTTTTCGAACCGTCATTTTTGCCACTGGTATTCCTTTTGGCAAACCTCTGAACTGTTTTCAACTAACGCTTGGGAGACTTCGAGCGCATAAAAAGATCAATAATCCAGACGTCCTTGCGCCGACATGAAAGATGGTCAGTTTGTGGACTTAATGTACAGATAAGCAGATACAAGTAGGTCGAACGGAAATATTGCTGTGACTAGGGAATAACATCGCGTACATGCGAATATTTATTTTTATTGCATGGGCATGTTGAATTATTCCTCAAGGATGATGGTATCGATAAAGAAACATGGTGGAGCTTGTATCATTTTAATTGTTCGTTGGTCGATCCATCCTGAATAATATACTGAATTGAATACGCGATATGGAAGAACTCGAAAGAAAACATGCTATACATTTACAAAAGCAATAACCATATATATATTCACTGTCGCGTTACTGAGCTTGCAATACTTTACTTGTTAGTTCATATTTCATCTTCTTTATAATTTTAATTGTTCAGTGGTCGATCCATCTTGAACAATACACTGAATTGAATACGTGATGTGGAAGAACTCGAAAGAAAATACATGCCATACATTTACAAAAGCAATACAAATATCTGTATATCCACCGTCGCGTTATTGAGCTTGAAATACTGTATCTAGTTCACAGTTCATCTTCTTTATAATTTATTATTCGCTACCTTCGTTGAATCAGAAAATTGATATTCATGGTCCGTGCTACGGAACCGAAGCGTTAAAGTGTCCTTTGTAATCAACGCACGCCTCGATTTAGTAACGAACGCCTGCTAATCAAGTCCAGCAGCATTATCGCGACAATGAATTGTTTAGACCAGAGGTAATTCAATTACACCAGTAAACTCAGGAAAGTCCAGCGCGGAGCTGCATCCATCTCGGAAATTCGTTGAACATGCAGCAGGTCAAAATTTAATGCGAAGCGGCATTTATATCGCTGCGACTACGATTCACTGTCGATCGACTACCTGAACATTTTATTATTGCTGCTGTATTGTCGCGAGACACACTGTCACTGCTCAGCTTATCGAACGTCGAATTTATTAAACGTCTATGCAGAATCGTGTTAAATATTGAATATCAAATTTATTACCCGCGCGTCGAGTGTCTCGAAGGATTTATACGCTTGGTTCTAGCAATCAGTTCCAGCTGGCTCGGTTCGATTAACTTTGTCGCAATATTTCATTATTATTGGACACTGTAGAGCGTAGAGTGTAGTATCGAGCAATGATAAACTTATAAATAGAAAAAAATATCGGTGTAGGTCGATATAAAACTTCGCTGATATTAATTTAAAGATTAACAGTCGTTTTCGATTTTACTAGGAACAATTTCAAAAATAAATTTTGCGAGCGATGATTTTGCTTTACATGCTTTCCCTGTTCTTTCTAACAAAAAAGAAAGTAAAATATAACTCAAATGTGCAAGAAGTTCGCATGGAACGCGTGGGAGACATATTTTTGTGAAAGTGTTAACGCCATAAGAACGTTCTCGCGACACTTGCGTTATGTGAAAAGGAAGGACACAGTTTGCAGAATCTCGAAACGTTTCGATGTTCTCGCGGAGCGTTCGTGATTCAGAAAGAGTTTCTCTGATTCCCAGCACTCATTATCTTCAGGATATTACAACGTATAATTATCGCGGACCTATTGAACCTGACTTTCCCTTAACCTGGCGCAGACTGTCCTACAGAATGGAAGTTAAAACGTTAATTTATTACGAATCGAAAGTTGAACCTAAATTTCTTCTAATTTAACGTAAATTCTTCAACACCAATATTTGTATTTACAACTTATTTGATTCTCGTAACTATAACCTATTTACTCGTCTACTTTGTCTATTTTCATCCCCTTAAAAGACAGCTGCACTACTTTTTCACACATCAGTATTCGTCGCGTGAGTTTTCGTTGTCAGAAGTTCGCCTATTGGCTGAAGTATACGCGGTCGCATCAGATGACCCGTATCACGCGACACGACATAAATCTTTAGGGACGTTTCTACGAATTGTAAACTCGAGAAGGGATTTCACATACAAACTGGAAAAGTCGATACATCTGTATCGAAATTGATAGGTTTTCCTATGGGTTTTTCCATGCTCTGCTGCCCCAACTCGATCAGCAACTACGACGATTTATGTAACACTCGATACACTGACAAAAGAAATTGCATTGAAAAGTTATGGTCGACTACAAGGCACCTCGGTCAATGCTTTCAGCTCATGCACGCATTTCGCGCGTCGAACTTCGAAACTTGATGCCGCAGGTTTGTGTGGAAGCGATTCATCGAGTTTCGATTACAGTTTCGATGAACTTTGAGTGCAGTCTAGAAACCGACTACAGTTTCGCAATGTCACATGCAGCGAAGTGAATTTTCATGTATAAATTTATTGGTCTCAGTGGTTTCGTTAGAATTTGAAAGAAAAATGTTTATACATGAAGAGTCGCATGAAAAGTCACTTCATCTGTTTCAACGACAGCTATATTTCTGAAAGGTCTGAAACTCACATGACCTAGAAATAACTTTGTCACTTCCACTCAGTGATATTTCTGTATAAATGTTTTCCTACAAATATTGTTACATCATTACTTAAGAACCGAAGTTATCGATTTTCCACACATCTAACTCGTCACGCAACCATATTAGCCCTCTATTGCACGACCATTTTATTGTACATATGTGCCGTTGACTGTACAAATCGATTAACTCCGCTTTTTTAAAAATCTTAAATTTAAGTGTCAAAGCACTTAAACCATTAAAACACCATTAAACGACAAAATTATTTTGGCCATTGAATAATAAATAATTTATTTCAGAGGCTATTTTGATCACATTTCTCAACTTTTTGTTGTATGGAGTTAATGGATTTGTGCAATGAGCAGCTCATATATCTAAAAGAAATTATATTCAGCTCACTAAATGAAGTATCCTCAGTGAACTTTGAAGAATGTCCTTCCTTTGCATTCCAAATGAAACACATCTTGTAGCAGCGGTTAGATCAAATACTAATCAGTCTCAAGAGGATTTTAAGTAAACTCTGGCGTATCCCTAAACTTAGAGTCTCTCTATCTCACCTAACAAGTCCAAGTTTCGACCCACAACGGCGAAAGTACATATATCAGTCGGTGAGCAAGTCCAAGTAGTCCCTAAGCGACGCTGGGATCTGTAGACTCTGTATTCCATGCGGCAGGGCCCAGTTCTCAAACAGAGTCTCTCTAATACGACAACGACACAAGTGTCTCAATTCAGGTGGATTCAGACCGCTCCTCTCGGGTGGCACCAGCTTCTGCTCCACCAGAGTAGGATACTGTTCATAAAGAGAGACACTGTAGACGCCGCTTTTGTCAGCTATGTAACTGGGCGTTTTCACAAAAGCTGTGGTCACGGTTCTCAGCACTATCCTCAGACATTGAAGCAAGGGTTCAGGATAAACTGCCTGCTGTTGTCCAGGCTGAGGGTCGTACTCGCTCAGTCTCGTCAACAGCATTTCCAAGGGAGACGGAGCCAAATTGTCAGGCTCTACGGAAGCTCCGTAACGCAGCATGACGAGAAGAATATCTGGCGAGCCGTTTTGAATGGCCACCCTTAATGGCAACGCCTGTCCGTAGGACTCCATGGGTATATCAATCAAGCGTCTCTTCATGGGCAATAGCTGGCACCTGTACTCGAGCCGTCCAATGGTGGCGTGGTGCAGAAAGTATATCAGCGCGTTGATGTTCTCCTCGCGGTCCTCAAAGTCGCTCTTCCAACCTGACAGGAAGTGGGTCACCCGTGTACCGAAGATAGCGCCCACTAATATACGCTCAAAGGTCTTCTCGCAGTAGAAGATGTCGTTGAGCAGTCGCGAGACGATTTCGTTGTTCTCGAGGTTCCAGTCGTAGCAGAGCTTCGCTGCCACGTAGAGAACGTTGTGGAACTTGCCTAGCAGGCAGACGTAGCCGTTCTCCATCATGGCTATGTTGTGGTAGCGCAGGGCGGACATCACTATCCTCTCGCAGACGTCCTGCTTGTCTAGGTTCTCCGCTATAAACAACGGGCAAAATTGTACTGATGTGATCTATGGACAGATGGGGGGATTTCAATCAGGAGTGTTACTAATTTGAGATGAATTCCAGGTTCACTTAGGGAAAGGATTTTAACTTATTAATTGCTAAATTTCCATTCCGGTTCCGTTCAACTTACGGACGAATTTCAAATGCGTTCGCTTTTTGTAAAGAAACGAAGGACAGAATACACAGTTTCTATTACCCACAGTATTGACTGATATACATAAAATGAAATTAAACTGTCAGACATACTAAATATATTTCTAGCGCCGAATGGTGTACGGAAAATTTCAAAATCCCGAAATAGGAATCATGGCATCTAATGAGTTAAGTATGACCATACAGTGATAGCATACAAAAGATTAAACTGTATGTGTAATCAAAGCCAGGAGGAAAGAAACTATATCATCAGCTATTTGTTGCGTATAACTATTGCAATGTATCGGAACGTAATGGTCGAAAAAACAAGTATTCTTCCATATGTTACCATTAGCTGATCATTGCGTTCCAATAGAATCGCAATAGTCATACGCAACGAATAACTGATTATTAGATTTCTTTTTTTTTTCTGTCGTCGATTGCACACATCACCAGGCCAGTGTAACCTGTAATGATGTATGCTACGTTCGCGTGGTCACACTTTTGAGTTTCATTTTCACAGTAAAACACAACTACGAAGGGAATCGACAGGGAAACAGTGTCTGTGGATCTATGAAAATCCGTGGAAAATCCCACTGCGATGGTAGAAGTCGATGACACGACAACTTTTTCTTTCACGAGCCAATACTTTCGATGGCGAGGCATCGAATCACCGTTTTACATAATTTTTTAAAGAAAGCAAAATCATACGGGGCGACGATGGACGGTTTCTCCCGCGTATAACATTACACGGGATCACTTTCCTTCCGCTATTCCCGACCGAGTCACTTTCATGGTCGCACAATAGAATTTCTAGCGGATCGCTGAACGAACCGGGCAATCACTGAATCGAAAAAATCTATACAGGCGAGTCGAAACGGCCCGGAACCTCCATCCCATGCGATCGCGACCAAAACCCCGTTAACCATACAGTAAATAGCGGGTAATTTCACAGAAAATTCTTTGATCAAATATAAGTATTTGCAGCACAACTAAATAAACCTGACGAGGACTGCAAAGAAAGGTTAACGTTTACATCATACGATATTGATAAATTGAACGGTGCTCGCAAACGTTAACCTATTCACTAGTAACTACGAGATGTAGTTTACATTGATTGCAATTACTCAAGGGATAGGTTTATAGCCTTTTCAGTCACGAATTATTGCAAAAGAAGATCGTAAATTTTCTGTTTAAATAACAAATTGAACCCTTTGAGTGCCAAGGAGCGATATATCGCTCCTCCATACACTCGTAAAAACGGCCGAGAGTGATACATCGCTGCTCAAAGCTGTAACAAAATTCCAGTTCAAGTGTAGTGAAAATATTTTCTTTAAACACATTAAACACATGTAACAAATTATGACTTCACTCACTGTCACAGAATTGTCCAATCCCTTCCCATCGTTTAATGCGCATAAACCATAAAAATCTTAGATTTCGTAAGCGGAGATTATTACCTTCCGCGCAGCTATTTATCACGTCGGAGAAGTAGCCTACCAACTCTCGACGTTTGTAACGCGAGGCCAGGCAACTGCGCTCCATTTCAGCGAACAGCTTGTCGAAGTAGCCGTCTATCAACACTTCCATCTTTTCTGGATCGAAGAGAAACGTTCGACATGCACTAATTTCGCGTTGGGACGAGCGTACCGCTGTCGTTCGTCCACGAATGGTCGGCTGGACATCAGGCACCACCGGGGAGACGACGCCAATGGTTAATTCGATTAGGTGTTAAATAAGTATTTCGAGGGCTTCCTCTGCTCGTTCCCTTAGCAAAGCGCACGACGAGTCCGCCTTACTATGCCGCGGTAAATATTACATTCCCGTCCGAACGGTGTATAAACATACCTAATTAAGCGGGAACGTCGAGTCTCGACGATTACCGATTTCCCAGCGTCCAGCGAGTTTATAACAGCTCAAAGGCAGTAAATTACACGATATTTCTTGTTGCTGCGATTGCTGCCTTCGCAGACACACTTTCAGCCCGGGTGTACTCTTAATGGAAGGATTTTAATGTGGTTTGAGGTCACCCGTCATCACTCGATAGTTCTGACTGAAGTTATTAGTAGAAATTCAACGCGATGCTAAACTGTCTATAATTATCGGAAATTAAATACGAATCGTAATTTCACCTGCTATTTGTCGACGAAAAAGGTTGAAATAATATTGAAGTATTTTCACAGCCACCATTATGCAACTTTCGTGACGAGACCCTTGCAGGAAAATATTTAATTACAGAATGACAGGGAATACAACACGATCGAATTGAGTTTAAACTTTCAAATAGTATGCACATGTTAAATAAATTATAATTAAATTGTAATGATTGACGTAGTCACTAATAACTTCGTAGTTGATGTGACCTTACATAAAGTAATTAAACAACAACAACGAAATATTGAAGTATTTTACATACTTGCATCTGTGGCTCTTTAACAGAAGACTTTATTATTTTCACCACAGTAACTCATTAACTGTGCCTTAATTGCCTCCACAATAACAACGTCCAATTCTTGAATCGCCTACTTAACTATTTTTCTAACTGTAAACTCGAATTCGTCGTCACGTTGATAAGATAATAATATTTTCACTGTTGCAGGTACCTCTGCATGCCTGAGAACCAGGATCCACAGTTTCTGTTGGAGTACAGAGGTCCCGTGACCATGAAGGGCAAATCGGAACCCATGAACGTTTGGTTCCTGTCCAGAGAAACAGAACTAGTCGCCTAACTTCGTCAACGCTATGGCGATTCACCATCGTAGTATTATTGCGACTGTACACTTACACCATCAATATATTGTGTAGGAGATAAGATTTTTACGGTTCTAAAACTCCATAAACGATAACACAACCCTTGGGTCGACTTCTTTGCTACTGAAGTTATTATGTCATTCAT
Source organism: Hylaeus anthracinus (assembly GCF_026225885.1). Taxonomy (NCBI): domain Eukaryota; kingdom Metazoa; phylum Arthropoda; class Insecta; order Hymenoptera; family Colletidae; genus Hylaeus; species Hylaeus anthracinus. The sequence goes on from NW_026533254.1 coordinate 6,020,469, forward strand.
ATTTTAAAAAATTCGGAGAGCGCAAAATGTTAGCTCTTAAATTAATTACAAACTCCTACAGAATTATACGTCGTATACTTGTGGATTACTGAAGAATCCTGCGAAGCTTGTTTTTGTTAAATTTAAATTAAATGAATGTAATTGTGAATTATAACGATAGGATTAAATGAAAATCGACGGGATAATTATCGCAATTTTCGAGAAATGATACGACATAAGATGGAATTGTTATTCGGCAACAATGCGAGCATGTGGATTCAATTTCTCCCATTCACGTGTCTTGCAGTGGGCCACAAATCCTCATTATCGTCCTCTCAAACCAGAAATCGCCTACTGTTTGTATTCCAACACAGTAATTTACTTCTGGCAAGGCGGCCGATAATTGTTGAATGGAAAATTTGTTATCGCAAATAATTTACAATGGTCTGCGTTGAATGGAGAGTCGAGAAGTCCTCCTAGGCTCTAGCCACGTCCAAACGACTCCTTTCGCGCGAACGTCGACTTCGCAATGAGTTTACCAATTGTAAATGTAAGAAGCAATCAAATATAAGTGTCACCGTGTGTCGCTCGAAGGTATGCAGAGTTTCATTTCCCGTTTTCGTCGGCCCTGTTGACTGGAGGTCCTGCGCCAGAGGTCGCAAGTACGAAGTAACTTCACCCTTAAGCATATAAAATGAAAAAAAAAAGAGAAAGACGAACGTATATAACCAGGGAGAGCTCGATGGAATGCTGGACGCTGAAAGGTGTAACGGAACCTGTTCTACTCTCAACACGTCCCACGCACGTCGCAAGGTCAATACATCCGAGCCTCGCACACACAGCAATTCTTGATACGACACAGATTCCAGCAATCATTTTTCCTTATTTCCTGCCGAGTAATATCTCAATGTACGACTTGTCTTGCGAGAGTAATAATTCACGCTTGTTAGGGATTAGTTGCCTGTCCTGGTTCTCTTCAATGAAACAAATGGTGCGCGTAAATAGTGCGTCGATCTTGTAGATAATTTAACAGCAATTAGTTGTGCATGATTTTGGTATGGGAAATATTACATGAATGTGTAAGGAATATTTTTGTGGGCGAACAAACACAGAGAGTAATTAAAAGGAAGAGAACTGAACAACTGAACTCACTAATTCATAATCTGAACATATATATTTGTATCTAGGACTAGTCACGCGACTACTAATTACCGAATACCTATTATTGTAACTCAATTACGCGCTACATGGAAGGAAGGACCGCGATCCCCGTGACGCCAACGTCACGACGCATCGATGCGAAGCCGCAACCAGCGCGTACGTTCAAATTTGTTTACAAATGCAAGTATTATTTCAGTGTATCGTTTTTTTTCTGGAGTATATTGTAAGTGGAGTTTGTTACTCATCGCGTTAGAAGCCCCAAAGTATTTACAAATAAATTGCAACCGAGTTAGAATGCTGGAATTTGTTTACAGCGTAGACTCGGTGTCGTTTCGTGTCAGCGAGCCGCACAGTCGTAAAAATTGTTTAGCATTTTCCAGAACTTTTACTTTGATTGAAAAATGCACACGTTGATATTTGAATACGCACGTGGCCCTATCAAACATTCGTGCGCGATATCGCGCGTACGTGAGCCCGCGCGCGCGAAATCAGATGAAAAAGAAAAGGAAACGAGAATTCCCAAGGAGTATATTACGATTTCCTAGACACGCTTGTTGCATGTTATTTTAACTGTTTATAAAGTTGCTTATTCAATCGCATGCCGCGGTAAGCGGCATGCTGAATACAGGTTTCGCGTCGTGGAAAGAAAGGCGAACACCACCCAACTGGTTTACCGGGTGAGGTATGTGGAAAATAAGGCCAAATAATAAAGAGTAAAAGAAACATCCGAGAGTGTGGGATCAACCGATCGATGCCAATAGTGGGGATCTCGCCAAACGCCTGATTTGCATGGGGGACACGATCTACGGGGATCTAGAATTCTTCCAAAAACCAGTCGAAATTTTCTACATTCCTTTTAATTAAATAAAATTTACTTTTTTATTGATAAGTTAGAGACGTGCTTCTCTTTTTATGGCGAAAGCAACGTCAAGGTTCTTTATTTTTGGATTCCTCGGGACATGTTATAATTTGAAAAAAATATACACAGAAGTAAAAGGGATTAACCCTTTGCACTCCTATGTCGATTGTGATTCGACATCAGCTTTCATCTTAGGAGCTCGTTTGTCGAGTCCCACTCGACGTTCCTTATGTCCAAATCAATAGTGAAGGATATTGTTTCAAGAGATATCATGCACCTGAAAATTACAAAGTACAACAATAGTGTGACAAAAACTGGTATTTAAGTGAATTTGTTTCTTCCTTTAATTATTTAAATTGCCTTATTTTTTAGTTACAGAAAATTTCAAATAAAACAATTAAAAACGTTGAGAGCTGCTGGTAACGAAATTGAAATATAATTCAGAGTGCAAAGGGTTAAAGAAGGACGACGACGAAGGTAAGGACGAAAGCCAATTTATAAGAGTATATGTAAATTATAGTTAGAAATATTACCTGAACTATTACCTGGTTGATGAAAACGAACAATTATTGATGAAAGGTAATTCGCGAGTATGGCTCTCTTCAGATAAACGGGAACGTCTTAAAAATAATACCATAAAGCTTACACGACGATAAAAGTCGAAGCGCCAAGTGATTGTAGTAAATTGGAACACAGAAGTCGCGGGTAACAAGGATAAAATATCGACTGTCGATATTTAGCGCAGGTATGGAAGATAGCAATAGTCAAAATTTGTATCCGGTAGACCAGAAGTATCTCGGACCTCGCTACCTAATTCAAATTTACATTGCTAAATCAGATTTCTATGTACACGAATAACTATGCTCAGTATGCAATGACCCACATATCTTGTATGATAATACGTTGTTCCTGGATGAGTTGCGTGACTGCTTTTTGAAATATTGGAAACAACTCTATATAAAAATATACTGCAAATTGTTATCTTGCAAAGGATACTTACTCTAGCACTATTTCTCTCGACGTCTGAAATGTATGCCGCAGGATTCGCTTACCGTAGACACCGAATGCTGACATCAAGTATGATAAACTGTTTAGAAGCAGTAAAAGTATCGATCGGTTAGAATTCGCAGTGATATACAAGGGTGTGACTGGTACAGATTTGTCCGACGGTATGAAAGTATCGACCAGTTCACCTGGGTAAATGAACTCTCGCTAAAACAAGCGCACTTCGGACTGGACTTCAATAGCAGACTACACGAAACAGGAGACCAGTGTCGATTATTTAAACCGAAAGTTTTCCTCGCGTGGAAAAGTTTGGAGTAAATGGGATTAAGTGGTGGACCAAGATGTCCACCTAAAGAAAGAACGTGTATCATTTATCTAGGATGAAGGGATTCATTCCAGATAGATTTATTTATTAACGAATTGCACGCATTCTGCTTCCTAGTGGCAGTAATTACACGGTCGTTTACAACGCCCGTGGCTAATCCATAGGAAACAAAAGCGAATCGTTGCGCAACGTCTCGTACTTCCGACCGTTCTAGGAACGCTGCGTACAAGAAGAAGAAAATTCCCCAACGATCAAACGTATCGTCAAAGTTGCTTTCCATTCACGGGGCCATTCACACGCGCGTAGGGCTTCCACGGTCGCGAAGAAATCATTGGAACATCCGAGACAGTGGTTCTTAACCACTTCAAATTATATTGGCTTGTCCAGAACGTTCGTGCTAATTTTTAAAAAAAAATCCAAAGGCATATTTGAATTTTGATATATATTTATTGAATTATACCATTTTGTTCCATAATCTTTCTATCTTTTAAGAGATGTATTCAGACCTGTACCACATACCAAAAATCGACATGGACTTTCCAGACAAACCAATAATTACTTAATGAAAGTATAAATATCCAGAAAACAACATCTTGATTCAAACCTGAAGTAACATCCTTTCTAATTAATTACAATAATACTCCTGAAAAGAATAGGAAATAAAAATTCCTCTATGTCGCCAAAATATTGATCATACAGCGTAGATAGTTAGCCATCTTCGCCTGGGCACAGTGGCTAAGAATCACTGATCCGAAGGGGCGTTGTGTTGGTGAAATTTCGGCAGGTGTAATGCGTAGAACAGGTACGCGAGACCGCGAGCGCACACAGATGCACCCTCGTACGCGAGAAAGCCTGGTGAACGGTAAAGAACAGGTATTTAAATGAGAAACCGGATAGTCGATTCAACCTGGCTCGGTAGAGGACGCCACGTCCTCCTCAGCAAGTGCTTACGTGCCAGACAGCTTCCAAGACCCGTTCTCGGCCTTCCCTTCCCAACACTTGTCTTTCTCGCTTATTCATCGGCGCACACGCTCGCGCCCAGCTCGTCCTTTCACTCGCACGTCCACTCGGCTACTTATTTACCTACTCGTACAGGGCCTCATTCTTTCACTCGCTCCCTCATTCACTCATGCTCAGTCCCAGCACTGGACTGACATCGTACAGATCCCTGGGCCACAGAAAGCCCAGGGTCTTCAGCTATTTAGAAAAACATCGATCCAATTTTATATGTTCTTGGTTGCTCCAACACATTTTTTAGAAATCTATACTGCTGGCAATTGATAATTTAAATAGAAAGATCGCATGTTTGCCAAGTACAAATATAGGACAGTATGAGAAGCTACGGTCATGGAAAAACCATGGAAGAGATTGTAATTGCTAAATAATTTAAACAGTGAAGAGAAGATGGACAACTGTACTTACCTCTATCCAGTTATAATTGCTAATTCGTTAATAGCAAGATGCGCAATCATTAAAGTAAGCAATCAAAGGAAAGAGAACAACTGCACTCGTCCCAATTCTGACATCTCTTCGAGGCCAAGTGGGTTAAGAACTCTCCTACCTTTTACTTTGCTTTTCATACATTGTGAGATATTTTTTGACCCACCTTACAAAAAATATGCTATTAGATATTTTATACTAACTTTGACGTTTAGTTTCATTTTTTTTTAAATTGGTACCTTAGAGATTCAAGAGTATGAGTCAATATTGACCCAGCTTGGTAGTCCGACGGTTTATCTCTGGAATTCTCTTCCTTGAAGACCTCTGGAAGCCCGCGTCTTAATTCGGCCCTGCTCATCGTGCTTGTACCTGTATTCGCTCCTACGTGTACTACCTCTCTCGTTTCAAAGCTCTCCCACTCTGTCCCACCCGCGAACGTCTACGTTATGTCCTCTGGGCCCACGGTGCCCCCACTTCCTCCTCAACAGCGAGTCGACGTTCCCACTCCCTTCTTTGCTGTGCCCCGTCGCGAGGACCAACTTGGGTCCCCACCTAAGCAACGAAACTGCATGAGTAAGTGTCAGAGGCACTCAGTACAGTTACTGACGGCCCGTACCGTGAACGATCGCCGTCGTCGACCCGCCGCTGTCGTTGTCACCGTTGAATCGAGTCGAGTTCGTTTCACCATGCGTTGCTCTCGATAAACACATGCGGTTAGTAAGTGACGTTACACATCTCTGCATCTCACTCCTCGTCTCTACTTCGTTCTCTCTTTCATTCTCTCTTTCCAACCGCACAACGTCCCCGGGGACAGATATTCCGTGACTCGCGAGCACCGTCACGGATGTTCGCAGGTGTTTTGCATTCTCCTCAAAGGACATCCCCTGGAGTGACCGTAAACGCCGATCCTCGCGCTCCAACAATTGCCGCGATAACGATTCCCAGCGGGGAGCAGTGTTTTCGCGAGATCGTTCCATCTGTCGTCGATTAAATTACGCGCAATCGCTGATCGCCTTATCATTCTGGTGCATCGACCGCGGAGAACGCGTAAGTGTCCATAGTCATCGATGTCCTTTCTGTAGTCGCCCACAGTTTTTGGACGGCCGGTGCACTGCGATGTTTGCAATATGTTTCGCTGAATGTCCAGTTTCTGTGGGGAAAATTGCACTTTGCGGTTGAAATGGGGACAGATCGTCGTTGACTGAACGTGTCTATACGGAGATCCGATAGATATAGTTAGGAATTGCACCAATACCGTTACGCGTAGCATTTGCGAATCGACATCTTATCGTTGATTTGGAGAAATAAATAAATACAAATTGTCGTTGGATTAGAGGGAATCGTGTTCAATAATCGTACGTCTCTGATAAGTCTATCTAAAGAGAGAGTGTGGTGGGTAGAGAGAAAGAGAGAGAGAGAGAGGGGCAAGGTGAAAGATAAGATTGATGGTCAGGTGTAGTTCGCGGAAGAAGTGACAGTGGTTTCGAATGTGTATATGGACGAGGTCGCAACGATGACCGTTCCACCGACACTGCCGCCGAAGGCTCAGGCCCGGGATGCGAGTCAGGTTGCCCGACAGACTGTGTCAATCCGGACTGTTTCCAATCCCCCCACGGCCACTCTGAGCACAGGGGCCGGAGCAACGGTATTCGTCGGACTCGGCGCTCCTGGCGTCGATTCCGCGGCAGCCTGTAGGAGAAGAATCCCGGAAGTGCAATCCGCGAACGGCTACGGTAAGCAGAACAGCGTGAAGCCGACGGTGCAGCAGAGCCAGCAACAGCAGCAGAGTACGCAACAGCAGCAGCAGGCCGCGCATGTGGTGAAGATCAGGATCAATCCGGATGGTGACAAGAACGGCAGGGTAATATCCACCGTACGTCTGACACTGGACGAAAACGTTGGCCACGAAGTCGAGCAGGAGAACGGGATCGCGTGCGAACGTTCGAGCAAGCGTGACGGTGGTGTGGTCGTGAGTGCGACGAATCTGGTGAACGAGCAGCATTGTGGAAGTGCCGGTGAGGCCTGTGTGAGGATCAGTGTCGGCTGCAACGCCTTCGAACGCAACAACAACAACAACAACGAAAAGCGTAACAGGAACAACGACGGATCAGAAAAAGACATGGTCCAGCGCGATACGTCCGACACCTTGAACAACTCCTCCGCCAACAACCGTTCGAGCGCCTGCTTCTACTACAATAACACGTACCAGAGCCCGTTAGCCGGGATGGTGATGTCCAGCGGACAGTGCTCGCCCAGCGATACCTTGGACAGCGGAACTTGCAGCGACCTGGACGGCACACCGCCGCCACTGCCCAAGAAGAAGAACGCCAGCACGGTGACACTCGCCAGCGAGCAACACAAACGCACTGGTAGCTTGACTAGTAGCGGCGCGGAAGTGGACAGCGACGATAACGAGAGCAATATCAGCTGCGACTCCTTAAACGCTGGCGATCTGCATGACAGTATAGAGTCCCGAAACGCGAATGAAAGTATCAGGGCGTCCCCAGACTTCCAAGACAGCTTCCAGAACGGGGACGTCGATCATTCCGCGAAAGATACGGTTTTGAATTTGAATCGACTGGACTTGTCGAGCGAGGGACCCATGCCACCTGCCACGACACCGGAAGTCGAGTCGAATTCACGCTCGACGAGCGTCTCACTCAGCGTCTCGCCGTCACCGTCCGCGGCTTCCACCCTGTCGAAAGCGTCCTCCACGCCGAGGATCAGAAGTCCCGATCCCGTGATCGAATTAAACGGGAAATCGCCGTCCCCCATGGTGAAGGAGTGCACCTACGAGGAGAGAAAGCAGGAGCAGGAGAGGATAGAGCAGGAATCGGCCGGCGGTGACGTCGACGCGAGCATCAATCCCGTGACGGGCAAGAAGTACCTCTACGAGTACGACAGGTTTTACAAGTTCCACGTGAACGAACTGAAGGGCAACAATAAGGACGCGAGCAGGGGAGTGGTGTTGGGGGATAAGGACACCGACGAGTGTTTTGCCGGTTACAAGATCCTCGATAAGGAAGCCATACGCAGTGCCAAGGGAACCGTGCGCGGTGTCAAGAACAGAGTACGAGCAGGGATCGCGACGTTTCTGCAGAAACCCTCCTCGCAGGTTGGTATCACAGTCTTATTCCGTTCACGGGCTACGAGGAATTCCTCTTGCGTGCCAATTAACGGCCAATTCCAGGCACGGCGGAATGCTAAAGAGGTGTACAGGGAAGCGAATGAAAACTTTAAATTAAGCGATGTTTATCGGACGCCCGGGACGATGTTCCTGGAACGTTATCCGGGTAGAACCGCGACTTCGCGTTCGAGAGGGGAGGGGGGATAGGAGGAGATACGAAAGAGTTCAAAGAACGCGGAGCGGCTTGGATGAGAGTATCGCGAACTGTTTTTATGAATCTTTGAATAAAAGTTCTTAATCAAGTGGTAGACTAGGTTTGGTAGAAGTATCCCATGTGTGTATTCTGTGTCTGAACTATAATTTAATTTTAATTAATTCTAATGCGAGACATAAGCTCCACGGTTTCTCGGAAGCATCCACCACAAAGGATAATGTAACGCATAATGAATACACGTTCGTTCTTTATTGAAACAAGCGGCTGTGCGCACTTAGCTTGCGAGTTGCAAGTAACTCTCGATTTGATATTTCATCGAATTTTAGGCGAGTGTGCACTGTTTGCTTTAACGAGACAAGCAAACGTAATGTTTTTCAGACCTGCTTTAAAGTGTTAGGTCTGGCACTACTTGTGGAACAGGGTTCAAAAAATATGGCAATAAATGTGTCTACAATAAATATTTTGTTTTGAAATTTTTATCGAATAAACTTAAAATATTGTATAATATCATAGTTTTACATGTTTTATAAAATATTAATAAGTACTGAAAAAAAAATGATTTAAAATATCCATTTTTTCACGCCACTGACTAGAGTTAATCCTTTAAAAAACAAGTCAGGGAAGTGGTTAAGGGTAAAAGTAGCGAGGAGACGGAACGAACGATTGAACTGTCCGCGACCAATCGTCGACGCGCTTTAAACATAGACTTGTCGGACCACTGCCGGACCTACGAAACGACTGATCAATTTGTTATGCAAATCAGCCGTCGACACCGCGACGGCTTGACGAGCGTTTCGAACAAAGTTGGAATCGAATGGCGTGGATAGGCCGCGTCGACGCTTACCATGTAGCCCTTTTCACGAGTACGATACACTCGACTCGATCCACGTCGTCGACGAGCACGCGAAAAGCGTTAGATTTACAGTTAGATCACCTCGCGTCTGCGGGTGACCAGTTTAGATCGACATTGACTGACATCGATCGATGACGCGGACACAGAACGACACGCGTCCTCGTGTGGTTCCCGATGCAAGGTTTCCGGTGTTGCTATGCTGCATAGACACACGCAACGGGCGAATCGTACACTCGATGCAGAACAGATCGACGTAACGGTAGATCCGATAAAGCGATATCACTGCTACGTGGTAGAGAGTGTTCCACTTGTGCCTAGCCACGAACAGAGATGGCCGAAACTCTTATCTGGATACCATTTTCCAATAACGAATAGAAGATAAACAATGTTTGATCCCTCGCTCGGTAGATAAAAATTGCAATCTGAATTGTAAAATGGAATCGCATTACTTGAAACTTTGATTTTAAAAAACTTAACGTTTAGTTATATATAAATGATAATAAAATAATAAATAAAATAGTAAAGAGTGTACGATATGATACTCATACATCAACCATTCATCAACAAGAAAAAAAGAAAAGATTCTACCGCGAGAACCTAAACCGAGAGCTGATGAAAATCAGTAGATTCAGCGAATAGCGGACAGACACGAACTAAATCACATTCAATCGTAAGCGGGCCTCGAGAATATTCAGACTCCATTATGTGGAAATTGAAGACCTCTTATAAAAAGATATTATTCCACATTTTAGAGTCACTTTTATAATATATAACCAACCATTGATGTCTCTGTTTATAGTGGAAATTTCGCTCCATCCTATATGCTCCCAATTTTCCGTAACACTGGTTTTCTTAATAGCGTTATTGATCAAAGATACTATCTCCGCATACACAACGCGAACACCTTTGATGCAAGAGAAGGTATCAGATTGTACAATATTCGCTTGTAAAGCAACGTAATCACCGCTTTCGCAACATGTTTCTTAAACCTTCCACGCAACAGGTACATTTACGGGAGTCATTTACTTAGCGACAATTTTCCTTGGTTTCTTAACGCGCTTCATTAGAAAGAAAAAAGGAGAACACCAGACGTTGCTACGGTCAATGTTCTAGCACAAGGAGTACCGAGAAAGAATCTCTTGCAAAGCTAAGATTAGACCACTCGTTAGAAGGTAATCTGTAACCGCCGCGATGTAACTGTACCGTTCTTGCCTTTGCTGGAAAAATGAGATCAAAAAGGCTGTAATTTCCACTTTTTTTCTAGAATTTGAAACGCGATACGTGGTAAAAGCGCAAATTCATAGTATTTTAACTTTTTAGTTCGACGTGTGCGGTAGATCTGTAGCTATAACTGAAACTATAAAATGTGGAATAACACCTTTTTACAAGAGAACTTCAAGTTCTAGATAATCGAATCTTAATATTCTCGAAGCACGCTTACGATTGAATGTGATTTAGTTCACGTCTGTCCAATACTCGCTGAATCTACTTATTTTTATCAGCTCTCGTTTCAGGTTCTTGCGAGAAAATCTTTTATCTCAATTGAACACATTTGTCTAAATTAAATGGTAAGCTTAATATTTCCAAATAAATGTTTCATTTTGAATATGTACAGGAATAAATTTTACGCACGTGTATATTTATACTGAAAAATTGATATGGAAACATAAAATCCATCATTCAATTTAGACAAATTTCTTCAATAAACATACAGGATACGAATACTTACGTGACTAACTGTACATAATTAAAATTCAAGTTTTTGAAATCAAAGTTTCAAGTATTATAGTATTATTATTTTATGTCTAAAGATCTTATTATTATTTCTGGCACCATGCTCTTCTATATTACGGGCGAACAATACGTGCTTTACCGAAAATTATCAGCACACAACACGCAACAACGTTTAATTGACGAAAAGAATTCGAGATCCGCTCGATACGGGAACCACTCGAGCGGAACACGTCGAGTTTAACATGACGTAGGAATGCGAAAGGGTTAAACGCCCCGTGTGGCGTTCCACGGTTCAAACAAAAGCTACAGGAGGTTCCACCTGCAGTCGCATACGGCGGTTAAAGCGATGAAAAAACGAAGGATAGGAAGTCACTTCCGCGTGCTTAACAATACAAAACTAACGTCAGATATCTCTGACATAAGAGAACGCACACGGACGGAAAGCGCTGTCGTAATTTCCTGGTGTGTGCGAGTCGGGGCATTATGCATCGAGATGCATCGATGGAAAGAGATACTTACCAGTTCCTGGAAGACTCCTTCTCACCGTTATCGCGCATTATCGTTGATGTAACGCATTTCATGCACATCGTTGATGTAATCATCGCGTTTATCGAGTTTCACGGGGCTAGAAAGTTCAGTCTATGCGAAACAATGGAAACAATGAAATTAAAATAGATGCCTGTAAGATGGAAAAAGTAATTGAGTATAAATATGGTCAATGCGGGGAAATTATCACCGATGAACTGTGTTCCTATTAAAGGGTTATTAATTGGAAACTACTGTGATGGTAGTACGTATTCACATCATTAAGTTAACATTAATCCAATATTAACGTACGCTCCCAAAATCGTGTGTTCAATTGTACAGAGTGTACATACAATTTATTTGATTGGTTATAATGTTTGTGTGTTCCAAGCTTCGCGTATTTGCCTGTCTAGTTTGCCTAACGAAGTTTAACATAGAAGCTAGACGGTAATATACGGTGTTATTTCAATCTGTTGTTTCATGAATAGTTAATGTAACACTAACATAGATGCGATCCCGTAGAAAAGGTAATTTCCCAATCCCCATTTATTATCACTTTTCCGTTTACATTTTAATAGTTTCACTGCTGAATTATTCAGTAGTAAGAAAACCTTTGGATTCAATTAATTTTCGCAATATATTTTTCAATAATTACATTCATAGATATATGTAAAAGTTCAACGAGGAAGTAAAAAAAATTGTACAGAATTGCCCATGAAAGCCGAAATTTGGATATACGTGGAAAATAATTTTCCTATCCACTTTTTCAATAATTACTTTTCAGAGGGAGAAGAGTACTTGAAGTTTAAAAATTGATCGATATTAAAAAGGCTACGACCAAAAACCAATTAGTACTCTGCGTTAAAATTATACACACGTGCATGAAATGATTCGTGTAAACCAAGCCAATTAAGTTTATTTAGCGTCGGTATTAAAATTAATTATTGGGAATCCAATCCATTTAGTTCAATGAGTGCTTCATATGTACAAATTCCGTTTAATAAATCTGTAAATACATTCCACGAATAAGATGATATTAAATATATAAATCAGAATTAAATTAACATACATTTTCAATATAAATAACCTGTAAATGCAACATTACTCAATCAGGCAGTTGCGATATTAAAAATATAACTATAGCATTACAACATTGCTGTAAATATACATGAAATATTTTATACTGCGCAGTTTACATTTGAATAAATTTGTAGCTGCTGTATTTGTTTACAGAATGCGTACACTTTGACTATTTTTCGTTAACCAGTTTTTCTCTGTCCAAATCTGCACCGGTTGTGTACCAAATATTATTCTCCGCTAATTGTGGATTATATGTAAAATATGTAGCGACACATCGACCTGATAAAACCTGTGTCCCTAGTTGAACGAAAACGCGCGCTCGCGCCGGTAGAGCAACTTCGCGAGCGATTAACTAGCATTACGCGTGTAATTAAAACGTCGGAGCCTAACCGGTCGAGTAATCCAGTTTTGGAATGTACGCACTAAATTAAAGACCCCGTGGCGGAGCGCGAACGGGGGACTGGTCGGTCCGTTTCTTAACCTGAAAATTTAATTAAAAACCGCCCGGGGGTTTCTCCTTGTATCGCAGACACACGGGCAATTAAACATAATTTGTAACGTAGCATAATTGACAGAATAAACCGCCGCTGTCTCTCGGATCCGTTCAAAGCGCATTTCACGTATAATTATCGATTAAATCGATGCCTCGAACAAATCCCCGACCGAAGATATCGTTTCGTGATCGGTGAGAAAAACTGTAAGTAGAACAAATATGCCGAATGAAAGTTCAGTAGGTACGCTTTGAATGTTTTTCTGTTGACGTTAAACGTCAATTTAAAGACTTTTTTCAGTTTGTGGCAACAAAAAAAGAGATCTGTTCCTTCCGCGAAGAAAGTTATCGACGCGTGCGTCCGCAGCTTAATACCGTCGGTTATAATCGACGGTTACTTTCCCGCGCGCAGCATAAATTTCTGTCGAAACTAATTCGCACGGGCAACCACGGGGGCAACCCACTTCGGACGAGGGTCTGACGACCTCCTGACGAAGAAGGTGAAATGATCGATGATAAACGCGCCAGAAACACCCGACCCACTTCATCGTTCAACGAGGAACTTTCTTTTCGATCGTTTCTGGCTACGCGCGGTTCGAAATCGACACTTATGGGCAGGCGGCATGTCACGCTTCATGTTCTATTTCACCGTCGATGCTTATTTGGCCCGAGAGCGAGCAAAGATTCAAATGCTCTTTGTACTTCGTGCCAGCTGCGCGATAGAAGTCGAGGAAATCAGGTCGATGAAAAGTGCTTTAAGCGACTAACCTCGCCAGCTGACCTTTGGAGAATAATTCCCTTGGAAAACCTGTGTGTACTAGCGATTGGGAGTTGTTTCGCATTTTCGAGCGATTTTTGTAAAAAAAAATAGCGCCATTTCTTTGCGGATTGCGCCACGGTTCAATGTGGCAATGTTGTAACGTAAATTTATTCGTGTCCACGCTTCTGGTCGATGCGTTTCTTGCCGAACAATTTTCGAAAGTGCTCGTTCGGCGCGATGTAACCGCGCCGCGAAGGTTGAATGAACCGCGAAGTGGCTACAACCGATAATCGGAATCGTGCGAGTACGGCCGACCCACTTCTGCGCACTGCTTCCGCCTTTTCGTTCTTGCAATTCCTCTCCGCGAAGGACGTTACGAATGAATTATCACCTGTTTTTGCAACGTTTCCCCCATTTTTTTTATGAAAAGCCTTATTCCGTTGTCTATCCCTTAACAATATTTGTTAACATTCAGTAAGAATAATTCAGGGTTCTAATTTCATCTTGATTTGTCCATTAGTGTCAGAGAAATCTACCGAACTATGTGACTAGGAACTTCTAGTAGAATCGCATGATGATCTCAGACATCTGAGATAATTATACGAAAATTGGCGTGCTTCTTCTCGAAACATGGTTGTACATGTGTGACAAATATCTCTTGATCTCGTACTTGTTTCTGAATAAAATCTTGAATATCGCCTAAGAAATGACGTTTCTAACGAGAGTACCACCTTGACTCCGAATCGACTCCAGTGTAGCAAGTGGTAAAAGCCAGGTATCATGAATTTCCCGGTTAAAGAAAACGCGGCAGGCATGTCCATGAGACAAATCGGGTGGGAAAAGAGAAAGCGGGTCAAAGAGGCCACCGTGGCGACAGCGCCAGCGATCAGCAGCTTTAACCTCCTCTTGGATTCGTTCAACCTTCTCTCTGGTCTCCTTATTTCATCGTCTTCCTCGGCTGCTGCGCCTCTTGTGATGCACGAGTACTAGAAACGTGAAACAGAGCCTCGACTATAATTTTCGGATCTCCAGTCGCTGATCATATTATTGGAGGCAAGTATTCTAGGCTGAACAGACGAAAATAGTCGGTAACGATTTCTGGATCATTTAACTTCCACGTTTATTAAGTTTTCTTTGTTTGTTACGTTAAATACTACACGCTTCGTAACACTTTAACGGCCTGCACGTTTCACGGAGACTGACCACTGGCGACTTTCACAAAAGTGCTATTAATGTAACGAATGCCTTCAAACTGTCCGCTGATCCGAAATCTTTCAACACGACGTTTGGTAAATATCGAAGTGTCACTAATGACGCTGAATAAGATGAATGTTTGTTTGCAAAATTTGTTACTTGTCAACCTGTCAGAAGCAGATCAAAAATTGCAATGATTAATTTCCGATTCATCCTGTAGATGCGTCTAATTTTGCAGTTTGATTTGAAGATAGATAATCTATTTCATATTCGTTTACGAAGTAATTCATGCTTTTTAGTAAGAGATGAGCTGTTCACTATACAAATCGATTAACTCCATAAAACAAGAAGTTGAGAAGTTATTATAAATATAAAAAGTTGACTATACCAAATGCTTTGATACTTAAATTTAAGATTTTTCAAAAAGTGGAGTTGATCGATTTGTGCAGTAAACGGCAAACTAATATCGTGAATAGTTGCTATTTTATAAAATTCCAAACATGCCCTAGTTCTTCCATAGCCAGGCTGGAGTGCACTTCGACAGCGCCGCGAGTTTCTTTCGTTTTCCACAATTCTCGGTACGTCTAGCGTAAAAATATCCAACGATGCATCCAATCGTAACCGTAACCGTAGCCATTAGCGTGCTGTGCAAAAAGGTACTCCTTCGTTTCGAAGCCTCCGACCGTAACAGCAGCTCGAGAGAAACGACGAGGAAGGAGGCATAATCGTAGCTTCGATTAGTCGCGTTATCGGTGAATTCCAAAGACTTATGGGAAACACTAACAATTAAATACTTGAAATGATATAGAAAAACTTCATTTTTACACATAGATAGATATTTTACGTTGTATCCTACTGCATTATGCTATTAGACTGTGTATAATGCTGTATGGTGGTGGAATATTCAGTATTATGTAGTATTATGCTCTATTTTGCTGGAATATTTTGCATTATTGTATATTTTTCTGTATTATACTGTGTTGCGATATGTAGTATTGCATTGTACCTTGCTACGTTGTATGATGCTGGAATATTCTGTATTTTGTAGTATTATTGAAAAACTCCATTTTTACATATAATCCACTTCTGACACACAAAGTCATGGATACACCGTTCGTGTACCGTTAGTAAATGTCGAATTTTACATAACACAGGTGTACGCGCGTATGCGGGCTCGCACTAGTAACCCAAAATTTCGGGAATCTGGCTGTACTTGGAACCGGTTTATCAAATCTATAACGGAAACGCTGGGATACTCGAAATGTCGTAACGGGAACGCCAGCGATCCACGGCACAGAGCTGTACGTCCTCGCTATACGGTACAGGTGAACTTCAGACATAGTAAACTTGCAATTCGTAACTTCTTCTCTAGGTGAACTTCAGACATAGTAAACTTGCAATTCGTAACTTCTTCTCTAGGTGCAACGCACCTGGTCTGATCTATACGTGACGTCTCATTTAAGAAAACCTTTTTCGCAAATTCCAACTTTCTCCACGCCTGTGAATGTAGACACTGTCGTCTAAATCCTAGGAACCCTGTGTTACTCTAACCTATAGCTAATGGGATTAATCCAATGAACTTCGTATTGCAAACTTGCGCGTCATAACTTCTCCCATAACATCTGGTCTCATCTAACTTTTCATTCAAGATACATTTTTTACGAACCACAACTTTCTCCACACCTGTGAACAGTATATTACCTGTTACTTGGACACGGTGTCATCCACTACAAACCCTGCGTCATCCCAACCTCCGGTTAGTGCGATGGTTTACTCTTTTGAGCTCATGACACAGTTTACCGAGAAATAGCTCAATCGAAACGTAGGTAAATAATTACGATTCTATCATAATATATCGCGTTGGGATTGCCGCGAGAAACTCTCAGCGCAAGATCATCCGATATTTCTAGAAATGGTGCAATTGTTGCTTCTTTTAACGCGCATCTAACGACGCGCCTCTGCCGCGTGGTACATCATTAGCCTTACGTCATTTCGTGGAACTACGGCGTGTTTCCCAAGCTGCTTCCCACGAGACCGTGACTTTAGCGAGAATGCAAATTTGTCCGGCAATTAATTAACCCCTTCAAGCTTGCTCTCCTATGCGGTGCTACATATATTGTGATACACATGGATTTCAAGACTTGAACAAAAAATATACACAATTTTCATTCATAATCCAAGATAGATCAATTTTATTTGTATTAGGTCGTCCTACAAGTTCATGCCACTTATTTTTCTGCTATTATTAATATGTAAAACGTACACTTAAGTGCTATAAGAAATAGTAATCTCTCTCGTTTTACAATATTTTCCCACCTTTCTGACATAATTATTACACCGTCACTAGAAAATTTCTGTAGTTCTTTTAATTAAATATTGACTCGGTCTGCAGAACGAACTTATGAGATGACCTAATATTTAGATGTGGCTTTATTCAAAATGGAATGTCAGTAAATCTTGTGCATTGCCAATAGATATTATTGCAGTGTACATTCCTCAAACCTGCAACGATTCATCAGTGTCAACAAAAGAGAGTTAGCAGATCTTCCTCGTTAGTAAATTATTTACGTCGATCTATGAATTCCACAAGTCCCCCATTGTGCATCCACCTGACATCCTCCGTCTCGCGTATGGAAGAAACGCGGTAATTGCGGCGACACGGGAGCGCGGAAAAACGAACGGTCCGTGAGAAAGAAGCGATTCCACGGCCGTCATGCACCGACAATAGGCCAGCTAGCCACTTTCCATTCACGGCGTCGTTGACATTTCTGCGGCGCAGCCGCCGTCGATCGTGCATAAATAATTAAGCTGCGTTTATGAAAGCGCACTTTCTTCGACTAATTCGGCATTCCTGTCGTCGCACGTCAATTAACGACGTTCCCTGGAATTCGTAAGCGTTTCGAAAACACGCGAATGTCCTCGCTGAGAAGTCTCCAAGCGAGGGAAATTTGCATTTAAGGCCCCTGCTTGGAGCGACGATGGTCGATTGTGCTTCGTAAATGGAAGAATTACTCGTTTTTCTTGCAAATCAGGCTGATGGACGCAAAATAACGAAATTGTTTGTTACTATATTCTGTTTCGGATGTGTATTTGGTAACATTTAATAATACTAATGTTTTGAGTGGGATCATTTAGAACCAACATTTAGAAAACATTTGTGATGAGATATTAAAAAGTAGAGGGAGTAATGTTACTTCGCATACAATGAAAAAATTACTAGTTAGCTGGATTAATAGCTTGTCTATCAAGATTGCTAACAGAAATGTTAAGAGCCCACGGTGGATACATTAATGAAAAGTTTGAATTGCTTTTATCTTATTACTGATGAGACATTAAATAAAATATGTTCTCTAATACAGCACAAACTAAGTATAGAAATATAAATGATCTTCATTAATAAATTCGTAACTTTATTTAGATAAATAATTATTCCAATTAAGGAAGTGTTCACATACTTTTGAGCGGCAGTGTAGCTGGCTCGATGTAGGATATTGGTCATACTTCGTGATTGGAAGGATTCAAATTCCTCGCGATGCAATAAACGAAGGAAAGTATAGACAACAGAGTAATTGCGTAACTGTATAAAGGCGAGTTACAGCCAAAGACTGCTTTTAAATCTAACCTCAAAGATATTCCACGGAACAAAACAGACCGAAAGAACTCAGAAAAAGTTGAACGAAATGCTGATGGATAAAAGATTTACTAGCGCGTTTCAATACAGAATAAGTTGGAGAAATAAAAAATTGTGTACAGGCCGTGATTCGCGAATAATGTGTAAAGAAATATTCTGAAGAACGATGATATTCTTCCAGTACAATGCCTCTCAACCTTTTTTTCCACGCAAACGGGTTTAGAACAGACCAACGCACAGAGCACTCCTCTTCAAAGTAGGAAACATCATTAATACTATAAAGGGATTTTTGATACAGTTGAGTGAACATATTCTAAGAATATTCTTTTGAGTAATTTTCAAGTGACGAAAGCTCATCTGCAAATACATCGTTTTCATTATTTTTGTTAGAAATTTGTTCGCTACACACCGGTGTGCATCGTCACAC
This sequence comes from Hylaeus anthracinus, assembly GCF_026225885.1. Classification (NCBI taxonomy): domain Eukaryota; kingdom Metazoa; phylum Arthropoda; class Insecta; order Hymenoptera; family Colletidae; genus Hylaeus; species Hylaeus anthracinus. The sequence goes on from NW_026533254.1 coordinate 6,039,273, forward strand.
ATGCTAGGAACTACCGGAGCCGAGGATCCTTTAATTATTTCGAGCAGTATAATTTCTACCTGTCATGTAAATGAAGCAGCACTTTTAATACCGTGACTTAATTGGTCTTCTTTTTATAAGATCACGGTCCGTGAACAATGAACTCCCCGATAATTAAACTGTAAATTGACGCGAGAAATCGATGTTTCTGCCTGATTAAAAAATTAGTACAGCGATCGCGAGTAAGCCTACGTTGAGAATAATGAGGAAGTGAAAGCACATAATTGGAAATTCGTCAAAACAAGCCTTCCTTCTTTCTACTAACCGCGTTGAAAATCGAGTTCATGCATGTTGATCCCGTGCCAATGAAATAGGCGCCATGTCGAATGATCCATGGAATACTTAATTAACCCCTTCGTACTCACACCTAAGTGCATGCAATGTTATTTCTTTTTTTTAAATACCTATTAGTCGACTTTTCGACGAGGCAATAAAATTGCAAACACAGATTTCATTTAAAAGTATAATATAAATGATATAATATTGATTTCATCTAGATAAAGCACTTTAAATTTTAAACTATTTTGCTGAAACCGAGGTGGGAATTTTTTAAATTTTATATGGAATCATTAATTAAAAATGAACGAAGAAGTCGATGAAGTTCTTTAAAATGCACGACAATTTATTCCAGCGTATTGAGAATGCGCACCTAGCGCTTCCGTAGAATTCATTTATTAAAGTTCAAACAAATTTCATTTTTCACGTAACAAAATTTTAGGTATTAAATGAAAGAAAATTTTCAATTCTAAACTCTATTATTGAAACTGCAGCTGGAATTTGATTAAATTTTAGAAATATTTGATTTTAATTACAGCATGGAACAGTCTGAACGCATCCGATTATGGTAGTAATTAATTTGAGACACTGGAGATCATGGCATACGTGCAACGTATGGCGTCAAATTACTCGCTTCGAAATACATATAGGGTGTTCCAATAATCGCGATACAACTAGAAAGTAATTTGACTCTTAATATAATTTTCATATAGACTTTAGTTAATGTTAATGATGTTAATTTGTTAATGATAGAAAATGAAAAAGAAATTTATTGTTGTTGGTTATACGAGCAAATATTCTACACTTGTTTTTGCATGAGGAGTCAACCGCATTTTGGTCGTACTGTGATTACTACACACTGAAATTCAGAGGAAACTGTCATGGCATACAAGCAAAAGTAATATCTGACATGATTCACAGTTAGAGGAGTGACTTTGATTGGTCAATTGGGTTAGATCTGTTTACAACTATGCGAGTGCAGCCAAGGAAATGCAATTTCCCAAAAATCCATAGAACTATGTGACAAAACTCACACTTTCTCCAACATCAGTTGCGATGCTCCAAAAGTGACATGTACGCGTTTCTTAAAATATGTGGCTTCTGTACAAAAATTACTACATATATCTACATAATATTCGAATTTCTCTCGCCGATTCGATAGTAAGAAACGAACCTGGCGAGGATCAAGTCGCAATATTACGATGTTCGTGCGTTAAATAAAATTCCCCATCCGCGAGGAGGAGCAAATAAAGATAATGACACTTTATTCGCCATCTTTATAAATCGTAAAGGAATGCGTACCATTGCGGCGTCTGGAAACTTTCTAACAGCTTCGAGGAAAGATGGGAACGAGTCCTTTCTCAGGAGGCCAGAAAAAACTAATCTTCATCGAGTCGAGATCTAACCTCCCTCTGTTGTAATCCAGATCTTCAACGAAATGGTGAGATAATGTTCAAGTTTCTACGCGCTCCGTCCAATCTCTGTTCATCGAAAAATTTCATCTGTTAACCCTTCTTCGTTTCCCACCTATTACGCCTACGCCGTGAATTAGGGAATTTTATCGTCAACGGTTGTAGAGATGTCCTGAATTCAGGTTAAGTAACTATTTATTGGTGGAATTCATCGTTAGCTGCTAATCGGACTTCAAGCTACAGTTGCGTGAACGTGGCAGTCAATCAATATTAAACGACCGGGAATATTTTTCCTACACGATGCATCGAACGAGTCTCGAATGAAAAATGTAATTAAACGATGTGTGTAAACATCAGGACTAAAACTAAAATAAGTTTCAATGAAAATGATAACTCTTCAGTCGACTAAAATTAAAATCCAAAGGCAGAAAAAGTTAATCCAGAAACCTAATATTCCTATACTGATTGTAAGACTGTTACTACAACCACGTCACGATTACCGAAAGCATGTCGGTTACCCTACATTAAGCAGCAGTGTCTAGCACACATTTCACTCGAACAGTGAATCATCTTAAACCCAGAGAAAACGTGATCGTTTACGGAAACGATTGCAACAAATTAAATTCCGTATCTGGTACAATCGGACTAAAAATGCTCATCTGTCGACTCTTGCGCTTGCTTTATAATCATCATCTTAATGTAATTAAAAAGGGAAAGGTACATTTTGTTATACCAAAGCGAGAGACGATGGTGGTCGAGTGATTTTCGTGCGCATGTACAGACGGCTTTGACTGCACGCAATTTACGAGAACGAGACTGGTTTTTTCCTTTCTAAAATATGAAAATACACGACCGCGCGCTGAGCATAGCAATACCTACCTCGGCAGGTTCATTCCATTAAACTTCTGTGCATCGAGACGCAGCAACTCTCGAGACTTCTCAGAAAATTCCAGTCGACTGGATCTTGCGAATAAGCGTTATCCCACTTACAGAGAAATCGTCGCTGATGTCATTTGTCCGCTGTAACGTCTAGAGCCATTCCCGACGTAATTAATTGCTGATCCGTGATGATCTCTGATCCTACTCGACTTTTCGTTCCTGCGAATGATTGTAAGAATCTGTCTTCGAAAACATACATATTTTAGAATGACACTCTTACCAAGCAATTTACATGTCATAAGTAACCAAACAACAGAAACAGAATTCCACTACTGCTTTTTTCCATTTTTTTTTTTAACTACTTTATTTAAGGTCACATCAACTACAATGTTATTAGTGACCACGCCAATCATTACAATTTAATTATAATTTATTTAGATGTTATATTTCCTTAATATGTGAACTAATTTAAGGAATTCATTTCTGTTGTTAAGAATTGTTTATATACTATTTGAAAGTTTAATCTCTACAATCCCTGACATTCTTCAATTAAATGTTTTACTGTAATAGACTCGTCACAATAGTTGCATAATGGTGGCTGTGATATAGTTATTCCGTAGCAATAAAATTTAGATTGGCAAGTGATACTGGCCGTATAATTAAAATAATATACTCGCGTCTCTAAAAATTGTGTTTCAGAAATGTTTCTGTTATTATCCATTTATGGTAATCCAATTCTAGTTGCTACTTCCGTGTTGCAATCTTTAAAACGATATAAAAACCACGCACAAATAATGCAAACTTAAATACACAATTATTTCCAAAGGCGTAATACTGAGTTCGTAACGTTATTTTTATAGCCGAAGAAAAATTAAACTCGACCATAGCTTCCACGAATAATGGGAATAATTGCCTCATCGCAGACAGAGGCAACGTGGCAAAAAATGTCTGTAATTAAGTAACTTCAGCCCTGGTTATCTTGTAAATTACCCAGAGGTATACATTTAGACGACTCACTGTTTTCGCGACTCTGATAATCCGTGACGTAACAGAAGAGGTGCAAGAAATGTTAGCAAAACATCGAATCTAAATAATAACGTACCGTGTGTTCCGCGACTGTTACACGTTGGACGCGTGTAATTCCTGTAATAACAGCCTAGAAAAACCTTGTCATACGCGGAGATTTGTTTTCCTACATCACTCGCGTTAAAAATGTCAACACTTAAAACCTTGAAAAGGACTAAACATCCTGATCGAAACGAAAGTTGTTATACGAATAAAACGTACCTTGGAATTTCAATGAAAACGTAAAAATGTCCTGGAAAGTCTATAGAAAAATTGTTAACAGATCGTGAAATATTGTGACTTTTATTGAAATATTTTCTATCGTAATTGTGTAACGTGTTGTTGGATAGAGATGAAAAGGACCAAGGACGATGAAACAGAAATAGATGTCCTTGCTGAGGTTTCCATGGATTCCAGTGTATCCAGTTCATCGACATTAATAGTACGAGATGCGAGGTTGCTGCGAAGATTACCGTAATTGCCCTTCCACGTCTTTCATAATTTCATATTCACCTGGGCGGTGGAAACGCGGCTCTTTCTTCGTCTGCTTTCTTCCAGTGAAGTCATGCGAATATCAAGGCTTCGTGAAAATCGAGACGCTCTTTAACAACGACACTCCAAATGAAATTCTAATCTTACCATCCCGCGATATTTCAACCATTTAAATGTATCTGCCGTAGAGATGGGCAATGTTTCTATCTAGATCAAAATTTCGAATAACGAAATTAGATACACCACTTTCTAATAGTTACTAATTGAATCACAATTAGTTTGAATTATAAAATGAAATATTTTACAACGAACATTGCGGTATGTATATTTCTTTCCTTTCATTCTTACAGCAAACTAATTATTTCAATTTTAATTGCTAAGCTAGAAAGAAATATTAACTAGTATGAAATATGTCAATAAATAAAAATAAATTAAACAGCAATTAAATCTCAACACGTTCTCATGCGCCGTCTATTATTCGAATTACATTTCGCTCATCTCTGATTGTCAGTTCTCCCGTCGCAATTCCATTTAATCAGTGTGTAATTACCAGCAATTAAATTGATTTGTTCCAAACTATTGTTCGCGTCACTTCTATAGTAATTGTACTGAACTTCAGCAACTAAAAGTTTACTTTGTAATAGCATTTAACTGTAGCTCACATTCACAATGTAATTGTAATTAATACCTTCTTACTTTCTTTACTTGCGCATTACAATGTCGTAATTCGTTTTCTTATGCATTGAAAACTTTTCCAATGCTTAAATTGATCCTTATTAATCCTTTGCATTCTCAGTCACATCTTAACGTAATTCAGTAACTCGGGAAGTTATTAATTTTTAGATTATACTTGAATGTAATCTCGACGAATTGATCTAGATTTTTTGAGCTCTTTGACCGCCATCTATAGTCATCAGTTTCAGAGCATCGCAGTTGTGTACGATTCGTGTTCGAGTTTTGCAATGTTTGGTTTGTAACTCGTTGCGACGATCTGGTGCTAAATCGAGCAATTAGCGAATTACTGCTCACGCGACGGGATAAAAGTAGGCGAGTTGACGCGTGGAAGAAATCAACCTGCAGGATCCTACCTAGCATTCCTATGCAATTATAGTTTCCTTTTATCGCGTCGATCATGCACCTGGATCGACGGATCCGGTTTATACGCCAAACCGCGAACGTGTAATGCGTGTTCATTAGCGGTCCCGTTGAAAGTGGCCGCGCGGAGATCTATAATATTCCTTAGCCTTGATCGCTTTGCTCGTGGATTGAGTAACACGCGTACGGTGAGAACACCGACTCGATTATTTCCTTCCATAAAGAAAAAACTGGGAGTTGGCACAGGAAACGTTTCCTCAGACTCTCGAGTTAGTACTAATCGAGTTATTGTCGCAGACGATTATCTAAACGATACGTGATGAATTTATTATATTTTACACCATGGTTTTATATTTCTTTAAATATAGCAATTTTTCGCCTCTCCGCTTTTACGAAAAGCGACGCGAATTGCGAATACAAACGGGCAGATCTACGTGCTCCTGCCGCGTAAACTGGTGCATATAACTGCAAATCTCGATGTCCCGCTACGCGTTATGGGAATTCAGCGTATTTTCGCCACGCGATATTCAAAATACCTATCGTAAATTCCTGCGGAAAATAATGCTACTCGAAACATTAACTGTATTAAAAATACAGGATGGTTTCATGGTATTTCTAATGGAAAATGATCGTTAAAATAATAACGATGTCGAGATTAATAATTAGGAATTTTGAGTATGATGTAGTATTGTACTATTGTTAACATTGAAATTTCGTTTCCTTTTTAAACAGGACCCCCTTCAAGGATTAAAACGTAGAATTACACAGTTGCTCTGTGTGTGTTTTTATACATCAACCAAGCATGAATCGATTCTTGGGTAACTGTAAGTAGCATCAGTGGTGCACGCATAAATTCGAAATGCTATCAATTGTGGGATCTCTTTCCCATCGTTGTGGGCACAGTTGTCCACCTGTTTCTGCGCTACTAATCGCCTCTCAATCCAATTACATAATACGCCACTTCTGTAGGCGCGTGTTCTTCTGCATCTCAGTCCCGTTTCTGATTCCGCATGTATCAAGTTGACTGTCATTATCTTGTAACACCCACGTTCACGGTATGCCTACGTGAAGTCCATTACCTTCACCCGATCGTGTATCGTGAATGCAGTATGTAAATAGTGCCGGTACACAATTACAGGCAAACGTTGTAGAACGTATCGCGTAAACGGTTACCGCTTACGGGTTAATGAAATGGATTTAGCGATACAATGGACCGCCCGCGCCGATCGGAATATCCTTACGAGCGTCGGCTAGCAAACGCATGCAAATTTAAACGAGGATCGAACTTTCAATGGCGCACGTTGCCTGTGATGCAGCATCAAGCAAAGGTATCGTTCGTTAAGGAGAGAAATAGGTTTAGGACTACATTTCTTAGTTATATTACACAAAAGAGCGTTATTTTCTTGTCACTTTTTCATAACTTCTTTTGCAATAAAAAAATACTTCTAACAATGACACTACTTCAAATTTAGATTCATATAGAGCCTAATTATAGTATAGAGCGAACGGTAGCTGCGTTTAAAGTGATATTTGCTTGCGTTGGGAGAAATGTTATACAATATGATTTGTAGGTAAATGTAACATTTCATTTTGAATCTCCAATTACATTAAATTTTAACTTTTAATATTGTTCCAATAATTGAATTCGGCGATTATTACTTTAGAATCCGTTTATGTACATTTCGCGCTGCACTTTGCGCTCAATGTCATCCATATAGTTCCATCTCGATCGTAGGTTCCTCTCTCAAGTTCCAAGAACAACCCTAGTGTTTGAAGTGACGCCCTTCAGCAGACCGAGAAAACTTAACTTTACACTCAGAAGTTTTCATCGTTCTATTCCAACTTTTTAAATTTACTGTTATTTCAAGATCTTATTATCATACTTAAAATCGTCATTGCGTCAGCTACATTACCTGAAAGGTGAAAGTATTTAAATATTTTTATTTAACGTTTGTCTTATACAATTAAACATAAATAACAAAGATACTGAGTTGGCAAGTGTTCACACGTACCCTTTCAATCCAACGCCACTTAATATACCTTCAAACTTGTGCAACAGTTACCAACAGGTGGCCCATACTTCTTGTACAGTATTCGTCCTGACATCACTGTTCTACCCGTACATCCGCATGTAATACCACATATGTTATAGTTTTGATTTAATATCCATTCTGGTCCAGTTAGATCCACTTTAACGATAATATTCCGTTGTACGTTGAATAACATCACGAAGCCAACGGAATGACGCTCTCACGGTGGCATTCGCGGAAACTTGAGTCCATCAAAAGTTGCGAACCGCAGCACATAGCGTAAGCTTAGTATTAAATTTCAAGGGTTCGCTAATGGACGCTTGAAATTTCGATCGATGGACACATGGCGTGGACGTTGTTACATATAACCGTTTCATTTCTAAAATAAAAAAAATAAAAGCATTAATATCACAACTTAAACATCAAGGTGTGATCCATGCTATCTTTGTTTTGTAGAACATTAAAATACTTCGTTTAAAATTTCAAAGACACAGGGATTGGTTTTGATTTCTACTGAAGGTTTAGCAAGATTTTTAAGAACGCTAAGAGAATCTGAAAAAACGAGATTAATATTGTTGACATTACTGAAAGCAACGTCTAGAAGACTATTAACTGCAATGCATTTAGTCATAAATATCGATGCATTTTGGTTTTGTATATTTATTTTAAGACAATTGCAACCAGTGCCGACTGGGGAAGCATTAAGGGTCGCACAGATTATTCTGACGTGACGTGGGAATTGATCTTTTTGAAGAACTGTAAAATTAATTTACAATCTCACACATGTCAACAAATCCTAGTTCTACATATATATTGTTAACCTACATGTAAAGCAAATAAATCTCTCTTTTGAGATTTGAAAGCTTCAATAGAAAAAAAGAAACATCAAGATGTTAGAACATTAGTAACTTGGTTGCTTTTGCTTTCAGGCGTACATAAAGAAGGAATTAGGGAAGGTGGTGGTCTACACGACGACGTCTGGTATCGTCAGGAAAACGTTCTACAATTGTAAGAAGGTGAAGCAGATCCTGAGAACGCACATGGTCAAGTACGACGAATTGGATCTTTTCGGCGACGCAGAGCTGCAAGGCGAGTTGAGGGACCGTTTAGGGTTGACGGCGATACAATTACCTCAGCTTTTCATCGATGGTCAACACATTGGGGTATGTAAATCCACGACAACATAGTTGCTTCTAATTCGTGACACAACATCGTTTAACTCTTTGCGCTCAACGACTAGTAACAACATTCTAGGCACAGATTGACGGTCGAGAGTATTATATTTTAGCATTTTGTGTACCTTTGCATCTCAGATAACGAATGTTCTTTTATATTAGTTCTGTAATTTTAAATTCATTAGAACTTTATGACTTTCAAAACAACAAAGACATTAAACACAAATTTTCGTCACAGTTGTCGAATACGAAGAAGAAATCTTATTGTTTCAAAGTTTGTTTCAAAGTTTACCATTTAATATTTTCTAAATGAATAGATAAAGTGCTTGCGAGTAAAGACTGTTGCCTCCCAATCGCCTTTCGAGTGCAAAGAGTTAACTATCAGAGAAGATAATAACTCAAGATCCATTCGACTTGCCTTTCAACAGAGTTATTTGCTACCACCCACAAGAATCGATCTCTAATCCGTGCCTGAACATGATCGAAACTCGTCTACACGCGCGTCACTTTCTTCACTCGCACGTATGTTGTTCTGACTGACCCACATATGCTGCCAATCGAAACATGACACTTGATCTTCAACTCCAGGACCCAACTCTTGCGCGTACCGCAACCTCTAGCTCAGCCAGCATCTCTAATTACCCTCATAGCTCTGCTATACTTTCGCCTATATCCTCCGTGAACAACCCTCGATCTCACTTTTCGTCTCTAGTCATCGGTGCTCCGACCACGTCATCCAGCTCCTGCGCAGCTAATTTAAAAAATAGACCATTATCGAATCACGTCAACTTTGTTGAAAATAAAACCATGTCGATTGCACGTCGCAGTGCTTGTTCACCGTATACTCTATCTACCCGATGTGATCGATCTACTGTCGACCCTTTCTTCGCCAACGCCTTCGTATTTATGGGAACTTCTCTATAAGAACCATGATTAATGGCTTATCCTTTCTTCCATATCGTACATCCAAATACTAGGGTACAGGGCTGCTCCCTGTGTCACTATAACTCATACTCCGTCAAGATTCGCTCCTTACCTATTTAACTCCTAGAAGAACGCAACTACCGTCTTCAGAACAAAGAAATTCGGTCCATAGAGGGTTTCAGTATTTTATTTTGTAAAAATGCAGATTTCCTGCACACGTTTTTGTGTTTTCCATAATCGCATGTGTCACATGTAGAATCTACGGTCCAATGATAACGTTTCTTTACTCACGATAGCGCAATACCTGTAACACGACAATGGGCAAATACCTGTAACAGAGAACTTATGGAAGGCCTGGATAGAATGTCCGAGGATCGTGTAATACATATCGTCGCGCGTGACTGAACAATGCGTGGTATGTGACGCCTAAGGTTCTCATTAGACGCACCTTGGGAATTGTCAAGCCGCCCCTTAAACGCTTTTAGATACAATTTATTCCTCTTCTTCCCCTCTTCCATTCATTTAAATTGAATATTTTTCTTTGCATGTGCACGTACGGGGGAATTACCTCTCCGAAGGCTATTATAATCAGAAAGATGTTCCTTAGGTATGTGGATGTAAGAAACGTAAAAAGAAGTAAGCAACGCTAATGACATCGACACTGAAAGGTCGCAGAGCGTACCGTGATAATGTCAGGTTGGGGATAAAGCAACATGATTCAGAAAAGCTTATCTTACTTCGACAGAAATGTATTGCTAGTATTCAGTATTTAATATTTATTATCTGATATTCTCCTTTAAGAGGGTTTTCATTTGGAACAGTTTTCATCTGAAACTAATAGAGTTTCACATTTACTTTAGGGGCATGTTTTTCTTCTATATCTACCTAACCTTCGAAAACGTAAGGAGTCAAGATATTGGGGTACGTCCTGCGAAGTGGCACTTTGTGTAGTACCGTGCTTCGAAAAATATCACACCTAGGTAAATTGAAATTTTTTAAATTATTTCCTTTCTTCAAATTTTCTGGTTTATGTATTTTATTATCTTTTGACAATTTTCGAGCTTTTAGTGAGACTAACATTGTCAGAAACGAATTGTTAATTTTTTTGTTAAATAAAAATGTAATCCTTCCTCGTTTTTCGTAAAATTTATGATGGGATTGTTTGCCCTGCTTTCGACGTGTATACTTGTCATTGCTGGATTTTAACTCCGCACTCTGCGTCTCTTTTAAAACTAAATTTCGCAGTTAGCAGGTTAATTGGCAAGTGAGTCAGATTTAATTCAGAACATCCGATATTCGTACAAAGTTGACTGAGGGAGTATTACTATCTCACTCTAGTTTAACTGTTACACATACCGTACCTATATCCCTGTGATCACCTTTGTCGTATCTCTACGTGTCCAATTAATCACTCTGGCGACAATTAACGATACTCGGCGAAGCTCCAGTTAGACACGGCCAATTTGCCGACGCAATTAGCAGAAAGTTTCGATCCTGCTTCGTCGAAGATTATCGTAGCTGCTTCTGTCGGCACGTGTCCCATCTCGATAAGGCCCACGTTTTACAGCGATCAGCGAGACGACACGCCGACGTTGAATAATGAAACGTGAGCATCTGCTGCTGACCGTCCAGCGAGCTGCGTTCGACGCTCATCAAGCCCGCCTGTGCACCGTTCTCATCGATTTTCTCGCTTACGGAAATCTAAAATTTCTCCGAAGAAATCCAATTATGTTCTCGCTTGGAGGGTGGATACGGTCGAATCTTGAATTTTGTTTATTTGGGAGAACCTATCCCACGATATTTTGTATTCGCAACAGATTTCTCGCAAGGGCGATATCTCGTTACGCAATCGTGGACATCGAGCAGTTCGTGAAAGTCGAAAGGATTGGAGAAACCGACGCGTGAAATGTCAAAGATGGCCAATGACTGACGGCTCGTTTTGAATAAGCCTGTAACCGGAAGTCTTCAACCTGCGTGCAGTTGCACAATCGAGTGTCGTTCCTCGTTCAAAAAACATTTCGTACGCAGTCCGCACGCTCGCCTCTTCATCCATCAAAAGGTTTCGATGTTTCATTGCCAGCGGGCCGAGTTGTTCTCGATTGTACCGTTTACTCGCAATTCGAGACGGTGTTACCGTGTCCGTGTCGACGTTCTTCGACTTCTGGAAGAATCTGCGCATTGAAACGTAAATAGAAATTTAGTTTCATGGAACACAATGCTAGTCCATTTAAGAGTCAACTGAGATTTAAGCATCTCAGATTTCTCATTGTTGCTTGAGCAATTCACGAAAATGAAAGTGGAAAGTATTGATCTCGCGACAACACAGTATTTAGTTTCCAAGTAATGTGACAAATAAATCGAGAATCTTGGATAAGAAGAGTGATAATCATAAAAAATTGCTTCTATGCTTAGAAGACTATTTTATTACGAATATTTGATACAATACTAGAAGTCTACAGGTGACATACCAGTCAATCTCATAAATATTCGTACTCTCTATGTCTAGTGAAGAAGTTTGACTAAATTAAATAGTAGTTTTTTATATTACCAAATTAATTTTTCCTTATAACTATGGACATGAATAAGCTTATACATGTATATTTATATACGTATACATCAACATATTTATACAAACGTATACTTGGAAATATCAAATCTACCGTTAAATTTAAACAAATTTATTCAATAGACATAGTGGGTACGGATATTTATGGGACTGACTGTATGTCAGGTGTATAATAGATAAACTGCATATTTTTCGAAAGTAAACGATTTTGAAAAATTGTAATCTTCCAAGCAAAAATATACTTTGAGTAAATATGTTTTCGAGACCATTCTGACAGCTAGCATCGCCGTAACAAGAGTAAAAACGTAATAGAATTCTTTCCCAGTGCAAGCAAGACCACGGATATTGGCACGCGAATATACGGTACAGTTAGGTTTTCGGTTTCGGTGTTGCGTTCAGCGGAACAGATTACTTTGCCGCGCTATTTTTCTTACGCTGTATTTGCGATGGTCCTTTTGATGGTGTTTGCAGTTATTATACACGCCTTGTGTCGGTTTTCTGCCACGTTTACGGCGATACTTTTGCTCGGTTGGTCGAGTGCGCGAGGAATATTCTTCGCTGACGATTTCACGTTTCATTTTTTCCCTGAAATGTAGATGCTTGTGACGATGTCGTTATTCTTATATTTTTATGGTACAACGTTCCGTTAATTCAATGGAATTATTTCTTTAATCCTTCTTGCAAGTAACTGAGCACATTAAAAAAAAACCGGCGAAACATCGTGGTGTAATTAGGGGCGTGTTTCCATACGTATACGCGGCCTGCAATTACACAGCTCCGCGTCGGCTAATAAATTGCATCATAGAGAAAAGAAAAAGAATTCCAAAGAAATAGCGAGTGTTCTCGTTCAAACGAATCGAGTCGAAATATTACACAACCCTGAACAAAGTTGTACACGTCTGGTACGCCCAAGTTTCGAAAAAGAACCTAGAACCTTCTTGGCGACCGCATAATCGGATTGTAAGTTGTAGCCGTTACCTTGCCCCAATTAACGCCTCGTATTAGGACCCATTTAATTAATGCGAAACGCGCGCGCACTTCGCAACCAAAGTTGGTCAATGGAAATTAATGATAACGGGAGTCATGCGTCGTGTCTATACTCCTGACCCAAGATGGGCAAAATTTTATTTGAATAATGAGTGACGAGTAAGAATGGAGTAGTTGCGATTTATTTTTACGGTAAACTGTGAAATTGATTGTGATTAATTCATGTGATTGATATTATTTAATTCGGTTAAAATTTCTTTTCCCATTCGATTTCTATATCTAGATAAGCGTTTCGTCCGCCTTTGTTTCTGTCCGTGCGTAATTGTTTCGAAATATTCATAAAAAGACTGATTTACATCGAGTCCCTCTCGCGATTTTATTCGCAATGAAATTCTTTCGTAATGGAAATGCGGCACAATTACGTGAGTAGCCTTGCGTTGAATGTACTTTTTCCTTACTTTACAAGCAAAACGTGCTGTAACTGTTTTGCTTGATTTGTCTTGTGTACAATGTTGCATATTCGACTTTGTACTGCGAATACTAAAATTGTTAGTAAATTTCTGAATTGAAATCGTGATACCAGCGCTCGCAGAATTATAAATAGGTACAAATTTACGGGTTTAGTAGTTAGCAAAGCTCATACGAAGTAGATACTATTCATGTATGCATTGACATTGCTTTATAGTTATGTTTAAAACCATGATATAAAATTAAAAAGATGTTTAAAGATGTCTAGAGGTATTAATTTCCATGTGTAGAAAGTGTTCAGACTGTAATACTTATACCTACACGGTTATTTTCTAACGAGTTTCTCTCATTATTCTTCTAGTATTATCTCTGACAACGTAAAATGTATTAATCCCTCGTGGAAAATGGTGCAAATTTACATACATAAATTTAAACGATAGAAACTTAAGTACCTTGAAAATGGTTCACCTTCACAAACTTTACTGTCGAGATCAATTTTACTTATAATTTTGTACCATCCTGTATATCGTTTACAAAATAATAACATTATCTTATATAAGATTTTACGTTAGACGTGTGAGTAATATTGCGTAGAAATAATTTCTGACATTAATACTCGTGAACCTATCATGCGATTTAACGGTAAAGTAATGCCCGCATCAAAAGTTACAAAGAGATATAATCCTTTTAATTTCGACTGAAATACACACTCATCGATGCAATCCGCTATTTGTTGATCTCTCGATCTCTTTCATACACTGCTCCGCTCTGCCACGGATCAATTCCACTTTGATTGCATTGTTGATATACTTCTCTGCAGGTCTCCGTACTTGTATTATTTTAAAAAGAAATTCCAGTGAAAGCTACTCAGATTGATTAAATTTTCACAAATATAGAACAATTGGTTTTCATTCGGAATTTCGAGAGAAGTTCAACATTCCTAGAAATGTTTTAGTAATTCATTTTATTATTGTTTATTGAATTTTCATTACATATTATATCGCAATGCAGAGTAAGCTAATAAATACTTATTCGCCACAAGTTTTAAACTAACGCTAACATTCCAACTGGTAACTTTCCATGAACTTTGCTTAATATGTACTTACGGGGTGGTTGGATACTTTTGTCACCAACCGTTCGCGCTCTCCATTTTAATTCCAAACTCGCCGCTAAACTCCTTCAACTTTATTCTATTTTACACAAAACACCACCACACTAGGAGTCCACAGCAATGGTAGAAAATTGGCTTGGCACGTCGAAGTTTGTTTTCATGATTCTTGACGCATTCCATCGCGGTTTGTTATCCGAGTCGCCATTTTGCGAGATTCCTACGAATTTGTTTCGCTCCCTGAGCACGTACTAAAGCCATCCATATCGTGCCAGCTCGATAGTCGCCACTACAATTGCCCAATTTCCCAGAACGTCAAGACGGAATGGAGAGTCGAACTACAGTAATTTCCACGCTTAAAGATGGAATATCAATTCCTTTTAACGCGCGATTCTTTTTTACTTGAATAGCCAGAGTGATCCATTTTAGCAGTATAGTCTAGGTTGGGAATAGAATTAGATGGTCATGCACCACTTCTTTAACCCTTTTCACTCGACGACAGTTTCAATAGAGAGAGATCATTTTAGGTGACTAAACCTTTTTCTACCATGACTGGAGAGTCGTGGAAATGAAATGTCTTAGTAGTGGTTCAAAGAGTACCAGTTTACACCTTAGGAATTTACTCATGAACTAATATCGCTACAAGATTCAAGGAGCAACAGAGAAGCGAGTACAACTTGATCCCAGAAGCAGCTCTAACATCCCAGAAACATGTGCAAAACACCATCAACTATTTCAAGGACACTAAATTCTACAATAGTATTATATATATTATATAATACCACTAATGAAATAGAAATCCAGTTAAATCTATTATTCGCCCATCTTTGGTCAAGCGCGTCTCCGCTATCGTTGATAGGTTTGCCATACTTGACAGCGACGTCAGATAAGCGCGCAAAAGCGAAATGTCAAATTGCTAGCTCCAAGGACGAAAGCAAAGAGAGACGGAGAACGAAAGGTGAAGTGGCTTGCGTTACACGGCATTACGGCCCTCTGCGGTTTCTCGCGAGAATGTGCAGACGAAAGACCGTGCTCCATACTGCATTCCAGCTCGACCACGCCGCAATGGCGATTTCCATACGTTTGATCGCTCTGACCCATGGATAATTGTCAATTTTAAGAATCTAACTGGATGAAATTGCGCAAGAAATAATATTATAATCGTAGGTTTAATTGCGATCTTCACGGTGACCTTTAGGGCAGGCTTGAGAGTAACCTAATTGGCAGTAAAAATGGAAAATGGGTTTGGTTAACTTATTCGAATGAAATTAGAGGTGATTTCAAATTTTAAATCATGGGAAGTACATTTGAATTTTCTTCTGTTTATTATCTCTTGTTGGTTATGTCTCCGTCAATTCTTATCTCACACCTTAACGATCGTGTCTTTCAAGGTCTGAAAAAATGAAACCTGAAACGTTTTCCACGTCACATTTTCATTTCTTTCGCTAATTGCTTTCCTTGTCTCGGGCATAAAAGATTAATTTCAAAGCTTGACGAACGAACAGATAAAGTACAAATCAAAATCGTTAAAGATCATTTAAACCGCGGGGCTTCATAAAGTGTCCGTCACCGCGACCATTGTCACGAGCGTTTATGCCATCACCGCTAATGGTCGGCGATAAAATACCGTGAACCAGGTAAATTGCTTGACAGCAATACCAAAGCGATTACGGCAGCCTGTTACTCGCATCATAAATATTTTAATACGGTTCGCCCCGCATGCGCGCGTTTCTACGACCTTCCCCGTGCGTGTAACACGCGTGTCATAATCGACTAATCCCCCATGCTTCCTGCAAAAGTGTAAAACAGGGCCACGCGAAAGGAACATCATAAGTCTTGATGAACGGAAATTCATAAAACATTTTCTCACAATTTTCGTAATACCAACTTCCCATAAACGCAACGTTCCGATGGTCTTTGCTTCATTAAAAGTTCTTTTCACGTTACAGGGCTTTGACACTGTGGAACGGCTCAACGAATCAGGAGAACTGAGGGACATGCTTAAGCCTTATCAGGTAATTTCATCTCGTATTCTAATTGTCTGACTTTGCAACACGGACTGTTAAATAAACCATTAATTGCACAAATCGATTAACTCTATTAAACAGAAAGTTGAGAAATGCGATGAAATAATGTACAAATAATAATAATAATAATGCGATATCTGTCGTTTAATGGTGTTAATCTTTATTATTTAGAAAAGTTATTATAAATATAAAGAGTTATGACTATAACTAGCGCTTTGACACTTAAATTTAAAATTTTCCAAAAGTGCAGATAATCGGTGTAGCGAACGACTCAAGCGTCAGAATGTTAAATTCTGGATTAAAATTGAATCAGTGAATCGCTCTGAATAATAAGAAACGCGTCAAGAAGTATAAATCATTCCTTTACCTTGAAAATTACTTTGCATGCCGGTTTAACAAATAGTGTCGTGACAGTAAGTTGTCACCTACGCCGTAAAACAAATCATAAAAGGCGCCGTTTCAACGTGGACAGAGATTGATGCCCGCTA
Source organism: Hylaeus anthracinus (assembly GCF_026225885.1). NCBI lineage: Eukaryota > Metazoa > Arthropoda > Insecta > Hymenoptera > Colletidae > Hylaeus > Hylaeus anthracinus. Next base: position 6,056,304 of record NW_026533254.1, read on the forward strand.
TAAAGGATAACAATGTAGAGTGACTGACAATCTTTCAGGTAGCATATTCCGTGCTGAAAGAAATAAGAAAACGACACGAAAACTTCGCCCAATAAATTCTTTATTAAGAAGTGATAACTGGAACACAATGTAAAATTTTTAAACGATCAGTCTTCCATTGGCAGGACAGGCTGACATTTTGAAAGTAGATTAGAACAGTAAGTGATTAATGAACGCATCATTCACTCCCAACAGTTATAAGTAATGATCACACTTTGTATGTACAAATTGGGTGAATATCAAATAATCGACTATGAAGATGCACTGCATGTTTCATTTTGTTTGTCAGAGAATTGATCTACTTCTGATCAGTTTCTGGAACCACCCTGTATTTTCTGCAACTCGATTTCAGTGGTGATTTAAATTTCGAAACACTGAAAGTCTCTTTCCGTGACTCTAGTGAGTATGGACCGCCATACGCACGCGTCAACGTGTAATCCACGGATGAGCACGAGAATCCTGTCGATATTCCACCTATTCAAGAATTATTTGACCCTTTTGGAATTCCGTGTATCGGTTCCGAGAACTCTCCGTGTAACTGCGTTCCACGTCGTCGGAATATTTATGCAGCGTAGAAGAATGGAACGACCGTGGTCGGGCATATAACTGCGAGTTACAAAGGAACTTGAGCGCGCGTGCACCGTAATCCGTCGCGAACGCAAGGTTGTACGATCCTTTCACTTTTATCCGACGATATCTTTGCCTCCACCTTCCTTTTCCATCGCGATCATAAATTTCGACGTCGTGCGACTGAGGTTTACCTTGCAGCGAGTAAAGGTCGTTTACACTGTAACTGCCACTGTCACTTTCCTCGTGCTCCTTCCGCCCTACGACGACCCTACTAGCTTGGATGTTCTTTAAACACCTGTGGCAAGGAGACCTGAGTTGAAATTTTTTTTAATTTTGAATTAACAAATGGAAATATCTAAGAATTAAATATAGATTTATAGGTTCAAATTATTCTCGTTTGTTTGAGATTATCATATGCTAAAATGATCAACTGTAAGCTCAAATCCAGAGTAGGAAAAGTCAATTTTGAGCATCGGTTTCAGCGTCTAGCCCCTAACCCCCAAGCCTTAATTCGGTCCTGATGGCAAAGCGAGGTCACGATACCTTGTCGACTTCATGAATCTCGAATGGTATTTTGAATGCAGAATCTGCGGTGGTACTGAAAATATGACGGACTTCGTCGTTCGGTTACACTGGGTCCTCTGAATTGAGAGCGCTCAATCTCCAATGGAAGGAAACGTGCTACTATTAGGATGAATATTCCAGATCTTCCTTCGAATTCACTGCTTTCCATCCTAGGCTGCTAACTGCTTCATCAAATAACTCATCGTTTTACGTTCGAATTCTAATGATCTGGTCCATTGGACTTGCCTTCGAGTAATACTAAACTGCTCCGAAGTGCTAATAGCCAATTTCAATAGCCAAATTCAACTTAACCGATTCGTGGAACACAAAGTTGGAAATAAAATGAATTTTGTAAATAGCACACTATTCAACCTTCCCCTTTAACATTCTGTTTCATGTTCAACGAAATAAAAGTTACGACTCGACGGAAGTATTTAAAATTCAACGAGGTAACTTAAAAAACGCCGCTAAAACAGATGCTCAAAATTAACTTTTCCTACTCTTGATTTGAACTCAAAGTTGATCACTTAAGCTTCTGATGATCTCAAACAAACGATAATAAGTTGAACCAATAAGTCTATATTTAATTCTTAGATATTTTCATTTGTTAATCAAAATTTTTTTAATTTCAACTCAACTCTCCTTAATCCTCCTCCGGGGGTAGAGTGAAGTCATTTTACCCCAATCAAAGAAATAAGTGGAATACGTTAAATTCGCTTCTTTCTTGCAATAAAAAAGGATAAATTCGTGCTGAAAGCTGAGTAGCCACGTGCAGAGAAAACGCGTTTTGTGCGTTGAGAAAACAGGCTATTAAACAACGCCCACGTCGCATCCTTTCGCTGAAGATCTTTACGCAATTCTTGCATAACGTATCATCGCTATTCTCATTTAACTTCTCGCAATAAACACAATCTATGTGTACGACGTGCACGTGTAGATTATTTCATTAACGCATTGAATGCCAATCGTATGGCGTCATCTATGCTAGAGGAAAAGATTCGCTAAACAAGTATGCAATAGGCATTGATGTCATGTCAATATTCTATTGGATTCAGTTGATTATTCGCTATTCCTTGTGAATTTTCTTAATTTGACTTGTTGCAACTGTCAAGAATAATTCAAATGTTAGAATGCCAGTAGATGTGCAAATTGTTCAAATTTGTTTGACAATACGAGCATTCCGCTCAAGTATAGCTTATGATGATAGTCGAGATAAGGAGAAAGGTTATTCCTTTACTGTAAATAATTAACTATTTTAATGAGACTTCGTTTATGTACAATGCGTTACAATATGAATCAAAAAGTCCTTTTCCATTTTGCAATCCAAAATTCCGTTACGAAGACATGAGCAATTGAACTTTCCACGAGTGTGAACGCATAAATACGCTGGTGCCTAGTGCGCAGGTGCGCGATCAGGTGACTGGAAATTAAATGGCACGTACCAAAGGTCGCGGAAGTAAATTTAGTTAGTGTTCTACGATATATGATACATAATAAGTTGTTCGAGGTAAACAAGTTGCGAATTACGTCGTGTTTGGTTTCATTTTAATCAGAATAATGTCAGGAATATGATGGTAAAAGTTTTACAACAAAAAAGTTAATAATAAAAAAAGTTTTATCGTTGCATTAGCATTGTCTCACCGAGATATTCGATCCCAGATCATGTTATACTACTCGGCGATCGAACTTCTGGATCCTTTAATCTCCTTAATCCCAGTGATGGGGATGGTTTCTGTGCATTTATCGTAGAGAATTTTATGCATTTATGGAGACTTTACTTTACGTTATCTCGATAACGAAGTTTCGGATTGTAAAATGGTAAAGCCCATTTCAATTTCTTTTCATTCTAGGATTTGATGCTGTAAAAAAGTCTTACATTTTTGTTAATAACGTATGGTTTTTTTTTTGTTGAATTACAGAGTGACGACGCGTGCACCGTGTGCTTGTTCTGCGGCGGTTACCAATGGCAGCTCTGCCCTGTTTGCAATGGTAGCAAGAGGTCCGTGCACCGCAACGACTTCACCGCAGAATTCGTCGCCCTGAAGTGCGCGAAATGCGACGTGAACGGTCTGATTCGCTGCCCTCATTGCTGAAGAACATGTGGGGGTGACGCGAACCTCGAACGACATCGTCAATCCTGGAAGCTGCGATCGGATAACTGGCATACACCTCCCTCTATTTAAGACTAAGGTGCTACGAGAGTATATTGCATTACACGTTAGGGAACACGTGCTGTCGCGTCGCGGACTACAGAATCGCTGTATGTACAGAAGCGGTAGGGATGTTCGATTCTTCTAAAAAATAGATTCTGCAATCTATTTTGAAACTATTCAAAATGGATTTCGCATTCCTGCATTAAATAATAGAGTTATAAAATGGATTCATATCTAGTTGAAACTGTCTATTTATACGCCCTAAAATCGTGAAAAAATTATTTACTAAATGCGTTTTGTTATTATTTTTGTTTATTGTTTGCTTGCGAACAGAGACTGTAATATAATGTATATATAAAATTTTAGATGAATGAATGTTTTGTCTCACTTCGAATATTTGCTAATAACTGTTGGTCCCCTGTAAAGTTACCCTAAAATTCTAAGAACTTGTTGTTACAAAATTTAATTATTTCATTTTATTAACCATTTCACAGGAAAATAGACGATTCTTCTAATTCTTTTCAGATAATCGATTCAAAATATTATATGTAGTCGCTTTAAAAAGTGCTTTTGAAAATAAGTTTAACACCCGAATTGTACTTTGTCCCCCTGCACATTTTAATTTCGTGAATGAATGTTTACCTTACGTGTATCATATAACGCCGCAGGCTTTGTGCAATAAAGACGTTGAATAAAATAAATAAACAGATGGAATCGAGTTTCTGGAAAATAAATAATCTAGAATATCGACTTAGAATCGGACATCCCTAGAAATGATTTCTGCAATTGGAAATCTCCGCGCGAGTGGCCGAGAGTCCGTGGCTCGAACGCGTTTCAGAAATTCGAGATAAAACTCCACTCGAAAGCTCGACCCCGGCCATTGGGCACGATTCGCAAACGCTAATGGCGCGACTGCGCCCGTGAACTGTAAAATATCGGTTAATAAAGCTTATCTAAAGTTTTGTAATACCCAACCGATTCGACTGCCTTTATTTTCACTGCTATCCTCTCCCCTGTTACGCGATACGGAAAAAGACAACAATTTTTACGATTTCAGCTCTATTCTGCATCCAACGTACCGGGTATCTTGTTTTCAGGGATTCAGATCAACGTTATCAAGGATATTAGAAAATTTAACATTTTCTGTGTGCTATAAATATTATAGGGAAATTTGTTATTTTAATTATGTTTCAGATCTGAAGGTTAGTGATGTTCCTCTATTTTAAATTTCCAATAATCAGGTAATTTTATTTCTAAGTAAAAAGGTTGCTCGGAAATACGTCCCAGATGAATTATTCTACATATAATACAATATTTCCCCAAGGTAAGTTTATAATTTATTCTATTTCATGGGGAGGTATTTAATGGTGTACGTCGAGCATAATTTTAATCAAGGTGAACCATCTACCGAGATTATAGGGTTACCTCTGTTTTCATTTTTAATGATGTTGTACATTGTTTAGGCCAACTGTGTTCCTGTGTAGGAAAACTTAACTTCATTTACAAACAAACAGAAATATATCTAAAAATTCTGATCACACGCCCTTGTTCATAAATACGTGGAGACTTGCAATCTTCAATAAATAATTAATATACACTGTAAATTATTACTGTGTAATTTTTGTTGCTGAATTGAATGTGTATTTAAAAACATTTAATAATTTTAAATGTTTCGATTGCCATTTTCGATTTCATAGTGAAACCATGAGATAGTTTAGATAAAAAAAGTTCAGAAAGAATATTCAGTACATGAAAAACATTTATGGCGAAATATTACAAAATAAATGAGATAATATTACTTCGGATACAATGAAGAAATTAATAGTATCCAAATTTGGTAAAAGACATTTTAACATTATCTAGTTATCTCCATAATTGTTTATCATTACTAATGTGATATTAAAAAAAACTATTAATAGAATATATTTGCTAATCCAACATAAACATATCGAAACATAAATGATATAATTTATATTAATAAATTCGCAACTTTTATTAGATATTTATTTCTATTAACGAAGTGTCCACATACTTCTGAGCGGGGATGTATATCATAGATTGTTGAGCTCCTACTATAAATTTTCTACCCTTTAATCTCGAAGTCTATACAGTGGTGAAACGACTGAACTCTGATATATACGATAATTCGAATTGATTTGTAGTCATTGATATTATAGGACGTGACTTCGAATTTTGTCCTCTAGTAAGTGGTTTCAAGCATCGCCGAAATAAATAAATTCCAACGTATGCAATAAGTTTAATGGAAAGAGCGCGTGGTCACATAAAAGAGGAGAAAAACAAGCTACCCTTAAATCTCGGAAGTGACTTACCCAAATCAAAATTATGCTGACGTGGCCCCTCGAAACTGAATATATCATAGTCGTCCCTTCTTAAATGGGAGATTCGTCTAAGAGCCTCCCTCTAAGCAGCAGGTTCGCAGAAAATCGTGTGGAAAAAATATAGCGGGATGCTGGATCAAATGCTGGATCCTACACGTGGCAACGAAAAGAATGGGAACTTTGGAGGAAACAGAAATTCTCGATGCTTCAGATGATTCTGTTCAACCTACAAACATAATGAATAGATTTTAAGAAGCACTTCTTTTTCAGAGTTGAATCCACATATCTATATCGATGGACACTCGTCGAAGAAACCTTCTACGAAATTCGTTATGGCCTTGAAATTCAAGACAAAATTTTGATTATATTTCTAAATATATTACTCAAAGAAAAATCCTGTGTACAAATATATTAGTGTAATCACGAGGGGAACGGTACACGATTCTCGATCAATCGTGACATTTTCGTGTCGGAATCTTCACTTAGGGTCGTCTTAACCAGCCGTCATAAGTTCTCGCGGATTACCAACTCGCTTAATCCGTGGTTTCGAGCAAACTTAACCGTTCCCGTCGTCTGCCACCCGGTGGCTCGTAGTTATTTAATCAATACAGCTAGCATTGCGTTTGCATCGATGATCCGGTTGGGCTCCGTCACTCCTACGATTTGCTTGTAATACTCGAACCGAAAACACTGTAAAAGTGTTGTAAATGATTGCAACTCGTATGAAAAAAGATTACTTGATAAATTAATTAAGACATTTATAAGTTTTTCTTGTAAACTGTGTTTTACAACAGGTAGTTGTTATGACCTCCTTCTTAAATATTATCATGGTTTTTAACCCTTTCAGACCACGCGTCTACAATTGAGGGCACAAGATTAAAAAATTACCGACACTATCGTTTAGGGCGAATGTCCTAATTTGTGCACATAAAGAAAGTTTTCCTTAGGATTTTTTTTTTTTGCCATACTAATTTTAGTCCATGTTAACTCTAAAAATTAGATTACATTAGCACGAGAAAAAAAAATAATTCAAATCTGAAAGGGTTAAACGAATTTTTCAAACATACTTTTTCCAAAATAGCCACAGCTCTTCCTTAAAAAAATTCCCGCCTTCTTTTTAATTTTACACTACCTTCGACATTTATCAGCAGTAGTTACACGTGTGTACTGTGTATAAATTATAAGGCTTCAGTGAGAAGTTCATATTTTGCGGTTGAGGAACTCGTCAACACCTCGAGGTTGGCCACCACTGTTCAAGACACCCCCGTGACTAATTTCGTCCCAAGCAATTTCGAAACAAGCAGCGTTACACGAAAAAGTTCGCGAGATCTGGTTCGTGATTGCGCACCTCATTTCGCGGAGAAAAAAAAGGGTCGGTTTCGAAGGTTACTTCGGTAGGAAAAAAAGACGGCACAATTGTACTCGATCGTATTTAATTGCGGAGCCTGAATCGTGGCGCAAAGTAGGTTTCGTTCTAAAAAAAAATATAGGACAGTATATTCTATGGAGGACTGTCGCGGCGAACTGGCCAGTAAAGACGTACTTCCTGCCCCGTTCGTTACTTTAATTACGGAATTTGGAACGGAGTGTTAGTTATTCGCGACTTTTTCACGCATGTGAGTCTGTCCACGAAGAAGCAGACTGGACGAAAGTAGGTGTAAGTAAGTCAGTCGTCTAATTTGATGCGTGACACCTCAAGTGTATCGCATCAAACGTTGATAAACTTTGTTAAAACAACAAAAAACGGATATTACGGAAACAGTAGAAACAAACAAATTACAGAGAGAAGTAACAAATTTTACAGATAAAGGTACCCAATTTCACAGTAATTTTGTTAATTATATACATTTTAAACCGAATACAACAATGGGCGTCAGACATTCAATTTCAATTCAATTACCACTAATTCGATACGTAGGTTTCGAATCCCAGGTAATGTAGTTCTCAACTAATATACGTGTGCGTACATTGTATATTTTTAATTACAAGCAAGCCAACATACAACGGAAGCGTTAACATTAACAATATTTTACTATGTTTATGTTCTGCTAATATACGTAGTACATGTATTCTACGGAGCTTTAATTGAACCAGTACAACCCGCTAATGGTTTTAATGTTTGGCTTGTAATATGAAACACGTTCGTGCATTAAATCGATCGCGGTATCTTCGGTTTGTATATGGAATATGTTGAATCGACAGGATCTCGCATCGTCCAAACACTACATTTAGAATGCATGCGGAACAATTAACTGTCGTTTCCGTAGCGACTCGCTTTATTTATGATAGATTCAACATTCGAATTGCAAACCGCGATGCTGCCTGCCGAACATGCACTTCGAACGCTAATAAATTTGAAACCTTCGTGTTCGTCCTACGTACTGTAGGCACAATAATAAAGTTTTCTTACCTCTTGCCGTGTATTCATTTCTCTATAAAGATCTTTGTATTTTTATGTTTAAGAAAACATTAGTGTGAGAGCTCCTTTATGTCTTTTCACAAATAAGCTCTGATAGAAAACGTCACCGACTCTCTTACGTCATCAGTGGATTGAAAAGAAAGAACCGAACGATAATCGTCGTCAGGCGAACGAACACGTCCCATTGGAGCCCCGTGCCAGTTATGCAAGTTCGTTAGTGACGGATCAACAGTTCTATTTAAATTCCGTTTATTAACAGTGGCGGATCGAGGGCTTCGTTATATTGGCACGCCTTCGCGCTGTCAATAGAACGTCACGTACAGCGTCGCGTGCACGGAACGAACACCTTCTGAGAGGACATTTAATCCGTCCAACCGATACAACCCTGTCGGAAACTTAAAAATAAATGGCAGACGTACACGAAGTGACTTCGACAGGTTCAGAATTTTCTCAATAAAAGTTGCCAGACTCACACGATATAGCAGTGATTGCCTTGAGGATGACATTTGCACGGTCCAGTTGACACGAACAAGACAGCTGGGGTAAACGCCCTAAACATCGACACATTTTGTGACAATCACTTCAAATAATAGTAAAACATTCTGGAAACTATTTTTGTCTACATTGTATTAACCCTTTGGTTGCGAAGGGCGTATAAAGCGTGTTTTGTTTAAGTGAGTATAGCAGGATATCTCGGAAGATGTTGTAGTTATTAAAAATCAATTCCTACAAAAGTTGTTTGGTAGGACTTGGAATATAGAGGTCAATCTAATTTTTTTAAATGGAATGCTATATTTTTTATACAAAAATATGATAGAGTATCCGTATACAAACTTTGACTCAAGTAACTCAAACTTTTCTTGATATAAAATTAAAAGAAATTCGCGTATAATTTCTCAAGAAATCTTTCACCCATAATAAATAGCCCTAATCGCAAATGACGAGTAATTGGCCACTTTAAGTGTGACAACATTGATTGGACGTCGAGTTACAAATTACTCGAGTCAAATCGATACACTCAGAGGTAGGTCTAAAGTTTCATCTAGCTCTGTAACGCGCGTTTAATGTGTTGCGGGGGCTTCGGTGGCAAGTATCGATTGATACTCCTGACCATTAAACAATTTTAGTCCGTCCACGCAACAGACTGCATCGCTAATAACTATTAGTTTGAACGCCATCCAGTCCATGATCCTATTAAAAAGTTTCCTCTATTTCCACGACGCGAGGAACGCAATATGCCTCTTGATGGTCCTCATTATTAAACGCGTCTCGTTAGAGCAGTTCATGGTGACATTTAGAGATATTTCTCCTAGACGGTGCACAAGCACCGCCAACAGTTTTCGATCGACGAGCTAACATGATTACAGCAAAGGTTATTCACAAGTTGGAGCCAGAAATAGTTTTACTATTGCCTGAAGAGTAGAATATAGAGTTACAAACGTTGTTAAGACTGATGTTCGATCTAGATGTAATTCTTTGTCTATTTAAAATCTTTATCTCAATAAAGATTATGTAGAAAAATCTGTATAAAATATTATTCGAGCTAATGAAACGTTATAAGAAAAATACTAATCGATCACACCAGGTTGTAAAACAAATTTTGTCACTTTCATTAAAGCTTGTCTCGCACGGAAAATTAACATTTTAATGGTCTCCATTGTATTCACGAGCTCACGACAAAGCTTCGTCGCAACGATGCAATGCTTGTCACGCATCAGCATTGAAATTTCTTTCCACCTTGCATCCCTCTGTATTTTGCAAATGAATGAGAAGATTTATTATCGCGGTGATATTTTGTTCAATTAATGTTCATTGTTCTGTTCTATTTTTTTCACGTATGTACAAAAGGGTTTCTACTTATAATACGTATGCAAATAACGTTTGCTACAGCCATGTCGACTCGTTTGATGAAACTCCTTTGCCAACGGTATGAAAATGCAAAACGAGAGGAAAATTATTCTAATGATGATAAAAATATCTTCGATACTCTGATCGATTTGCGTCAAATTTCAGAATGTTGCTCGTGTGCGGGAGGTGTGCTATTAGTTTCCATCAGGGTCATGACATTATAGGCCATTCAGGTTCTATTTGCATCAGCTGCAGTAGTATGCGATAGTAATACCACGTTCTACCTAGGCACGTCAAGATGACGTTGATATCTTGAAAACCATGAACCATAAACGTTATTTAGAAATACACGTATATACATAACGTATATTTCGGTTTAGACAAGGTAACGAAACCTACGAAAAATATTAGTCTATACATTGGAGTGTCTCAAAGGTGCAATTGTGCCACAGCGTCCGACACTTCATGCCCTGGGGGCACAATTACGAAGGTTGTTTTGAAACGTCAAAACTGTTGGCTGGCTGGACGGGTAATTATCTAATTATCATAAAAGCATTATCTCCTTGATGAAAAGACTTAAAAGGAACATCGATTAACGAAACGATTCTTACAAAGACATTAACAAAGATCCTTGTTAAGAAAAAGACGTATCAACAGACGTAATCTAGAAAATACTCTCTCGATAGAAAGTTTTTCTACTTTTCCCAATTACCGTACATATTTTTTTCAGTTATTGTATAATTCCAATTTTCATCGTTCGTAACTTTTATAAGATCGCTTCCAACGATGGCTACGAAAGCGCGAGCATTAAGGTACATTTAAACGTCCAACGAAATAATCGTATTAGCAAGTAAAAATTTTAATCGCACGCTGATCTCGCGCACAGTGTAATTGCATTCATTATTACATTGTGTTCCGCTAATTCCAAGAAATAATATTTCCAACAATGGAGGGTTAATTATCGCGTTTATGGAAACCAATCTTGTTAAAAGTGGAAACTCAATCTGGATCGAGTATATTCCGTCAGGAGCTGGAATTTAGCAGAGATTTCAAATACAATTTAGAGTCGAACTTAAAACGAATTTCAAATATCTCTGTTTAAAGTCACTTTGTGAAAAAATGTCTGATCGAGAGTTTGGTATTCTAGAATACTTTTATACTCGTCGTCCTCTACGTTTTTGCTCCATTTCGAGTTCATGCCACTTTTAGCACTCTAACCGTCGCATGTTCTGCGTAAAAGCTTTCAAACTGTTCGTCGCTCAAAACTTTTACATTCATCGTTTTCTAAATGTAAAAATCTCACCAGCGAATACTCTTATAATCGATGCTTTGTTAATTTAGCTCTCAAGTGTTTTATTCGCTTATAATTTTGCAATTACTGCAGAGACGTACGCAATGGTTACTCGAAAATCAATGTATAAACTTTTAATTGCAAATGAATTCAATCAACTTTACATGATTTTAATTCACATTTGTTAGTACATAATTGCAAATGCAGAATCGTCTCAAGGATTTTAAAAATAAAATATTATTTTATATTAAATCAACAGTCAGCTGGAATAAAGGTGTTTCCATTCGACCCTAAATTATTCAAACAAAAATTGTGCCCATGTTTTTGTTCAAAGGGATTTCTACGTCTCTAGACTATTAAAATGTTAATTTTCCGCGCAAGACAAGCTTTAATTAAAGTGATAAAATTTGTTTTACAACCTGGTGTGATCGATTACTATTTTCCCAATAACGTTACACTGGCTCGAAGAATATTTTATACAGATTTTTCTAAATAATCTTTATTGAGATAAGAGAAAAGGGAATTTTCTACCTCTTGATGCTTGAAACCCACTGATCCAAGACACGTGGTTCTCCATGTATGCAGGCACACGATGCACCGCGTATCGCGCGTTGTCCTTGGCAACCCAGGGAAAAAGTCCCGGATGCAACGCCGCAACGTCGGCATACAATGAACTCAAATCGATCGCAGCTACACCAGTTGCGCGGCTGCACGCGTCCACCCTCTGTACGCATGCACAAATCTAGGTAGGAGAGGCGTCGAGATCATTCGATCGATGTTAACCGTCGGCGGGTGCTGCAAAGGTGGAAAGGCGTAACGGGAAGGTCGTCCACAACAGGGAAAGTGGAATGGGAGGGTTGCAGGTAGGGTGGTGGCGGTGTCGAAAATCAGAGTGGGAACGCCAGCAATCCCCTCCAACGAGAAATAGGTGAACACAGGCGGACGCAGGCCCAGGGAGGAACGAGTCGACCTTGGATGAACCCCGATCGAAGCAGTTCTTGAAATCCTTGCATCCTTATCGAACGAAGAGTCCACGTGTCCTACCAACCAGAGCTGGAAGATCGCGGCGTCTCGCTGAGCAAGCTCCTTCCTCGACGACTGGCGTATTGCGTGCAACAAGTCTCGTAGCCGAGGAAACGCGACCTCGCGCCACGTGACGTGCGCGATGGGTAAATGACGACGTAGAATTTTCCTGGTCACCCACTTCGGACCCTCGACGTTAATTCTACCTTTGGAAATGGTATTGGCCATCTGACGATATCTCACCTCTTCTTCGTCAAATTAGGTGACAACTTGATGGGATCGATGCCTTGCGCGTTGAAGTTAATTTTAGAATATGATTCAAAGCAGAGGTGAATGTATACTCGTGTATATAAATGGAAAAGAGATATTGCAATGATTTTAGATTTTGAAAGAATGAATGCTAGAGATGGCCATGCAAGCTCGTATAATTTGTGTTAAACATTTAAATTTGCTAAACTGTATTTTTTTCTATCTTCAAGTCTCTCGGTTTTGTCCATTGTTGGAGTAATAAATAATTATTAAATAAACGACGATTGCGAAAAGTTGTGAAAAGCTTTTTCCTCTTTATCGAATAAAGATGAAAACGACGTTGAAAACGCAAAGCTCACGGGATGTGTTCCTTTTAATAAATCCGTCTGTACATCCTTGGGGAGTTATTTTTTGCGCTTCCGTGAATAATATTGAATAAAAACTTCCTCGTAAAGCTCTGGATGGTCATCCTTCTGACTTTATTTTTATCATTACTTTATCATTACTCGACCCGAGTCGACGAAGTCACTTTCATGTGTGACGTGGGACACAGATTCCTGCGTCACAGCTTAAATAATTTTTAAATATTATTATTATATATATTTTACTTGCCTATCGGCAAGGTCAGGTCTTTGTCACAGGAGTCCCGTACGGGTCCTGGCTCGTATGTGAATTTCTCTTTCGTATTTAATAGGATGGACGGTTAGGACGGTTAGGATAGAATTAAATTAAATATTGAAAGCTATTTTACTATTGAAATATCATTGTCTGATGTGTATTTTAATAACCAATGATTAGACCTTGAAATTTACATATTTATAATAGATCCCACTCTTTCATTCTTTCAGTTAACTCATATAAAATTGAACATAAACTGTATAGAAGAATACAATGAAAATATATATATTTATTCGTTTCTGGGATATCAACTAGGGTTACCCCGGAATGAATTATATCATTTATTAATATCCCAGATTTCCAACAGTGATTTCATATGATAAAGAAATACAATAAAAATTGTCGGAATAATATTATATGAAAGATCAATAGAAATACCACCCGAGAACATCAATTAAGGATTCCCCGGAAATGAAATATCATTTATTGATATTCCGAGTGGTCACAACAAAATAAATTCATAATCATTTATACAAAAATATTGATTGGAAGAAAATCAACTCACGACTAAATATCTTTACAATACAAATCGAGAAAAACGCTGGTCTCGATGTTCTGAGTTGTTCTAGTCGCCCTGTGGTTGAAGGAAAAACACACGCACACGTTTTACGGTTATAATTAACGCTAAATTATATTTACAAAAAAAAGATTTAATATCAAAGTATTTAAATAAATTAAATTAATAAAAGAAATTGAATAAAACGAGTTGTTTTACGAGGAACTAGAGTCTTTGCCTATCACTCACTTTGTACAATACTACTAAGTACTCGGTATACAACTATGCTCAAATTTAGCTCGCTCGGACTAATATCGCGCTTCGTGCGACTGTACGATGAGAAGTGAGAAGGTTCGTGCCTTGCTCGACCACGTAAACTCGGTGGAACGTTCTAGAAGCTTTGGAGACAAAGGATCTTAGAACCACGTGATCGTCGCCAGTTTATAGAAAAAGTCTTCGAGATTTCGCGACTCGGTACACGCAAGAATTTGGTGTTTACGAGTTGTACCGCGTCTCGCGACTCGCGCCCACCAAACCGCTCGATTCATCCTAGCGACAACGTGCGCGCGGACGAACCACGCTGCTATTCGAGTTACGGCTTCGGTATTCGGAGCGTACATGAAGAAGAAATAGCAAAATAAAGGTTTAACCTAAATGCGCGATATTTAAAAACGCGATGGTAATATTCGGTGTGCTTATCTTTCCAACAATTATACATGTATACGCCACTGTTACATTACATGATTTAACGCCTTTCATTCGTAACAAGCAACGCATTTAACATATTTACAATACTAAACCTATTAAAATATTAACAAATTGAACATATTTACAAAACTTTATACAAGGTGCGGCACTGCCAGCAGGGTGAAAATGGCGTGACGACGTTGATTTCAAGGAAGGAATGTGTAACTTTGTTCAAAAATGAATTTAATGAACTACCGTCAAAGGCTAGGTTTGTGTTCGATTAGAATGAATTCGGGATGGTAAACCATCTCAAACACATTCCTGCTGACGAAATCAAGAAAAATAAAAATGAAAATATCGGCACGTTAAAGTAGAACAGTTAAAATATTTGCAAAATGTATTGCAGCAGAACCTCAATTATAAACAAAAACAAAAACAAAAAATAAAGCACACAACTTTTTTGTGATAATCGAGGTCCTTGCAATTCACGAAGCTAACCAATTCAGTGGGTAGATGCGACCATCTCCTCCATTTGTCGATACTATGGAATAAACGAGGTTCACGTGCAGTAATTAGACTGCAATAATTGAGGTTCTACTGTACTCAGCATGGCGCGCATTCTACATCAAATGTCAACTTCAAACGAAGTTAGACTTCAGTCGTACTCTGTAATAATTGATAGTGTCACCCACATTCCGCTTAAATACCAAATACCTGCTTAGAATGCTGTGATTATTTCCTTCCCTCTTCGCTTATTGTCAATACATTAAACGCAGATGTGTTACATTATCAAAAATACTTTCTTACTGAAAATGTATGTGTAAAACTTAAGAGAATTTTTAAACAGTAATTTTCCAAATCATTGAATTGAAAGTAATGGACGGATACCATCGCCCGCTCGTTCAACCAACCTTAATCTACTCGATTTCTTTCTGTGTGCAAAATTAAAAGATAATGTTTACCGTGATCAACCAACCGATCCAAGGAATATGCAAGGAAGAATAATTAGGTCTCGCATATCCAGCCAATCGGAAACGACGAAAAGGGCGCTGGAACGGTTTACAAAATTATTAAATTTTTTGTTACAGCAGGAAAGTACCATTTTGATTATTCGATCTTATTCGAGTAACAGGAGTGCGCGTGTCAAAGGCATTGCCAAGGCCATATCAAGGTCACATTACACTATGTCGTTGAATTTCCTCTAACACCAACTACAGCGTTATGAAGTTAAAAATACATGGTGTGGTTAAAAAAACCTCGACGATTTTAAAAAAGATCGTAGAACCCTAAGGGCTACAGACGAAAGACAGAGGGATGTCGTATAATTAGATAATAAAATTTCTGGATAAACGAGTTCAAATTTCTTGTAGCTTCGACTTTTGCTAGAATTCCAAATAGTAGTTTTTCTTGCCGTAGAGGTTAGTCTGCGTTTGAATTAGTTGTTCAGAATTAGCCTGTGATTCTATCTTACACCGTGATTAGAAAGTACCCTTTTTCATTACTCGTTTACGTTAGATCAGCTCGCGTGCCTCGGCGAGTGCGTTATGTAAAGCATGATGTTAGATCGCGCAACACGCTCTGCCAGACGAGTGATCATCCGTGACGAGTTGACACTAAGACTGGGATTGTAAATGTTACATTTTTCTCGTTAAAAAAAGAAGAAAAGAAGTTCTAGTAGTACCTGTATATTTGCTATATATTACATGCAATGTATGCTTAATTCTTCGCACGTGTCCAAGATTATCAGCGAAATATTATTACGGTTAGATGAATAATTAATAACCCGTGCAAAGCAGCTTAATAAATTTAGTAAGCTGCTCTGTCTGATTTGTTTCAATAAATACTCGTTTAATAATACATTATCAGTGGTAACTAAAGACGTAATAAATTATCCTCTCGAAATAATTGTAATAACCTGCAATTACGTGAGATTAAGGGAAAGTTCAACTTTTGCAGATAAATTCTTGGATAACCAAATACTTTTAGAGTATGAAACTATTCGAATAACTTCGACGATATTTAACACCTGGAGCTAGAAAAAAAATGGCGCATGGCGGAAATGACGAGCTGAAGATAGTGGGAGCGCGTGACAGGGAACACAATTCGGGCGCAGTTCAAACACCCGAGTTTACCCGACACTGCGGAGTTTCAAGGACGTGCACGTGCCATAGTCGAATTGTGTCCGCAATCCAGGAACTTACCTCGATGTGAAAACACAACTGTTTGCAAACACTTCCACAGAAATAATGTTCTTCAAGCGTCAGTCCTACTCTATCCAAAACTATGAAGAGAAAGAAGATAGGACAGGACGTTTGAAGGTCAAACTACACTCGAGAATAAAAATCATGGTAATAGCAATAACGACAGATCTTTATTGTATTAGATTTGTTCAAAATTTGAAGTGAAGACTTGAGTAAAAGAATAATATACAGGAGCAAAGTTAAAATAGACTAAAGTATACATTCAGAGTACGCAGGTGCTGTTGGCGCCTCTATGTCACAGATGCTCTCAGGAGTACCGAGAGTTAAGTTGACTTGTTCATGAAGAAATATTGTCTCCTTGCCAATGAAACTTTCTATTATTTATAGTAGGATACCTCTGGCACAAAAGCTTTGTGCGTCTGGCCAACGCAACTGATCTCAGAAAGGGGGCTAGACTTTCCTCTTTCTTGGGAAAGGACCTTGCACTCCTAAGAATACTGCTCTGATACTCAAAGATGTTCTACTCGCGAAGCTAGCTATACTGCTTTGGCGCTCAGGAGTGTTCATTTCGTGAAGGTAACTAAATATACTGCTCTGGCACTCAAAGGTATTCTACTCGTGGAACTAGCTAAACTGGCCAGACTCTCAAAAGAGTCCAACTAAAATAAGAAAAGAACCGTAATACTTTCCTCGAGTATTGCTCGCAGAATCTAAATTTTTTAAACAGATGAACTATATATGGTTCCCACGTAGGGAACGGCTCGCGTATTACTTGAGCGAAAGGTGAGCGCACAGCGACAACGGACATCGAAAGGGAAAAAGCGGCAGGCAAAAAGGATGCACGGTATCGGGCACGGGTAGCCTAGCCGAGACCTTCACCGAGACCCAGTTGGTCGACATTGCCCCTGTGCGTTGCGCCTGCCACCCCACCATGCAGCTTGGAGGCTACAGCCACCGACGAACGCGTGAGTAGCGGCAAAAGCACACCCCCTACCCGATCGGACACGCCGGGGCTGCTCCTAGCCAGCGTTCACCCTGGCCTAGGGATTGCCTTGCTTCCCCGTTAACCGAGACGAGGTGAGGAAGCGGGGTAGGAAGACCAGGGGGGTAGGATATACGCGAGGGTCAAGGAGGGAAGCGCAGGATAGAGGGCTCAAGGGTAACGCCAGAAACGCAGGCGCGAACGCAGACGCAATAAGTCGACGAAACGGCGCCGAGCATTCCGACGACGGCAGACAACGCGGCACGATCAAGCCGAGGTAATCGTTGTGCTACGATCTCATTGCGTCGCATCCCATTTCAGCGTGTAGAACCGCGACTACGACCCCAGGCGTCCAAAAACCAGCCATGGGTGTGATGAAAACCGCGTCAGAGAGCATCCTGGAGGAAACCGTGGTTCCCAGCGAGGAGGCCAACTACTCCGTACCGGGTCACGCCGGTAAGTTTTCGTGTATCTCTTAAAGTGTTCCTGTCAACCCTGTGAAACATGTCCTCTCGTGCACCGCGATAGCTATATCGGAATTGGCCAACATTCTGTCTAAATTAAACGGACAATTTAAATTAAGTAAAAATACAAGACTGTCATTAAAAAAAAAAAGGAGGAAGATCAATGGTCCTCGACAACTGATTCCTAATTTCTCGATTCAACGATTAAACTTTTCAGTTGATCAACCAAAGCATGTCTTTCTACAATCGAAATTCCAAATCTATCTACCAACTATAAACCGTTGTTTATCTTTGCGTGGAGAGTATTGCCCCATCTCTGATAGCGACCCGGGCCGAGTCGCATTCTAATGCAACCATCGTGACGTTGGGAAGAGCTTGTGCTTAATCGCGAAGAGAATTTAAAGGCGATGTGGCGAGCCGCCCACACGAGCCACTGCTAACAGGTGTTCGAAGATACAGATATACCGGCGACCGCGCTTCCGCCTATATACGTTGCGCTCGCGGCGTATGAAGCGGCGGGCGACTTTGCTCTCGGAATTATTCAGGATTGCACTTTCGATCCTTGCTGTGGTGCTTGCTCTGCGGCCACGGCAGTGGGGATTAAGGCTGTCGATTAATAGCTTGCGGTCTTGGGGGGATCGCAGTTGGAATCGAGAGGTATCGTTTGACACCTGGACCCCGATAGGGCTCCTAAGGCAGGACGTTAATCCTGAGTGGCCGAGTGAGTGAATTTATTTTCAACCGCGAGAGGATATCGATGCGTTCGATTCGAAATTAATCGAGTTACGAGATGGCGGGCGACGCAAATGTTTACCTTCTGCGTAGAGGGGAACTTTAAGTTGCTGATCGTTACATAGACGTGCATCGTGGACACCTCGAGTATTCGAAATGATCGTTAGGGTTGATAGGTTGTTTTTCTTGATTTATGATTGGTTTTATTGGTAGTCTAGGTTGCTGTTATATCAGTGTTATGTTCGTTGCCATGCGTCGTATCTGTGACTCGGTGTTAACGGTAACTAAGCTGCGAATGTTAATTCATTTGACAAGTGTAAATGTAAAGGTAAACATGAGGATGTACGCAAATGCAAAAATATGTAAAATGTTTTATGAGGTAAGAGATAGTATTCAAAATGTATGTAAAAATTTGAGTTTGTATAAACATTCACAGTCTACTCCTGCATCGCAAAAGCAACGTACATACGTGATGGTTTTCGATTTTATTTTTATACGAACAAGTGAGAGGATAATTACAATAATCACTTGAAATGGGTCAATGTAAAAAATCATGAACGATTTGAAAGTTTTGTGAAAAACATTTTTGCCGTCGTTTGAGCAGCGATTTGTCGCGCCATAATTTCAAAGTGGTGCATCGAAAGCAAAACCGTGTGGGCGTTGCGTTTAATCTGAAAGCGACACGCATCGACTCTATTTATATTTACGAAGAATCGATACCGGCCGATACAAAGTTTTTAAAGGAGCAATCCCCCTTACACCGCGGTTCAAGCAGAGAGAAGAAAAGCAACTTGCGAGCGAAACGTGGCTCGCATTTCATCGGATCGCATTTCCATGTTTAGAGACTTTGAGAAACGGTTTTTCCAAACTCCTGGCTCTCTTTTATCGAATATTTATTCAAAGTGCCTATGGTCCACGATTCATTGATCATCCTCGGTGAAACGGAATATTTGGTGTTATCAAAAATGAATTTAAATGACGACAGCCTTCGATGGAATTTTGTAAAATACAATTTTAGAAAGAGAATTATAATGATCTTCGTCCATTAACCTTGATGTTTCATCAAGTATCACAAAACAATATTTTATCGACTATCTCTTGCTGTCCCTGGGTACCAATCGATAATTGTACGAGGGCTGTCCTAATTAGGCTCATTGTGGCAAGAAGCATTCGTTTGTTTAAAATAGAACAAATTATAAATATGCAATTTTCGTCATCAAAATGAGAGCGTAATTCCGATGAAATGTGTCCTAACTAGGAGATCCTTTTTCATAGCTGGTTTGCCAATGTAACTCAATATCTCGTTTGTTTTCAACGGAAACATGAAAAAGGTAAACGGAGATGTTGGTGCTCCCGGCGAAAGGAGCAAACCGACGTCATATTAAAGACGCGGAACAATGTGGTACAATCGTCCTTGGCCTCGTAAGAGCGCCTACGGCTCGATAAGGAACTCATAGTCTTCTGGAAACAGCGAATTTTAAGCGCTCCCTTTCACACGGAAATATTAACGTGGGACGGTGCTGATAATCAATGGTAGACACACCAGCCTTTGATCCGCTTAAAGCTTGATACCACTCCAAGTAATTTAACGTGAAAATATTCCCTTTTCATACGAAACTAGGTAAAGGGCTATTTCCTTTTTTAAATCGAATTTTCACGAAATTAATAGTGACGTTGATTCCCATTACGGTCATTAACAACGTAACACTTCGCGAATATTTCATGTTTTATGTTTGTACTCCAGAAATCAATCATCAAGTGTAATCCATCATTCTTGATCGCGTAGCTCTGATGACCGTGATTAGGAATGTCAGATGAACAATGCGATTTGCAAATTAATTTCATTCGGTCCGTGATAGATTGGCGCCTCGAGTGTTCCTGCTTTCTCCATTTTGATAATTAACTGTGCCAAATTGAAATACTTTCATTCCAATACTATTAAATCATTTTTCCTGTAAATACTCTTTCTTTTAATATTGGATGTAGAGAGGATCGAAGTAGGCTAATTTTTTCGTCATATCGCTCACTGTCGGGTTCATTCATGCACAAATCTGTAATTGGTGACCCGCTGCGGCGTCGCTCGACCAGATCAGGTGAACCAATTCGACTAAATTGACCCTTTGACGTGGACATTTACGACGAAGTTATTTTCGAACCAAAGCAGCTTTAGCAGCTTCCGCTGCGCGAGCACGGAACGGTCAAGGACTATAATCATTCGATTCGGAAGCTCTTTATGCAAGCTCATCCAGTGCACCTGGAAATGAGAGTCCTGTGGAGAACTATGCGTTTCCACATCTAAGAGATTCGATTAACGAAGACGATTATTTCTCGCCTTGATATTGCCAGCCTAATGGGCGCTGAGACTTTCAAATATGCGCTCTCTGCGATGCATACGAAATTAAAACGGAAAATTTAATAAATCTTCGTGCTCAACATATTGTATATTTTAATCATCTTACACACATTCAGTCCTATAAGTATTCGTACCCCTTATGTTCATTCAAGAAATTTGTCTAAATTAAATGACAGGTGTGATGTTTCCACACTAATTTTTTATAATACATATTTACATGAATACATTTTACACATGTATATATTTATAATGAAACATTTATTTAAAAACGTCGAACCTATTACTTAATTTAGACTTTCTTCAATAGATATAGAGGGTATGAATACTTATGGGATTGACAGTATGTACTTTAAAATTTAATTCAACCCTTTGTAATATTAAATATTATATTATATTTTATATAATATTATATTAAAAAACAAAATTCTGAAGCCTCTTTTAAAAGATCCTTTATGTTTGCACTAGTGTCAACGCTTCAAGAAAGCTATAAGAATTTATAATAAACTCTAATGATACTAAGAAAAACACATTTACAAAATTAGACTATTTAATGTAGTATGATTCCTGTTCGCACATTTTGCAACGAGATGGCACAGAGTGTAAAGGGTTAAAATTAATTGAAATATT
Source organism: Hylaeus anthracinus (assembly GCF_026225885.1). Lineage (NCBI taxonomy): Eukaryota > Metazoa > Arthropoda > Insecta > Hymenoptera > Colletidae > Hylaeus > Hylaeus anthracinus. The sequence continues at coordinate 6,078,019 of NW_026533254.1, forward strand.
AAATGCACGAAGCATTCCGTGAGAAAGTATCTCTTATTTGTACTTCATTGAAAATTTCAGGTAGTCTTCGTTAAACTCGAAGAGAACCAAATTGCAAGAGTCAGGAACGTCTAGGTATACTTTGATTTATATTCTAGAAATTATCATATTCGGACCACCAAGCTCCCACAAAAATGGAATCCAAAGCCTTCGCCTTGCGTTAGCAGAAACATTATTATTCCAACGGTGTACGTTTCTGTCCACTATAGCCCTCTCAAGGAGGCTAGGTATTTCTAGCTCAACCTAGAGAACGCTCGTCTGGGGCGTTAGCATGTGCATTAATATTTAAAGCGTGTAGAAATGCTACCGTAGTTGCAAGTCACGAACTCATTATCGAAATCTTGTCTCGTAGCGATCTAACAGACCAACGGCGTGCGAGACATTAGCATGCTTGGATCATTCGATTACAAGAATTCTGGAGCCCTCGTTGGCTAAATATTGTCGTTGTTATGGAGACAGGCAGACTAATTAATAGCCTAATCTGTCGGCGTAAACTTCATCAAGCGTTCCCCTTGCCAGAACCACGTTTAACGTAAAGTAGAGATAGGGAGGCTTTCAAAGTTCCACTAATTATATTTATTCCGAACGTTTGCTCGTGCTTGGGTCTACATTCAAAAAATAAAAAGGTTACAACTACTTTTGGAAACCAAATATAAATTTTTCATTTATCAATATTATAAAAAATACTACAATTTTATACATCATGTATCTGAGAACAAAAAATCATGTAACCATAATGCTTTCACATAACTAACGTTGGGTAATATACCCTACAGCTGGTTCTGGCAGTAGTCCTCTGTTTCAACAGACTCGGTTTCACCCTCCCTCTCGTACGATATCGTGTCGTCGTAGGCGAAGCATGGGGTGAAGCAAGGGGTGACTTTTCTACTCCCGCAAACATCCACCCCGCTGCTGGACGACGTTTTGTCCTCGCCGTGTTGCTCGCCCTGTTGTTTCAACAGCTCCATTATTTTGTCGTCCAGCTCCTCCGGCGGTAGAACCTCTCCTTGGAACTTTTCAATCACGTCCAGGACAGACTGCATCGTTTTTGTGAAATCGGGCTCGAACATCTTCCCCTCTGGATTTTCCTTGAACAAGTACTCGGCCTGCAACAACGGGATGCCGGAATGAATAGGAGACGATGGCTTTCAAAAGTACGTTGCAACAATTCTCTGTAATTTCACTTCCACGATTATCGTTACGAGCTTGAAGAATAGATGCAGTGGGTAGTTGCAAAGATTGCATGTAACAAGGGAACATGGCGAACTGTCAGATGCCAATTTCGATGAAACTTTGCGTGAATGCTCGTTGACACGACCTACGAACTGATCCCTATTTCGTTGCTGCTATTCAACTTTAAAGAATGAATATATCATAGATAATCATTTTAATCGTATCTAATTTCTTTTATTATATTTACTAATTCTGAGAGACATTGAAAAATGTTTTTGCTAAAAATTGTCACAATGACTTGTAATTTAATAGACAAAGTGAAGAGACGAGATCCTTTTTAATTCAACTTTCGAAAAGGAATTGTTCGAATAAAAATTGCGACTATTATGAAATGAGATTAAATTTTCCATTGGACGTATGAAAGCTTGTTTGAGCAACCGTCAGGGCAAACTTTAAGAAATCGCGATAGAGTCTTTCTGTTCATCCATTGTTTGAATAAAATTGTCTCCATCTACGATTCTCGGCCATTTCGCTTTATTCTGAGAAGCATTCGATTCAGACGTTAGAGTATGCAACAAGGGTACGTGACAAACGAAGCTCGTAACGGAATATCATTCGATATTCTTTCCATGAGCGTGATGCACCATCGCACGCACAATGCGATGCATGCGTTTGCTGGTCCACTTAAAAATGGGTCGTGCAACGATTCACGAGTTTCCGGCCCAGTTTTGCCTTCTAATCTCGCCTATGTTACATTGTTTTCCCTCTTCAATACACCCCATCGTTGGAGCGTTCTTTCAGTGCTCTTGGATCGGAGTCGAACGATCGAAAAAATGATGACGAGGCTGATTCATTATATAAACGTTTGTAGTCAATGAAAATACTTCTGCGGAGTGACTCTAAAAAGTATTTGGGAACAAATTTTAGGTGATGTCCCTCAGTTTAAAATAAAAGAATCAATGAAAAACTTTAATTCCAATTTGTTTAAAACACGGTTGCCTCACAAAGAGAGTACTTTTTATGTTCCATTCAATATTTTTCAATTCACCTCCTCTTGGTGAAGAATACAATGACTATGTTAATTATGTAGTTGCTTACAACATTTAAATCCGATTACAAACATTACTCTATGCGTTGCCTATTCACGCCCTAACACAAAGCGTTTTGCAGTTTCATTTACATTCTACCAGTCTCTTTGAATGAACGGTTTGGAACAATCTACACAATTACGTGTACGTGTTGTACGTTACCGTATTGTGCACTGAAATATCAGGAGTGAGGTATTATTCGAAACTCTTTTCGTGTTTACACGATGACCAAGCACATTCTGTTATTGTGAGTCTCGCCCATCATTTAGTCGGCCACTCGAAGGGAATCAAGAGCAGAAACACGCTTCAGCGAGTGTGTGCTCGAATCGTGTGGGGGTGGGATGTGGGCTGAAGGGTCATTTCAGAATCCCTTTTTGAGTGGTATCGACTGCTCGTTTTTCTTTGCAAAAAAATGAAGCTTTATCGAGTATCCGACATTGATACAGAGATCAAACACCGAGAATCATAACAAATTGATGAAAGAGATAATAATATTGCAAAGGGATAGGTATTTTACAACGAAAAAGAATTTCCTTTTCCACGTCCCGTTTTCCAATTGAAAGAGATGGTTTTTATTTCGAACCATTTGTATCTGTAAGTAAATACAAAAGATCTTCCAGAGATATGTAAGTTTGCACCGACCAATTATTTGCAAACTGCTTGATAACACGTCGTTTACCAACTGTGAAAAGTAGAGGTAAATACAACGAGACTATTCTTTCTTACTTTTCGCACAGAACTTGACCTTGGTAGAACAAGAATGTTTTTCAGATATCTAGAGTATCTCAAAGATAGTAAACGCCACGGATGCTCCCTCAGGCTGACAAGCACAATGCTTCCGGCTCAGTCTTAAGGAGGTATCGAAACCTGTTTCAGTGGAGTAACAGTTGCACTAGTGCAACGGTGAATTCTAATTACATAAACGTAAACGTGGAACGCGTTCCATTTAGCCTCAAAGGCTATAAAATAATCGCCAATCCTTATGTAACGCTCGAGCGTGAAACAGAGAAACAATTGAAACAAAGCTCCAATTTCAGTGAAACGTGACCATAGAATCTCGACAAAAAGTAATGTTCCAATATGATTGTCGCTACGTCTGACTTTCGGTCAATAATTTTTATCTCAGTTTTCAGCTGACTCTCGCTGGATAGTTTTACCATTGTGATCGCGATAGTGTTCCTGAAATTCCTGTTGTGCCTGTTTATCCTCCCATAATGTGGATCTCAACTAGACGGAAATTTCGTGCGTCGTATTGTCTACAAAATCGCGTGCATACATAGGATCGTTTATAGATATTCGAGCTATTCTTCTTCAAAATAAGGATCCATTTGAACACATTGAAATTAATTTTCGAACAATGAAGTGATGATGCATTTCATGTCGTATATTTTACACTTCGATGATTTGTGTGTTGACCTGCTTGTGTTATTGTAGCACGTTCAAAAATAAATTGTAAATTCTGAGCCTTCTGTGGATGAATAAATCTATTATGTCCTTTACTAGATTTTTCGTAAAAAATTATACAGTGATATTGTTTCGTGTATTCTGGGACTAAATTCTCTATTCGAATGTGATCAACAAACTTATATTTATTACATTTACCGCGTCTATCTTGAATAAAGTTTATCTTGTTTACACGAGCATCTAGCTGAAAGCGCATGAAAATCGTGGCAAATTGAATCTTCATGGCCTGTTCTGGGCTTCACTCACTAAGACTGTTATCAAGCACTTTATTCGCACAACTTATTCAGGAGACTGAGGAAAAGTGGCTTCGCGAAGCGCAGCGATCGTGACTTCGCCAACGGGTCTCCTCTTGGTGAACTTCGTTCGTTCTTACAGTCTCGCGAAAGTCCAAAACAGCGATGGAGTTTCATCACTTTACTTTCCACGGTTTTCATTTATCTGCCGTACAGTTATGCGAGTTGTTCAAATATTCAGACGACGTGAAAGTTCTACCCACCGCTAAACTCATAACTGGTAATCGATTGGTAGAGTACTTTGCGTTCAAAATAGAAGGGGAATAAAACCTCGTTTATCAGGATTAGAAGTTATACTTGTTTTGAATGGAGTAAGACAATTAAAAGAAGCCAAATTTTATCTGAACAGTCTTGTTCTTCTTTTTCTGTTCTGTAATTAAAATCTCCCTCACAGTTTCTAGACATTCATAATACGTCTGCAATAATTCTTGATTTGTCGGTAAATCCACGTAATTGATTGCTGCATGAATTTCGTTTCTAGCAGAATTAAGAAGTAAAATATAAATTGTAGGGGATTACCCGACAGCAAGATTAACGGGGGTTTACTGTAAATGCGAGCCAACGTTCCCTACAGATGTTCTCGATCTCTCCAGAAAATACAAAATGCCGTACTCGCTGGTATATTGGAAAACTCGCAAATCAAACAGAAGAAGGTTGTATCTCTCGTAGTTTAGATATCTGGACATCGCCTCTCGATTTCCTCATACGTGCATGACGTAACGAGTATCTGGGTTAGGTTTGAAAGCTGCCTTTGGCTATACTTCACTTTTAGACAATTATGTAATTACTTGGGCGTGACATGTACACTTTCTTTTAATTTGCGTAACAAAGACGTTGAACAAACATTTTGAACGCTGTTCACGTGAAACATGCTAGACGTTCCATACAAATCTTGAGGTATTATGTGCAAAATGGGCCTTATTTCCATACACCTGAATGCTGTAGAATCTTTCATAAAGAAATAATACTTTTCACAAGTCTTCTGTCTTTTCAGTTACAAGAATACGCGAACGACACAAATGAATCTGTAAGGGATCTTCCTCGATAAAATTCCACTAAATTTTATTCATATTCAATTACCAATTTACCACGCACGACTTCCTACCACCAAGAGCTTAAATTTGAGACCTTTTAGCGACCTACGAGACACTCTAACCAACAAGAAATGAACGAATAGTACATATGGCTGGAACATAATATTTTCGATACGACAGAACAAATCCCGACACGTCGAGTAAACTATAATATATATGCCCAGAATGTAATATCGCGCGTGCACCGCGTCGATTTTCCGCGATAACCGCGACTGTATTGCGAACACCGCTTTTACAGACACCTGCGACGAGAACGCGAAAACACTCGTCGCTGTTACATTTACGAGCACGATTGTAAATGTAACAGCGAGACTTTCACCGTTACGAGTACGGGTGCGAACGATGATATCGTAAAATTCCGTGCAACAAAGCGTACGTTGAACTGTATTGCATCGACCAGACAATATCTATACCACGAATCACGTAGACCAAATTTTCATTTCTTTTTTTCAATCTTACCCATTTGACTGCAAAGGAAATCTGTTGCATCTTAAAACAGAGATATCTGGATTATGTAAATTAATTTTTTTTGAGACTGTTAAAAGAAAATTGAAAAAAAGTAATTTCATTTCATTTAAAAATAGTTTCATTTTTCATCCTGTTGGACATCTTGAACACAGTGTATATTATTATTGGTATCTTCAAAAAAAATTTTTAATGCTTTTTAAACATTATAGGTTGAGGCTAGAGTTTTTAAATGATGGACTTACGTCACGTTCATAATAAATGGCTGACGTATCGGCGAATATCGAGGTGGCATCGTTTTATTGGGAAGAGGTTTAGAAGTTTCACGGGCACAGAATCGACAAGCGGTGGTGTGTATCGGGTGTGCTCCAGAGTGGAACACTCCAGCAGTCGTTACACACTCTAGAAAACGAAATCTTCAATCTTGTTTGCGTTTATGCCCTCGTCGAACGCGAACTCCTTGGAAGAAAAATATGGAAAATATTTTCCAGCAAACGTCGAGACCCAGTAAGGCTAGGAACGTATTAACAAGTTTTCTTTGAAAGGAGAGGACGTGCTTTTTTTCTGTTTTTCACTAATAAGTAGAGTTCTTAGACCTCCTAGTGTTATTTATACTTAGATCAGACTTGATCTAGAGCAGCACATAATGTGTTAGATATTTCAATAGCTCCTCGACATTCTTCAAACATAATTTCATCTACACGGAGTCTTCAGTTTTGCCATTTTTAAGGGTAAGAGTTCTCGAGATCCCCAGTGAGTTCAATATTGAAAAATCGACTGTTCCTTAGAACGAAGTTTCTCAGTTGTTCGTGACTCGTGGTCCATTTCTAAGTTTCATTTCTCTCCTACCATTCCCCCTTCCTCGACACCAGTTATAACCACTGCTACGTGGTAAAAATAATAACGTAAGTGATAGAACGAGTACGTTCAATTTGTTTTGAAATTAAATGAGGAAAGGGTGGTTCTAGTGTTAAACAAAAATCCACATATTATCATAATTTACCATCCGTACTTTGACGCAATTCGCGAAGGACTAGCATTATAAGTTTTACTTGCAAAATCGACGAGTATATCGCATAAGCTCGAAAAGGGGGCCCTCGAGCAGCCGTGGCATACAATCGAAAACGAAATCTTCAATCATATTCGCGTTCACGGCGTCGTCAAATGCGAGCTTCTCTGGAGAAAAATACGAAAAATGTTTACCAGGAAGTGTCGAGATCTGCTCATATTACCGAGGCAAACATGTTCGCCATATGAAATTGTTCCGTGAATATTGAAACGCTTCGATCACATGCGGTTCTAGGAATTACAAAGGTGGTGCTTCAATGTTATTAAGCGAAGCTGCTTGGTGGTCGTAAGGAGCTGCGCACAGGATCCAAGAAGACTCATGGAATATTCCATTTATCCATATTAGAGCATGTATGCAAGGAGTAAGTCGTGTAGAATCACACTCTTTTCCTGTTTAGCCGAGCAAACTCGTAGAAAGTCCAACATATTTATTTTAACATTGTTACACTGTCATTCTTTAGGAATTCAGTTTTATTTTCCTCCAATTGACATTACAAAGATAGTCTTCGATGACTTGTGTACTGACCTGCTTGTGTTATTGTAGCACATTCAAAAATAAATTGTAAATTCTGAGCCTTCTGTGGATGAATAAATCTATTATGTCCTTTACTAGATTTTTCGTTAAAAATTATACAGTGATATTGTTTCGTGTATTCTGGGACTAAATTCTCTATTATAATGTGATCAACTTACATTTATTACATTTACCGCGTTTGTCTTGAATAGAGCGCATGATTTATTTTCCTTCAGTCCAATTCAGATTTATTAACCGACTTTGAAAAAGGTGGAGATTACACAATTCGAAATGTATATTTTTTTCCATCTATTGACATTACAAAGTTATTCTAGGTTTAATCGCGTTTTTCTAGAATGTTTCTGGAGCATCTTGCGTCACGATGGCCTTGATAGGGTCGATCGAAGTTCAAGGTAAAGTTACCGTCAGACGGGGATGAATAAATGGCGAATCGAGACCGACCTTCGATGATCATACTCGTAAAATGTGGAAAGATATACAGGACGTAACGCTCTGTAGAAACGTGTTACTGTGAATTTGTTGGATCGGGTCGGTTAGCCTTCAAATAGGGAATGCTGCGCCGAAGGTTGAACGAATGGGAGCGAGAGACAGTAATTGCTCGATAAAACGAACGCAGTGACGGTAATGTTACCGATGAGCTGGATTGAACTCGAAGAATTAGCGAGAAAGATACGAGACCATCTAGAAAAAATTAAATTCACCTCAGGAAATGTTGCTCTAAATGTAAGATTGCTACGTGATAGGAATGACGGTTGGTCATAAACGAAGCGACGCTATGTGCAGAGATTATATTTTATTATAAAATAATCTCAATATTATGACTGTAATGTTTACGTTATGAAATTCTATCTCATGCGCTACTCACGTCGCAAAATGTACTGAAACTAAACCACTACTTAATCAAAAAGAAACTACCTAATCCTGAACTAATTGCTTGACATCACAATTTCTTCATCTTTTTCTGTTCAAACTTGAAATCCCACGAGAGCAAAGCCTGAGGCAAATGGACTAGCTAAGTAGGTAGTTCGAGCAAGTTTTTTTTATGCCAGCGTTCATTAGACTAGTTGGAATCGACAATGATTTTCGGATCTTACTACCGAGAAATCTTCTCCGTACGGACCTCCGTTACCAAAACTCTCCAAGGCAGGGTCATTTGCTAGCTAAACGTTCTAATATTCGAACGTGACCTTGTAGAATATCTCTTTTGCTATTTCAACGTTCTTCAGTAACGGTTAAAACTAATTTTGATCGACACAACTCAGCGTGAAGTAGCAAACTTGGCGCTAACATCAAAGCAGAACTATTTAGAATATCTTTTATTGAATCGTTTCATGGTAACGGTTAAATCTAAACTTGATTGTCACAATTTAGCGCGAAAAACGCACTTCATACTCGCGTCGAAGCAGAACTGTCTAGTCCTAACTGCAAAAACCAGACACGGAACAGTTTATACATTGGAAAGTACTATAAGATTTGCAGGAATGTATGGCACGGTGAAAGCTGTCTCTGCAGGCATTAAAAACGTCTTTATCAAGAATCTGTGAAGCGCTGAGGCCATTATAAAAAACAGGTTACATAGGTGTAGACAGTCTATGATAAAAAAAAAAGTTGAAATCAATATTAAGTATATTCTTTACTTATTTTTTTTTTTACATGGTTTTATTTTTCGTCGCATCTACTGCTTGGTAATTAGCGACGGATTTAATTAGATTTCTGTTTGATTAGTGGTACTGTATAATATTTTAGAGTTTAGTGTCCTTGAGATAGTTGATGGGTGTTCTTCACTTATTATATTGACAAGTGTAGACAATTTTATCCAGGATCTCAGATGACTCGAAGAGGACAGTCAACGTGATGCAACATCGAGTTCCACTCCAATTTTCCGCCAATGTCTCGCGAATTGATAATTGGCCTCTCGATTTTCGAGCACTATCCGAGGCATTGGCGGATAGAGCTACGATAAAACGATTTCAACCACGGATTGATCGCGTGGAATGGATCACCTTTTAACCAGAAAACGTTAAGTCGAAGGTCGAGCCGCGAATGGAAGCATGAAACGCCAATTGCTCGAAACCCGTCGGGGCTACGTCGAGGGGTAATGGGAATTTACTTCCCGTCGATATTGCGCTCCTCTTTTTCTTCGGCTGTTCGCGACGGCAGTTTGTCTTACATAAAAGCGGTGATCGATACCGCACCAGTGCAAACATCATTCAAGTGTAGCTAGCCGTTAGGCATCCTCGATCCCGTCCAAGGTTTTCAAAATTACCTTGAACATGAACGGGATCGAGACATCGACGGAGAGGTTCAACGCGGTCGGCTGACAGTTAATCCTGGACTTCGTCACGCTCCCATTACTATCACGGTTCGATGTCCCGAAGCGGATCGTCATCTAATCGAGGGAACGAGGGAACTTTATAATTATACATGTAGGATCATGGGATCTAGATAGATCGACGAATAACACTTTGTTTAACCCTTTGCACTTCAAGCAATTTGGCTATATGCAGGTAACCAACTCCAACACCATTTTTCTTAGATTTCTGAATTATGGAATGGCTACGGAAAACTCCTTGCAGTTTGTTAAATTATACGACTTTTTTTAGAATTTTACATTTTCATTAACCAAACATAATCATACACAATTACTAATAGTTTAATGGAAATATTGTCCTTTATTTGATTATTTATATGAAGTTGTTTGAAACAAATAATGGACAACTAACGTATTTGTTAACGCTATAGCTTAAGAATATTGATCTTATAACTAATTGAATTTAGACTACCCATCGCTTATTAAAATTTAATGGTAAATTGTGGGCAGTGACATTGGCTGCAGGAGTAGAACGTTTTCAAGTTCCTGCGCAGTACGTACAGGTGGCCTTAGGAGTGCAAAGGGTTAACCCATTCACTGCGGAAACAAGAGAGGATAATTTGTTTAGAGATGCAGCCATTATGAATGGTTAAACAGAAATTATTTTATATACAGGAACCTTGCTTCTGCGATAATTGAGATTCTGCCAAAAAAATAACTCCGAAAGTTAATAAGAATTTTGTGTTTCCCTTAATAGAATATTTCGGCAATTCAGGGTTTCCACCAATGGAAATTCAATACCCCTTCCTGAGCAAGCAGCATCTCAGATTACAGCGCGGATCTACATATACTATACCTAAAAAGTATCGGCTTGAATCCCAATCCTCTGGTGGTTAGTTTCCGTATACACATGGAAGAACAGTAGATCGTTACTGAGTTGCCTTAAGGGCTCTTTCTAGTTTAGAACCCTAAAATTGTTGTGGTATTTTGGAATTTGTTTTCCGAAAACTATTACAAATCTTATAAAAAAAAAAGAAAGGATAATACATAAAGAAAATAATTGAATTTCTAAATTTTGAGTTCAAACTTAGAATCAGCAATCTTAAAACCCCTTTCAGCGTCCAATCATGCAATCGCGTGAAGTTCAACGACTTTTAGGTAGATTGGTATCGAATGGAAATCAGAAAAGGCAATTTGTCGAAAAAGCTTTTTACGTGTCCGAGTTTAATCGCCGTCCTGACACACGGTGATTCCGATTGTCGCTCAAAGTTTCGCTTCAGCGCTTGAAAATGAATAAATTCGTTAGAATTCGCTGTTCAACTTTCATTTGATTTCATTGTGATGTACTCGAATTGAAAGATAATTATATGTGTCAAGGCCAAACCTGGTCTGCGACGTTTTTCATAAATTTTTGATGACGAAAAAGATAAGTGAGGATCGAAAACGTTAACGCGAATCAGTTTTGAAAATACTATTAAACGTTCATGATTTAAACGCTTTTAACCAAAAGTTCACGGAATTACTTTTTCGATGGCCATACAGTAACATTAACGAGATCCAGCTGTGTCTACTTGTTTGCATTTCGACGTGAATAAATTTACGTGGATTAATTTGAACGTTTGAAGCTATAATACTTAACCATGTGAAAAGACATTTTCAATGCTGAAATTCGTAACTCCTCTTTACAAATCAGTCATATCCGGTTAGCGTTTCAAATCAATTTTAATGATGGGACATACAAGCTTTGAATTTCAATGAAGAGAATTTATGTTTTATGGAGAGAATGTTGTATTCGCTAATTTTACCAAAACTCTACATATATGGTATTATATCCTCTACGTAGTTCTATCTATCTATCATTTAATAAATTCACATCAGATGTTTTATCATTATTTGCTTGCGCTATTCGTCGATTAAGTCACCGACAACAATGCAGTGCATAAGTATGGACAGGAATAAGTTATGATAAATTAATCGAACGTCCCCGTTCATGATGGGAGATTAGCAGTTCAATCTTGCGTAAATTTCTTGAATGATAGCTTCAATGGCTTATTGCAGAAAGTCTCACCAGGTGTTGCACGTCACACGTGGTTAATGCATTTCCACATTTCACCCAAGTAGATAGGGAATTCTTGATAAAAAAATTCCCTAAGGATTCTTAAAGGATTAGGTTATGCAAGGCTATTCATTGCCAGTGTTGAAATATTTGATGAATGTTCGCATCAAGGCTGCCAAGAATTCCGATAAATTTTTGAAGTAACAGTTAAAGTAAACATCTCTAGCTAGTAGAACACTGAGGTGTCCAGTAGTTTGTAATTAACTAAAAAATTAATACTGAATACTAAACCTAAATTCACTGTTACTTGATAAACCATGAACTCCGTCATACTTTTAATCCCTGGAAAAGTCGAAGGAAATATCGCGCGATAACAAAGGGAAAGAAAGGAGTAAAAGTTTCGCGGGTAATTACCAGCGAGAACATCGTACGCATTCTAAAGGCACTAACAATGGACGTGTAAGAGAGTATTCGTTGGACTTACAAGAAAGTCGATCGGGTCGTCAGGTCTTAAGTTTGCAACTTCGATGAGACCTTGTGTCAACGTGGGCAAGATGTACTTCACGAGGTAGTGTCTCAAAGGCATTCCCATGAGGCTGAGTCTTTCTTCTTCCTCCTCCTTCAGTTTCTCCATCAGACTCGTCTGCGAATACAAAATACTACGGTAGTAACATTTTACTTTATTTTTTCGAAAGAAGGTAAGTCCATTATATTTGGTATTCGAATTTGGACTAGTAACCCATACAATTTTGCGCAGAGTGCATTTTCACTGATTAGTTTCGTGCAGAAAGGATAACCGCTGACGATCAACTGTACCGCTAATATTTTATATTGGTGTTGAACGAGAGGGGAAGAGGGCATGTTTGCGTGGCGAATGATTTATACGGGCTCCCTTCGATTTTCGATATTCATTTATCGAAATAGGAAACCGATGATTGGCATTTTCCGATAGCGGATACGAAAAGGCACTACATAAGCGCTTCTAATGGAACTCCCACTTCTATCCAAGGTATATTACAATTAATACCGTTCAGAACTATTAAGTAACTAATGGAACTAAATAATAGAATGAGATACAATATGTATTTTTAGTAATAATTGGTCGCTGGAAGAATATTAAATTTCACCACCACCAAAAAAAAACGAAAAAAAAATCAGTGAATCGAAGTGAGATTTGTTGATAAACAACGCAAATATTTTTGTAGAGGAAATACGGACAAAAAGAAGGTTTTACGCGACGGACGCAATTTATCGTGTTATTTTGACGAAAGCAAATAAAAACCAAATTAGAATTACAAATGGCTCCATCCGCTCCAGCCACGGCGGAATCTGAAATACGTTTTTGCGAGATACTTTTTCGCGACTGGGAGCAACTTTTTTGGAAGCTGAAAGTTTCACGAGTCCGGACCGTAACGTAAATCTACAATTTCGGACATGTGTTTTCGAATAAAACATTGCCAGAAAGGTTCTGGATTTGAAGATATGATACTGAAATTCAATTTGAAACGCGTCGAGGAAGCAAGAAATTAGAAATAAAATACATCGTTTGTCGTAAAAGTGTCTTGCGATGCGTGGCAATAATTTTGATATAAGCAATTTCAGAGGGGAACTATAATTTAAACGACGAATAATAAAGCAGTGCTCTCCAAATTGTGAAGTTGACATTCACAAAAACAGACTTTCCAAGTATTTTATTCGCGCAGAGCCCTTCAATTATAACAATATAACAAATTTAATGTTAGAATAAAAAAATGAGCATTCATAAAAGAGTTTCAAAAAAACGTTTGGGAGATGCAGATTTAAAGTGGCTTGACATTGTTTATAGGAAGATCAACGTGCGCGTATTATAGCCACTCGAGAAACGGTGACTTCCATTGTTAAGGCAGAACACATCGCCCAATCAGTTGCTAAAAAAGGAGACAACCGACATCGAATCGATATAAACGCGGTTCTCTCTTTATCCATTGTACTCAGTTCTTTGTTTTGTCATTTTCATTCGGTCGCATCGAATTGTTCAGCGTTCGCGTTTCCGCGGTGCAACGATTCTCATATCTGCTCGAGCTTTATCGTAATAAAAGGATGTGCGTTTTATAAATACACCGAGCAGAGCAAGACAATGGCTCGCGAGAAGGTTGTGGAGAGGTGATACAATTGGAGTGCAGCTCTCTTTAAACTCAATCCGTTACGTGAACGCGTTGCAAAGTAGCTATTCGTGTTACGACCACGTTCAATTATTTCTTTTTCTCTTACTTACTTATTTCGATTATTCAATTTTCACATAAATTTGCTTTGGAAATAGAAGTTCTAATTAAAAAATCTAAAATAGTTTTGAATGTATCGAATATATAAAAAATACGAGTTCCTTATAGAGGATGTTTTCACCCCTCGAACAATTTTCCAGCGCCAATCAAAAAATTCCTGCAAAACCTCGGATTTTTTAAGGTGTAACAAATGCCAAACTTCCCTTGTTAGCTGAACCAGTCCTAAATATCTTCTAAGTTATGTACCCCTTTCCTTCGACTCCCTGTAGGTGCTAGCTTAAAGCGGATAAACGGAACACACACTAATCTTGGTACATTTAACCAATTTGCATGTACCATTAATTCCAAACAATAAACTCTAACCCATTCCTCCATTTTCTGCTCGCGTTCCCTCCTGCGTTCCAAGACCTCTCTCTCCTGTTTCAGCTTTGCGGCGGTTTCCGTTTTTTGCGCTTCCTCTTCGGCGCGCTTTCGCGCATCCCTCGCCTCCTCCGCGGTTAGTCCTGACCAGATAAAAAGCACTGTAGAGATTTGCACGGTTGGGAGACACGGAAAACGTGTCCCAAGGCTGCACGCGTAACTCTGCAGAAACGAAACTGAAAGTTTGATTCGCTTCGGATTATTACTTCACGACGAACAATTGAATTTATGTAGTGGGCCAAAAATTAGGTCAATATAGAAGGTTACTTCTATTAATCCTTTCCACATAAAGTGTAAGCCTTTGAAAATTTTTTGCTCGAGAAAATTTATTTTGTCTGATCTCTACCAAAGTTCTCTGAACTTCCAAAGTCCCCTCAGAGGGGACATCTGGGTGCAAAGAATTAAGAAGTTACTTCAGTTTTAAAGGAGAGATATATAAATATGAAATTGATACAAGTCATATAAAGTAAATACAAAATTCATATGATAGAGGGTTAACCTTTTGCACTCGAGGGGCGACCTAGAAGCAACAGTCTTTCTTTAGCGATATTGATTTATAAATAGGTCCCTAAGCTGTAAACTATTACACTTTCAAGTAGTAATAAGATATTTTATTTTCACGATTCTTCAATCGTGGTAGTCTAAATTGTAATGAAACTGTGTGCTCTCTGTAGTGAAACTGTGATCGAGAGCAAAAGATTGATGTGAAATCACAATGTATCGAGGTATCTGTAAGTAACCACGTCTCGTTTAGCACACCATTCTGTGAGCAAGAGTATGAGATGACAAATATGTCTGAAGTTTGCAGAACCCCATGGTATTTTCGTGGCAGGAAAGTTATCTCAATACATGTTTCTTCTGGACGAGAAAAGATTGCCACCCTCTCGACGGAGTGATAAATGACAAATTCGGCAACATTGAAAGTATCTTGTATCTCGTTTCTCACCGTAGTTCCTCGGCGGGCCAAGTCTCTCGAGACACTGATGAATCGAGGGAAACATGTCTGGACAAACGTCGTTCTCCACCGAGATGATCAGCGGGTGAATTTCAATTTCGTCGAAGAACTGCAAAGGTGTGTTCTCGTCGGTGTTTCTGCTCCTGAAATCGAATCGATCCGCGCAAAGTTCCGCTTGAGTTCCAGAATTTTGCAAGCTACTTCGAACAGTTTTTGTTTTCACACAGGTAATCATAAATGACGGTGATGTGGAAGTGGTTTCACGTATTTGGTTCACCTTGTATAAAGCACAGAAGCATATCCTTGCAAACGAGAAACTGCGACGACTAAAACGACGTTTGGGGTTCCGTTTGACGATATCATTATACAAGCGTACCCTCTAAAAAGTTTCTGAATTATTGATTCCATCGCGATGCACAGTTTTGCGCAGTAAGCGACCTTTTCACGTGTGCCGCTATGTTTTCCGATTGAACCCTTTATTTACTGGCAGGACTTACAAGTCCTGTCAATTTTATGATGATACTGTATTAATTAAACGCTTTGAAACCTATTGCGACTTTCAAATCCACTTCTATGAAACTCGTTTTTATTTGTTGGATGGCAGCAGCTTTTTTTTTTGAAAGCTTGCTAGAGACAACTCCATAAGATGATTTTAAAAACTTTTAAGAAATTCAGTAAATAAAGGGTTAATAACGTTCGCCGCCATCAATTATTCCGCGATTCGGATATATTTCCCTTTGGGTCGTGACAATTCTTGACGAATCGTAATCATTATTGCGGAACGCGTTTCATGCAGTGTCCTGCGTGACGATTGAATTGAGGTTTGCTCCGACGTAAACATTATTTTTCGTATCTGTGACAATTGTTTGAAAAAGTAATATTTCTTACATTTAGATATTTTCCATTATTTCTTTGTAAGAGTATCGATTAACTAGAGTTATTTATTTTAAACGATTCATGAATATCTGCACTTTCTATCGATATAATGGTACCCACATGTTTTATGAATAAAACGATCGTTTAGCGATTAAAAAGGTCATTCTGCCTGTATATAGAAAATTTACAATCAATCTCTCCGAATGGAAATTTTTAAATCGCCTAGTACTGCTGTACCATTTCAGATAAAAGAGGGAAGCGTTATTTATATCGCCTAGTCATAAAAGAATGTATTTCTCCCTCCATATAAATGAACATTCAACGTTTGTTCTTATTTTTTGTTTTTCAACATTCGTTTCAATGCTTTTCATCAAAGTCATTCGTGATTAATCTAGTGTCGAGCGATACCCGTAAAACAGATGAAGAAAATCAGACAGAAATAAAAGTAAGTGGAAATAGATAAATGATCTCATATTGGGGAGAAGAACGAATCACTTCGTCAGGAAAAGTCTAGACGGTGCATGTAGCTGCTAGATGTAATTTTTCGCAACTGATGATGATCAATCAAAAACTACCCTCGTGTCCTTTAAATGCCCCGATGATACCTGCTATTTATATTGTTCGGATACTATAAAGAATATTAGTAAATCTTACTCGGTAAATAATAATGTACATGAAAATCTAGCGAACAACTCAAGAAGACCATGGTAATAACATTATCAGACTTGTTGATTCGAGTTATATGAAGAACTCGAACTTCGATCTCACGATTCGTTTTTTATTCAATTATCGACTCGCATCCTGCAATAAGATTTTATCATATAACATTTAAACACAAATCGGTTTGACGTAAACATCGTGAAATGGAAATGAATTTTTTGTCGGTGATAAACGAGTCGCATATAAGTTCTTCCTGTTACGTAAGGAATAATTTTACGCGACCCTACAAGCTATTAAACTCTGCAAACTGCTCAATTATGCCGTGGTTTTCCTTAATTAAACTTGTAACGCTAGTTTTTGTAGGATTTTTTTAAACCACGTTACAAACGGTCTTCGAATTCAATTACCGTTTCATTAACACTCTGTTCCGCTCTCGGGGCTCTGAGCGTTTCCACTAAAACTGCAATTAAATGCATTGCAGTTCGTTTCTATCGAAGTAATGTCTGCTATCGATGTCATGAAAAATGGAAGTTCCTGTTCGTAATTTCCCGAAGAGCAATTTGCCCTAGTTGGTCTCAATTATTTCCACACGATCAGTATCAAAGTAAACGAAACGCGATGTACCTGTACTCCTTCAACCGCCGTAACATGTGTTCCTCGGTATAATGAGTACCCTGAATCTCCCTCTCCGGTCGCTGGATTATCCGTTCCTTCAGGAACTCGTCGCTCGCCTCCAATGACACCACCAACTCAGGCATGATCGTGTGACCAACTTCGCCAGCGTCTGTGCCCTCTTCGTCCATGCCTTCGTCTTCCTCTTCGAGTTCGTTCAGATTTTCTCCAGCGAAGAGCGTCGCAGCTTGCTCCAAAGTCTTCGGATATCCGTCGAGAACGTATCCTTGATTTCGACAGTCCTTGGAGCGAAGCCTCCTCAGAAACAATCTTGAACAGAATTATACACGGACCGTGGACCACGGCTCATTGAGAAGTTTCCGATAATAACTCGGAAAAGTTAATTTCCCGAGAAGCAATCCCGTGAATGCGACGTCCGTAAAAGGAATCGATCGCAATTATACGGAAACGCCGGCCTGGTATCCGGTTGCTCGACAACTCCCACGCGCGCGTTCAACTTCACGAAAACGAGGCGGCACGCTCACCGTTGCGAAATGCAATCCTATTAGGTTGAGTAATGAGTTACGATCTTTTTTCAACGGGATGCCGGAGCTGTGTTACGCTTACAGGACTAACGGGTACCTGGTGATCATCAGTCTTCCTTCCTTTAATAATTGTGTACCGTGCTCCCACGTTAAGTTGCCGTTGAATCAAATTCGTCGCTCCTACTTTTGTTATTGGCCACGCGGTTCATAACAAATGCATTGTACACTACACTGTGCTATGTATTAGGTGGAGCGAGCAGTATAATTCCCTTGCCCCGGTCCCCTTCAGTTTCTTGACTCTCGACAATTTAAATTGGGAGCACAGTACTTATATATGTTTCCTGTAGGTCTGTAGGAGATTTTGTTATTCCTCTATTGAGTGTATGAGGAATAGATAATGCTTGGAAATATCTGTTGGAACGGGTACTAAGTGAGGCTTTTAATATGAATTCGATGAGTCCATCTTCTTGAAAGCTACAATTCTTGCGAGTCGATACGCAACATTCTATAATAAATAACGCTTAGGAAGACACTGATATACTATTGCTTTTTTACTTAAGTTTGAATAAAGAGAATTGCCACTTCAAAAGGCCTCAGACGATCTTTATGTTATAGATTGGAACCCTAGGTTGCCACCATATGCCAATTATCCACGTTTTATTCTCCATTTTCCAACTTCCCTTTGAATCGTAAAGTGTTGCGCGAGTACCTAATTCAGTCGTCCAACTTCTTTGGCGAGCAGTCATTTTCCTCTGGAAATTGTCAGAGCGGTTGCACTTTAGCTGCTTAAGTTCTCCCGTCAGTTTCAAAGCGACGCTGATAGCGATTTTAATGCCGCTTCCTCGAAGCGACTTTCGCGACTGTCTGCGCGTCGTTTGAACTTGGTCCGACACAGGTATCGTTTCTCTGTGCCCCAGACCAGTCAAACTCGTCCGAAATAAAAGTAGGAAAAGATGGGAACAAAGGAAACGGAATCTTAAACGAACTGAAAACTTTCACAAAGCTACGACACCCTTTCGTTCTTCTTCCCGAACTCACCTGATTGTACCGCCATGTTTCCAACGAAAGTCTGTTAAAAAAAAAAGTTCCGCTTGTCGCGCGTTTATTTCATATAGAATATAACAGACGACGAGTCGAATCGTCGACCTCCGTGAAATTAACGAAACCGTCGTCCCGTATAATCCTTTCGAGCGTCCTCTATCCTTCTCACCGCATTTTTAATAGAATCGACGAAGCGATTTGTTATTCGGTATTATCAGCCACTCGAGCGGAAACTTATTGCCTTTCCTACAGAGTTTTAGTTCTCTAGAACGGATCGATAGGGTGATTCTGCTTTCACAGATGTGTACCGTGTCTGTTTGCCCAGCTCGCAGCAACGAGCACAGGCTGATTTATCGCAGAACTTCCAAGCGGGAATTTCCGGGGGAAAATTCCTGATACATAAAATCGGTGCAATCGGGTGATAAGATTGTGTTTGGTTTGGAATACATACGAAACGATGATCGATCTTGTCGGGACTATCGATTATTCGCTCTGGATAAAGGCTGACTTATTAGAAGGAAAATCTACGACATAATAAAAATTGTTATTAAGAGTGTGGAAGGACACCAAATATAAAATTTTAACTTCGGGAATTCACCCGTTTGAAAGATACAGATACTTTAAAGGAAGCTGCTCAGTCACTGTGATCGTTTGCTTCGAACACGTCACCATATTGTTTTACAAATTTGTTTAAATAGAAAATCGTCTATTATTTTGGACGAGAGACTGCCGCCATAAAAACTAACCCTGACAACTCTGATTAGTCTTTTTGTCTAAACTCGTTAGCCGATCACACTAAACCATCACTCATGACACACACATACGTACATATCTCTCGGGCATTCTTACCTTGTTGCTGAATATAGCGAAAAACTGTTGTGACGGATTTATAATTGAGAACCTGTATCCTCTAAATGCATAAATTACCGAAGCTAAAATTGTATATCAGGGGTCCTTTCGTATCCCGCATAGTACCCACCAAGTTCCATCTCGATCGGCCACACGTGTCTTCCGGAAGTATAGCCGAAGAGATTTTTTAAAAGTATTTTTTATTAATGATTAAAACAAATAACTAGTCGGTTGCCTCGTAGCCCGATCACTATTAAACCGTAATGGATAAATCGAGTTTCGACTGGATGAGTGAATCCTGCTTCATTGGCCGCGATAAAGGACGAATGAGGCAGTTAATTAAATGAACGCGGTCTCCTAAATACTGGCTTAATGCCCAATTGATGGGGTGCCTTATTAAATGCTGCTGGCAAATGCGCGATCGATACCAGACACGGATCAACCATAAGCGCGACAGCAGTCATTTTTTTATGTTAACACTACAACTACCACGCCAGTTAATTATTGGCAAATTTGAGAATTGAATACTATTTCTCAAACTTTCAACTACAAAGGTGAATAGTGTCGCCTCTTCGCTATCTTATTTAAAAGATGTAGTGTTAGTATTAGGTTGACCATCGGTAGTTCTATCGTTGAGTGTTTAACATTCGAATGACGTCGAGAAAGTTTGAACTAACTTGTTCAAAAGAGCGTCGTCGAGACGCCCTTTGTTCCTCTGCATGTTCTGTTGTATTTCATCTAATAATTCCTGTAGCTCTTCGACGACTGCAGCTTCCTCTTCTTCGAGGTCCTCGTCGTCGTCAACGCGATCACCTCCGCCTGCTTCTTTAGCCTCTTCTCCTTCAGCCACGGTCGTTGCATCCTCGATTTCACTTGTCTGTTGGGAGAATTCACTATTTCAATGTCAGATAAATTATCCTCATATAAACAAAATGATTGCTTTGATGTTCCGAAATAAATTTGTAATTATAAATATACGCATGGGTACAGCTTATTCATATACTTATTTATAATGTAACATTTATTTGGAAATATCAAATTCAATCAATTAAATTTTGACAAATTTCTTCAATAAACAAAGATACTACGAATAATTATAGGACTGACTGTAGTCTGCACAATTCTCCAACGATTGTATCTCGAAAAAGAAGAATACGATTGTCTGGCCAGGTAGAAGTATTTTCCACATGAAATGCAGATACATGTTTTGCCCCAGCATCTATTTGAAAATGATATGTAAATACCTGAAAGGGGCTGCACGAAAGAGGGTTGAAACGTCGTTGTTGTTCTAATAAAAGCACCAAGGTTCCAGCAAAATTTATACGCTCACATAACAACAAGGAAGGAGAAGATGCCTTCTCCAAACAATTACGATTGAATTTATCGGAGAGCAATCACAATTGACCCATATAATTTTACGAGCATTGATTTATTATACGAACATGATGCTCCCAAGTGTTTCTCACATCTCTATTACCGAGACTCGCTTTAATACATCGTTCAGAAAAGGATATTAATGTTGCCCTACATAGGGTAACCATTTCGATTAAAATGTTGACTAATTTTTTGCTCGAAGCATCTACTTGATGATACAAATTTTCCTCCATCGTATCTCACACAGATTAACCATTAAACCGGATAATCGAAGTTTTACTTCACAATTTATTGTTCCATAGGCACGGACATGAACCTTACGAGCTCTTCTACTTTTTTAAGAGCTATAATGGTTTATACAAAAGTATACTTAATTGTTTCGTGTATCATTTGGCAGGATCGCTAAATTAACACTAAACCTACCGGCGTCCACTTGTAACTATTTCTACTGTGATGGGACAAATGACTAGTTGTAAAGACACTTCCTTTATTTAAATACAACAATATTTTACGTGGACCTAAATTGATTAATGCATGAAATAATTATGTACAATTCATATGTTGTACATAAAAACTGTATACAAAAATTTGAAAACGGTCACTTGACCGTTCATGGTAGGTTTAGCGTTAACGCATCAGTTGATATCTCTACTTCTAAAAATTTCTGTAAATGTTCTTAAAGGAATTTGAACTAACCAGCTTCCGAATCGTGTCCTCGATGAGCGACTTCACGTGAATATAATGTATATCGTAATGCTTAGCGAGGTATTGGGCGACCCTGGTCTTCCCTGACGCTGGAGGTCCCAGAACAATTATTTTCACAGGATGTAAATTCCGTGCTGCTCTATATTCTCTCACGATAGCGTTGATGTTGTCACGGAACGAGCCATCGAAGTGCCACGATATCCTGTCCACTATGTACGCAGGGTCGACGTTCAGGTTCATCGTCATCATATCGTATATCTGTTGCGTGACTTCTGGTAACAAGAAAGCCTCCTCCTGCTCGATTTTCCTCACTTTTCCCGTGGTGAGTGCTCTGCTGATTTGCTGCGAGAAAAAATGAAACAGGTTAACCGTAACGTCGATGATACGTGTCCAAATTGCGAGGATACGTGTCACGACTCTCTCTGAACGTATCGATGTCCCGAAACACCATGTCACAGAATGAGCGACAGATAAATTCTACATCCAAAACGATTAAAACTGTTACACACAGCAATCAACCAAACAGCAGTAATCATCCTAAATAACACGCTGTCGAACACATGCACATTTTCCTTTGCCACGTGTGCAACTCTCAAGATCTGGGTTAGGTCTGGGATATCCGAGGCAAGCTAACTTTAAATCTTTCTTATTATAAACTTTCTAATTCAAGGTCATGCTGCGCTACATGACTGAATTTAGCATCGTATCAACTATAACGCGAGAGGGATAAAAATATGTAGTTCTATTAACACGTTCGTTGTCGCGTCACCCATAAGTGGGTGACGGTTATACTTCCGTGGGGACCCCGTTACCCGAATATGGGTAACACTCTTCTTGTTCAAGTTAATAAGATTTTCGATTCGATTTTTAAAAGGAATTGTATGGAATAAGTATTGAAATATAAATATATGATATACAAAATAGAAATATTACTAATATAAAATGTGATAAAAAGATCACACTGATGACACAGACAATACTTTACAGCAGAAACGAATTTTTCAAATTAATCAAGATAGTAATGAAATATAATATGATAAATAAATTTTAATTAAATTGTAATCAAAAACGTGGTCACTAATAACCTCGTAGTTAATGTAACTTTAAATAAAGTTTTAAAAAAGAACAGAATGAGTATTGCAATGATACGTTTCAAGAGATTGACCCTATAGAATTGATAGCGAATAGGGCGAGATTCGGACGATTTGATTTACAAGCTCGATACGGTTCATAGAGTAAAGATAAGGTGGGGAACGTGTTGACAGGGTGTCGTAAATTGGGCGGAAAACGTGGAAGACCCACGCTAGTTTCATATTTAACCAGCAAGATTCTCCATAGAGGGGTGAGCTGATATTTACGAGCACGACGCGACAAACGAAGACAGGGATTTCGACCACATCGCGTAATGTAAGGCACGAGGGAAAACAGACGCGTACGAACCCAACAATGATCAAAAGGGGATATCGCAAGGGATTGAGAGGAAAGTTTACGAAGGTCTGAATTCATATGACATAGAGTCACAACTTTAATGTCACAGTTGTCACTGTGAAAATTCAAATGATAGGTTCAAATGATTTGTTATTGAATAAATATCATCCAAACAAATTTTCTTTACCAAAATGAAGGAAGGAAGGAAGGATGGAGGAGATTAAGATGTAGATAATAAACGGTAAGATGGCCACTAAATACGCAAATAGAGCGTTATAGAGTTCGATGAAGAGCCGTGACACGATCTCTGTTCACCATCCACGTAATACCTTGACAATGGCGCTCTGCGTGGTCAATTCTTGTTCCGTGCCGACGATGTACCGTAACGGGGGCCAATTTTGCAGCACGTCGAGCACCACTCTGCGTACCGATGCGAGCAACAATCGTTAAACGTTCAAATTTTGAACCGTTCACCATCGTTAAACGTGTGCAGCCACGGAGTCGCGTTATTCAATGACTGCGTCCACGCCAAGCGTATCAAGTTTATAAAAAGCTGACGACATTGCAACGAAACACTCTCGCTCTAACGTTTGTTTAGAACATGTCACATTTTCTTGGTTTTAATAATCGAAATATAAGACAGAGCTGAGATATATAGCAAAACAAAGATCATCATATGTTCTATACATGACAGTCTCCATACCAAATTCCTGTAATGAATTACTATATATTTTCCAGGCATATCACAACAACATACTGAAAATCAAGTGCTTGACACATGTTTCAAACGCTCAGTGTAAACTAGCTCAGTGATTAACGCGCCACGCGAACGTGATCATTGCGCGTTTGGCCTGCTGGCGAATGACGTTAGATCGTGGCAAACATTGCAGTTGGATTCAGTTTAACGGTTAACACGAATTAGGCAACGGACCATTAACCCATTACCTGCCTCACCGCTCGAGGCAGGTTTCACGCACCAGGAATGGTCAACATTTCATTCGAATTCCAGTTCAATGTGTTGCGATTTAATCGAGCCAGAAAGGTGCAACATTCTTATTCAATTAATAATTTCGAGTGTCAAATAAATTCACTCTAAATACAAATAAAAATGTCAATTATAAAATGAAATATTTCACAGTAATCAAACAAGGATTTAACTCTTCAATCGAATAAATGTCACAAATAAATCTACGTTGTATTCGTTTTATTCGTCGTTCATTATTCAAATCAAATTTTTTCCGGTGTTCGTTACGAATCTACTTTCGTGTCATGACTATAGTCGAGGACTTTGAATTTTATATACCTCGTACTACAAAGGGAATAAATTTACTCTGATTTAAGTAGTTAAAGACGTTTCAGAAAGAAAAATCTTTGCTTAAGTAATTTTGTGCAAACTCTATTCACGATTTCTTATTTTTATCGTTAATGTATTTTTTTCCGGCCCACTCGCCCTTATAACTAATTTTCTCCTAGAACCCGTCTTGCTTTCTCAGGATGAAGACTTTCATTTAAGTGTTTCTTTACTTGTACAGCAAATGGTGCACTTACCCTGAGATTTTTGCTTGGCGAAAAGTACTCCTTTCGTTGTATACGATTGAAAGCTTTTTTGGAAATCACGTGACTTTTGAATTAATATGATCACAATTACCGAGATATCTATCAGAGATATCCGAGATGTTTGAGCTGTTCATGCACAAATCGATTAACTCCATAAAACAAAAAATTGAAAAATACGATCGACGTGGCCCCTGAAATAAATTATTTATTAGTCATTTATTAGTTATTTATTTATTAGTTATTTATTAGTCGTTTAATGGTGTTCATCTTTATTATTTAGGAAAGTTATTATAAATATAAAAAACTATGACTATACCAAGTGTTTTGACACTTAAGATTTTTCAAAAAGTGGAGTAAATCGATTTGTGCAGTGAACGGTTCACTTATCTCTATGATAAATCTTAACGAGAACTTTCATTATTTTTCACTATTTTCAATATAGTGAAGGTTCCAGGCTCCCCCTAACACGATGCTTTAAATTAATTCTTTAAATTTCGCTTAAATTTTAGAATATCTGTGTACACACTCACGCTAGCAAATCGCGAACATGCAACAGAGGCATCAGGTTGTCGCCACGACCAAGGATGGGCAGGAAAGGTGCGTTCCGCCATGCCATTTTGAACAGGTAATGCAGAGGGTCTTGTTGCTCGTCGCCATAGGTGATCCCGGAGCAAATCACCAGCGTTTTCAGCTTGTTCCTCAGATTGAGCTTTTTCCTCACCACCGTCACCTCCTTTTCGCATTGAATGTGTTCCTTGAAGTTAGGGTGTGGCTTCCGTTTCCGGAAGTCCTCCTCCGTGAAGGGTAGGTCTGGCTCCTCCGGATTCAATGGCTTGGTTTGCGCCCAGGTCATTAGGGTTGATATCAACACGAAATATCGCACGTCTTCGTTCCGCTTGAAAGCCTTCGGTGCTTTCTGCTCCATCTCCTCCAACTCTCCAACGATGGCTGAAAAGAAAGGGGAAACGTGGTGATTTTTCAACGAACTTATGGGGTGTACTGCTGTATACGCTTTATTATTGAAATTGAACAAGTTCCGTAAATGTATATTCATAAATGAACCGTTCACTGTACAAATCGATTAACTCCACCAGTCACATAAAAATCGTAACATTACTTACGATTATTTTTTTGGCTATTCTTTCTTATTAACGCATAGTTTACCGGCAATTTTACACAGAAACGACTTCGTGTCACCGGCTATTATTTCGTAATCGAATGTGAAATTTAAACAATCTGAATAAACTCCAATAAACTTTATTCATATTTTACCAACATAATGAATTGAAACGAAATATTGTACATGCATAACACGATGAGCAAAGCTTTTGCAATATTCTAGATCGTCCCTGAGTTTCATAAATTGAAATATATAATGCAAGTGCAAACACGAGTTAACTTGTGACCGGTCAACATTGTATTAATTTTATATATTGTCAGATGAAAGCTACATCTGTATTTATTTGAATTTATATTATAAATGGAATTTTAGAAAACAATATACATTATTTCGTCGCATTTCTCAACTTTTTGTTTTATGGAGTTAATCGATTTGTGCAACGAACGGCTCAAATAATAACATTACTCGAGCGTAGGTTTTCGAACACTGTTGACAGTCGCAGGAAAAAAATTCATCTTGAAAACAATCATACATTTAATTCATAATATAACATACATTTCCACCGTCGTCGTAAAAGAAAATGGTAAAGATGTTGTCTGGTTTGTCGTCGTCGAGGTGGCTCAACCTTTTAAGGGAATGGAAGGTGAAAAATAGTAACAAGAGTTTGGGTAAACGTACGTGCTGTTTACCTTCTTTCCAGGCTACACGAAGTGACCTGTGTATCTACAGAAAGCTTAAAGTGAGACAAAACTTGAGATACTGCGAAACTATGGCTACCTTTTCCCCTTTGTAACTGTTATCATTACTATTTATACTAAATTCTTCCTGTACTCAATTTATACCATCATGAACAAGTATTTCGGTATGAAAAAGGGTGTTCTAATGCACTCTATATAGTAAATCCGTAATAACTCAGTGTTCGGATGGTTGGACGTTGAGATATGTTAGACTCTTATGATGGGGGTTCTAACATGTAAGAATGATGACTCGTTTCAAGATGATATCCCCGCGTTACGTTGCGCGTTCTTAGTACTCGATAAAAACTCTTATCTCTGCTGAGAATTCATTCAATTCAAGGACGAAGCACGGTTAAAGGAACAATTGCTACACGCTGGATGTTTTCGTTCCATAACACAGCGTCCTTGAAGACTCGGAGATACCGCTCCTAATTTCTCTTTGTTTTTATAAAAATTAGAGTCCACGGTTTCCCACCATGATGCTCTTTCATATTTCAAACGCGTCTTCGCGTTTCTCCCTGAGGACCATTTATTTGTCACAGAGGAAAAAACTTTTTCCACCGACAAGCTACGGTTTTGTGCTTCTCGTTGCGAAGCGAATAATGACCAAAGTCGAAAAGGCGGTTAAAAGTTTTAATTATGCGACACATTAACAACGCACGTTATTAGAGTCGCGTAGTATAACACAGCTAAATCACTTTCGAATTTTTTTGAATTATTCTCAACTTCAGTTAATTTGAAATCGTGTTCGAAATAAAATTTTCCAGGGAACAATTGCATCGTTCCGAATGGTATCGAAAGGCCAGCGGTGCAAGCTCGACGCAATTAATTCACAGTTCGAATCACATGTTCCGATTCCTACCTTTCAACGCCCAACGAGCCTCGTCGACCTGGTCCTTTCCATGCGTGATATCGTATATCACGATCCCACACTTCATCAACTCGACCAATAGAGCGTAGCGATCTCCGGCGTCCTTTATAATCATAGTCACGTCCTCCGGAGCCGAGTGCTGAAAAGGGCCAAATGGAATTCGAAGTAATAAAGGCGAATTGAAGTATCAAAGGTCCCCCGTCGCCTGTCCTTTTAAGGGTTACAATGGGCGCGTCGATGATAAGGTAAAAAAGATAATGTGTTTGCGTGTGGCCCACGCAGCGCTTTGCGAAGGGTGGCATTGAATTCCTAAGGACGCGGAAAAAGCAGAAAATGGGAGGGATCTCCTTTTGGAGCAACGGTTTCAACATAATTTTAAAGGGTATCATCTCGAAAAGGGACATTCGTGCACTGAAAATTTATTTATTCAAGATTGCTATTATATTTAATTTAATTTATTGAAAGCATGGTTGCTTTTATCGTGCGTAATCGATCGATGATAAAGATTATTTAAGGGAATCCTGTGGCCAAATGCTTGCAAAACTCTTAAACCAAAGATATAGATTATATTTTTCACAAAAAAACTGCTTTTGAAATTTTGTTCACGAGAGAAATAAATAAGACTTGCTCAAATTGGCTCCTCTTTAACACATAGAAAAATAAGTTTACGGTGCAACGTAATACTTTGAAGGAGATGGCGGTGGATTGGCAGAAAGTAGCTAGGCGTTAATCAGACTAAAAGCCGCAAGTATTATTTACCTCAGGGTCTGAAATCGTACCAATCACCTCGTACTTCTTCAAAGTCCCGTCTCCGACGGGTGTTTTGCGAAACTTTTCATCCACGACTTGGCTCTCCTCGTCGCCGGGCCTTTCATCTTCCTCGTCATACTCCTCTTCCTCCTCCTCGTCCTCGTCGACACTTTGTGGATTAACGTACTCTCGGCCGGATAACAGCTGGAATTTTAATTGCTATGCTTTAAACAAGAACCCACTTGAGTGTTGATACTTTCTCTTTGCGGATTAGTGAAGACGAGGCTAGAATTAAAAAAGACGTAGTCTGTAGTAGATATTTATCGGAAATACGAAGACTGAAGACTGATTTTGTATAGAAAATTAATGAAAGTCCTGTTTGAAAATAATGCTATCGCGTGGTGCTGTTCCATGAACGACTAAGTAATAAATGAGCCGTTCATTGCACAAATCGATTAACTCCATAGAACACAAAGTTGAGAAATGCGATGAAATAATGTCCATTGTTTTTTAAAATTCCCTTTACGATATAAATTCAAATAAATGTCGTAGAATGCAAAAATACAGATGTTGCTCTCATCTAACGGTATATACATATACAATTAATAAGAAAGAATAGTCAAAAAATAATCGTCAGTGATGTTAGAGTATTTATATGACTGGTGGAGTTAATTGATGTGTGCAGTGAAGGGCTCAAATTAACCCTATTCTTCTTTAAATCAAGTACTCGAAGATCTAAAATCGCTCTCCGATCTCCTAACCGTGTTCTATTCTTGAATTGGTGTCCGAAGGGCGATCTACAGTCGTGCTGCTCGTACAAAGCAGCGGAAAACGTAATTTCCAGTCAACACACGCTGCATTACACACACAGGGATGTTTTTCGATCGAATTTGCGCTATTATTAAATTCTACTGGTCAAAGGAGTCTCGCGATTCACTGTTGAACGTCTAATTGACGTAGTGCTACCCAAGTGACATTCTAATTGTTAATTACCGTGTTTTAGTCACGGCAAGGAGAATTAAATTGGAGGGCCGCAACAACATTTTTCTTTTCGATTTCAGTGGGAGATTGTCCTGGACGGGACCTAATGCTGCTGGTGATGAATTAGGCGAACGAAACGTTGCACCACGGTTGAGAATAATATTCCATTGACTACTTACCGTGACTTTGTATCGCGGATAATGAAATTCCCAACTAGTAGAATGTTTTCTAGGAGACGAAGCCAACGCTGAAATTTAATTACATCGTTGTGAAATTATGTGGTTGGCCAGAGATACGAGTTGCAATCGCAAGAGTATAATTTCACTAAGGAACCTCGAGGGCTTTCTGCCAAACTAAAAGCATTGAGAAACCCCTTTATCTTCAATTTCTATTTTATTTTTATTTACCGTTTCCTTTGCAAAGATATACGAACGTGTAAAATAATAAATAAATTTACTTTCCTTATGTTCATTCCATGCAACACTTTTTCAAAATGAAGCAACGTAATTGCTTTTTAAAGCTTTGTAAATACAAGCACAGTCGATTTTATATTTCTTTCTTCACCGTTACAGTCCAACGTCATAAATAACACATAAAAGTGCAAATTTTCAAGCTCCTAAAACTGCTGGCAGTTCATTATTCGCGTGAATATTTTCTTTTAAATGAGACTCGTTGTCTAGCACAAACATTCATTTGTTGTTCGGAAACTTTTCTACGACTGGGTAATAATAATCTTTCGATTTCATGAATAATCCCTGGTTGCTGATTAATCGTGCCAGAAGTAAGTTCTAAATATTAATGTTAAAGTAATATCTCCAACTGGTTAACTCTGTGGGTATCCCGATTTGTGATTCTAGTACGAGACGCAATATATCGCTTCGCTGGTAATTAGGAGATATGTTATTCGTTCCAATAACGTCACAGCATCCTGGATATTGCGTTTACTTGATTGCTGCATTCCCGTCGCGAAACCGCACAAGTTCTTCCGCTATAACGAGCAACAAGCAATCAAAGCCACGACAAATTCTACCGACGCTTAATTGATTTATAATTTAATTATAACTTCCTGCAATAACGACGTCAGTTAAGTTGACGTCTACCGTCTTGAATAATATCTACAATTCTTGATAGCATGAGGAGAACAAAGGCTTGGGTACGACAGGAAAATAGCAACTTCTCTGGAAAATATACCTGTCGTTCCGCCCTCGATAGCAATTGACGTACAATAAGCCTACACAGAGCGGAGAAGGAAGTCTGATTTATCGGTTGTTTTTCTCCAAGAAGGTATTCTTGTGTAACGTCTTTGTGAAGACTGCAGAAAAGCTTGTAGGAGTTGCATAATCAGGAAACCGCTTTGAGGTCATCATTAACTTTTCTTTGTCCTCATTTACATGTACAGACGACTGTCTTTCGGAGAGAATTAAAAGGTTAGAGGTCTCGTAGAACCATCTTTAACAATAGAACGATTCCAACCCTTCGACGCGGTATAAAAGAAGCTCAATGCTTTCAACCCTTACATTTCCTCTATTATTGACCATATAAGAGAGGATACCCTTCCAAATAAATAAATGATCCCAGTGAAAAATTCACATACCTCCCTAACTTTTATTTTTCTTCTTCCTTCACTTCCGTGATCAATTTCATTCACATCGTCATTGCGTATAAAAAAGGCACTTCCTATTTAAATAAATGAACAATCCCAGTTAAAGATTCACGTACTTCGCGACTATCTCGATTACTTTTTCATTTACTTTCCACGTAACCAATCTCGATCGCGTCCTCGATCCTTTTCCCCTCGGTACCTTCATGAAAGCCATTACCCGGTTCAAATAAATAAATAATGTGTTGTAAACGTTTACCTAAGGAAACCACGTTGCACCGTCGTTAAAAAAAGATTCTGCCTGTAGGAAATTAAAGAGGATGTACTGGAACTAATTCGAAATCGATACCACGCGTTACATATTTTCTCACGTTTCTTCTCCCCTTGCTAACGCGGCTGTCGAGGCGCGCCAGAACCTAGACATTGCATCGTAACTTCTTGCGCGCAGTAATAGGCACGCGTTAAGTGTTCTCTGCCTATAGAACGTCGATGAAAAACGGGACGACACCTTCTGGCAGTAATAGGAGACTTACGTCTGCCAATTTCCTCCCGTGATAACTGTCAACGTGATTGATAAACACACGCCAGGGCTTCAGAGTAGGTGCGACAGGTTCTTGCAACGAGGGATCCTTGTTCCGTTTCTGAGTCTGGTCCAGGTCGCTTTGGACGACGTTTTGCGCGCCGTTTCGCAAGTCTGAGTACCTTGTCGAAGTTTTCTTCATCGTTGATGTCACCTTTTATAAAAACGAGCTCTTGAACGTCTGAAGTTGAATCGACTCGGTTATTCGTACGACTTCGGAGTGTTGATGTAACTATGTAGATCCTTTATCTATATCTATACTAATTTATAAAGAATAAGTTTGTTTGTATGTAGAGGGTAATTTGCGAAACTACTGAAACGATTTGAACAATTTTGTCAGTAATAAAAAGCTACACTATCCCTGAGTAATATAGGCTACGTTTCATTTTGATAAAATCACGTTTTCAGTTCAAAATCTTAATATTTGTAAGTAAAGTTGTGGCATCGCGATACTCACAATCAGAAATATCGGTTGAAACATCTGAGTTACGGAAAACAAAAGACAGTCACCTACTGATTCACGAAAGAACACGTTGTTGAACAGTCAGTCGAACACGAACGACAAAATAAATAGTATTCCACGCGAGTGAAATTGCGGGATGCAGCTAGTAGTATAGAATATTGTAATAATGCTTCTGTTTTTAGTTAAAATATTAATTAGAAATCGTTTGTTGCGAGTACATTGCAACAAGAGCTTCTTACTCCGCGGGTTCACAGAGACACGTGCGATTGAGGTAGCGCGCCGCTTCGGCACGTGATGTTATTCTCACGTGACATTAACAAACAGAGACACGTGTACCAATGTTCCATATTCGACGTGACACGATTCACAAATACGTGGCCGAGGAATAACGTTAATGACCCTTGTTTCGTGAGTATTGTGTGAGGAGAAAGCAAGAGCAAACTTGGATGGAATTGCGAGTCATATCGGGCGAGACAATTTAGTTAGCCTTCCTAAGGTCTGCTCCTTCACATGCATTCGACAGCTTCCACCTTTTCTAGCCAGCATAAATGGCATTGCAATCTGGAGTTATTTATTTTCATCCTACTCATTCAAAGCGCCGTGTCTGATCAGGAACAGCATAATCTACTTAAAGCTTCGAGCACTCTTAGGTCTTTCGTTGAATAAATTTTAAATAGAATAGTTTTATAGAGTTTAAAAAAATAATGGGACAAGCCAAATTTAATCATTTAGTCAGCCTTCCTAAGGTCTGCTCCGTCAGACGCATCCGACAACTTCCATCTTGTATGACCACCATAAATGGCATTGCAATCGAGACAGAATAGCTCGTATTCTATGAAGTTAATTTCCGAGGTGAACATTAATTTCCGATCTATTCTTCCTCGATTTTTCAAACTCAGGTTTCTTCATTCTTTTTTCTAAGATAGAAATTCTGTCATCGTTGGACAGATTTTACGTTTTAATACAAACGGAATGGAATAGCTGGAAATGGCGACTAAATCGTCGCGGGAAATGTAGATGAGACGTGACAGACGAGGTATCCATTTCGAAATTGTATGGTTCTCTGAAAAGGTAAGGTCAGGGTAATGGATATTTGGTCACGGGGGCGGTCATTACGTCACATAGGACCATGACCATGAAATCGAGTAGCTTATGGCTTGCGCCCAGGTTCTGCGGCACCTGTAACGAAAATTTATCGATTCACCGACGAACATGCTCATCGGCTTAGAGTGGCTCCACCCTTTTCGTTAACCAAAAACAATGAATGTGAGTTCAGAGATCGAGGCCTTGGAGCTTTAGAAGCTCTTAGGTCCTAGGATCATTGGGTTATCCTTTCCCCAACCAAGGCACTTGGTACTTTGAAGCCCCGTTCAACGTCGTCAGCAAACCTAAGGATGTTTTCTCTTGGGTTACTTGTTACCGC
Organism: Hylaeus anthracinus; assembly: GCF_026225885.1. Taxonomy (NCBI): domain Eukaryota; kingdom Metazoa; phylum Arthropoda; class Insecta; order Hymenoptera; family Colletidae; genus Hylaeus; species Hylaeus anthracinus. Next base: position 6,111,413 of record NW_026533254.1, read on the forward strand.
TGGTGTTCAATACAACTCTACCAAGAGCCTAACCAGGATTAGTAGAAGACAGACCTCGAACCAAACTTATTATCGTCGTAAAAAAGGTATACGCCATGGTACGCACGAACAACCCTCAGCGGCCTCGCAACCCACGCAACGGGATCCGGGGGTCAAGGCTGGCTGGGAAACCATGCGGAAGATTGAAAAGCGTGGTGAATCGATAATTGCACGGGTTGACAACGGGGAATTCCGGAATCCCCGAATAGAAGCTTTGTTCCGTGAGATCCGAAATTCCTTTTGTCGGCGTTCGTGCGGAGAAATGTTCGGTTTCTGCGAAGATTGAGTCTTTGCGTATGTAAAATAAACTGACTCGTTGTACTTCATTCGCGAATTCTTTTTTTTTTTACGATCAATTCATTGGATATCGAAGATCAAACATAGAAGCTTATTATTTCTGTCACTTTAGTAATTCGTATTCAAACATTTCACGTGTCAGAGGTTTAAAACAATTGCGCGGAGTTTTACGAGATCACTGAAAAATGTAGTTGTTACCGTGGTGGTCGTTCGCTAACGAATATTAAGAGTCAGGTAATGGCGGTGGAAAGCATCATTCCTCTGTGTCCCATCAATCACTTAACCATGTACACAGAAACTCGTGCTGCGACGAAGAAGCAAACCGTAAATTGAGTTAATGCCTGAACCTTTACACTCGTTATCACCTCCGTCACGCAATTACTGGATCTTACTTTCCCCCAGAGATGAATTCAATTTTATCCAAACAACAAATATGGAATACACGAGAAAACAATTTAAAACGATTTACCTGTGACGTTTAAAGAAATGAATCGTTGTTCGCATTAGTGCAAATTAGGAAAATACTTCCATTGCTTCTTATCAAAGAGGGATACATGGTCCTCGTGCGCAAAAAAAAAACGTGTTACATTTAAAATTTAATGGAAATTCGAGGGAAGCACTTCCAGAGGTTTCTAATGTTAGGTCAGACTCAGGATCTTGCAAACCTCGGCTGATTCTTCCTCGCCTTACTCTACGGAATATTGAGTTCGATACGTGACGGAAAATGATCACACATAACAAGTTGGCCAAACGATATCAGACCTTGGTAAAGAGCCAAACACTATCAGACCTAGGTCCTCATTCGTGACCTCGGATCGAAGATCTGTTCCTGGTCGAACAATTTGATCGGTCGACTCATTTTTTGGCCGCAATAATATTCTGGGAGGGTTCTCGAATTGTCGAAACACGAGGCGGAGGCAATCGAGGATCTCTTGCGGAATCGATCGCGAAAGCGTAGAACGCTAATAGACTCATAATGGCGGCACGTACGTTTCTCAGAAAATGGTACCTATCGTTGGAACAAGCACACCGAATACGTTAAACAGATTAAGGTGGAGGAATTGTTTACGCCGGAGATCGATAATCGTCGATGAGATCGTGACTGTTGTTTCAAATGTTGACAGTTGGGAAATAATCGAGAACAGTGTTTATCGACAGCAGAGGAGAAAATGACGCAATTGAGCCGAGGAGATGGTAAACAAAATTAAATAACTAAATTAAATTATCTAATTCCAGATTTAATTTAACAAATAACGGATGACCACTTGCTAAGCTTTAACCCATTCACTGCCAACTGCGAGAGATCTCGTAGTTCGCGCTACAAGTTTAGATTGATAACAATTGGTCAACGAATATTTTTATTGCCTTCTGAGTTAGGATTTATTAGAAAAGAGGAATGAAAATTTAATATAATGTAAAAAACATATCTAATATCACTTTTTATTATAAAAATAATAACTTAGACCGGGTCCGATGCAACCTGTATTTTATGGCTGTGAATTCATTTAGTCAAATGCCGTAGTTTAACTAATAACGTTCCAGTCTCGGGAGGAATAGAATTTTAATGGATCGATGTGTGGTCCACCGCGACGCATAAATCCTTCAAACGTCGATGAATCACACCGGAACAACGTAATTACTGAAATGAAGGAGAGAATACAAATTCCCCGCGGACAGGAATTGAAATCGGAACGCGAGGGGGCGTCATCGCGCAGGGGAACTACGTAGGTGATAATTGTTCGTTGCAAACAGATACGCGAATAACTAATGAAGCGTCCTCGCATTGTTCACCACGGTTCGTTGTACTATTACGCGAATCTGCCATCTGAAAGGAATTCCTGCTTCCATTAACCCTTTAATTTTTAGGCTGGTGTAGAAGGAATTGCGGTTTTTAATATTTAGCTTTAAATGATCATAACTTTTTTTATAATAGACTTTATGAATCAAAATAAGAACCATTAGAATCAACACATTTTTTCAAACAAGGAGCAAGTTTTTTTATCCCGGCCGCGTAGAATTCTGGAGTCCTTGAGGGAACGAATTCGTTGAAGGCATTTTTTACATCATTGTGGTTTTTGATGCATTTTTTGCACAGGGAGTCGTTGAGATGCTTGAAATGGTAGTCGGTAGGGGAGAGGTTTGGCGAGTATGGTGGATGGTCGAGAATTTCGTAGCCCAACTCATGCATCTTCTGGCGCGTCATCCTGAAGACGTGCGGTCTGGCGTTGTCATTGAGGACAATTGGTGCGGTAGCACCATTCGCCAAGCTTCTTCACCTTCCAATTTTCTTCAAATGGCGAACAATGGTTGAATGGTCGACGTTGAGTTCTTCGGCAACTTTTCGTGTAGTTTTGCTTGGGTCAGCTTCAATTGAGGCCTTCAATTGGTCTCCGTCAGCATCAGAAGGTCGATTACTTCATCATCAAGGCTCTCATTATCATTACGTATGTTCGTTAACGGTATTCTGATCAAAAACTTCGTTGATATTGCGAACCATTTCCTTCGCTTTTCGACTTCTTTTAAATATGTACAAAAATATTCCTTGTAACTGCTTCGTTTTTATGATTGCTGAAATGTTCAAAGTATAGCTTATAACAACAACAATCATATCATATTTGTTATCGAAATAAAGAGCAGATTCTAAGCTTCAGAATGATATATACAGTGCCAATATTTATTTAAAAATTTCTGAAAATTTTAAACGGTAAAGTTTTACAAACTGAAACCCGCAATTCCTGTTGCACCAACCTAATACTTGCTGTAGTATGTTTTGAACAGTAGTGTAATACTTTATTCATGGAGAGAGAACAAATGAGTTAGAACTACGATAACATATGCTAAAAAATCACAATTTTCTACAGGACATTGAATGTTTTGAATGATTAAAAAGGACATGGTATCAGAATGATAAATGATACGATAAAGTATTGAACTGGGGCAAAGGTATAATGTCGTTATCAAGAGCTATGAATTCTCATACACCTTTCTTCTCTTACCGATATCTTGCAAATGGCAAACTTGGAGGTGTGCCATTTTTGCAATGGGGTTGAAATTAATTCGCTTGGATCATAACGAAGAACAGAGTTTTCAAATGTATTTTATATATATTTATAAAAGTATTTAATTTCAATCTTTTCGCTCTATAAATTTTGGAAATTCATCCTGCAACTCCTCAATTCCATCAGTTCCACCGTGTCTGACCAGTGACTTCCACTTCTACTTCCTCCGTTTCAGTCGTTGTTCTCTAGCACGTCCTGCTATTCGTAAGCAAGTAAATAGTAACGATATGATCAAGGAGGCTCCCTTGTAAACCGTGTTAAACGTATTCGAGTGACACGACAGCGAACAGTGTGAATGGAGACGGTAAGAGGAAACGCGACGCCACGCGAACGAGGCGTCGCTGTTCGCCTATTCAAACGAAGCGGCTGACAATGAGTCGCATATCCCTTTGGCTTTCTCTTCCTTCGTAGGATGCGTGCACAATACTGCATTGCTCGTTAATTATTAAACGTTACTCTCCGCGTACGTCTTCTTCGTTGCTCAATCCAGTCGTAAAAAGTCGAAATTTTTACCTGTTGAACGATAGAAGCTGTTGCGCCACAGTGCAAATGAGTCACAACGTATCGTTTAAAAGGCGTGTACAGTAAATACGGTCCTTGCAATTTGAACACATTTGAAACTGTTAAACTTTTCAGACCTGGCGTTTACAATTGAGGACATAAAATTTAAAAATTACCGACGCTATCGTTTAGGTCGAATGTCTATATACTACATTATACTACACTATTAGGACTTTTTTTAATTTTTTTTATATTAATTTTAGTCCAAGTTAACCCTAAAAATTAAATTACATTAGTACGAAAAAAGAATAATTCAGGTCTGAAAGGACTAAATATTGACGGCCTTTTACCTACACTGTCAATGAATTATTATTCATTGAACTATCAAGCTAGTAAAAAAATTAGGAAGGGTTTGAACAATTAGACACTAAATTAGTTTGAAATTTCACTTTCAAGGCGAACATGAATCTGCGTAGGCGGATTCTTTTTTGCTTATTGAGAACATTCGCGTGGCTAACGTGGTGTAAATTTGTTCGCAGAAGAATGGACGGAAACATTCCCATATCAGGTGTTAGTAGGAACGGGAATAGTGTTGATGGCTTTATTCTTGCTGGCTGCCGTGAGTTTCCAATGTTCGTTTACCTGGCGATGGTTAATGAGGGTGAGGCGGCACATGAAGGAGGAAGACAACGAGAGCGACTTATCGCAGCAGAACGCTATACGTATCAGCCATTCCTTGCCGGATCTTCAATCGGAGCCAATCACTCACGAGTACGTTCAGGAGCAAAAGGACAACAAAAAGGTATCGACGATGAGAGGCACTTGAAAATATCTTAATATTGCGATTTTCTATTCTTGGAGAGAATAAAAGACGTTGGAGTGATAGCTTCGCTGTAGAAACTGTCAACATTAAATGTGATTGATATACGCATTTAAGATGAAATGAGCTGGAATTCTTCTTGAAAAATAAGAATTCAATGCCTTTCTTAAATATTTACTTTGAATGGACGATTATACAAAATGTGCGCCCGCTCGGAAGTATGTGAACACTATCTTAATAGAAATAAATATCTAATAAAAGTTGCAAATCTATTAATATCGATTATATCATTTATGTTTCGATATGTTTATGTTGTATTAGCGAATACATTTTACTAATAGTTTTTTATTTAATATCACATTAGTAATGATAACAAATTCCAGGGATAACTAAATAATATTAACATTTCTTTGATCAAACTTGGATACTATTACTTTCTTCATTTTATCCGAAGTAACAGTATCTCATTTATTTTGTAATATTTATGCTATTAATGTTTTTAGTACATTTAACATTCTTTCTGAACTTTTCTATGAACCAGAGTTCCACTATAAAATTGAATATGGCACTCAAAATATTTAATATTATTAAATGTTGTTAAATACACATCCAATATAGAATTTAGCAACAATATGTGTATAGTAATAATTTACAGTGTATATTAATTACACATTGAAGGTAGTAAGTGTTCACATATATTTATGAATGAGCATGTATACATTTTAAGTTCCAACAAAAGTATGTTAACTTCATTGTATATTGCGTAAATTTGACCACAATCCACCGATAATGTTAAAATACAACGTAGAACGTATTACTCAGGCTGGTTCGTACACTCCCTTCTCCGAGACGGTATCATCTAATAAAAGACACGCGAATAAAGATTTCATACAGCGAGAGGATCGCTTGAGGAACTTCCGCGGTTAAAGTTGGTTAATGAAGGTTTTTTGTGGCGTACTTCCGGAAAGGTCTTGAAATATTAAGACACGACAGACCCGTGAAAGGATGATTTTCTTTTTCCAGGTGCTGCGCCAGACAACTTTACCCATCGTGCCGATGAGACACCAGAGCTTTCAAAGGCAGCTCTCCCATCGGCTCGACCTGCCGAACATCAAGTTCAGCATCTGCAGCCTGGAGAATCACAGCGACTCGAGCCTCGGGTTAATTAAGGTGCGCCGCGATACACAGCCACGCTCGTTCGCTCGTTTCCTTAGCCGCAATTTTCTCAGGCTAACTTCCGCGTCGAGCAATTAAGCCGAAGCAGAATTTTTCTTTCCCAAACCCCCCGCGGAAGTACTGGCGAACGAAACAGAGTAGCAAATTCAGTTTCCACGAAGTTTTCTAACGATTCGCGTCCACGGTTTGCAGCCAGAACTTTACAAGAAGGAGCTGGTGAGGCAGGAGAGCACCGAGAGCTCCAGCACCATAGAAATGGAGTACGCGGGAAGGCTGCATTTCGCTCTTCGCTATGACAAAGAGATCGAGGGGCTAGTCGTTAAAGTGAGTTTTACGATTTACCTAATGGATTTACATTTGTTGCGTGAATACTGGCAGAGTTAATGTTACAAATGTTGCACGACACAGCTGTAAAATAGGCAAAGCAAAGATAGAGGGGGCTACACGATACATTTTTCTGTATTCGAATTTTATTAAAACATTCGAATATTTCTGTTACGTCTTTTAGAATATACTATTACAATATTTCAGTATGTATAATATTTCATTTCAATTCACTATGTTGGTAAAATATAAATAAAGTTTATTGGAGTTTATTTAGGTTGTTTTCACATTCAATTACGAAATAATAACCGATAACATGAAGTCGTTTCTATGTAAAATTGCCGATTAACAATCTGTTAATATAATATCTACTTCTCCCTTCGTTATCTTTGCTATACCATGGAGATTCCCTCGCCCACAATGAAACAATTAGCAATCGTCGTTCTCCTATCATCGTTCTCACCCATCTCCCACTTCACTGAAACCGTCTCGAATGTGTAATCCAAGACGGAATGCACATTAAACGTCTTAATCGAGTGACGAGTATCACGTATGATATCACGCGCTATTCGAGGCATCTTAAATTCCGCAACAGAACGAATACCATGATCGAGCAGATGCTGTACCGTGGGCGTTTTCTTTAAGCGGCGCACGTAACTGCGAAATCAACATGGGACATACAGAGGCAGCGAGATGAATGCTTCCCGCGCAAACGATGACCGACATTCGCGTTCCAGTTTCGACGGAATTATATCGGTCTCGGTTTATGATATATTCGATCGCGTGCGACCGCATTGATTAAACCCCATTACGCGTCCCAAGGCTGCCGTCATCGCCGATTGGCGAAAAATTCTCCCGTTGGTGAGAACGCATAAAAGGCATCCAAGGTGGCCTAATCGAAGGAGGTGAAATTAATTTCACATATGCTATCACGCGAATCATTCTCGTACTTCAGCGTCCTTTTGAGATTTAAGACACTTGCTCGAGGCATAAAGAGAATATTACGGAAGGTTACGATCTGTTAAAAACGTTTTTCTTTTTGTTGAATATTTAGCTAAATAAAACACGCAGGTTTTAAGTCTTCCTTGGTGTAATATATTTAAGAAACAAAACGAGACTGAAATACAGGCGTTTTACAAAAAAATAGTGCGAGCTCGGTCTACCCGAGTCGTTCGATCTGTGCACTGTCGGATTTCTACGAGAACTGAAAAAGCCCAGAGTCATATTGTTGTTTCACTGCAATCCCCTTTTTTGGGAATTTCCCGTCGATCGTGCTCTTTCGACGTTCAGGTATGACCCAGTCATAAAACTTGGATCAAAATTTAGCTATTTCGGTCACTGTTGACCTGAAGGTCTCGCATCAGACAAAATCAAACTTTCAAATTATAATCTAACGGTATTTTTCGCAGAAATCCAACATTTTTTTTCATTTCATTTTAATTTTTCTATTAGATCTAAAGTTATTTAGTGATCAGTGACAGCATAATCTACTTAAAACTTCGAGCATTCTTAGATCAACTATGACACTGAAAAACAATAATATATACGTTCATTTGTTGAATAAATTTTAAATAGTATAGTTTTATAAAGTGCAAAAAGAAATGGGACAAGTCAAATTTAACCATAACGCGATTCATAACTTTATATGTTACAAAAGTTAAAAGCAAAACATACCTCATTTGTAGGGCAAAGGGTTCGAAGTATATTGAACTTTACACTGTTGCCTTATATATATTCTAACATTGTTACATTAACGCTATTTATAAACTTTCTGCGCCAACAATTTATAAATTTCCTACGCGAATTAATTATAAATTGTCGCGCGTTAAAGGAGCTACAGGTTCAATTTAAATCAACTTAAGTGATTGTGGACGCTTGACGCTTCCACCTACCCGGTCTTCCTCTGCGAAATGCTAATATCGTCCTGGATATTCTTCGTAGCCTATGTCTTCAGAATTTTCCCATAATCCAACGCACCTTCCATGATAAATTCATTTATAAATTAAAATAATTTACTCTGTACATAAAATTCTCCAATTCGCCTCTCCATCTTACGGGTGAAGAGATTTGAGAGAGAACATCTTAAGCGAGTCGACTAAATTAATTTCGTCCTCGTTAAGATGCTTTCTCGCTTTCCAAATTGCAGGAAATACGGTTGCACTCGGCATGGCTTTTTAGATGACAATTCTGATAACGAAAACAATCATATTTATTATTATTAGGTTCTTATTTTACAAGAGAAAAAAGATCAAAATTCATGCATCGGTTCTGGCACAAGCATAATCGAAGCACTGTGCGTCGGTAGAAATGTTTTCGCAACACTTGGCGCGCGTGGGCAAATTCAGTTCACGATTGCACTCTACTGGCTAATTACGTGGCCACCATATTTAGCGCGAGTTATTGGATAACGATAATGAAGTACGAGCAGCGCTCGTGCGACGGACACTCGCGTCCCCAGTATCCGTTTGATTACGACTCGACGTCGATTGGGTAACGTTGCCGTTCTTGCGTACGAACGAGATCGGAGGAGATTGAATTTGTTCTAAATAGGGCACCCACGTTTTCTGACATAGAAATATAAACGCGCGAAACGCGTGTACGCGTCGCGGTTCATTCATAAATCTACGCGAGGACGGAGATGAAGGAACGCGGACGATTAGCTACCCGCGGAGAACTGGATCTTTCATCTCTGACCGCGCAATTATGCTAATATTCGGAATTAAATAGCTGGAATTAAATATGCTGCACAAGCGCGAGATTAAGCACGGCGATGATTAGATTAAATTTTAATCCAGAGAACAGAAGAAATTCTCACTTATTTTTTCGCGCCTGAAACCGTAATGTGTAGTTTTTGAATTATTTTAATTATCAGTTTCTGTGTTTAAGTATTTAGTATATTAGACCACGAGTCTTTTGAAAAAGACTTCCTCACCACAAATTGTTTGAATCCCCCAATTTTCGTCGACGGGAAAGTCATTCTACTTATTTTTGGGACAGACTCTGTATTTTAAAATTCTTAAGAAAAATAACGAACAATCAATTTAATTTATCGCGAATGAACTTATTCCTATCCTACTATTTGGATTCGATGGACAGGGCAACCTTTGAATGAAACGTAACGTCCCGTTTAGGTCTTGGAAGCTCGAGAACTACCAGTCAAAGACGTGACAGGCAGCAGCGATCCTTACATAAAGATATACCTGTTACCTGATAGTAAGAAGAAGTATCATACGAAAGTGCACAGGAAGAATTTGAACCCCGTATTCAACGAGACATTCATCTTCAGGTAAGTGCAGCTCATTCACTCGAATCTAGAAGTTTAACAGCGAGCAATCATTGGATTCATTTCCTGACAAATGCCGATGAAATTAACATCTGTCAACAGCGTGTCCTACGAGGAACTGAGGGAACGCTATCTTCAATTCTCCGTTTACGATTTCGATCGATTCTCTCGACACGATCTGATCGGTCAGGTTGTGGTCAAGGGATTACTAGAGTGCACCGACCTTGAGCAAGAAATCCCCTACACGATGAACATCATGTGCCCTATGCAGGTAACTTAAATTATTAAATATTTAAAATGAAGGAATACTTTAGTGCCCCTTTTTGAAAAGCCTTGATTGAACTTTAAATATTTATCCCGAAGCAGCCTTTCATTATGGGTCGTAACGTCAATTAGTAAATAAATTCTGTATTCTTTCTAATTGGTGTGGCTATAAATAATTGATTTCAACAAGTGAATGAAAATAAACTGAACCATGGCGTTAATTGTCTTTCAGGAAAAAATGGACCTAGGAGAGCTGATGCTGTCACTCTGCTACCTACCAACAGTTGGTCGGCTAACAGTGACCATAATTAAGGCTAGAAATTTGAAAGCCATGGATATAACAGGATCATCTGGTAAATTTATCTCAATTGTTCTCGGTATTCTTTTGTCTTGCACCAGAACGCTTTCGCGGAAGGATCTGCGACGCGTTGCGCAACGTTGATTCTCTTACAACGTAATGACAGTGTTGTTTGTTTAGGTATTGAGTCACTGCCTTCTCTTATTGCTTTATTACTATTCGCATAGTAATAATCAAATTTGCATACTAATACGCGTCTCGCTTTGTACGAACACCTTAAAAATTAACAAGCAGGAGCATTTGTGAAAAAATGCTTACTTCCACCTCAAAGTAGATACATGGATGATAATAAAAGCGAGCACAATCGGTTCTGCGTATTGTATACTGACGAAGTTTTTTAAATATGTATAGTAATCGTGATATCATCTTTTTGGAAAATAAGTTTCATTAAATAAGAGTAACACAAAGCTTCTGAAGAACTTCAAATCACTTCATACGTACACACATTTGTTTCAAGCTGTATATAATTAGTTGTGTAATCGTAAATACGTGAATAATTAATAAACCACGTTTAAATAAAATAAATTGTTTTCCAGACCCGTACGTGAAGGTGGACCTGCTCTGCCAAGGTAAAAGGATCAAAAAGAAGAAGACAGCCGTGAAAAAGAATACGTTGTTCCCAGTGTATAACGAAGGTCTGGTGTTCCACGTGCCAGAGGACAACATCAAGGACGTCAGTCTCATAGTAAAAGTAATCGATTACGACAGGTGAGCGAGAAGGGATTATTGAAAGAATTATAGGTAGATCGACGAGTCACGAACGACAATCGTCTAATTTTCTGTTAAGGATTGGATCGAACGAATTAATGGGCTGCACGGCCATTGGCTCCAGTTTCATCGGCGTCGGTCGTGACCATTGGTTGCAGATGCTGAATAATAAAAAAAATCCCGTGGCGCAATGGTACACCCTGTTGGAAACGGTCGCTGGTCACGTTCCATCTGTGAATTCGGAGCCGCTTCCAATGAGTCTGAGTTGCTTGAATAAAAGGTGAGTATTAGGAGCATTACCCTCTAACCCTTTGCAATTATTTCGTTGAGAAATAAATTAGTTTCATGTGGTTTCAAGCATCGTATTTAAGAAAATCTTTGACCATTCAGATTTGTTAGCCTTTATAGTGTTCAAAAATTGAAGAATTTCCTTTCACAATAAAATGGTGCAGAATATGAAGCAACAAATATTTGTTTTTTTTTTTAAACTGATTACATAAAATGGAGTGGAAGGTGGCCATGGGAATCCTTGGCCCTTAAATGAATGGACATGAACCAGTACATGTCCGACTTTTGAAATTTCCAGATGAAGACAACACGGCCGAATTAAGTTTCGCGGGAAGTCGCAGTTTTTGTCAGACGTCGGCTTGGGCGTTGTTTCCTTCTGTCGTCATTTAATGCACACCGCTTGACTGACTTAAGTACAATTTCTATCTCAAATGGCTCCGAAGAAACACAAACAAACAAACAAACAAACAAACAACAAAACTCTGTGCTTTGGAAATATAATCATACGGCGAGCGTGGAATAGTAAACCAAGTAGTAGAACATAGTAGAATGTTTGAGAAGCATAGTATAAAATAGAGAATCGAAGGTAAGGTGAGGCTGCTCAAAAGTAATCCTGACGATCGAATGTTTGAAATCAAAAACAAAGGAAAAGCAACCAAAAAAATAACACAAACGATAAAAATAATAATAAAGAAACAAGAAAAAAAGAGGAGAGAAAGTTAAAGTGAGAGAGAATGAGCGAGAGTGAGAGAGAGAATGAGAAAAAAGATAGAATAGGTTTATTTTTTGAACATAAACGAATCCAGGCTGGACCTGACTTCGTGCATACAGATAAATACGGACCGTTTGCCGACTATACTCGTCATATTTTATCAGCGAGAGAGAAATATATATATACATATATATTTGACTCGATGAATGGTTGTGAATGAATCAATTTTGTACAAGGCCCGTATATAAAAGCGCCGACTGTTTGACCCTCGATAGCTTTCGGTGTGTAAAATTGCAAAAGATGATGCCCCACTTGCTGTCCGATCGAACGAAGCGAGCATAACACCGGGCGACGATTGTCGAACGACGCATGAAGTTTTCACGGACGATATTGAAAAAGATAATTGTCCAACGGACTAGCGTTTGGAATGGGGTCCTCGCTATAGCCAACACAGCAATCCGACGCGATTGTTGCACAGCGGACAAAAGGATTGTCGCGAAAAGACCGATCGAACGTGCAATGGTTCCAGTTCAAATTGTTTCAGAGTCGTTAAAACGCGATGAAAGTCATTATTTTCATCTGTTCGCTCGTTTTACCTCGAGAACAGAGCTTTATTCGGAGATTGTAACTGTAGATTTCAGATATATTATTTGGATGTCTCGAACATAAGGTTCAAAATTGCTGAAAAAGCAGATACATTACGAAAACCCATTCGTCAATATACTAAGTAACGGAAACACGACAACAATGTATACGTTCGAGTATAAAATAGAACCTCGATAGTTGCGCGAGAATGGCGTTGACAAGTATTTGTGAAAGTACCGAGCTGTAGATATCCGGACAAATTTGTATTAGAAGATTGCCGGATAACGAACGAAAAATACCTTTGAACCATTATTTATTGTACAATAAGGTGTATTATTCAAATGAAATTTGTCTCATTACTGCTGAGATGCATGTAAGTGTCGAGGTAGTCATTGTATTAGAATTAGAGACCCTACTTAAAATATATAACTCTATTCTGTATGGATCGTACTTAACGTCATTTGTTGCTAGGTAACCATCCCTCTCACTTGTCATCCCGTGCAAGCATCGAAATACACGTGCAGCTATCGAGGTTCTACTGTATGCAAGACATACAGTGGTGTTCAAAAATATTAGACACGCAAAAAACTGTCAAGTATACGTCTATACATACAGTTGCCTACTATTTATATACAGGTGAAACAATATACGTATACTAATCGCTTCCGACATTGGTTCTCGCGAGTCTTCGACCTGCAACGATCAAATTCCCCTTACGTGCTTCCGGAATACCTCTTTCTGTCGATCAACTTACGCATGAAACCGTGAAGAGAACGTTCTAACGACAATAAGCCATATTACCAGATAAACCTCTCCTTAGACTTTAAATAGCAATATTCCTAACAGTAACGCTGTATCGTTGTGTATTGCGCGAAACCAAACAAAATAACCAAAAGGAAAAAAAAGAAATAATCAAAACAAAAAATAGATGTTTACTAATTCACGCTCCCCAGTCACTTTTCTGCGCAAATGTACTTATTTACAGTGATATAAACATGTTTAGGTATAAAGCTCGTCGAAGGGCACCGTTTGTGATAAGATTCCCGGACAGGTGCAAAAGCAAGCGTGAATGCTATCATTCTCTTCTGAGCAGAGTAGCTCTGGAACTTATGTAGGCCGCGACACTAGCGCCGCCTTATCCCACAGATATTTAAAATGTCCTCACCTAACTTATCAGGCTCTGAAGTTAAACACTGTGAGGGACCTTTCCCTTCTCTGAAATGTTTTTTTGAAGACAAATGTTATTATTACGAATATATGTATATCCTGCCATTATTCTCTATATAACATATTCAGATATTTAAACACTCAAACATAGAATCAAGGAAATATGTAAATATTTTTAATCATAATTCTTTAGAAATTCGTACAATTTTTATATATAACTTCATAAATATTCTATAAATTTGTTATGGTACTATAAACTTTATAAATTTACATAGCTTTACGTTAGCACAAAAAAAACATATCATACAAATTGGTAAAAGGTGACCAACTAATATTCATTTTGACTTAATAATCTAATCTACCATGGGTGTCAAAAATGTAACTACCTTCTAAATCAGAGAGAGGCACACCCATAACAAAATTAAAGAAACTTTCTTCTATATTTATCGTGGTACTACCCGTTCCCTTCATACATAGTACAGTGCAGAGCTTTTCATCTCACAGGAGAATAATATTTGTACACGCCTGCGAAACGTGATCCGAGAAGAACGTAGATGTATGATGGATGCTCGACACTCGATCGTGTACTCGGTAGTAATGCGTGTGTACTGTGCGAATCATCGTAAAGCAAACAACAGAGATGGCCAAAACTCTTGTTTAAATAAACATTTTGAATAACGTGTGAATGAAATAAAATACGAATTTGAACTATAGAATGAAATATTTGAACAAATCAAAATTTAACTATTTGATCAAGTGGACGTCGTGAATAAATTGCCATATGTTGATTATATTCGTTATCTATTACTCGAATAAAATTTGTCCCACCTCTGATAGAGAAGGATCGATTCGGAGCACGTGTAGCGAACGCACTCGTTTCAAATTCGAGAACACTTGGTGTGCGATTGAAGTACAGGCTGATAGAATGAAATAGCGTAATTGCTCTATCGATATTATAGTCGACCACGAAACTGATAGTTGTTCGATTTGCTTAACGATCAGAGACTTCAATTTATAACGCGACACACAGAATGTACAGAATTGGATGTGCATGGGCGTCTCTGGACAGTGGATGCAGGATGAAGAATATAGAAGAATCGATAATTGACAGTTAGAGAGGGCCAAAATTCGTAATACAGCTGGGGAGTGATTCTTCATGTAAAATAAAAATAAAAATGAGGAATAACATTTTTGTTTAAGCGAGTCTTTGACTAGTTAGAAGCAGACAGGACCTACATATAAAATTCCATTCAACATTTTAATAATAAAGTTGAATAAATGTAGTTATGTATTGTTAGCGCGGATTGCATTTGGTTCAAACGCGTCCTTCTCGCGTGCAAACTATGTGCATTCTGTTCTAGAATACAGGTAATATAATACTTCATTTCAAACATGAAAGTATAAGATATGATTTCCTCTCAACACATATCGAGCCTATCAAAACTTTTCAAGACATCTATAAACAAAATTTGAAACCGAATATATCGAACGCCCATTGCTAACTGAAAGTATACCCAACCTATATCGACAAATATATTATGATACAATCGCAAGTGAACAAATACAAATATTTGGATACCTAAGAATAGGTGATATTATAAGTAGTGAAACAAAACAAATGTGCCAAGATGGTAGTAGACGTAGCGTAGCATAGCATAAACTTGGCGCACATGTATGCTTTTCATAGTTTAATCCTCGATGTATATATTTGTAACGTCCTGGTACCAAAACCGTGTCCAGTCAATTTGGCTCGTGGCTGACTTCTCGTCTCGTCTGTTGCTCCAGCGATGCCCATCGCTTCGCACCAACAAAAAGAGATACAAATCGCTGTATTTTTCATACAATCAAAACGTTCTACTACAGACTGAGCTTACTGTAACTTTCGTAAGAACAATTCATGTACTATTTCACGATTGGAGCAGTCGTTCGATAAAGCTGACTACGAAGGAAGAATCTACTTGTATTGCGAGGAATAGTGAGGATAGCAATGGCTTTGAGAGCTTCCGTTAATTCTGATACGACTATGGGGCACGGTATATGATACTATTCCGTGCGAACAAATCGATTGCAACTCGATCTGTGTTGATTTTGAATACGGACAAGCGTTAGTCGAAGCTAAAAACGACACTCGATGTATCTAAAGTCAAAACTGTCCTGTATTCGTCGATGTACCGACAACTTTAGTCTGGCGTTTTTGTATCCGTTCCCGTGTATTCAATGTGCGTAGCGTCGGTGTTCGAGTTAAAACGTCGTTCTATTTTGTACGTCAAAACGTCGTTCGAGTTAGCATCGAGACAAGTCGTCCCGAGCAACCTTTCGCGAAATCCTCCCCCGCAGATAATGTCGTCGATCGACCGACGAACAAAAAACAATGTCTCATGCGCGTGCATACATATCAATCGATGCAAACGAAACGGGCTGACACCAATCTCGCTAGAGAAGAAGTTTGAAGAGGGGGAGAGGCGACAACACGAGCAGCTAGCAGAAACGAGACCTTCGTTTAAAGTCTACTCTGATCAGGACCGGCACTGGAGTCTCTAGGGCGTTGGTATAACTTCCAAATAGAGAGATCTTTATTTAAAATTATATTAAAAATTGAAAACAAATGAAACCTTGGTTCTTCAGCTGAAAGTAATATGTTTCAAAGTTATGAAATATTGATGATTAAATGTTACTTAAGTCAGGTTAGAGTAATATGTATTGACCAAGATTTAATCGTTATTGCGCCAGTTGACTTTGGTTGTCTTTAAACTAGAAAGCTGATTAATAATGTAATCAGCCTTATCAGGATGTTTGGAAAGCTGGATACATTTGTTTGCTTTCTCATTGATAATTCGATCAGCCTCTACTTTATCTGATTGGAAAGCTACATTGATACGGTGGTCTTGTCCTCTGTCTTTATTGTTTTATTTGCGTTTTCGTCTAGAAATACACTTAGTCAGAGGCGATGACTCGATACGGTGCACCGTTTACTTTCACGCAAAGCCGGTCCTGACTCTGATCTTGAAAGTGATATTCGTAATCGTATTTAGCCAAATTTACTGACGAATCAAATGAATACCACCCGGTACCGGTGATAGTATGCATTTTCTAACGAGTATGTATATCTGTGCTATATAATCAGGCACACAGTAGCCTCTTTCTGATTGTGAACGAAATAAATAAATCGGTACCATGTAGAACAAGTTGTTTCATTAGAAAAAGTGATCCTTTTCCTGTGTAGGGGAGCTGCAAGTCCATTGCATCATGCAACATAATATAAAAAGCAGTCTAAAATAACATCAAAATGTGGAATCGAAAGATTTGGCGCATAGATCGAAAGTAAAGAAGTAAAACCGTCTCCAACATCAAATGTACTTTTCATTTATTTGACTACTTATCTTTACAGATTAGTCTACCTTATGCTAAGATACAACTTTCCCATTATGTTACCTCTAATCGAAACGTTACGATAATACTAAGTATAAAATAAGCAATAGAGCTTATATTGGTATGTAGCAACGACTTAAGTACCTCTACTTAATAGTACTCTTTTGTTTATTTTTTTTTTATCTTTCTTAAAAGGTGCCGGGAGTAAACCTGCGTCGTCCGTGTCGTCGACGAAGAGACTGATCGACGTGGGTGTCGCGGTTACGAATTTGGCTTATTCATTTTGACTTCGTTTTACGTATCGGAAAATCATATTAGACAAGCATCGAGGTTTCGTTTAGAAGGTTAATTAATTGCAGTCATTTGATCGCCGATCGAACATCGATCCTCGTTTTCTTTCTCGTTCCATCTCGCTCGCTACATCCATCTACACAATCGTGCCCGTGAATCCGTGAAAAAAGTTAGGCCATATCGACGCTATTTTTCCTGTTTCCATCTTTGCTCTTTTTTTTTTTATTTTCGTCTGACTAATCGAAAAATTTGTGATACGCGTTCCAGGACGCTGGCTCGAAATTACGATCGACGTGACGTGTGGCGATGATATTAGTCGAAATACAATGCCGCGGAACGATGTTCAGTCTTGAAGAAATGCAACTGCAGCGATCAACGCTTTGCCTACCGGAAAACCTTTTCACCTTAATTCTAGCGCCTACCTACGAAAGCCTGTCAACCCAACCATCGCTGACGACTCACGTGTGCGAGTACTCTAAGCTTTTCTAAGCACTAGAGCCTGGAGGTCTGCGGTCGTTGGGATAACGTTGTTTTTGGTTTCTAATTCGCGATACGGGGAAACAGACTAAGCTCTTGTAATAGCTACAGTGTGCACGCCAGCCCATATTAATATATACCAACATAGAAAGTTCTCGTTCGAGGTTTCATTTAAAAGCTATAGAATTTTGGTTACTAGGCCTGAATAAGCCGGTAGGCAGAGCGTTAACAGGTCTCGCGAACCGTATGGGCTTAAGCTTAATCCAGAGCGGATGGCTCAGTTTGTGTTGTAGCATTACGAATGCTGTACAATGTTTATCGTTATCGCTTATCATAAGAAACGGGCTCACGATTATAAAACGCTACTTGACGCGGATGAATCTCGATGAATCTCGCTCTTTTAGCGATCTACGGTTCCCTCGCTACGTGTTTCCCGAACTATTTCACTGTGGTTCGTTTTCCTCGTGCCTGTTCGCTCGGTTCGCTCTACGATATCGCGTGTATATTGACTTTTATCGATTGATTGGAAAATTACTTTGGCACAGCGGATTGAAGGGACACGTCGGACTGGAGGATAACCTCTGGTCTCGTTTTCATTTCACTATCATAACTCCCTTCTCCCCACTGGGCTGTCAACCCTCTATTGCGTGGACAGAGTTGCATTTTGAAAAAAGAAATTACTTCTTAACTATCTATATATCTATGAATTAATTAACTTTTAAGTCGAAGGATAAGTATTAACAGAGAAACTTGTAGTTGTAAAAGGGTGAGACAGTTTGGCAGGCTTGATTACCAGCTTAATAAATTCTGGGAAACACTGGGCATTGATCGATCAATTTAATAGTGTTTGCTCAAGACTGCTACGTTCTCTACTTTAAACAAAACTGATCGTGGAGTTATTGGATCTCCCTATATGAAAGCATACATCCTGTAAACTTCTTCGATGGGCTTGACAGGGACCATTTCAACACTTTCACGTGAGAAGGAGATGCTGAGACATGCCATGGCGAAACCATTCGAGAGCAAAGGGTTAACAGTGTTTCCAATTGGCTGTATCGTGCAATAGAGGGTCGAATACTGAACGGGTTACAAATGTAACGATTAAGCGTCCGAGTATGTATTATTTCCGCACCATTTTGCGCGCGTCTCCTCTTCATCCGCCCGTGATTATGCTTATTAACGGGGAACGTTCGATTAATCTACACTTAAGTACGTTCTACGGGCAGCTCCGTATCCTTAACTCGTCAATCCTCTTCTTTTTCTTCGTCGTTCATCTGTCCGTTTGTCTCTTAACACAATTTCGCCCAACCTCTGTGTATCGGTTTGTCGCGAACAACCGGCACGATACGGAAACCGTTTCGGAATCGAACCCTGAACGTTTCTCGAATATACAAATATTTCCATGTGTACACTAGCGTTCAGCGACTCTCGCGTTATTAATAGTTAAGTACAGTACAGTATCGAATTGTAACCACAAACGTGTGATAAGAACACTAACAATTATACTCGTAATTAATAGTAATTGAGAATAATAATTAATGTTAATTAATAATGAGAATAAAGTGTAGTTTGTTTAATCGATAATTATAGGCGAAACCTTTGTTTGTAGCGTTGTACTTAGCGTTATTTAAAATAGTAGCGTTTAACCCTTAAAGCGCGCGTGACCGCGCGTGTGTGTGTGTATGTGTTTGTGTGTGTACCGAAGTTCGAGTTACGGACAGAAATCGACTTGTTTTCTTTTTGCATCCTTTTTAACTTCCTTTATATATAATAGCAATATGGAGGGAATTCACTAACAACTTGCTCGAGAAGTGCAGCGTTCTCACACACCTATAAACAAATATAAAAACTCCTCTGTTTTTTTCTTTAAATCTTTTTTGTCGGCTTTTTTTTCGATTTCGTTTTACCATTTTTTTTTTTGTTTTTCGCGTTTTCTCGGTCACCACGAGCGCATTCTCGCCCGAGTTGCACTACTAAACGACGCGTTAGAAGCAGGCAATGCGAGGAGAATGTCGCGCGCGTCGTGATTTTGTCTGTTTTTTCTTCGTCGCTCCGTCATCTCTTCGCCGTTTTCCTCAGCCTCTTATATCGTAGCGAAAATAAGGTGTCGACAGTACGCATCTGTACATTAAGTACCATAAGTGAACAGTTGAACACGCGTGAAATTAACATTTATCCAAAGCACCAGGCACGATCCTCTTTCTCACGCATACACCGCAAGCTTGCACGATTACTCTCACTTACACACTCTCCAGCTCGATTTTGCGCTATTTTACGTGTAACTAGAGATGGGACTGATAGTATTATCGATACAAGAATATAGAGCATCATTTG